>NC_141695.1:109020778-109766894 GCF_964263255.1 Lissotriton vulgaris | reverse complement strand
CTTCCCAGTGTAAGAATTGGCTTTTGTAGTTTGGTTTGCCCTGTTCCCATCATGCACTGGGACAGGAACAGACTAATTTGCATACAGCCAGGTTCTGAAACTGGGATGGTGCAGTGAGCTAAAAAACGGTGTTGGATCTAGCCCTGATCTCTTGACTGGGTGAGAGCTTTCTGCTTAATTCAGAGACTCTGTCCCTCACCACCCCTTGTTGTAAATATTTTTGTCCACCCTAAGCGTGGAAGGGTATTCTCAGATGTGAGACCCTTGCTCATTGCACCATCAGGATTCAAGCAAACCGGGTCGAAGACGGCTGTAATGCCAGAAACCGGTCCCCGGGAGCTTGTTTCCTTCCCAGTGTAAGAATTGGCTTTTGTAGTTTGGTTTGCCCTGTTCCCATCATGCACTGGGACAGGAACAGACTAATTTGCATACAGCCAGGTTCTGAAACTGGGATGGTGCAGTGAGCTAAAAAACGGTGTTGGATCTAGCCCTGATCTCTTGACTGGGTGAGAGCTTTCTGCTTAATTCAGAGACTCTGTCCCTCACCACCCCTTGTTGTAAAATATTTTTGTCCACCCTAAGCGTGGAAGGGTATTCTCAGATGTGAGACCCTTGCTCATTGCACCATCAGGATTCAAGCAAACCGGGCCGAAGACGGCTGTAATGCCAGAAACCGGTCCCCGGGAGCTTGTTTCCTTCCCAGTGTAAGAATTGGCTTTTGTAGTTTGGTTTGCCCTGTTCCCATCATGCACTGGGACAGGAACAGACTAATTTGCATACAGCCAGGTTCTGAAACTGGGATGGTGCAGTGAGCTAAAAAACGGTGTTGGATCTAGCCCTGATCTCTTGACTGGGTGAGAGCTTTCTGCTTAATTCAGAGACTCTGTCCCTCACCACCCCTTGTTGTAAATATTTTTGTCCACCCTAAGCGTGGAAGGGTATTCTCAGATGTGAGACCCTTGCTCATTGCACCATCAGGATTCAAGCAAACCGGGCCGAAGACGGCTGTAATGCCAGAAACCGGTCCCCGGGAGCTTGTTTCCTTCCCAGTGTAAGAATTGGCTTTTGTAGTTTGGTTTGCCCTGTTCCCATCATGCACTGGGACAGGAACAGACTAATTTGCAAACAGCCAGGTTCTGAAACTGGGATGGTGCAGTGAGCTAAAAAACGGTGTTGGATCTAGCCCTGATCTCTTGACTGGGTGAGAGCTTTCTGCTTAATTCAGAGACTCTGTCCCTCACCACCCCTTGTTGTAAATATTTTTGTCCACCCTAAGGCGTGGAAGGGTATTCTCAGATGTGAGACCCTTGCTCATTGCACCATCAGGATTCAAGCAAACCGGGCCGAAGACGGCTGTAATGCCAGAAACCGGTCCCCGGGAGCTTGTTTCCTTCCCAGTGTAAGAATTGGCTTTTGTAGTTTGGTTTGCCCTGTTCCCATCATGCACTGGGACAGGAACAGACTAATTTGCATACAGCCAGGTTCTGAAACTGGGATGGTGCAGTGAGCTAAAAAACGGTGTTGGATCTAGCCCTGATCTCTTGACTGGGTGAGAGCTTTCTGCTTAATTCAGAGACTCTGTCCCTCACCACCCCTTGTTGTAAATATTAAAGGAGAGGCAGCATATTTTGAATATGGATCATTTTTGTATTGGTAGCCAGTGTAGATGTCTAAGCAAGGGAAGGGATGGAGTTCCGGGGGGACAGTTCAAAACCATTCTGGCAGCGGTGTTCTGTAACACCTGTAGTTTTGCCAGAGTGGTGGCTCCTACCTCCGCCAACAGGGCGTTACCATAATCCAGCCTACTCCCTACCATTGCCTGCACTACAGATCTCCGATGCTCCAGTGGTTGGTAGGGAATGATTCTGCGTAAGAAACGCAGATTGTGGTAACATACCCATGTGATGATTTTCACGTTATCCTTCATGTTAAGTTTGACATCCAACTGGATCCTAAGCTTTTTACTGAAGAGGCCGGTTTTGGTGCTTCGCCCAATTGGGGTGGCCACCAGTCAGATGTCCAAAAATGTACATCCTTTCCTAACCGCATTAGCTCTGTTTTTCCCGGATTGAGCTGTAGACACTATTCTTGCATCCAGTTTGCAATTTCCAGCATACCATCTGAGAAGCGTTGTTGCTCATCGCTGATGTTTTTGCCTATTGGAAACAGTAACTGTGTATCATCGGCGTACGAGACTATCTCGAAGCTGAAAGATTGAATTAGCTTGGCCAAGGGGGTCAGATAAATATTAAAAAGAGTGGGGCTGAGACAGGAGCCCTGCGGGGGACCCCCTTGTCCAGTAAGAATTTGTTTTTAGAGACAAATGGTCCAAGTGTAGTGGATTGCCATCTGTCCATTAGGAAGTTTCTTAGCCACTGCAGGGCTACACCCCCGATGCCGCATTCACCCAGTCTCTCCGCAAGCCTCTGGTGGGATATCAGATCAACGGCTGCGTAGAGATCTAGGAGGATCAGAATTGAAGATCCTCCTGCATCGAGAGTGCGTCTCAGCGAATTCGTAATCGCCAGCGTTGCTGTCTCTGTGCTGAAGCCAGGTCGAAAACCTGACTGGGAAGGGTCAAGCAAGTCATTGGCTTCCAGGTATTGACTGAGTTGGATATTTATTTTGGACTCTAGCAATTTCCCCAGTAGGGGTAATAGGGATATTGGCCTATACTTGCTTAACACCTGGGGATCTGCCGATGGCTTTTTTAGGATGGGCCGCACAAAGGCCTCTTTCCAAATGCTCGGGATTAGGCCAGTTGAGATGGAAGCATTAAAGATACGTTGTACCATAGGGGCACACGTTGGAGACACAAGAGCCATCACACTGGATGGACATAGGTCCGATGGGGATCCAGATTTCGCTGTTTGCAGGAGTTTACTTGTCTCAGCGAGTGAGATGTGGTTAAACTGATTTAGGGCCGCTCTGGGATTAGTCGAAGGATGATTCAGATTGGTATTTGTACAATCCTTATTGGTATCAGTGACCGCAAAGTTTGTATAAATTTGCGCAATTTTTGTCATGAAAGAAGTATGCGATGGAGTCACAATTTCTGGGATTCAAGTGGAGGTTGTTTACAAGCTAGGGGCGAGGAAAAGTCTTTGACGATGTAAAATAGAGCTTTAGTGGAGTTTTTAGATTTTTCAATTTGCGTATGTAGATAAGAGCATCGGGTGGATTTTATTGCATGATGATAATGGGATAATGATGCTTTGTAGACTTTCCTATCATCAGTTAGTTTTTGCTTTCTCCATTTCCTCTCAAGTGCTTTGCACGTGGTTTTTAGAGATTTTAAGTCATCTGAGTACCAGGGGGCTGAGCGTCCCCTTGATAAGAGGTTTACTTTTATTTGTGGGATTACTGTGTCAAATGTTTCCATTAGGGCTAAATTAAGACTAGATAGTATAGCTGAGGGATCTTGATCAGATTGCTCGATATTAGAGGACAATGGGAGGAATGTTTTGTTAAAATTATCCAGAGTTAGCTTGTGCCATAGCCTTTTAAATTTCCCATTTTTTTTGTATAGGATTCGTCGTATATTTAGGTCCTGATTGAAGTTGGAGAGAGAATTTAATCATAATCTGACCAGACTAAGGGGAGCGGCTGTAATACTCGAAGTTGTTCTGAGTTAGTAAAGATAAGATCCAGGGTGTGGCCCGCTGAATGTGTGGGTCCCGACACCATCTGACTGAGTCCAATATCGTTCAGGTTCGAAAGGAGCGTCCTAACCTCTGGGTTGTCTACCTCCTCACCATGGAAGTTGAAATCTCCCAACAGAACAAAATTGCTAGAGGCCACGGCCTGCATAGCAATAAGTTCTGTCAGGGCCGTGGAGAAACTGGATTTGGGGCTAGGTGGTCGGTAAAGCAAGGCCCCATCCCAGGATATTGTTGGGGACACTGACACTTTAAAAATTCCTAGTTCCATTATGTCATTACTAATGGAGGATGTCCATTGGACTTTCAAATTGTTTTTAAAGGCGTTTCCTATGCCTCCTCCTATCTTTCCCTTTCTATCAAGCTGAATAAATGTATAGTCTGTTGGTATAGCTAAGTTTATGGCCGGTATGTTGGTAGGATTTAGCCATGTCTCTGTGAGGAAGCAGATATCCGGGGAAAGGGTGGAGATCGTATCCCAGATCTCGATGGAATGTTTTGCAAGGGAGCGAACATTACATAAGATATGGGTAAGATTCCGCTGGTGTTTTGATGGATCTACTTGTGGCTCGTTTATAAGGTATACCGCTTGTAAACTCTGAAAGCGGCAGACTATGCATGATGCGGGACCTTCCAGTATGACCGGAAAGGAGGGACAGCACTGGTCTTCCCGGCAGCTTTTTCTGGGCATGCTACGTCCTATTGCACGTAGGACCGTTCCTGAGTAGGTATACAACTCTGGTAATTGAACACTTGTATTGGACATAGTGTGCCGGACAGAGTCTCCCGCCTCCCGACGCGTACGGGCGCAGACGGGCTTGCCTTTGGCGCGCCACCGGCACGCCCGCTGCGCGCGTCCACTTCGCGTCTGGGCAGGTGTGCTCATTTTATAGAGGGGAAAAATAGGGCGGGTGGGGTCCCGTCAGCTAGTCCGCCGACCCTTTACCCTCCCAAGATGGCGTCTCCTTCCTTGCCCGGTCCTTCCCCGTCTCCAACAGCCCCAAACTCGGCTGTAAAGGAGAAACGGGAGGATCAGCAATACCGGGTACAGGAGAGCAGCTTGTTAGGCAAAAGAAAGTGCAAAGTGGAATTTGTGCAAGAGAATGCTGTTAAAAACAAGTTGCTGGACTTGCATTATTTTTTTTAAATTTGCGCTGCTACGGGGTCCCGGCTTCCGCCTCAGGATTCCCCAGGGTAATGGCGAGTGCTGTGGGCTGTAATTTAAGGCTTTTCAGACAGGTGGGATCCCGACAGCTAGTCCGCCGACCCTTTACCCTCCCAAGATGGAGTCTCCTTCCTTGCCCGGTCCTTCCCCGTCTCCAACAGCCCCAAACTCTGCTGTAAAGGAGAAACGGGAGGATCGGCAATACCGGGTACAGGAGAACAGCTTGTTAGGCACAAGTAAGTGCAAAGTGCAATTTGTGCAAGAGAATGCTGTTAAAAACGAGCTGCTGGACTTGCATTAATTTTTAAAAATTCGCGCTGCTACGGGGTCCCGGCTTCCGCCTCAGGATTCCCCAGGGTCCAGGGTGGTGACTCAGTGGGGGTTCTCACAAGTCAAAAGTTTGGGAACCACTGCTCTAGAGAACACACACTTCCATGCGCTTTGGCACGAGGGCGTGTGCCTCGACGCACGGCTGCCGAAAGTGCACCCCTTCAATACTCCATATCTTGGTAGATAGGGTACATACATGTTGTCTCTCTCCGTTTGACGCAAGACAGGGCAGCATCTTTGGTGCAGCGTTGCTGAGCCTCACAGAATAGGAAATCTAGGCCTGAATATCACTCACTAGCTGTCACTGACTCTCACTCACATGTGCTCACACATTTGCTGCCGTTGCACAAACGCACTGCCCTCACCTCAGCACAACTTACATTTAAACCCATTTTACCTCCCACAGCTGCCACCAAAGGCTCTGTTCCAGCTGAGTGTGCTCCATCATTCTATTACACTAATAGCGAATAATAGTCTATTATTTTATATTAATATAACCTAAAATGGGCAGAAAATACAGAATGCGGAGCGCGCCCCCGTGTATTAGAACTAATTTTGCCACCTCTGAGGGCAAGGGTTTGGAAAGGAAGTGCCAGGGGTCGCAGCTTGTACCCCTTAATTATGTCAATGATTAAGAGGGATCCAGTTTTGAGGTAAGCTTTTATTTAAAATTGCAAAGCAAGGTTTAGGATTTTAAAAATACAAGCAATTGTTTGCATGAGAACCGTCACACTCTAACCTGCACTTGAATTTGTTGGGTTTTAAATAAAATAATTGTAGTTATTTGCAGTAACATAATATACCAAACTGTGTATGAACATTAAGGAGTCTTGCTGCAACCTTCGATTGTCGAGGGGGCTGTTTTTAAAATTCACCTCCCAGATCTTTATTTGTGCAGAGTGTAGACCTCCAGGAGCTATACGTGGTTGCTCTATTTTAAACAGTGACCGCGCATCTGCGCTCCTCTTACCACCGGTCGCGTTGAGCTGCCCCCCCCCCTCCTCGCTGAGGCTCCTGCCCCCCCTCGCTGAGGCTCCTGCCCCCCCCTTCGCTCAGTCTCCTGCCCCCCCCTTCGCTCAGTCTCCTGCCCCCCCCCCTCGCTCAGTCTCCTGCCCCCCCCTCGCTCAGTCTCCTGCCCCCCCCTCGCTCAGTCTCCTGCCCCCCCCCTTCGCTCAGTCTCCTGCCCCCCCCCCCTTCGCTCAGTCTCCTGCCCCCCTCGCTCAGTCTCCTGCCCCCCCTCGCTCAGTCTCCTGCCCCCCCTCGCTCAGTCTCCTGCCCCCCCTCGCTCAGTCTCCTGCCCCCCCCTCGCTCAGTCTCCTGCCCCCCCCTCGCTCAGTCTCCTCCCCTCAGTCTCCTCCCCCCTCGCTCAGTCTCCTCCCCCCTCGCTCAGTCTCCTGCCCCCCCTCGCTCAGTCTCCTGCCCCCCCTCGCTCAGTCTCCTGCCCCCCCTCGCTCAGTCTCCTGCCCTCCCCTCGCTCAGTCTCCTCCCCTCAGTCTCCTCCCCCCTCGCTCAGTCTCCTCCCCCTCGCTCAGTCTCCCCCCCCCTCAGTCTCCTGCCCCCCCCTCGCTCAGTCTCCTGCCCCCCCTCGCTCAGTCTCCTGCCCCCCCTCGCTCAGTCTCCTGCCCCCCCTCGCTCAGTCTCCTCCCCTCAGTCTCGCTCAGTCTCCTCCCCTCAGTCTCGCTCAGTCTCCTCCCCCCTCGCTCAGTCTCCTCCCCCCTCAGTCTCCTGCCCCCCCCTCGCTCAGTCTCCTGCCCCCCCTCGCTCCCTCTCCCCCCCCCCCCCCGGTCGCTCCCTTTCCCCCCCCCCCCGGTCGCTCCCTCTCCCCCCCCCCCCTTTCTTCTTTCCTATCCCTTTTCCCTCCAGCTGCTTCTCTCCCGTCCCTTCGCCACACATTGTGAGTCTTCCGGTCTCTCGTGTTTCTCCCCCTCTCTTACCCTATTTCACTCTTGTGTCCTGCCTTTTTCTGTCTCCGAAACCCCTTTTTTCGATCAGCTTCGGCCTGACCCCAACTCCTTCACCCCGCGGTTCCTCTTGTTTCCATATTTGTTTGCAGCCACAACTTTTGCTTCCTGCTTCTCCCTCCTTACCTTGTTCAAACCCCTCCACTCTCCCCGGTGACGGTCCACCATTACCCAACAGGTCCCTCCTCTTCTCTCACCTTCACTTCACCTCCCTCCTCTTCTCTCGTCTTCTTGCCTCGGCCCCCCACACTGCTCCTCGAGGTAGCCGGGAGGGGGGGGGGGCTGAATGCCCACCCGCTGGGCCCCAGTGAGAGTGGAGGGCCGGGACGGGGTCCATCCACCAGGGGTGCAGGTCGGCGCTCCTCCCACTCCCGTGTCTCACAGGGTGCGTCACTCCTCAGGTGCTGCTCGGCTCATACCATTCCGATGCGGGGGAGGGAGGGGGTCGTGCCACTATGACACAGATCTCCAGTCAGTGACAATACAAACCTGCGATTCTTGCAAATATTGCAAGTGATTCGGAGGCCACGAGATCAGAAAGAGGCCGTAAAGTATGTATGTTTGCGGCCGCCTCCCCCGCCGAGCTTGGATTCGTCCAAAACTTGTGTCTCTGGGCACCTTGTTACCAGCGCGTCACTAACACTAAAGAACGAGCCGCACCCAACGCAACCGAAGTGAGCAAACCAGGACAATCCTAGGGAGAGTCGAGGAAAGTAACCCTTACTGTGCCTGAGAAACCAAAGAGTGGGCCCGAGCATCGTGTGCCTCGTGTCGTAATGTAAGCAGGGTCACTGGAATTATGCGCAGGGTTGATTCACTAAATTATGGGACAAGAAAAGGTGGCATAAGAAATAAGGAATAAGAAATTATGCGGCACATTTTCGATCGTATTACTTATTTTTACGCATGCAAACACTGTCTGGCAAAGCGTTCACCCATTAGTACCAGTTTAATACCCAGATACTGCAATTAGCAACTGTGAGGCGACAAGTCAATCTTTACAAGGGTCCTCTACTGTGTGCCAACAGAAGTAACCACGTTATTGTTAGCTTTTGATACTTTGAACTAGAAATGCATTCTTTTGTTAAAATCTGCAGATCATGCAGCAGATAATAGAGGTCTGTCAAATGCGGCAAGTCCATAACTATGTGGAAAACACCACAGGCGCAAAATCTCAATTCCACTGGCCTTTAATATAGTGCCCTGAAGCCTCCTCACCACAGGAACGATTCATTTACAAAACACGCGAGTGCAGGTTGCCAAATCCTTACTTATGAGACCCCTAGTGGTGTCGCTAGAAATGGTTTGTTTTTAAGGGCGCTCTCAAGACCTAGCCGCTACTGACGGGGGTCAAGTCACCAATATCACGAGTATTCGTGAAGCGCGTGCGCGGGTCCGTAACGCTGTAATTGACACATGCTGGCCCACAGCCCTGTGTGTATGTCTCTGTGCGCCGTGAGTAATCAAGAGCCCCAAAACATGTATTTTTCTAGCGCCTTCGGTCGGTGTCCTTACATTATTTAAATTAGGAATTAATTCCCATTACAGAAAGGTTTGATCCCGGCCTTTTGTGTTTGCATTCTAGGCTTCTGTTTACGTTTTTTCCCTACTACCATACGGCGATTGGTGTGGTTATATTACTGAAAATATGTACATAATGTCATAGCAGAACTGCAGTGTGGGACCCCAGCTCCGTATGTGTGTCCGAGGCCTGCGTTTATTAGGTACACCAACTGTATTTAATAGCGCCTGGTCGAGGCTAGCCTGCACATGTTACAGAATATTTAAATTGTAATTATATTCCAGCCTTTGAGCGCTAGACCCGTCGCCCCGCGTGTATGTCCGAGGATTCTGTCTACAAGAGCCTAACATATTTGTAAAGCGCTTTATAGACGTCGTTGTGCTTATATTATTGAATATTAAAATTATCGTTGAACCCCAGAAACCGAGCTTGTATGTCCGTCCCAAGCTTGTGTTTACAAGAGCCCTGAATATTTTTTATAGCGCCTTACAGACGCTGGTGTGCGTACATTATTGAATATTTAAGTTATAGTTGAATCCCCGAAGGAGGTTGGTTTTCTAATGTTATTCAATATTTTAAATGTAATTTCAAACCAGAACTGCAGGTTCGGACCTCTGTCCCCCTATGTAAGTCCCAGCCTTGTTTTTAAAAGGGACACAAACATGTTATAATAGCGCCTAGTGGAGGTCGGTTTACTTACATTGTTCACTATTACAATTTGAACTAAACCCCTTCCAGCGCGTTAGACCCCAGCCCTTGTGTGCGAGGCTTGTGTACAGAAGAGCCGAAACATAGCTTTAATAGCGCCTATGGAGGTTGGTGTACTTGTATATTATAACATTTAAAATATAGTTACATCGGTGATGCGACGTTGCTTTAGAACCACGCGTGGTTCTGTTCGACGCCTTTGTTTACTGGTGCCTAGCAAACCTGTTAGACGCCTGGTAGACGCTGGTCAGTTTGTTATCGAATATTGAAATTATCATTTCATAGAGCGCGCTGTGCGGCTTTCATTTGGATGTCTATGTGTAAACAACCATATTTTCTATACACTGATCAGTTTAATAAAGGACGTCTCACCATCACAAAACACAACATTCTGAAAGTGTCTTGTTAGTGCAATTTCTCCTACAATGTCAGCCTCCCAATAAACGTACGTGGCTCATTGTACCATTTTCTTTGTTTTATTTTGTTCGTAAATTGTGCATCTTTATAAACTTTCTTTGTTTTGATTTTATGTTATGTGATAATTTGTATTGGTTTAAAAAATACGAATTTCATCATGAAACCCCCTTGCATTTACAATGTACAATATTTCGGTTTTTGTTTGTGGTGCAGGGGTGCTGGGGGCGTGTACAGTCGCAGGGTGTGTCACTGGGGGTTTAGGGCGGGACGTCACCTACCCACACAAGAGTAAGACAATTGCTTTACTGGGGGGGGGGGGGAGGGGGGGGGAGACATACAATTTACACTTTTGTAGTAAGTTTGCACATGGAGTTTGTTTATACCGGAAGTAGTAAACTTACTCCATAGTGAAAACAAACTCAAAAGTGTAATTTTCCTTTGAGAATCAGGCCCTATATATCTAATGAGGTGAAGTCAAGGGCCAGCGCCTCCTCTCTGTAAATTGTTCCAGCACCACCACCCCTGGCCCTCCTGTGCCCCATGTACTGATCCCACTGACTTTGATGGGCTGTTACCATTCATACACACAGGAAAATACCTTATACATTATGGACCTGATTTTCAAAATTAAGCTGAGTCATAAAAACCCTTTTATGATTTAATGTATCTTTTCTATGCCTTCCAAAATGTGATTGTATTTATGGATGTGGACTTTGTCTTGAGAGCAGAGAAATTTGAGCTTGTGAATCCCACTCAAGAACCGTGAAGTGGGCCTGCCAGGGAGTGGTGTGGCTTGGAACTTTGATAAGGCTCAATCACTAATGTATGTTTTCACTCTGGGATTTGCTACAGCAAAGCGAAGGAGTACATTCCCATGATGGGTGGGGGAAGGGACCACACGGTGTAGGGGAAAGAGAAAGTGTGCACTTGCACAGAGGGATCCATTGTTCATGTGCAGACATATCTGCTATGGAAAACTCCATGTAGCTGGAATAGGTTCCTGCGGGATAGTCAAGTGACATTCCCAGAAGTACGCCTGAAAACTAGCACTTCCTGCTGCTTTCCAGGTGTATTTCTGTCAATGTCTGGGAATCACAAAAACCGGTGAATTTGCATCCTTTTGTAGGTTTACTACTTTTTTCCTTAATCAGGCCTGTGAATCTCGAACAGGTATTGCTTAATCCAGAGTACAGTGAATCAATAATTACTTAAACACAGAGATGATTGTGTGCTTGTAAAAAGAGGAATACAGAAAAGTGGTGAGAGATGAGGGTGCAGAGAGAGAGAGAGAGGGGGAGAGAGAGGGATACTAAAAGTGGGTTAACACAAGAAAGGTGGTCTAAGCACTATGCATTTGAGGAGCTCAACGATTGAAAGGATATTTAATTCTGAGATATGGGGAAAGGTTGGTCAAAGCGTAGAGCTCAAAATATAACAAAGAAATCTGGAAACTTATGACAATACGGATGAACACTAGGTGGCTACACAGACATAGTCCAAGAATTGTCTGCATATTATTTCAAAACTGGGCATCTGGTCAGGTGATTTATAGATGATTATTTAAAACAACATCAAGCATGCAATGCCGGACAGCCCATTATCCTGGGACAGGGGTAGATCTCTTGTGTCGGAGTATGTAAACTCGACTCAGCCAGAGAAGTTGCGATCCATATGGGGCAATAAGAAGAGAGGCCATCAGTGTATGAGGTACCATGGAGGAGTGCTAGGGTTCCTTAAAACTGTAACTGTTGGATGTTGCCTTTGTCTGCCAAACAGCAGAGCAGTGATAGCAGAGACAATGGAATGGTCTGATAAAGGCTTGAGGTTGTGTAGTTGGTTTAGCGATGGCGGATGTTGTGCAGAGGAATGGCCAGATAACATCTTGAATTTGTTTATTTTGTCTTGTGGTGGCAGATGGTGTGCAGAGTAGTGGCCAGAGCATTGTTTGAATCAAGGCAGGAGTGTAGGGTTCTTGGAATTCTTCAATCGGTTGTGGTTGTGGTGGTCCTGTGTGATGCTGAAATGGCTCATAAACAAGTCCAATTTAATGTGGAAAATCAGAACGTCTACAGTGTTTGCTTTCGTAAGAGGTCAGAAGGCAAATGTGAGATGTATGGAGCTGTGTGAAACAACTTATTCCGGTGTGTTTATAGTTTTACACTTGTTTACGGCCAGACATGTGCCAGGTGTGAAGAGAGACATAAGGGATGCTTTGTTCGTTCACAGTGGCAGAGATTTCATTGGCTGGCTTGTGAAACAGAGAAGCAGAAGATGCAGATGCCACCAGAATTGAGGGCACTATGGAACTAAGATTTTTAGAGCTGATAGGACATTTGTTAGTACCATCTACTAAGGGAGGTTGTGAGCAGCGTGGAGAGAGCTTATTGTCTGTGGTCCCATCTCGCTCCTCCCGTTCCCGGCCAAAGTCATCGAGAAGACCGTCAACAAACAGCTGGCCGCCTTCCTCGAGACGAACGGATCCCTCGACCCCTCACAGTCTGGCTTCCGAGCGAACCACAGCACCGAGACCGCCCTCATCGCGGCCACCGATGACATACGAACTCTGATGGACGACGGAGAGACAGCGGCCCTCATCCTCCTGGACCTCTCCGCGGCTTTCGACACTGTCTGCCACCGCACTCTAATACAGCGCCTCGGCAACATGGGAATCCAGGACAAGGCACTGGAATGGATCGTCTCCTTTCTCGCCGGAAGAACACAAAGAGTCCGCCTACCACCGTACAAGTCAGAGGCCACCAAAGTCATCTGCGGCGTCCCTCAAGGATCCTCACTGAGCCCCACCCTCTTCAACGTCTACATGAGCCCCCTCGCGGCCATCGCACGCCAACACAACCTCAACATAATCTCCTACGCCGACGACACCCAGCTGATCCTCTCCCTGACCAACGACCCCGCCACCGCCAGAGCCAACCTGCACGAAGGGATGAGAGAGGTAGCCGAATGGATGACGACCAGCCGCCTGAAACTGAACTCGGACAAGACGGAGGTCCTCATCCTGGGCTCCGCGCCCTCCGCCTGGGACGACTCCTGGTGGCCCCCCGCCCTGGGCACCGCACCCATACCGACGGACCACGCACGCAACCTGGGCTTCATCCTGGACTCCTCCCTCTCCATGACCAGACAAGTAAACGCCGTCTCCTCGTCTTGCTTCAACATCCTGCGCATGCTACGCAAGATCTTCCGGTGGATCCCCACCGAGACAAGGAAGACGGTCACCCAGGCCCTCGTCACCAGCCGACTGGACTACGGCAACGCCCTCTACGCCGGAACCACCGCCAAGCTCCAGAAGAGACTCCAGCGGATCCAGAACGCCTCGGCCAGACTCATCCTCGACATCCCCCGACGCAGCCACATCTCCGGACACCTGAGAGATCTACATTGGCTCCCGGTCAACAAGAGAATCACCTTCCGTCTCCTCACCCACGCACACAAAGCCCTACACAACCAAGGCCCGAGCTACCTCAACAACCGGATCAACTTCTACACCCCCAAGCGCCTCCTCAGATCAACTAGCCACGCCCTCGCCGTCGTCCCCCGCATCCGAAGAGCGACAACAGGAGGAAGGTCCTTCTCCTACCTGGCCGCCAAGACCTGGAACTCACTCCCAACCGACCTGCGCCTGACCCAAGACCACCTCTCCTTCAGGAAGAAGCTCAAGACCTGGCTGTTCGAGCAGTAACGGCACCCCCCCCCCCCCACACCAGCGCCTTGAGACCCTACGGGTGAGTAGTGCGCTATATAAATGACCTGATTGATTGATTGGTGCGAGGAAGAGGGATGGAGATAAGGATGGGATGATGGAGAGGAGAGAAGATATGTTTACCTTTGTTTTGACTTTGCTAGAGGGCGGATTATCCCCAATTACTATCTGGGGAAAGATGGCTGGAGTTCAGTTTTTTGCCAAGTTGTTTTGGGATAATGATGAGGGTTCAGCTAAGGGTTTGAGTTGTACAGTTTAGGGCGCTCACACAGTACGATTAAAGTGAGTAGTGATGGACGAATTGCAGCTTGTGTTGGACGGTGCTACCAGTATAGAAGAAAACCCTGAAGCCTCTCAAAGGTGGTCAGGCACGGGATGCCTGAACACCATACAGAATATACAGCAGGTACTGGGCACACGTTTGATAAAGGCAAAATTAGTAGTGCAGTAGTTTAAGACAAAAACAATAGACACCGGTGGTAAGGTGAAGACAGTATATGATGCTTTATATAGGTCTTCTTTTCTCTCCGTTTTTACAAACGCCAGCCGACACGAGTTTCATCAACAGGGCAGTCCCTGTGATTCATCAGGGCTGTGAGCGGCACATAGTATGATCGGTATACCGGTGATAGTGAGTCTGTCAGGATGATGCGGTAGTCAGCTCCAGGCCGAAGTATGGCGGAATGATCCTGAGGATCATTCCGCCATACTTCGGCCTGGAGCAACCCTACTGTCCACAGGTCAGCCCGCACCAGTCGTACCCGACTGCTTCGCGTCTCCATTTCCTTTTACATTATCCTTGCTGACTACCACATCGTCCTGACAGACTCACTATCACTGGTATCGCCGCTCACAGCCCTGATGAATCGCAGGCACTGCCCTGTTGATGAAACTCGTGTCGGCTGGCGTTTGTAAAAACGGAGAGAAAAGAAGACCTATATAAAGCATCATATACTGTCTTCACCTTACCACCGTTGTCTATTGTTTTTGTCTTAAACTACTGCACTACTAATTTTGTCTTTATCAAACGTGTGCCCAGTACCTGCTGTATATTTTGTTTTGGGATAATGACCTTGTTTTTGGCGAGTTAGCCAAGCATATGTTGGCCGGTTTGAGAGGCAGAGAAAGCCTGTTCCGTATGAACTTTTGAGAGATGTGAGTAAAACGTTGCCAATTTGTTGCTATTCAGAAAGCGAGGTGACTTTCTGTCTTATGCATGGTTTGGTTGTTTAATGGAGCTTGTAGGATCCGAGTTGTGGGGGAATAGGAAAGGCATTACCAGGACAGATTTGGGTAGAGGTCTTAGCAATACGGTTGAACAGATGTAAAATAGACAAGACGGGGAAAGGCACTGTGCGCTTTTGAAATGGGTGTATGGATATGATATTTGTCCACTTGAACTTTAAAGACAGTTTGAAGGGAATCACTATGTTCAGAAAATGTTTTCCTGCATGCAGCTGGTAGCAGGCTGACGACATTGAACGTGATGGGGTCTTCAGAAAGGTTTCAAAGGGCTTTGGCTTACAGGTTGAGAATTATGGAACACATTCTTTTGGAACTGGTGCAGCTACAAATGTGCATAGATTAGGTTTGGGCTAGGAAATTGATAGGCACATAGGCAGATAAGAAGCATTCTTGTTGTGGACATTATATTTGCCCATCAGGAGAGTTGTCGTAAGGTTAGGCATTTGTTTATCGACTTTGTTCTTTATTTTCTTGTTGGATGTGTTTGAGGCTCTATGTCATCGATGAGGGTAATATGAATTGTAGAGAATTCATTGGATACATTGGTGGCTAAGCTGGACTGATTCTCGTCCAGTTGGAAGAGCGCGGGGAAGACACTGTAGTTAGAATGCAGACTCTTG
Source organism: Lissotriton vulgaris (assembly GCF_964263255.1). Classification (NCBI taxonomy): domain Eukaryota; kingdom Metazoa; phylum Chordata; class Amphibia; order Caudata; family Salamandridae; genus Lissotriton; species Lissotriton vulgaris. The sequence goes on along the minus strand of NC_141695.1, from coordinate 109,751,546 downwards.
GTGGGGACATAGTGGTGATGAGGTCAACTGCTGTCCAGGGCAGAAATTGTCATGGGGAGTGGTGTCTCCAATGCTTTCATTGTGCATTTAGGTGAGAGCAGTCGAGTGCAGCTGTCAGGTTTGGTGCTGCCTAAAATGGTGGGAGTGGGCTTGCTGCAAACAGGCACACACATTGGGTCCAATAATCTCCTGCACTCTTGCAAAATGAAGCCTACACCCCTCTTTCAGCAGTGCTCCTAAAGCTCTTTTTTGTTAACCACACATGGTCAGATGACAGCTGCACTGCCAAGACAGACCTAAAAACTGATGCAGTTTGGTGTAGCCTTGGGCATCCCTGTCTGTTTTAAAACACACAATGTCACTCTGAAAGTTAGTGATGGAAAGGGACGGAGAGGATGCTGGGACTGGGAAACAGTAATACATTCCTCACGATTGCCTGTGGCTGCAGTCAGACAGAAACAATTACAGTAAATTATCTTCTGATCTAAGGCACTTTAACAGCATTACTGTGCCAAGTGTGTGCCCCACAGGTCAAGATCTATCCCGTTGCAACTCTGATACTTCTCTAGGCAGCCGCACCGCTGCTGCCTCGGGTAACCGGCTAAACAATGAAAATAATCACAGCTGCCTGGAGAGGAAGCACTTTTAGGTCTCGCCTAGCGACGCAGCACATGTGCTGCTCACTTGGTGAGATCTATTGTCGTCAATTTTCTGTCGCAGGGGGACAGGAGATGTGCAGGCACACGTACGGAGGACAGGAGATGTGCACGGATGAGTACGGAGGACAGGAGATGTGCATGTGTATGGGTTGCATCGCTTTAGCACAATGTGCGCATGGCATGCTTTTGCTTTCCCTCCCCCTGTCGGGCCCCCTTGCCTGCTCAAAGACCACATTATGGCTGCTTTCATTCTTTAAAAAATTGTAGGTCCGTTGTCAAAAAGGAAGAAGCCATAGAGGACGGCTCAATGACCGTCAACGAAGGTGAGAGATGCGCGTCAAGCCTTTCGCTGTTCGGTGTTAAGCAGTTGCAAAACTGTTGCTGCTCGCTTTTCAGCAGACACTATGTTGCCTTCTTCCGACAGCTTGGGAGAGACCTGCACTTTTAACACATGTGGTTCTGAGAAGTTGATACGGCTGAACTGCCTTAGACCACAAAATAAACACAACAAAGCCATCAATTTTACGAAAGCCGGACTCGCAAACCTATAACCTTTTGGACTTTCTGTCAAAGCCTGCTTTTCCTACACTCGTGCAGTGACCAATCAATCAACAGCTGTGTGTATGGACCAATCAAAGAGTTACTTACATTTGTTCCACAGGAACTTATTATATCCGGAGACTGAGCTACTTCAGGGGCTTCTGGGATTATCGCATCTGAAACTGAACTGCCTCCGATTTTCTTGTAGCATGAGACTGAGCACTGCACTGTTTGCTGTGGTTCTGTTGGACTCCACAGATGCTATGAATGCTTTGTGTCAGCACTATATTGACCCTAGAAGCCATTGAGTGGTAACTCCTCGAGCCATAATGTGCTGCAGGCGGAATGTGAATTAAGCCTCATCTGGACACATTTGAGATCGAGAGTGACTTTGCCAACTAATGGTCACTGCCCATGGACTCTGTGGTTTCCACCCCAACTCACAAAACATATCACTGCACCGGCAGGAAGACAATTAAAAAGAACAAAGCAACAAATGCAGCTCATGGTATTATGGGTACGTAAATGCGCCCAGGAGCGGCTTCTTTCTCCACATTGCAGTAACCGACCAGCAATAAGTGAAGCCCATTTACAAGTGCAGAGAAATACAATTCAAGATTTTGGTGCTATTATTCAAAGGCAGGTAAAAAACGCCCCTTCACACTTTATTTGAATTTTCCAGGACAGGCGAAGAGTACTATTCACTGTTGAAATTACATTATGTTGCTTTGTGATAAAGTAGAAGTGCTCCATGGGCATCAACGTTGATCCATCCCCGAGATGAAAATTACTGTTAAAGTGTTTAAAGGTAACTTTTCAATCGCTAATGTTGGTGCATTGGACGCTCTTTGCTGCTGGCCAGCAGACACCTCTGAAGTTTGTCGCCACCATCTGTATATTTCTAAAGGTTGCCAGCAAGCACAACCTGTGACATTGTATAAGGTCATAAGGTCCACCCCACCTGCCAAGTCATTCATCCCTGAAATGTACGACCCCAGTCGCTGCAAGTAGGTCTCGACCCGACCCCACTGGGGGGTGTTGGGCATTATTTGGGTGTTGGGGTAATTTTCTCTCGTTCCCCTTCTGAAAGATCGTTTATGTTGATTTGCGATGATCTAAATAAACACTGTCAATCTCAGTGCGTATGTCAAAGTGCGGAGAGGTCGCTTATCTTTGATCCCGTTATATAATTTACAGTAATGGTGGCCAGGTACAGAAGTGATCCATTTCTTTCTGGACTCTATACAATGTGAAAGCACCCACTACACTCCAGACCAAAACACATAGGTAAAAGACATTGTCATTTACAACACCAATAGCTCTAACTCTTCCAAATGTGAAAACTATTGCATTGCAAATGCTTGTTTTCTGTGGAAGCAGTGCTGGAAAATAAAGGGATCGTGCGGATCTCATTTTCCGCAACTATTTCTGGACGGATCTGGGATCCGATCTACCCCAGGAAACATGTACATTTGTGCTGGTCTCATTTTCCGACACCAGGACACAGCAGCAGCGCACACTGTCTACAATCCATTTGGAACAGCAACTGGCAGGTGGTGCAGGGGCTTTCTTATTTACACTTACAGCTGGGCCTACAAAAGGGCCTGATCTCGGGGGATGGGAGCTCTCTGAAGCCTAACACCTAGACACCAACGCGATGGAGGAAAACAAAGGTGCACAGCATGTTATCACTTAACAAGGACTTAAGAGAAACTATGATTTGGAGGCAGATTTGTTTTTTCTTTTCAACTGGATATGTACTTGTATTGTAAGAATGCAAGAATTATGTGTCTGTATGAGTAATCTCACAAATGTTGATGCAAATGGCACCCAATATATTTTTATTTAATTATTTTACAGCACTACTCATCCCAGTGCAGGGCATTGCTTTACAACACTAAAAGAGACATAATAATTGATACATGTGTGAAAATCAATGTACATTAACTGTTACATTAGACAATGAGGGTTATAACTAAGGTTCCGGTTTTCTGTTTCTACAGGTTTTTACAGATAAATACAGACAGCAAGCCATGTGTTTTCTGCCGGGATTTATTTTTAACGCAGAAAAAAACCTGAAAATGATGCTTCTTGTGAGACTTCTCTTCTGTTTTTTTTCTTTCTTACATGTTAATTGTTTATCACTACTTATAAATCATTCTTTGGTTTTCTATGAAACGTACGTCAGTCGAGAGTGTGTGATACCCCAGATTCCAGCACAGCACAAGAGGGAGGATGTCGCCATCCCACGGTTTGTTCATCTGTGCATGCAGTGTTGGTCTGGGTGCTAGTTTGATAGTGTGAGTATGGAGCATGACTGTGGCGCATTACTGAACAGGTTATGAGTGTAGGGGATTGTATTTGTAAATATGCACATTTTTGGGGGCTTATTTATCTAATGTATTAAGAAGTGGATTTGTCAAATGACATTGTATATTGTGATGAGTCTATATACTGTCATGTTGTGTTCAAATTAATTGAGAATTGTACAATTGTAGAGATGCGTATTTGATAATTATACACAAAATTGTGAAAAAATCTACTTTCATATAAATAAAAAAATAATGAAAGAAATTGATGTGTTGAGACAATCTTTGGAAATTGCCTCAGATTTTTGAGCTTTTGATAGCCAATGGGAAAGTAATAGAGGTCGGTGGGAGTTTGATTTTGCAATATTATACATGTTTCCCCCCCCCCCCCCCCCCCAACCCCCCCTGCTCCCAGACCTATTTTATAGGGGTGCCTTTTGTATAATATTGCTTCTTGTGAGACTTTCCATGGCGTCTTTTATGAATTTCAGGCAGTAGCTGAGCAGACAGACAGCATGAAAAGTTGAAACATAGGATGAGATTTCCTTAAATACGGGCATTTGTTAACATATAGTTGTAGTATAACACTAATATGTACCTGTATGTATAGTATTTTGTTATCTGTGACTGCTTAATTTGGTAAAACTTTGCAGGAATCCACGTACGAGGGCACGTTCAAGAGTTCAGAAAATGTGGAAATATACAATTTTACAGCTCCATTTATTCTCAAACCACAAAATAGATTGGCTAAACACCAATAAGATGGGCAAAAAATAAATATGGATAAATACAGATAGAAATGTTAAAAAAAGAAATACCATAAAACCGGGAACCCTAGTTATAACTTCTAAGGTATAGGAATCCCAGATCACCCTTACTTGCAGATATTACTTGTTAAGTGTGAACGGTCGGCAGAAACACAAAGTCAGGATAGAAAACCTAATGCAGTGATTGTGGTTGTGTGTACTAATAAGACTTTATTACTTCCCAAACGAACCCTTTGAAATCTTAGAATAAGAACATATTGACAAAAACACAATAAAGACCTGAAGCCCTGACTTGCAGTTTGCATGACGCTGCTCGGTGCTGGTAAACAGAGCACTGTGCTGCATTAGAAGGCTTGCAACTTATGAACTGGAAGCTACAAAGTGATCTTGGTGTTAAAATCCGAGGTAGAGGTGCTTTTACCGCCAACGCAGCCTTCGGTACAACGTTCGCGTGAAGAAGGGATCGGACTCTTCGGAATGCAGAAGTGTCAAACTCCCTCCACGGCGGTGACGTGCTGCGGGCGGAGGCACTCTGCGGCCAGTATAAAAGGCGCGTCCCCGCGCAGCAGAGTGCAGAAGGCAGGACGAGCACGGCAGAGCAGGGCAGCCAGTCACTGCAGTCACGCACCGGTGCAGCAGAGCGGTGTCCGGAGCAGAGGAACAGCGCCCCCAGGAGACCCTCTGCCTCTCCACCGCCGTGGGGCCTGGGGCAGCAGAGTGTACGAGGATGGATCTACCACCCTTGCACCCACAGCCCCCGCAGGGTGCATCACTCGGAGGTCAGGTCGCTCCCCACGCCACACAGCTCCTCTGTGCGCCTGTGACTCTTGCCCCACTGCTGCTGGGAGTTCGCCGCTGGTGTGCTCTGTTTTGGGCTCTTAAGCACCCCTTGCCCCTTGCTCTCTGTACCCCCCCGCTCCCTGCTTACCGCCGCTGCATCCCTGTGGCCCGCCCCCTTTTGCCTTCTGTGTCCCGTCCCTCAATGCCCATTGGCTGCCCCGCTCCTGCCTCCCAGCTGCTCCTCCCTACCACTTGGCCCTTTATGGAGGACACCGCGCGGCAGTGAGTGTGACCCTTGACCCTGCTCGCAGGTCAGGTCTCTCCCCACACCGCACGGCCCCTCCTGTGCGCCCGTGACTCTTGCCCCTCTTCTGCCGCTGCCGAGAGTTCGCCGCTGGTGTGCTCTTGTGCTGCCTACATTGTGGTTTGTTGTTGACTGTTGTGTACTTTATTTTTTGTTTTGTATTCTGTTTTGGGCTCTTAAGAGCCCCCTGCTCTCTGTACCCCCCGCTGCTGCACCCCTGAGGTCTGCCCCCTTTTGCCTTCTGTGTTCCGTCCCTCAACACCCATTGGCCGCCCCGCTCCCGCCTCCCAGCTGCTCCTCCCTCCCACTTCGCCTTTTATGGAGGACGCCGCGCAGAAGCGCGTAGCAGTCTGCGCGCGTCCGTGCCTGGACCGCGCCCAGCGCCAGTACCCCTGGACCCTGCACCTCCCGCAACGCCAGACTCCGATACGATGCCAACACCCTCCTCGCTCTCAACAACGGCCGGGACCGCCGCTGCTTCCAGGCAGCCCCGAAACGCACCCACGGACCCTTCTCCTGCCACACCTGCAGCTTCTCCTGTGACAGAACCACCAAGCCTCCAAGACCAGACCCAACCACCTCCGCTGCATACTCCTCAACACCCGCTCCGCACGCAAACACGCCGTCGAGCTTTGGGACCTACTCGACACAACGGCCCCAGACGTAGTTTTCCTGACCGAGACCTGGTGGAACGAATCCTCGGCACCGGACATCGCCATAGCCATCCCAGAAGGCTACAAGATCACCCGCAGGGATCGCGCCAACGGAATCGGAGGAGGAATAGCCATCGTCCACAAGTCCACGCTCCAGGTCCACACCCTCTCAGACGACTCTCTCAACTCCGCCAAATACCTTCACTTCTGGATCCACACCGACCCAAACACTACAGACCTCCCAGACCCCGGGCCCTGTTCAGCGACTCCATCGCTAACCTCACCAGCACCCTCGCACTCCCCTCCACGGACTACATCCTCCTCGTGTACCTGAACTACCACCTCAAGAACAACAACACCAACTCCGACATCCTGATCGACAACCTCGGCCTCCGACAACTCGTCACCGAACCCACCCAACGCCGCCGGCCACACGCTCGACCCCATCTTCTCCACAAGCACCCACATCGCCTTCAACCACACCACCGAACTTCACTGGACCGACCACCGCTGCATCCACTTCACATGCAAGAAAGCAACCACGCACCACCACACTCAACAGCTACCTCGCCGCTGCAAAATCACCGAGAACCAACTGACCTCCGCCCTCGCCCTGGACCCTTCAACTGACCCCACCGGCCCAGACACCGCCGCCCGAAACCTCAGACAGTGGATCGAAGTCTGCGCCAACACCCTCGCCCCGCTAAAGAAGCCCTCTATCAACCACTCCAGCAAGAAAGCCGCCTGGTTCACCAAAGAACTCCAGACCTCCAAACACACATGCTGGATGCTAGAGAAGAAATGGCTCCAAGACCGCATGCCAGACAACCACGCTGCCCGCAAGGATGCCATTCGCAGAAACCACCAACTCATCAGAACAACCAAGAGGATCTCCTTCAAAGCTCGCCTGGACAACAACGCACCTGATTGCAGAGAGCTCTTCACCATCGTGAAGGAACTCTCCAACCCCAGCGCCAACACCAACGACACCCCACCCTCGGAAGGACTGTGCGACTCACTGGCCACCTTCTTCCACGACAGTTTCAACGTACCGCCAGCCCCGACCACGACAGACCCCACCCCGAACGCCACCTGCACCAACCAGCTGACCTCCTGGGCCCACGTCAACGACGACGAGACACGAAAGATCATCAACTCCATCCACTCGGGATCGCCAGCAGACCCCTGCCCACACCACGTGTTCAACAAAGCAGATGCCACCATCGCACCCCAACTACGAAAGGTCATCAACATCTCCTTCGACTCAGCGACATTCCCGGAAAGCTGGAAGCACGCCGAAATCAACGCCCTCCTCAAGAAGCCCAAGGCGTACCCCAAGAACTTCCGCCACATCTCCCTGATCCCTTCCCGGCGAAGGTCATTGAGAAAATTGCCAACATAGAGCTGACCCGCCACCTCGAGGACAACAACATCCTAGACCCGTCGCAATCCGGATTCAGACGGAACCACAACAGCGAGACAGCCCTCATTGCCGCCACAGATGACATCAGAAGCCAACTAGACAACGGCGAAACATCAGCCCTCATCCTCCTGGTCCTGTCTGCCGCCTTCGACACGGTCTGCCACCACACACTAAGAACACGCCTCCAAGAAGCCGGACTTCGGGAGAAAGCACTGGACTGGACCACTTTCTTCCTCTCTGGCAGAACCCAGAGAGTCTGTCTCCCACCCTACCGATCCAAAGCAACCAACCTCATCTGTAGCATACCCCAGGGCTCATCCCTCAGCCCGACGCTGTTCAACATCTACAATGCCCCCCTCGCACAGGTGGCCCACCAACACGACCTGAATATCATCTCTTACGCCGACGACACCCAGCTCATCCTCTCCCTTACCAAGGACCCGCATACCGCCAAAACCAACCTCCACGACGGTATGAAAGCCGTCACCGAGTGGACGAGGAGCAGCCGCCTGAAGCTGAACTTGGACAAGACGGAAGTCCTCATCCTCGGCCCTACCCAGTCTTCCTGGGACGACTCATGGTGGCCGACAACACTAGGAACAGAACCGACGCCCGTGGACCACGCACGCAACTTGGGATTCATCTACGACTCCTCCCTCTCCATGTCCAAGCAGGTCAGCGCCGTCTCCTCCTCCTGCTACAACACCCACCGCATGCGTTGAGGGCCAACATTTTGTCCTGGATGCCCCCATATTCAATCCCATATTTGCAAAGTCCGTTTGTGTCACTTATACAAGAGCCATTGGCTTTGTGAATATGTTGAAGTCATGTTGTATAGTAGAGCGACTGCTGTGCATAAAGGTAAAGATAAAGAAAAAAAGTTCTATGCCATGGCTAGCGGTAACCATGCTATATTGTGGGCTTTTTTATTTTACGTTCATCCATGCTGCTGTACCGCATGGCAAACCATTGTTGAAGTTAAGAGGCGAGACCTACTGGCTTTGACAATGTTTGTCAGTTCAAAGACCAAAGTGTTACAATACATGGCCTATGTGCTCTGAGCCCCTCACTAATAAAATCCATGAGCCCCAGATACCGATGAATGGGTACACTGACCCCTTGAGGTGTGGAACGTGCAATTCTGATTCGGGTCATCCCTATCGCAGTTATAGTGCTTCATAATCTATACTAATATAATAAAGAGAGAGCCCAAACCTTTGAGGCGGGTAATCTCAGGAACCACAGCACCAATCACAACACCCAATACATCGTTGGAAAGGGCATTTTCAGCAGAAGGACATAGGCTATGCAGACGCCCACCATATACATTTAAAAGGTAAAAGAACCGTGCCAGCAAAGTAGTCCCTTGTGGGCGTGTCTGCGTTGTGCTCTGGGCATGTGCTGGGGGCATGACAAACGCTGGGGGCATGTGGTACATTCCGCCCTTCATGCCATGTCTCATTTCGTGTGCTGGGGGGGTGGGCGCGTGTGGGGCGGGGGATTACGGGGAAAAAAAGCAAGCGTTGTGCCCAATATTTCATTGTTTTTTCTTCCCAGGTTCTATTCATTCCAGCTCCGGGTGTGCTGGTGCTCCCAGTGACGTGCGCCTGCTTTACTGTATGGAGGTCAGGCATGGCGCTATTCCCAAGGGGCGGAAGGAGCGCAAACATGGGCCATTGTGCAGGAAATGTAATCTCGCCTTAACTTCCGGTGACGCCTGAAGCGCACACTGGAGATTTTCCACTTCTGTTGCGCACAGGCCTTGCGCCACGCTCATCTGGACACAAGGCCCGCCTCCACGGAAATAGCAAGAAAGGGATTATCCCTCCCCGGAAATATCGATGATATTCAGCAAACCAACATCCTGCATACCATCACTCCGCAATTTTTATAACGCTGGACTATTACTCCGCAAATACATCATTTCTAAAACTTTTACAACGCATATGACTTTCTCACGCATGCCATTATAATGCAAAAGCATATGTGGTAAAGTCATATACATTGTAAAAGTACGTTATTAAAACAGCAAATATATGTTTGTATATATATATATATATATATATATACATATATATATATATATATATATATATATATATACACACTAGCAGCCCGTCCCAAAGTTGTCCGGGTATTAATTGCTGCCGGCCAGTAGTATATTGTTTTGTAGGATTTCGTTTTGATAGCATTTCTTATCTGTGACAGGCCTGTGAAACGCTCCGATTCACAGTGCACTGCTGATGCACTTAACAGTGCGCGTTCAGTAGTGTGTGAACTCGAGTTTCCCTACTTTATTTTTCCTTGCAATATTATATAGCGCAAACTCGACAACATGGCATGAGCACAATTTACATTACAGAAGAACACATTCATTTGTGGTAGGCACGGGGAGACAAAGCAATTTGCCTGGAATCACAGGATGTTGAGCGGATGCCGAGATTCAAACGTAGCTCCCCAGCTCTAAAGTTCGCAATTCTAGAACTTGTTGCGGGAGGTGTGTCTAAAAGTGTATGTCGGTGCTGGCCATCAATATGAGAGACCTGTGCATTTTTCAAATAAGTGGTGAAAAAATATGACTATGTTGCTGGAGATGTGGGCCGTCGTGCCACCAATGTACTTACCGGGGGAGGGTAAACACCCAATATACCGCAACTTTCTTTCCGCATACCATCCCTCCGCAAACTTTCATTACGAAAGTACCATGACTCCGCAATGCCATTATTACGCATGGCATTACATTTTATATGCTTTTACCACGCATACATTTACAACGAATTTCGTTGTAAATGCATGAATGGTAAAAGCATGTTTTTTTTTAATGTTTGGATAAGGTAAGTATGGGTATAGGGGTATATGTTTTGGGGTACTGAGGTATATGTTTTGGGGTGTTTGGGTATTTTAAGGGTTCAGGTATAATTTTGGGTTATGGGGTACAGGGATAGTTTTAGGGTTTAGGGATAGGTATGGATTTTGGGGTACAGGGGTATTTTTAGGGTTCAGGGCTAGGTTTGGGTTTTGGGGTATAGGGGTATTTTTAGGGTTCAGCGGTACGTTTGGGTTTTGGCGTACAGGGGTGATTTAAGGGTTCAGGGCTAGGTTAGGGTTTTGGGGTACAGGGATATTTTTAGGGTTCAGGGCCAGGTTTGGGTTTTGGGGTATAGGGATATTTTTAGGGTTCAGGGGTAGGTTTGGGTTTTGGTGTACAGGGGTGATTTAAGGGTTCAGGGCTAGGTTAGGGTTTTGGGGTACAGGGGTATTTTTAGGGTTCAGGGCTAGGTTTGGGTTTTGGGGTATAGAGTTATTTTTAGGGTTCAGGGGTAGGTTTGGGTTTTGAGGTACAGGGGTATTTATAGGGTTCAGGGCTAGGTTTGGGTTTTGGGGTATTTATAGGGTTTAAGGATAGGTTTGGGTTTTGGGGTACAGGGGTATTTTAGGGTTCAGGGGTAGGCTTGGGTTTTGGGGTACAGGGTTATTTTTAGGGTTTTGGGGTACAGGGGTATTTGTAGGGTTCAGGGGTAGGTTTGGGGTTTGGAGTGCAGGGGTATTTTAAGGGTTCAGGGCTAGGTTTGGGTTTTGGGGTACAAGGGTATTTATAGGGTTCAGGGCTAGGTTTGGGTTTGAGGTACAGGGGTATTTATAGGGTTCAGGGCTAGGTTTGGGTTTTGGGGTACAGGGGTATTTTTAGGGTTTAGGCATAGGTTTGGGTTTTGGGGTACAGGGTATATCTATAGGGTTAAGATGGGTTAGTGTTTATCAAATCAAAGAAATTTATAGAGCGCGCTACTCACCCGTAAGGGTCTCAAAGCGCTGAGAGGGGGGGGGCGCTACTGCTCGAACAGCCAGGTCTTGAGCTGTTTCCTGAAGGCGAGATGGTCCCGAGTCAGCCGTTGGTGGGTGGGGAGGGAGTTCCATGTCTTCGCTGCCAGATAGGAGAAGGATCTTCCTCCTATGGTGGATCTCCGAAAGCGTGGGATGGCCGTAAGTGCGAGGCTGGCGGATCGGAGCTGGCGGGTGGGTGTGTAGAATGAGAGGCGGCTGTTGAGGTACTTCGGGCCTATGTCGTGGAGAGCCTTGTGTGCATGGGTGAGGAGTTTGAACGTGATTCTCTTGTTGACGGGGAGCCAGAGAAGGTCTTTCAGGTGGGCGGTGATGTGGCTGCGGCGAGGGATGTCCAGGATGAGTCGTGCTGAGGCGTTCTGGATGCGCTGGAGCCTTCTCTGGAGTTTGGCTGTAGTTCCAGCATAGAGGGTTCCCGTAGTCCAGGCGGCTGGTGACGAGGGCCTAGGTGGCCGTCTTCCTGGTTTCGGTGGGGATCCATCGGAAGATCTTTCGGAGCAGGCGCAGGGTGTTGAAACAGGATGATGAGACGGCGTTGACTTGCTTGGTCTTCGTGAGGGAGGAGTCCAGGATGAAACCCAGATTGCGTGCATGGTCCTGATAGAATTCACTTTTCGATGCTCTAATTACCCTATGATGACGTGTGAGTTAGCATCATATGACTAACTAATGCATTTACGTAAACGCACTTATGCCGAATTCATATACTCACCTATTACTTATATCCGAATGTACGTGTGACCATATTAGTTTCTTAGCTTAGCCTGTGTGCCACCATTTTGTGTAACTCTCTGTGCCTGCGGGCTCTGCTCGCTCATGCCCCTCCCGCAGGAATACAGAAATATACTAAGACAGCAGTTTTTCGTTTCTCGGCTCACTGGGACCGAAACTAACAAGTTATGTTATCTGCAATGTTCTCATGCCCAGAGACGCCGAAGCCTAGCTCCCTGGCCTTGAGCAGAGATAATAATGTATCCCTCGCAGGTGCAGATGCCTGCTGTATGAGAGCATTGTCCACTGGTCTGGGGCTCAGTAGTTTTCCACAAGGGGCGTACCCCATTTACTGTACTGCATTATAATGTATTGCTGTGATGCAGAGAGTCAGTCCTCTCGTTCGCACTCCTAGGAGTGAGGTCGGACAGGGCCCTCTCATATGAGTGTTGTTTGGCCTAATAAAGACTTTTGTTTTTACTTCTCCACTGTCCGGCTGACTTCCTATAAGGTAATTATAGGTGAGTGTTGTAAGTCACTCTAGTGGATTTGAGCCACGCTTATCAGATGGCGCCCGAATAGGGACCCCGCGATAAGGATCTTTCTCACCCGTAAGTGGGTAGCAGAAGACCGGGGACCCGCTGGTCGGCACGGTGGGTCCGGGATCCCATTTGATGCCGAGCTTGGTTCTCGCAGCGCTGCCCCACCCTGCTGATCGGGAGAGGTCCCGGTTCGGATCTTACGCCGGGGTCCAGAAGGCGGAACGCGAAGCTGACCGTGTTGGTCCTGGCAGCCGGAGGTGGAGAACGGTAGAGGTCGGTGCCGCATACGGAAGGTGAGTGGTCCACCTGTGATTGCTGTAGGAACGGGAGTGTTCCGAGAGACTAGAGTGTCTCCGATGATTTAAGGAGCCGGTGTGCTCCTGGGGCTAGTGTGCTCCGGGGAACTCAGAGTACGAGTTGGTGCTCTGACAGACTTGATGGGGTTGGGGACATATTTCGAGGCAATTGTTTGTAGTGATCCGACCGAATGGTACTGTGGTGGAGGCGTGGCTCATTGTGGGTAGACTCTGGCGCGCTTACCCTGAACTCCTAGTGTGGTGATTCAGTGGGGGTGTGATCCGGGTTTCCCGCGGTAAAGCGCGCAGCGATCCATAGTGCCGCACGGGTAGCGGATTCGTTCCCCCTCCTCAGAACAGTTAGTGTACTGTTCGGTCTGCGGTAGAGTCCAGGTTCCCCAGGACTTGGTCGACGGGCCTTGTCCCATTTGATAACACGTGTTTTGGAGATATTGTATATGTGTACGTGGTTCATTTACATGTTTGTGTGTGGGTAAATTTGGGTTGTGATTAGAGTTAAAGTAAAGATGCCGTGTCTTAGCAAGTTGCGATGTTTTGGATGCTGTTGTCGACCCTCAGATACTAGACTGGCCGAGAGCCAACCCGCACCCCCTGAAGGGACACCGAGTTTTGATATGTATGTTAAACATGGACTGGTTCCGATTATGTTTGGTACTTTGTGGCATCGATACACTGCTGATAATGTGGATTTACAATGGCCTTTGACGGGTTCTTTTGATGAAGCTAAATTGGATTATTTGCAAGACAAACTGTTTGCTAGGCGTAGCCGCCAGAGTATGTTCGACTCTTTGCGAGTGTGGCAGAAAGAGGTCAGGAAACGTAAGATGCGAGAGGAGAAAGAGGAGTATAAAAAGTCCACCCAGACTATGGCGCAGAAAGCGAAAGAACACATGGGGAATGAGAATGCACTACGCATGGAGCGCGCAGATAGACTTTGTAGGTTGAAAGAAAATAAAAGTTACGTAGTACGAGAGGACGACCCAGATGAGATGGAGGACATTTTGGATGCCCGACCCCCACCCCCTTATGCCCCACAGCCATTGTACCCCTCCTTGCCACTTTCGGCCCCTAGTAGCGCCATTCCAGGTCCTTCAGCGAGCGCCCCTCAACAATCCCTGCCCTCGACACCCCTCGTTTCTCTACTCCAGCCCACTTCACCCGCCCCCTCGCCATTTTCTTTAGCACTCCCTACTGTTTCAGCTAGCACCACCCCCAGCCAGGAGATGTTAACACCGAGTCGAGGCGCAGGTAGCGGATTGCTTTCACAGGTACGGAAGTTGCTTACACGTTCTACTGTTGGTTTGGATGAAAAAAGTTTGGTGGCTAATCAGGCATGTCAATGGGCCAGGAATAATATTTACTCGTTCGAAGATATTTGGTCCACCATGAAAGATTTTGAGCCGTTAATGCAGCAACACGCTTTGTGGCACATGGCCAGTGTACTGATACCGCTATGGGAGCAGGGATATGGAGGTGTGGCCCCGGCGGTTTTGCGGGATATACAGGCTGGAGCGTATAGAACGAACACGGGGGTAAGGGAAGTGATGAGTAGTCTGCGCGCGCTTTTGCAATACAGGAATGAATTACCCTCTGCCGGTACACCCCATTTCCCAGGTCTCCACCCAATGCGAGAGGTGCACCCTATTTTTCATCCCGAGGTCCCCGAGTTGTTAGACCCAGTTACGAGGGCCGTTACAAGGAACAGAATTGATGCGCACTTTCAGGAGCAATGGGTGTACACGCCATGGAAGAGAAGTGAGGTGTTGTCATTAAAGGCTCAGTTGCCGGATTCCAGAAAGAATCCGACCGCCTATTACAAAGAACTTACGGAAGCGGCGTCTTCTACTGTGATGACGTTGGCTGATGTTGAATTGTTTTTCGGGCTTTTGGTCCCGGTTGATGTGTGGCGGCAAGTGAAAGGTACGGATCATACGGAGGAGCTGGGTGGTACATGGCAGGAGTTGAAGGATTGGGACAAGGAGCGTAAGCCAGGAGAGAAGCCGAAGGCTGAAATATTAGCTTTACCGGGGCGCATAATAAAGTACATGCACTCCCTCATTCCCCCGAAAAAGGTAGATTGGGACAAGTTGACGGCTTGCAAGCAGAAGAAAGATGAGGCGGTCTCCGATTTCTTTACAAGGTTTGAAGAAACGTACATGGATTTTAGTGGACAGGATGTGTCACAGGATGGGGGGTTACGGCTCTTTGTCAACAGGTTTGTCACCAATTTGTTGCCTGAAATATCGGCTAGGCTGCAGGCGTCGGAGAGTACGTGGACTACGTCCTCTCCTTCGGGAATACTTAGCATGGCGCAATATTACGAGCACAGGGAAAATGAGAACAAGGATAAGCAGGAAAAGAAGGCTAAGGATTTGAAGACAAGAGTTTTGTTGCAGCAAGTGGCAAGAGGCAGAGGCAGGGGTTCGGGTGCGGCGCCAGGTCGCGGTGGCGGATTTGGAAGAGGTGAGAGCAGGGAAAGGCTGGGACCGAATCAGTGTGCGAAGTGCAAGCAGGAGGGGCACTGGTGGAGGGATTGCCCGCTGCTTCAGGCGAACGCTGGTGTAGGGCGCGGACGAGGAAGAGGGGGTGGTGATTTTGGGAGACAGGCTGCGCGATCAGAAGGAGGCGGGAGACCGGGTGGCAATTATTTTGACAATAATTCCAATAGGCAGCAGTTACAGAGCGATGGTGCCCAGTACTATAACGATGATTACTCAGTTGATGATTTGACAGGGTTCTCCCACAACTAGGACAGCGTAGGACAGAGCATGGGACCAGTACTTATGGAAGTTGATCAGAGGGGACCTTATGTCGAAGCCGACTTACTAGGGTCTCAACAGAAATTTCTAGTGGATACGGGTGCAATGAAAAGTTCAGTGGCTCGTTCTCTGTCTGGCAAGAATAACATATCCGTGGGCTTCGCAGGAACTCCGGTAATTAGCCCCATTTCTAAACCTCTCACGTTAACGATTGGTCCTTTTACTGTTGATTCCCCATTTTTATTGACATCAAATTGTGGTGAAAATTTGTTGGGTTTAGACTTATTGAAGAGATTGCATGCCACCATCTATTGTTCCCCGGATGGCGTGTACCTTACTCTAGGCCCCAATGTTGCCCGCCCACTACAGTGCTTTTCCAAAGACGACCCGCTGCCACCTGAGTTTCGAGGCATACCCGACAGCCTGTGGGCTGTCAGTGATAATGATGTGGGGAGAATGGACATTGCCCCGGTGTCAATAAAAGTGAAGGTGGGAGCCAAATTGCCCAGATTACCGCAATACAAAATATCTAGAGAGGGTGAGAAGGCCTTGTTACAAATAATTCAAGATTTAATACAGTCTGGAGTAGTGGAGGAGACTGATTCGAATACATGTAACAGTCCTATTTTGCCTGTACTTAAAAGACGGTCACCTGATGCAACAGATAATACTCCTGATGTCTATAGATTCGTGATTGATCTGCGGCAGGTAAATAGAGTAGTGGAGCCACAGTACCCGGTGGTCTCGGACATCACTACGATATTGACAATGATTCCACCTTCGGCCAAATATTTCTCTGTCCTAGATTTGAAAAATGCTTTCTTCAGTATTCCAGTACATGAAGATAGCAGGTACCTTTTCGGATTCTCATTGGCTGGCCGTAGCTTCCGCTTCAAGAGAATTCCTCAGGGGTACACTGAGAGTCCTAGTATATACAGTCAGGCTCTGAAGGCACAATTGGATGATTTGGAACTTCCACCGGGCAATGTAATGTTGCAATACGTGGATGATATCCTAATAGCATCGGATGAAGAGGAGGGTTGTCGGGATGCTACCGTAAAATTGTTGCACCACTTGGCTAAGAGGGGGCATAAAGTGTCCCTTCCGAAATTTCAATACTGTCGAACGGAGGTCACCTACCTCGGTCACCTCCTTTCGAAAGTGGGGAGGAGATTGACGCCGGAGCGCATTTATCAGTCCGTAGGCTTGGGTGCGGTGCCCAGGGCCGGGGGCCACCAGGAGTGGTCCCAGGCGGAGGGAGATGGTCCGACGATGAGGACTTCCGTCTTGTCTGAGTTCAGTTTCAGACGGCTGCTCTTCATCCATTCTGCAACGTCTCTCATTCCTTCCTGGAGGTTGGCTTTGGTGGTGGCGGGGTCGTTGGTGAGTGAGAGGATCAGTTGGGTGTCGTCGGCGTAGGAGATGATGTTGAGGTTGTGTTGGCGGGCTATGGCTGCGAGGGGGCTCATGTAGATGTTAAAGTGGGTGGGGCTGAGTTTTGATCCTTGCGGACGCCGCTGATGACAGTGGCCGCGGATCGGTACGGGGGGAGGCGGACTCTCTGGGTTCTTCCGGCGAGGAATGAGATGATCCACTTCAATGGCGCTCCTTGGATTCCGGTGTTGCTGAGGCGTTGTGTTAGGGTGCGGTGGCATATGGTGTTGAAGGCTGCTGAGAGGTCAAGGAGGATGAGGGCAGCTGTTTCCCCGTTGTCGAGCAGAGACCTGATGTCGTCGGTGGCTGCGATGAGGGCATTCTCGGTGCTGTGGTTTGCTCGGAAGCTGGACTGTGAGGGGTCGAGGGATCCGTTGGTCTTGAGGAAGGTGGAGAGTTGTCTGTTGACGGTCCTCTCAATGACTTTGGCTGGGAAGGGGAGGAGCAAGATGGGGCGGAAGTTCTTCAGGTCCGTGGGGTCCGCGGTGGGTTTCTTCAGGAGGGCGCTCAACTCGGAATGCTTTCAGCTTTCCGGGAAGGAGGCAGAAGTGAAGGAGCTGTTGATCATGTTCCGGAGCTGGGGTGCGATGATGTAGTCGGCTTTGTTGAAGATGTGGTGCGGGCAGGGGTCGGTAGGTGATCCGGAGTGGATGGTGTTCATCATGCGGGTGGTGTCTTCGGTGTTACAGGTGTCCAGGTGCAGAGGGTGGTGGTGGAGGGCGCTGGTTCGGTGGTTGGGTGGGTGGTCGGTGTGCCGAAGCTGTTGTGTATGTTGGCGATCTTGCTGTGAAAGAACGAGGCGAGTGAGTCGCAGAGGTCTTGCGAGGGTGTGTTGTCGTTGTTGCAGGCGCTGGGGTTGGGGTATTTTAAGGGGTAAGGGTGGGTTATGATTATGGGGTGCAGGGGTATTTAAAGGGAGCAGGGTGGGGTTAGTTTTTAGGGTGTAAAGGGTAATAAAATAAAGTATTAAATTAAAATAATATGAATAATGCAATTTAAAAGAATAAATGTTTTAACTAAATAAAAAAAATGTGTACATATATATATATTCACCTAAAAAACCATAGGTTTCAGGCCTTATATAGTTATGAATTAGCATTTAAAAAACCATTGAAATTGCTCCTATATAGGTAGTTGTACTAACTATATTTCGTGCACCCGCAATCCACTGCTGATGATGTCACATATTACATCATTCAGGACATGGTCAGTGACCTCACTGATGACATTTCATTTGACATCACTGATGACATCATCCAGTGACTGTGTGTTTCTGTAAAGTTTAAATATGTTTTACATATTGAAGAATGAGTGGATGTATAAGTGTCTGGATGAAGGATTTAGTAGGTGGGTGACTGACTGTATGAGTGAGTGATTAAAAGTGTCTTACTAAATGCATGGGTTAGTGACTAAACTGTCTGAATGTGTGCATCAGTATGTCTGTTGTTGTGTAAGCTGCTGCATGTGTTGATCAATAGCTATATGAGTGGCTATATGGGTTATTGATTGGTTGCCCAAGTATTTGAAAGGGAGACTGACTGAGTGTGTGTGTGTGTGTGTGTGGGTGGCTGGGAGGTGTGTGACTGTGCATAGATGTGTGAGCAGTTGATTCACTAGGTGTATGAGTTTAAGAGTGCATGTGGAAACAGCTATATGGGCGGTTGACTGTGTGCATGGGTGTGTTGGTGAGTGAATGGATATCTCAGTGCTACATGTCCAAGTAAGTACATATGTAAAACACAGTGCATGTGAGAGTTGGCATATATAAATGACTATACATGAGAGCCAGTGAATGTGCGAGTGGCTGTATGGATCATTGTGTACTTGTATCAGTGATTGTATAAGAGAGTAAGTATGTGTTAGTATATGTCTGAGCGTTGTGACCCTGTGCCCGCATACAAGTCCGTGATGTGTTCAGTGATGCCCAAGTGGGCGTGCTCTTAAAGTGTAGGCAGGAACATGAGATTCGACACGCCCTGTGCAGAGTGCTGTGAGGGGCAGCGTTCCTGACGTGCTCTGTAGAAAAGAGAACAATATTAAAATCAGACATGACAACATCATGTGCATGCACTCATAAACAAATTCAACAACATGGAGAAATACGATTTCAGACAGAAATATGAACGAGAGAAAGAAGGACAACAGGTCTATGTGTAATCATCTTTCAAGTGAACAGCCAGTTCTTCATCGTAATTTAACCCTCCCGGGGCCTTGGTATGGAAAGAAATGATGTATTTGGATTCCATCTGCCTCATTTTGAGTAGTCTGTTCCCGCCCCTGGGTTCCTGGTTACCTGCTCTAAACTGAAAAATCTCATCAGAGAGGGATTGGAGAAGTGTTGCTCACTGAAGTGTCTGGCCACTGGGTACTTGACATTTTTGTGAATGATGGCACGATAGTGCTCTAGGATACGTTTTTTGGCATGTGCGGTGGTACTGCCAATATACCATAGTCCGCAGGGACATACAATAACGTAGACCACGAACATGGTACTACAAGTAAGGAATTGGGTGATTTCTTTGCTAACCCCATTGTATACAACCTTCTTAACCGAGGTGCTGTATTTGCAGGCCTTGCAGTGGCTACACAGAAAAAACCCTCTCAGACCAAGACCTTGGCTGTTAGGGTAAACCGTGATGTCGCTGCGGACACATATGTCACTGATGTTTTTTCCTTTTCTGTACGTGATACTGGGCCTGTCAGCAATAAGGTGGCCAATGGTGTTGTCACTTTTTAAGATGTTCCAGTTCTTGGCTATTATTTTGTGTATTTGTCTCGACTCCCTATTGTATGTGAGGATGAGTTGTGTGTTGGTTTCGCCAAGCAATGTCCCTTCAGAGGGTTCCTCATGTAAGATGTCAGTGTGTGTTACTGAATCAGCCCTGGTTTTGGCTTTTTTGAGAACCCAGGCAGGATAATTCCTTTGTTTGAAATGATCCATCATTTCGGAGGCAGCTTGTTGATAACTGCTTTCCGTGTTGCAGTTTCTTTTTGCCCTCAGCAGTTCGCCATATGGAATGCTCCATTTGAGAGGTTCCGGGTGACTGCTGAGGGCATGGAGAATACTGTTGCCCACGGTGGCCTTCCTAAAGGGAGAGGTATTGATTATATTATCCTTGATGTCAATCCTGACATCTAGGTACTCAGCCATCTCACCAACTGATGTTGCTAGTGAGTCTGATGTTGTAATTGTTGTTATTCAGGAGGTCGATGAAGCGTAAAGCTTCATCTTCTGTTCCCTTCCATACCATGAAGAGGTCATCAATGTACCTCCACCATGTGGCTATGTGGCTTACTTGTTCAGCCAGGAATGGGTCCGTGAAGATCTTATGCTCCCAATGCCCCATGAAGAGATTCACGAAGCTTGGGGCAAAACACGAACCCATCGCGGTACCAATCTCCTGTTTGTAGATGGCACCATCAAACAGGAAAAAATTGTTTTGCAGACAAAATTCCATCATTTCAAGGAGCGTTTTTCTGTGCTCCCTGAAACGCAACGGATGCCCGTCCAGGAAGTGCTTACAAGCATCCAAGCCTTGCTTGTGGTCTATAATGGTATAGAGTGCTTGGACGTCCATGGTGATGAGTAAATAGTCCTCATCCCAGGTTAGATTGTGTAGTTTGGACAGAAAATCTTTGGTATCTTTCACGTAGCTGGCCAATCCCTGGACCCAGTCCCTAAGATAGTGGTCCACATATTTAGAAACATGCTCTGCCACACTACCCCTGGAGGACACAATGGGTCTTCCCGGGGGCTGGTCCATGTTTTTGTGGATTTTGGGTAGTAGGTAAAGCACTGGTAGGGTCGGATTGTCATTTTTCAAAAACCTATATTCCTCCCATTCCAAAATGCCTCTGTCCTTCCACCCACCCAATTTGTCCCATAGTTCAATTATGCTATTGTTATAGTGTTCGAAGGTGGTGGCAATATAGTAGTTGCCATCTGAGAGCTGCCTCTGGGCCTCTGCCACATATTGTTCTCTGTCCATGATGACAATATTGCCCCCCCTTGTCGGCGGGGCGTATAACAATAGTCTTGTCGTCTGTCAGGGACTTCAGAGCTTTCCTCTAATTGAAAGTCAGGTTATCTTGTCTCGTTCTGAAGTTACTCTTGGTGTTTCTAAAGATGTTAAATTGTTTGTTGACACATTCGTGAAATGTGTCAATCGCATCATGGGCCATCATGGGAATAAAGGTGGACTTGGGCTTGAAGCCAGATGAAGCACTGCAGTCTGTAGAGAAGTTGGCTTCAACAAGAAGCTGTGTATTGCTGCTAATTTCAACATCTTCATCCTGTGTATTGGTACTCGAGGCAGAAGGCCCCTTGTCACATTCTTTCTCGAGTTGTACAATATTGATTAGGGCATCCACATCCCCTATTCTGAAGGAATCCTCTTCATGAACCAGTGGTGTCGGTATGTGACGCTGCCCCCCCCTGGCCCCTCAGCTTGTGCCAGTTTTTTAAGTTTGAGTTTGCGGACATATTTAAAAACATCAATCCTGGATTCACTATAGTTGAAGGGCACAGAGGGTCAAAAGGAAAGACCCAAACTAAGAGTGGTCAACTCAGTCTCGGTGATGTCGGTTTGGATAAGTTGATCACAGTTTTATTTACCATGTTGTCATCCATTACTGGCCTTTCGTGGAGCGAGTGTTGACTTTTCCCACGTTGCCCCTTGCCTTGCCTCTTCTCCCACCGCTGTTGAAGCCTCTTCCCATGGTTCCTGCGTTTCCGCGTCCTCTGGGTCGTCCTCGGCGTGCTGGGTGGTGGTGCCGGAGTCGCCTGATTCGTCCGTCTGCTCCGGCGCAGGTGACGATATTCGTCTAAAAAATTCGGCTTGCGTGCTGGGGTGTTTGCTTGAGTGGTTTCTTCAGTAGATACATTCGAGACATCTGATTCCGTCTCACTCAGTACTGTAGAATCATCTTCACCCCCTGCTGCAGCTGCCGCCTGAGTATTGCTGGCTGTATTGGCATATAAATGGTCATATTTCCGGCTAAAGGTCAAGATCCTGCCCGTGTCATAATCTTTATAGTCTCTATCCAGTTTTCTCTTTGTGAGCCTTGATATCCTCTTCATAACGTTTGAGACGCTCCTTCATTTCAGAGACCAATTTCTTAACATTCTCTTCTTCCGCATGTTTGCTGATGTCATCCATCAGTTCTGTAATTTCTTTCAATAGTCCGTCTCTGTCTAGCCAAGCATACTTGACCTGAATTTCAAGCATCTTTCTAGAACTATTGGCTGAGTTAACTGACCATTCTGCCAGCATGTCAGGGTTGGGTGCCTCGTAGGTGGGAGTGGTGAAAATCTGTAGCCCCCTCGGTACCATCTCTTGGTCTATGTAATTCTGTAGCGAGGTTGCCTCCCACCACTTAGAGATTTCTCCTCTCTTTAATTTTTCTAGCCTATTGATTTTGTCTTTGATGGTTTGTGGAGGGTCCTTTTTGGCCACACTGGTGGTGGGGGCCCCCTTCTTGATCCTAGCAAACAACACATGTGCTGCTGCCCTTGTTTCGTCTTCTTCCTCCATGTTGGAATGCCCTTGGACCGGATGACTCTCTGTAGAGTGTAATGGCTGCCTCCCTTTGTTTGAATACAAAGTTCCTCCTGCTGCGGGATACTGTAGAAACGCGAAGGCATATGTGCTAAATGTAACGTGGGAGATCACTTGGTGGCGGGGTGAAATTTCACCACACGGTGTGCAATATTTTTTCAGTGTAGGAACGCCTGTGCTGGGCAGCTGGTGGACTGGCGCTAGGAAAAGCGCGCTGCGCCGTTAACCCAGGGGAAACGCGATGCCTGATAGCGTGAGCCACCCAACACCCCGCTCCCCTAGGACGGACACAGAACCCACAGCCTGCGCACTCACCGCTGTATGCCGCCTTCTCCTTCGCAATTCGTAGTAGAAATCCAGTAAGTAATCTTCCCGTAGCCGGGCCAGGTGCAACCTCGAAATAAATGAATTCCAAAAGGTGCTCCGCGGGTTGCTTCAGGCCCCAAGGGAGGTGGCGTGTACTCCGGTCGAGTACGCCGGTAATCCAATTCTAGTAAGAATACAGTAAGATATACATTAAGATATACATTAAGATGGCCGACAGGAGAGAGCCGATGGGATGAGCTCTGGGGAAGAGGGATCACAAAAGTGCATTTCCCTACCCAAAGCGACCCCCCCCCCCCCCCGGACCCCTCCTCGGACGAGCCCCGCAAGTTATCTACTCCGTTGTAGGCAGGAAGAAGCGGACCAGAGAGTCGTGACGAGGGAGCCCCCAGAGCCCTTACCGAGAATTCGGACTGCTGCAGGTGAGACGACCAGCGAGCCCCGTTGAACCCGGAGCGCCCCTCCCCGCAACTCCTGACTAAAGTAGGAGTACAATCAGCATACAACCAGATGAACCGGAGTAACCCCCGGAGCCCCCCCCACGGCTCGGCTCTTAAGGTGGTGCTCCGCACAGAGAAGACACTTCCTGAGGAGTTCCCAAACCAATCTAGCAGGAGTTCCCAAATCGATCTAGCAGGCTATCAGACCCCACCGGAACACAAATCCCTTCCTACCCGTTGCCCCCGAATAAGACTTGCACTACCAGCCTCCTCTTACCGAATGCGGCAGAAGCCCTGTGCTGGTCCCGGAAACTCGGAAGGAGCAAAGGAACCGCGAAGGACGGTATCTCGCTATAATCTGCAGTAGACATTCTTCATTTATGAGGAGACCACTCCTGGCTTATCGTCTTCCTCTGATTCCACAATATTACGCCGAAAGTTTCACCCGTCCTCTGTCCTGCTCAAACAAACTCGGGACGCCTGTCTCCAAGATGGCCGCCATCCACCCTTAGTACCGGCAATTTCGGCGCTCTAAAGGACCTGAAGTGAGCAACTTCCACTTTCAACTCGCCGATCTGTACCTGATCCCCCCCAAAGTTCTAAACTAGGCGACCTGACCAAGAAAATCTCTGGAGGAGCTAAACACTCTCTCCTTTCTCGACCAAGGGCCGCCTGACCCTAAAATGGCCGCCAACTTCGACTGATTGTAGTAACATAAATCGCCCTCTTTCTGGATCCCCCTAGCAGAAGGATTGGAGCAGTGCACCTCCCTCTTGCATACCTTCAAGAGCATTTAACAACAGGTGAGGTTGAGACTACTACCACCTGCATTCACTAACTTAGCAACACTATCCCAGGCAAAAGTGAAGTGCCTCAGTTCTCCAAGCTGTCCTGGTACAATTTGGTCGTCTGCAGCACATTCACCCCCACTACAAAGCCCATCACCCTCAACACCCCTCTTAGTCAGCTTGTCCCCCCTGCCGACATCTCAGTCCTCACTATCGTGCAGGCCCCTGCCTTACTGTTTCCTCGACTACTAACGACCCCGCCACGACTTAAAGAACACAGCACATCCGCCCGGCCCCCTTGCCTAGATCCTCCGCCCCCTGTTTCGCATTTTGCGACTCCTCACGTATTTTGGATACTCCTTCTCCTCTCCTCAATCCTCTCCTCTACCGCTCCACGATGCCCCCATCCATACACTCCCACGATCACCCCTGCCCTACCACAAATTACCTAACTCCACATGGGCATAACGCTTTCGCCATTTCCTACCCCCATAGACTTTCGACCAAAGCAAAAAAACTCCTAAAACTGAAAACTATCAGACAAGTCCCTGAAACACTTATCGTAGACACGTACCACTGCTCTTCTAGAGGCCAGATAAAAATGGACCTCATCTTTTATACGGTCAGACCGGACCACTGGATCAACAGCCTTAATACCCACCTCCGAGTCACCAAAACCACCATCACAACACTGAGCCGCAAACTTACCATCTCTCTGCAAAATCACCAGTCCTTGACCGGCTTCATTTCCACAACCATTTTTAATAATGGCACCATATTGATTCAAGCCAAAAATGAGAACTTAGAGTTCTTCGACTCCCTTTTCCTCATGCTAAAGAAGACCTCCGCTCCTACCCTGCCTCAAGCTCGGACCACCAATCAGGCCAAACTCCATCCCGAACCAGCCACAGGACCCAGTTCGAGCACCCCCCTCATCCCACCCACCCGCCTATGACTGCCAACCTGCACCAACCGTCCTCCACCAGGAATTTGCCTATCGCCGCACAACCCTACTCTCCCTCCACCCAGACTCAACACATTACAAGAGATCCCCACCCCCCTCTCCTCCCACAACAGTCCCATAACCTGCCCATCGTCACCCCGCTACCAGAGCTTACCCCTCCCACCGCCCACTCCCTCCCCTCCTCCAATCATAAACCTCACTCTAGAATTGAGCCCTATTCCCACCCACAACAGGAGAATCCCCCCACTACCGCTTCACCCCACTTCACCAACAATGACACTCAGACCACTCGAGAAGAGCCCCACTCTCACTCCCCTCCCCAATGGCTACTTGGCCCATTCTCCAAACCCCCCACACCGCAAACTTCCTCCCATCTTGAAAGTACCCCTCCTCTCTCCCCTACCCCCCTTAAAATATTCCTCTCGCAGGACTCACCCGCACAAATCCCTCATGCCGAGCCGACTCCTATTCTCCCACGCCCTCCGTTCTTTAACAACCTTTCCGCCCCATACGCCCTCACACGCCCAACACAGAACACCACCCTCCTTCCTCCTTCTACTCACTCTATCAATATATTGCAACGCCTCTGCCTTCTAGAAACTCAGCTCGAAAAGCTGATCCGAGGCATCAACGATACCCTTTCCTCCCTAACCGAAATCGAAGTGCCCACCCCACACCACGCTCACCACCTTACCCATGCCCTTCCCAGTCTGCCCAATTCTCCTCCTCCCATTCCGTCCCTCACCTCCACCAGATTGCTTCCACATGTCCCTTTACCAGAGGCAGAGAAGCAAACAGACAGACCGAGTAGAGCAAAACCCTCCCCCCCACTCACGAAGCGTCCACTTTCGCCTCCCCCTACGCCTACCTCACGACACCTAACTTGAGCACCTCTCAGCAGACACAGAGAGACTCTCCTCCCACCCGGACTCTGGTCCCCAGACTATTCCCATCACCCAAATCCTCCTTTCAAGTTATTACAGGAGTGGGTAGGGAACATACTGTTATGTTATGTTATGTTATGTTATAACGCTCTTGTATAGCGCACGGCTACTCGAAAAGAGTGTCCCGGCGCTTTCCACCTGCAACTCAGAATAAAAATAACACAACACAGCAAAAAGAATAAGAAAAGAACTGAAACTGAAACAATAAGAACAGCCTAAAGATTAAAAAGCCAGGTCTTCAGGCTCTTCCTGAACTGGAACAAATTGGCAGTGCTGCGCAGCGAAAGAGGAAGCGAGTTCCACAGCTGTGGAGCTTTACAGCTGGAAGAACGCCCTCCGGTGCGGGCCTTCCTCACCCGAGGAACCACCGCTTTGTAAAGGGATTCCGAGCGCAAGGAGCGGACTGGTCGATAAAAGGCCAGTCTCCGCCGCAGGTATCCAGCCCCTGATCCAAACAGGGCTTTGTGCATCAGAGTCAGGGATTTAAACTGGATCCGCTTCCGGATAGGCAGCCAGTGTAGCGCCTGTAGCAGCCCGGAACCTCGGGCTCGTCTACGCAGGTCAAAGATAGCCCGGGCGGCAGAGTTCTGTACCACCTGTAGGCGCTGAACTAGGTAATCAGGGAGGCCAAGAAAGAGGGCATTAGCATAGTCTAGCCTAGAGCCGACGAGAGCCTGCACAGTAATACGCCTGTGCTCCTCAGACAGCAGAGGCAGGAATTTACGGAGCATTTTCAAAATTCCATAACAGGTGCCAGCCAGACCCAGAATATGTGTTCGGAGCGACAGCTGGTTGTCCAGCTTGACACCCAGATTTTTAGCCACCAAGGAAGTCTGTGCAGGAGGGCTCATGTCGGACGGCCACCAGTGCTGCCACTCTGGATCGGCAACGCAACCGAAGAATAGAACCTCGGACTTGCTTGAGTTGGCCCTTAGACTGTTCCGTTGGAACCAGTCAAAGACCAATGTAAGACAGTCCCGAATTCTCCCTCCATCGAACTCTTGGTCTTTCCCGCATGTGAAGAGGAGTTGCGTGTCGTCGGCGTAGGAGACGATCTGGGCCCCATATGCTTCCACCAAGGCCGCCAAAGGGGACATAAAGATGTTAAACAACGTGGGGCTCAACACAGAACCCTGTGGAACCCCAACTCCCAGTGGTGGCATCTCGGCAGAGCTCTGGGAAACCCAGACCGCCTGGCGGCGGCCTTCAAGGAAAGATGTAAACCACCTGAGCGCCGTCCCCCTAAGGCCGATGTCATAAAGCCTCGCTAAGAGCGCCCTATGGGTGACGGTGTCGAAGGCCGCCGATAGGTCTAACATGACCAGCATGGCCCTCCCACCGACATCCAGAGTCTCCCTGATGATCTCAGTGACCTCTAGCAATGCCGTTTCCGTACTAAAATTAGGACGCAAACCGGATTGGGATGGGTGGAGCAGATTGTTAGCTTCCAGAAAGCTCGACAGGACACCGTGGACGTGTTTTTCCGTGATCTTCACGAGGGCCGGTGTGTGCGGAAGTCCGCACCCAGCCCCGGTGACGCCGCTTCCATCCTCCGGTCCTTCCACAAAGGAGGCCTGAATCGCCTTGATCTTATTAGTAAAGAAGCCGGCAAGATCACATGCCCACGTATCCGGAGAAACTAAAGGGGTCGATTGGGAGCTAGGGGTCATGAACTCCTTCACAATGGTGAAGATCTCCTTACAGGAGTTCGCAGATGCCTCGATCCTCCTAGCCAAATAGTCCCTCTTAGCTCCCAGAATGTCCCGATGGTAGGCCTTCACCGCCGCCTTGTAGGCGAGTTTAGCCTCCCCATCATACAGACGGCGCCAGGCCCTCTCAGCCACCTTGCATTGGCTGCGAGCCACACGAAGCGCCTCCGTAAACCACGGTGCAGATTGCCGTGCCGCCGTGGACCGGGGGGCTGCCTTGGGGGCCAGATCGTCCAGCCTATCAATGAGCCATAGCTGCAAAGCCTCAGTGTCGCTATCCAGATCGCCCGAAAGGTGGCATGGGTGATCTCGAGGCCGGTCTAGACAAGACAGAGGCACTGTTATCCGGCCGCACACTCTCCAGCACCGAAAATCTGATCAGCCTGTGATCGGTCCAGAGCACCGGCAGGGTGTCAACCTCCGTAAGAGGGACAGACGAAAACACCTGATCCAGGGTATGCCCCTTCTCATGAGTTGGCCCCGACACGAACGGTATAAGACCCAGTGGAGATGTAATATCCAACAGTTTGACCGCATCCGGGTCGTCCGCTACGTCAAGGTGGAAGTTGAAATCACCGGCCACGACGCAGTGCTGTGAGGTCAGCACCAACTCAGAGACAACTGTCTGCAGATCTTCCAGGAAGGAACCCACAGGGCCTGGTGGTCTATAAACCAGCAACCCCTTCAGAGCCTGGCCCGGGGACAGTCTGAGCGTGAAGCCGAGCGACTCAGCGCTCCCGATGGAATTAAGGGGAAGAACTGAGCAGGAAACGCTCTTTTTCACCACTACCGCCACTCCCCCACCTCTACCCTTCACTCTATCCTGCCGGAAGATATTGTACGCCGGAGGAATGGCTGAGAAGACATCCGGGTTGGAAGCCTCTCCCAAACAGGTTTCGGTAAGTAGCAGACATAGGGGATTTTCCCTAGCAAGGAGATCGTAAATATGCAGGGCATGGCAACCTACCGACCTCGTATTCAGCAGCAAACAAAGATGCTGTGCACCAGCTGTTGCAGGACGAGGAACATTGACACGGGTCCAGGAAGGCGTCCAGCCACAACCCGGACAACGTCGTTTACCCTTAAATCGCCTCGGGAAGACGAAGCGGCAAGAGCTGGAGTGGCCCCGCATATCCCGCAACATCGCAGATGTGTAACACATCATCTCAGCCAGAGTGTCGCCGAACCGGCGTCCCCCGCCGCCCCGCCGCCTCCGGGACGCTGACGGGCGCAGACGGGCAGGACTCCGGCACGACTCAGGCTAAGCGAAGGCGTCCACCTGCGCGTCACGCTGCGCGTGAGGGAGCGACTTTAAATAGGCGCTCCAATCAGCCCTGAGCGTGCGAGTCCGCTCCAAGATGGCGGCCGCCGCTGGCTGAGGTGTCCCAAACAAAGATGGCGCCCAAAATGACCCCCAGGACCCGGACCCACCGAAATGGTGGTGCTTTTCAGGCAAAGAATGCCGTTTTTTAAATGCAGGTGAGGGGAGAGAGGGGAGAGAGGGGCGCAGGCTTCACCCAAATCCTCTATCCAAGTCATTACAGGAGTGGGCAGGGAACATCCTCCCATCAGATTCCCTAGACCCCCGAAGCACCTAACCCCGCTGACCAGAGCCCATCCCAACAAGACGCCACCCGGTGAACAACCCAACATCAGATGTATGCTCATTAATAGCAGATCCGCCTCCAAACACGCAACTGAATTAGCAGAATCCATCCTCTCACACGACATCGATGTAGCCTTCATCACAGAAACCTGGCTCAACTCCTTATCAGCCCACATCATGGACATGCTTATTCCACCAGGATTTTCAATCGCCCACAAAGACCGACACAAACAGAGAGGTGGAGGTGTAGCTATCATTCACAAGACCAACCTCGACATCACGGAAAGC
The DNA here is from genome assembly GCF_964263255.1 of Lissotriton vulgaris. Classification (NCBI taxonomy): domain Eukaryota; kingdom Metazoa; phylum Chordata; class Amphibia; order Caudata; family Salamandridae; genus Lissotriton; species Lissotriton vulgaris. The sequence continues at coordinate 109,721,887 of NC_141695.1, read as the reverse complement.
CCACCCTACATATACAGCTCCTTCGAATGCCTCTCTATTAGCATCAAATCTGACGTAAAGAGCCTAACACTCTGCCATCTCCTCTACCACCCTCCAGGCAACTCAAAGGAATTTGAAATGCAACTATCTGACCTAATCACCCTTTGCGCCCTCAACAACGCCAATAACATAATCCTGGGCGATCTCAACATTAGATGGAACAACACTAATAACCCGCTCATTCAATCCCTCTACAACCTCCTGATAGAAAACGACCTGACACAACACTGCTCTGAAGAAACCCACTACAGAGGAGCGATACTTGACGCAATCATTGCGGACAATCACACAATCACCATCGACTACATCATTCCAGTTGACTGGTCAGACCACCACCTAATTCTTTTCCGCATCAACCAACCAGCGCCTTTCCGACTCTTAAAACAAGCTCCGCCCAAACGGATAAGGAATATTGCCCAAATCCCTCAGACCATCCTAGAAGATGAACTAAACACTCTCCTCCCGAACTCAACGGAGCACCTTTCAACCACTGACCTAACCTCTCTCTACTACTCTAACATGACGAACACCCTCGATCGCCTGGCACCCCTGAAACTAAAAAAAAACAGAAACATTCCATCGAGATCATGGTACATCACAGACATAAATGACGAAAGAAGACTTCTCAGATCCCTTGAAAGAACCTGGAGGTCCAACCCATCCTCTCTTCACCGCGAACAACTCAAGTCGGCTCGCAGAAACTACAACAATCTCATCAAGGATAAAAAATCTTCCTTCTTCTGCTCCGCTCTTGAAAACGCTAAAAACCGCCCCAAAGAGCTCTTCAACATCATCAGAAGTCAAACATCCAAACCCATCAAATCTGTTTCAGTGCCCTCTAAAAACCAATGCGACAACTTCGCCAACTTTTTTAACGAAAAAATCATCAAGATTGACCTCTCTCTTAGCACAAACCCTTCTTTTCCTAGAGGGTCCAATACACCAAAACTGTCTGACAGCACCTCATTGTTCCCACCTACCCAATGGTCCGTCTTCAAGCTGATTCAGGAATCCGAGATCGTCACCCTGATCTCTAACGCCAAACCATCTTCCCACTCCCTGGATCTGCTTCCTATAAACCTGACCAAAGCTCTGAAACACTCCCTAGCCCAAATTTGGTGCAAAATCATCAACAGTTCGCTGAGCACGGGAATTATCCCAGACTGCCTCAAGGTCGGCCAAGTCACCCCGCTACTAAAAAAACAGGGTTGGACTCAGAAGACATGAACAACTTCAGACCCGTGTCAAACCTCCCTCGGTTATCAAAAACCCTAGAAAAATGTGTTCTCCCACAGCTAAACCAACACTTAGAGAACATCAAGCTCCTTGACCCCACCAATCGGGTTTCAGAAAAGGATGCAGCACTGAAACTGCCATCCTTAACATCATAGACGATTTACACAAATCGCTTGACTCCGACCAATGCTGCCTTCTCATTCTTCTAGACCTGTCGGCCGCATTCGATACTGTCGATCACTCGCTGCTCTTAAAAGTCCTTCAAGAAAGAGCAGGCCTGGATTTGACGGTTTTGAACTGGTTCTCCTCCTTTTTACACAATCGCTCCCAAAGAGTAAAAATCAAAAACTTTGAATCTGACCCCCTTCCCGTCAGCAGAGGAGTCCCTCAAGGGTCAGTTCTCTCCCCTCAACTCTTCAATATCTACATGGAACCCCTTACCTCAATGCTCAGGAACTCCAACATCCCCTTCCACCTCTACGCTGATGACACACAACTCTATCTGGAAACCACCTGTATGGACGACATCCTCAAACTCAACGACACGCTCAAAGACGTTCAACAATGGCTCTCACAAAACCACTTAAAGCTTAACCAAGAAAAAAAACTGAAGTTCTTCTCATCTCCAACAGAGACGAAAACCCCCAAATTGAAGATTGGCTCAAAGCCATTGACGCCCTCAATGGCACCCTTAAGCCAAAAGACTCAGTCAAATCCCTAGGGATCACCCTAGACCCCAAACTAAACATGAAAAAATACATCGCTAACTCCGCCAAAAGCGCTTTCCTCAATCTGAAACTTCTTTACAAAATAAAACCATTCCTTCCCCCCCAAGGACCTTCAACAGGCCACTCAAGCACTGGTGCTCTCCAGAATTGACTATGGTATCGCAGCCCTGACCGGCTCAGCCAAATCACACCTAAGACCCTTGAAAACCACCCTCAATGCCGCTGCCAGAATGGTCAGAGGAACCAAGAAATTCGAACACATTTCCCCTGCGCTCAAAGACCTGAAATGGCTCCCTATTGAACAACGAGCCAACTTTCGAACACATGCCTTACACACAAAGCCCTCCACACAGGCAAACTGGAATACTTGGCTGCCAAACTCAAAAGGGCTGGCCAGTCCAGGACCCTCAGAAGTTCCAACTCACTTCTCCTCATTCCATTGAAACCGCGGAAACGCAAAACTTTAAGCAAATGCTTTGCAGGCAATGCTCCCAGGATTTGGAACGCAATCCCCCCTCACATCAGAATGACCGCCCACTTCCCAAAATTTAAGACTTTACTCAAAGCCCTCTTCCTGGAAGCCACCTGAACTGTAAGAGATGCTCATATTACCACCATCTCGTGTAATCACTATGATCTGTATGTATTTTGTTATTTGAAAGCCCCTTGAGTGTTCCAGATATCAATCTTCCATCGCTGATAAGGCATACTCTTGTGCATGATGTGAAGGGCTCTGATACCTTTGAGTCCAGCTAGCGCTATACAAAACTTTTAATAAATAAATAAATACATAAATAAACACGCTCTCAGTGGCAGCAAATACACGCAAAACTGGTTCAGTCCAAGGGTGTTTAATCACCTGCTACATATTTCGGCTTCTCACAAGCCTTGTTCACGCAAATGACAATAATGTGCAAAAGGTTTAAATAAAGTTAAACAAGTGTGATAGAAATAGGACTGCGGGACAGAAGGTAGGCAGACATCTTGGAAGGGACCATCCAAGTAAAAGTAAATGGAAATAATGAATACCTGAAAACCGTGTTAAACAAAGATAATGAAGTAATGTCCAAAATACAGGGCAACACACGGCTATGATATTGAGTTCATATCAATGTCCGGGATCGTGGAGAAAATGTATAACAGTCTACCAGCACCCGTTCAATAAGACATGGTAAATAAATGTACACATAATAATGCCGTCAATACAATACATCGTTGAAAAGAGGTGTCCAAAGTATGTAGAGACCGGGGGCGTTGTACAGTGATCATCTGGGAGAACGCGGATACACCCGGGGGAGGAAGGCTGCATGTGCTGTCTGACAGCCTCGAATAATGGCATCAAAGTGATAATGCCCTGTGGTTGCACAGTGGGCATGACGTGTGCATGCAAGATGCAGGGCAAGTGCCTGAATGCGATAGAGGAGACAGTGCAGTAAGTAAACGGTAGCCAGGTCAGATACCTTGTGCTCAATACAGTGTAAAGGTGAAATACCTACAGGGCAGTAGTAGATTTCCAGGCGATCAGGTAAAGTGGAGGTCAAGTCTAAGCGTCGTGACCCTGTGCCCGCATACAAGTCCGTGATGTGTTCAGTGATGCCCAAGTGGGCGTGCTCTTAAAGTGTAGGCAGGAACATGAGATTCGACACGCCCTGTGCAGAGTGCTGTGAGGGGCAGCGTTCCTGAAGTGCTCTGTAGAAAAGAGAACAATATTAAAATCAGACATGACAACATCATGTGCATGCACTCATGAACAAATTCAACAACATGGAGAAATACGATTTTAGACAGAAATATGAACGAGAGAAAGAAGGACAACAGGTCTATGTGTAATCATCTTTCAAGTGAACAGCCAGTTCTTCATCATAATTTAACCCTCCCGGGGCCTTGGTATGGAAAGAAATGATGTATTTGTATTTCATCTGCCTCATTTTGAGTAGTCTGTTCCCGCCCCTGGGGTTCCTGGTTACCTGCTCTAAACTGAAAAATCTCATCAGAGAGGGATTGGAGAAGTGTTGCTCACTGAAGTGTCTGGCCACTGGGTACTTGACATCTTTGTGAATGATGGCACGATAGTGCTCTAGGATACGTTTTTTTGGCATGTGCGGTGGTACTGCCAATATACCATATTCCTCAGGGACATACAATAACATAGACCACGAACATGGTATTACAAGTAAGGAATTGGGTGATTTCTTTGCTAACCCCATTGTATACAACCTTCTTAACCGAGGTGCTGTATTTGCAGGCCTTGCAGTGGCTACACGGAACAAACCCTCTCAGACCAAGACCTTGGCTGTTAGGGTAAACCGTGATGTCGCTGCGGACACATATGTCACTGATGTTTTTTCCTTTTCTGTACGTGATACTGGGCCTGTCAGCAATAAGGTGGCCGATGGTGTTGTCACTTTTTAAGATGTGCCAGTTCTTGGCTATTATTTTGTGTATTTGTCTCGACTCCCTATTGTATGTGAGGATGAGTCGTGTGTTGGTTTCGTCAAGCAATATCCCTTCAGAGGGTTCCTCATGTAAGATGTCAGTGCGTGTTACTGAATCAGCCCTGGTTTTGGCTTTTTTGACAACCCAGGCAGGATAATTCCTTTGTTTGAAACGATCCATCATTTCCGAGGCAGCTTGTTGATAACTGCTTTCCGTGTTGAAGTTTCTTTTTGCCCTCAGCAGTTCGCCATATGGAATGCTCCATTTGAGAGGCTCCGGGTGACTGCTGAGGGCATGGAGAATACTGTTGCCCGCGGGGGCCTTCCTAAAGAGAGAGGTATTGATTATATTATCCTTGATGTCAATCCTGACATCCAGGTACTCGGCCATCTCCCTACTGATGTTGCTAGTGAGTCTGATGTTGTAATTGTTGTTATTCAGGAGGTCGATGAAGCGTAAAGCTTCATCTTCTGCTCCCTTCCATACCATGAAGAGGTCATCAATGTACCTCCACTATGTGGCTATGTGGCTTACTTGTTCAGCCAGGGATGGGTCCGTGAAGATCTTATGCTCCCAATGCCCCATGAAGAGATTCGCGATACAGGGGTATTTTAGGGTTCAGGAGTAGGTTTGGGTTTTGGAGTACAAGGTAATTTTTAGGGTTCAGGGCTAGGTTTGGGTTTTGGGGTACAGGGGTGTTTTTAGAGTTCGGGGCTAGGTTTGGGTTTTGGGGTACAGGGGTATTTTTAGGGTTGAGGGGTAGGTTTGGGTTTTGAGGTACAGGGGTATTTTTAGGGTTCAGGGCTAGGTTTGGGTTTTGGGGTACAGGGGTATTTTTAGGGTTCAGGGGTAGGTTTGGGTTTTGAGGTACAGGGGTATTTATAGAGTTCAGGGCTAGGTTTGGGTTTGGGGTACAGGGCTATTTTTAGGGTTTAGGGATAGGTTTGGGTTTTGGGGTAAAGGGTATATTTATAGGGTTAAGATGGGTTAGTGTTTAAGGGTGTTGGGGTATTTTAAGGAGTAAGGGTGCGCTATATAATATTGCAAGGAAAAATAAAGTAGGGAAACTCGAGTTCTTGCTTCACCTCTACTGTTTAACCTTTACCTCCGGCCCCTACTCCACTTACTTCGCAACTGGGACATCACAGTTTATAACTATGCCGATGATCTGCAAATCATCTTTCCACTCAACTCCCCCAACGCGGTAGACAACTTCCACGCCGTTATGCTCCATATCCAAGACTGGATGAACTCCAATCAACTGAAGTTGAACCCCGGGAAAACCGAGCTCCTTCTCCCGGGCTCCAGCCCCTCTTTTTGGGGAACCCAATTCTGGCCTACTGAACTGGGCCTTCCCCCGACTCCCTCAATCTCTGTAAAACGCCTCGGCGTGACCATAGACGCCGAACTCTCCCTCCGACCCCATGTCGGCTCCGTGATTTCATCTTGCTTCTTCCAACTCAGAAAGATTCAGAAGGTTAGCCACTTGCTTCCCCCACCTGCTCTGATCCAAGTAATTATTTCTCTTGTGCTCTCCCGCTTGGACTTTTCCAACGGTATCTATCACGGACTTCCAAAAACACTTCTTCACCGCCTTCAGGTAATCCAGAACCAGGCAGCCCGCATCATCTTTAAATCCCCAAGATGGCAATCGGCCAAACCCTTGATGCATAAACTGCACTGGTTGCCTATAGAACAAAGGGTGGCCTTCAAGCTGGGCTGCCTCACGTTCAAAGCTCTCCACTGCACCAGTCCTGCCTTCCTTACCTCCCTCATCACTCCCTATCGGCCAAACCGCAATTTACTCTCTGCCCATCTTCAGTCGCTTGTCGTACCCAAAACCAAGACCAACAAATTCGGTGGACGAAGGTTTGCCCTCCTGGCCCCGAAGTTTTGGAATTCTCTCCCCCTGACCATCAAATCAAGCAGCTCCCTTCTTCACTTTAGGAAGCTGCTCAAATCCTTCCTCTTTCCCCCCCCTGCTAACCCTGCATAAACCCCAGTCTGTGTATCAACTCTGTCCTATAGCACCAGGAAACCCATGGTGTCAGTGCGCTTTACACATTTCATTTAATAATAATAATAATAATATTAGCCCTGAACCCTAAAAATAAACCTGTATCCCAAAACCCAAATCTACCCCTGAACCCTAAAAATACCCCTATATCCCAAAATCCAATCCTAGCCCTGAACTCTAAAAATACCCCTGTACCCCAAAACCCATACCTATCCCTAAACCCTAAAACTACCCCGTACCCCATAACCCAAAATTATATCTGAACCCTTAAAATACCCAAACACCCCAAAACATATACCTCAGTACCCCCAAAACATATACCCCTATACCCATACTTACCTTATCCAAACATTAAAAAAAAACATGCTTTTACCATTCATGCATTTACAACGAATTTCGTTGTAAATGTATGCATGATAAAAGCATATAAAATGTAATGCCATGCGTTATAATGGCATTGCGGAGTCATGGTACTTTCGTAATGAAAGTATGCGGAGTGATGGTATGCGGAAAGAAAGTTGCGGAATAATGGGTGTTTACCCTCCCCCGGTAAGTACATTGGTGACACGGCGGCCCACATCTCCAGCAACATACTCATATTTTTTCACCACCCATTTGAAAAATGCACAGGTCTCTCTCATTGATGGCCAGCACCGACATACACTTTTAGACACACCTCCGCCACAAGTTCTAGAATTGCGAACTTGGGAGCTACGTTTGAATCTCGGCATCAGCTCAACATCCTGTGATCCCTGGCAAATCGCTTTGTCTCCCCGTGCCTACCACAAATGAATGTGTTCTTCTGTAATGTAAATTGTGCTCATGCCATGTTGTCGAGTTCGCGCTATATAATATTGCAAGGAAAAATAAAGTAGGGAAACTCGAGTTCACACACTACTGAACGCGTATTCTTAAGTGCATCAGCAGTGCACTCTGAATCGGAGCGTTTCACAGGCCTGTCAGAGATAAGAAATGCTATCAAAACGAAATCCTACAAAACAATATACTACTGGCTGACAGCAATTCATACCCGGACACCGTCGCGACGAGCTGCTAGTTGACAATAAAGTGAAAAAAGCAACAACTGGACCAATATGTGCCCTAGCACAAACAGTCATATTTTAATGCCCATGCTATAATGATCCGTGTCAGACCCTTGTGCTGCAAGGTTTGGTCGATTCTTTCCTTGCAAGATGATGAAAGGAGTGCCAGGGCAGTTGCACTTATTTTGCCAGCAGTGCTTAAAAGAAGAAGGCCGTACAAATACCACGACTCTTGGTGTTTTCAAGAAGGAGGAGAAGGAAGAGGAATTATTATGATCAGAGCTGAGCTGCCGACTTTAGAACCAAGAAACCGGTTCGAGCCCCAGCGAGGGCTCACCATCCTCTGATCCGGAGCAAGTCACCTGATCTCCCTGTGCCGAATACATTGATCTGATCTTGTGGATTGTAACTAGTGTTCACTTAAAGCACTCCAATGTAAGAGAGTAATATGGGTGGGGGAGGGGGGCACAGAAACACGGGTGAGACAGTAAGTGGAACGCAGAGGCTTAAGAGACATGGTGGGTGCAGGGATGGTGGAGAAGCATACAAGCGAGCTATCTGGATACAAGACAGACTCATGGAGTGCTTCGGGAAAAAGAAACAAGCCTTGGCAATGCCAATAGGTCTGTCTCATAAACTAAAGTGACTCCCCAATCATTGATGAGTAGAGACACACAATAAGTCAATATACAAGCACTCTAGCTCATCCTTGCTCTTATAAACTAATTGCTCTGCCCACTGATTCATTCTTGTTTTCACCCACTTACACAACCACAATAAAAACAAACGACAAATCTGCAGGATAAATCAAAAGAATAAAAGCAATTTAAAAAAAAGAAAATATTCTGCTTAATAAGCATGGTGGACATAAGCTTGCAATAAGAAAAATAAAATTAAAAATGCAAGAAAGTGGCTCCTTGTAATGGTATATTGAGCATAGTGTTTAGTTGTTTTCATGGGCTAGCATAACGGCCAAGTTTAAAACCAAGATAAACTTATAAAATATAAACATTAAGCAAAACTAGAGCAGAGAATGCGTTTCTTAGCGGTGACAATGGATCAACATGAGCTCTGAAAACCCAAAGCACCCCTTAGAAAATTAAACCCCATAAAATCACTGATAAGTCTGCTTCACGTTATGTTATACGTACCATAAGACGTTCAAACTACAGAAAAAAAATATATCTCCTATTGTAACTTTTCTGGCCTGATTTTCTTATTTTGTCCTGTTTTTCCCAGCATTCTGGGACTTGTTTTTCTCTTCTGTTTTAGGTGTAGACTTCTAGTACCGCATCACAAGCATTAAAACAAGCTCTGTGTCAATTAGTTGTTCTCTTTGAACTACTCTGGGTTCTGGCACTGCAGTGCCTCGTTTGTAACTGTTCCAGGGGCAGAAGTGATTTTAACACTACACTGGGAGGAGTGAAACTCTGTTTTAAGAAAAGCTGAACTCATCAAAAGGAAATAGATTGGAATTATGAACAAAGAAGATTTCTGACATTGCCAGGAAAATGCTAGATTATATTTTTGTACTGGTACTAAATGGTGGATCAGGATAATTTCACAACGAGTGATTTAATATGAGGGATTTTCCCACATACCAGTACGACAGATGGGTGCGCTAGTTTGTGTTCGGAGTTAGTGCAGAGTATATTTTCGTGGCATTTAATTCATTAGGTAGCAGCGTTCCTGATGCATGGCGTGTGATCTTCCCTTGTATGTTAACATCCCAAAGAAGGCTGAGGTCTTAGTGCCCACAGCTGCCAAGGGGCCCAATGTCAAGTGAGACAATTGTTGGACTTGGCCCTTTTTGCAGGGTCATCCCTGAACTTTTTGCCTTCCTCCTCTATTTTTTTCTGACCTGTTGTTGGCTGTTTAATGACTCTGGGCACTTTACCACTGCTGATCATTGCTAAAGTGCATATGCTCTCCCTATTGTAAATTAATATATTGATTGATGATTCCATGATTGACTACTTGGTTTACTTGTCAGACCCTAGTACAGTGCACCAGTAGTGCCCAGGCCATGTAAATCCAAATGCTGCTAGTGGGCTTGCAGGAAAACAACACAGGGTCTTGACTCAACTCAGTAAGGCTGAGTCCGTATAACTAGTGAACAAAACAATTGCCAGTACTGAGTTGTAATCGAATAATGTTTATCAAACAACCTTATAAATCAAACAAGAAGGTCCATGTTTTTAAGCCACCATCATTTGGTTTATTTCACAAGTAATGAAAAAATTGTTTTTCTTTTCAACAAAATATTTTATGCATGCGTATCAAATATAATACAAAATAAACACACTATGTACACTAATTACACAACATTTTACACAGGACACCTACATCCAATGCACACCAGCAAACATACCCCAACAAAAGTATCACTCACACTCGCACCATTCATACTACACACCAGCGCAAGTCAGGCTCACTCTTGCTTGACCTGCAACCTGGTAATGAAAAATCTTAATCCCACCAGCAAAACAGCACTAACTTTAATACATTATATAAATAATGAAATCCAATGCAAGTTATCAAAATATGACAAACGGAGTCAATTCACTATACAAAGTTTTTGTTTGCCATGGGACAAGAAGGGTCGACGCGTTTCGAACCCGGCAACTTTGCAGGGTTCTCCTCAGGACCACAATAGTCTACAAAAAAGACAAATATAGCTTTAGACTACCTCAAAAAGAGTACTTCAGAATAAAAAACACTGCACCCACTGGTGCTGCCTGCCTACCTTATTTCTTCAATAGACCACTCAGACACTTGGAACAAGATTCATATGCCAGCGTTTCTGTGAATAACACACAAAGGACAAAAAAGACAACAAACAATTTGTCTTACTAGTCCGTCAAAAGTAAAGATATGCATATTTACATGGACAGTTCAAAATAATCTGCTTACCATATGTTGCACTGGACTATGGACAAAAACGTATAGTTTGCTGGTGACTGGGGCCCCTGTTTTAAATAGTAGCCAAACGTTAGGGTTTGCAAAACAAGGGGCCAGGTGCCTAAACTATTAAAAGCATGTTCACTCACCATTTAAGCCCGAACGCCGTCTTAATGACGACAAGGTGATGGTCTCCGAAATTCGGAACCTGCAGCACAAGTAAAACACCAATGAATTTCCATTCTTAACTTCAAACGCGTTTCTTAATCATAACCACGAAGATGTTCGGGAGAGCGAGTTTACCGGATATTCTTGTAGCCGCGTCAAAATCGGATTGCTTGTATTTCTGCAAGAGGTGGCGCGGGGAGACATAGGAACCATGATTTTTAAAGGTCCTAGTCTCTCGATTGGTTTGCTGCCAGTCATGTGCTCCTACAGTTGCTATAGTAACACTTCGCGATCGTAGTTTTCGTTTATTTGTGTAGTCCACCCTAAACGATTTCTCACATTGATACGAGCTCTAAAAGATGTTGGTGAAGTTGGTTTTAACATTCTGTGTTTGAAAATACCACTTTTAGAAAGTAGGTATTTGCTTGCCTAAACCTTTCAAGCCTGCCTCTGCTAGGTTGTGTATTCCTTTGTCTGGGATCTGTGACAGGGCTGGGGCTTCCCAGTGGTGAATAGAGAAATCTGCATCTAGATGGGAGGGAGGAGGTGCACCTGAACCTTGAATAGTGCTGTGCCTGCCTTCCACAATGCTGGCTCCACCTCCTGGGGAGTGGCTGATGCCTCTACCCTGTACAATGAAAGAAGAGAAGGAGTCCTGTCTCAAAGTGCTCTAGGACTGTACTTGCCTTCCACAATGCTGGCACCACCTCCCGTGGGGCGTCTGATATTTCTGCCCTGCACTGTGAAAGGAAAGGAGAAGTCTGGTAAACAGAGTGCTTCAGAACTGGTTTGAACTGGGCACAGGCCCCTCTTCCCTCAGAGAACGAAGGATTTTGGGGTATAAATATTGGAACCCTGATCCCATGAAATTAGATCACTTTTGGACTACAAGAAGAAACCTTTACTGAGGAGAGGAACCTGAAGAAAGGAGAGGAGAGACTATTCCCAAGCTTAAGTGCTGCTTGGGGGATTGGCCTGCACCGGTTGCCTTACTGCCAAAGGAAGGAGAAAGGAACTTTGTGTACTTTGCTTTCAAGTTGTGAAGGATCTCCAAGGGCTTGGAAAAGAGCGTGCCTCCTGCTGAAGTCTCAGGGACAACAGACTTCACCCCCAGCTCCCCAGAGTTCTTGTGGAAGTGCCTGCTGCTGTTTTGGCCCTCTGAGGAACTGCCTGTCGCAAGGAGCTGGAAGCGCGATGCAACCAGATCGAAGCGTGTCGCCGTCGCTGCTGCTGCAGTCGCACTTGTGAACAAGGGTATAGCCACTGGGGTTGCCGCACTGCACCGCATCTAGAGAAGCGTGCCACAACGAAGAGGAAGCATGTCGCTGTCGCTGGGCCTGACGTCACACTTCTGAACATGGGTGTCGTCGCTGGAACTGTCGCATTGCACCACATCGAGGAAAGCGCCTCACATCCCCGAGAAACGCGCCGCCGTCGGAGCTGCTGCCATCGCATTTCTGAACAATGATGTCGCCGCTGTAGGCATCCTTGTATACGTGAGGAAGGGCGCAGTAAACAGTGCGTGCGCCTCTGTGCTCCTCTTACCACAGGTGGCGTTGAGGCTCCTACCCCCTCATTGAGGGTCCTACCCCCTCGTTTAGGCTCCTGCCCCCTTGTTGAGGCTCCAGCCCCCTCGCTGAGGCTCCTGCCCCCTCGCTGAGGCTCATGCCCCCCTCGCTGAGGCTCATGCCCCCCTAGCTGAGACCCCTACCCCCTCGCTAAGGCTCCCACCCCCCATCGCTGAGGCTCCTGCCCCCCTCTTTGAAGCTCCAGCCTGCCTGGTTGAAGCTCCAGCCCCCTCGATAAAGCTCCTGCCCCCCTCGCCGAGGCTCCTGCCACCATCGCTGAGTCTCCTGCCCCCCTCGTTAAAGCTCATGCCCCTCACTGAGGCTCCTTCCCCCTCGCTGAGGCTCCAGCCTCTTCGTTGTAGCTCATTCCCCCATCGCTGCAGCTCCTGCCTCCCTCGCAGAGGCTCCTGCCTCCCTCGCAGAGGCTCCTGCCCCCTCGCAGAGGCTCCTGCCCCCCTCGCAGAGGCTCCTGCCCCCTCGCAGAGGCTCCTGCCCCCCTCGCTGAGGCTCCTGCCCCCTCGCTGAAGCTCCTGCTGAGGCTCCTGTCCTCTCACTGAGGCTCCCACCCACATCGCTGAGGCTCCTGGCCCCTCGTTGAAGCGCCTGCCCCCCACTGAGGCTCCTGCCCCCTCGCTGAGGCTCCTGCCCACTCGTGAAGCTCCTGCCCCTCAATGAGGATCCTTTTCCCTCGCTGAGGCTCCCGCCCCCTCACTGAGGCTCCCGCCCCCTCGCTGAGGCTCCCGCCCCCTCGCTTAGGCTCCTGCTGAGGCTCCTGCCCCCTCCCTGAGGCTCCTGCTGAGGCTCCTGCCCCCTCCCTGAGGCTCCTGCCCCCTCCCTGAGGATCCTGCGGAGGCTCCTGCCCCCTCGCTGATGAATCCCGCCCCCTCACTGAGGCTCCCGCCCCCTCGCCGAGGATCCTGCCCCCTCCCTGAGGCTCCTGCTGAGGCTCCTGCCCCCTAGCTGCGGCTCCTGCCCCCCTCGCTGCGGCTCCTGCCCCCTCGCTGAGGCTCCTGCTGAGGCTCCTGCCCCCTCGCTGAGGCTCCCGCCCCCTCACTGAGTGTTGGACCCGGCCTCATGGCGTGGTCCTCCCTGACCCGTAGCAACACCACAATAGACCCCTGAGTCCCCCGGCCTAGCCAACCCTTCCCTCCATGTTACCCATGACCATCCCCGGACTTCCCCATCCGTGCCTCCATCTTCCCGGTCCGTAGGCCCTGTGTGCCCACTTTCCGGCACCTAAGATGGCCGCCCGAGCCAGCGCGGCCGAGAGGCGCCACCCTGGCTAGACGACAGAGCGCTCCCCTTGAGTGAGAGAGGGAGGAGCAGGATCCTTCACACCTCCGACCTCTCCTCGAGAAGTGGGTTTCGATCGCCCCTCCGGCCACCTGGAGGGCTGGCTCCACGCCTGCTGTGTGTCTGGAATTCCTCCCGAACCCGACCTGAATGGATGAAAGGGCCGCGTGGCAGGAAACCCCAACAAGTGGCCCCCAGGTGCCAAAACCCCTGCAGACCAGAACTTCGGATATCAAAGAGGAGAAGTCCTATAACTGGGGATGCTCCAGGACTATCGAGAGATTAGATTCTGGAACGACGAGAGCCCTGCTGACGTGGTCGCGGCTCGTTTGGCAGAGAAGGACTTCTGCTGGAACCACCTGAGCCCTGCTGAGTGACTCACGGCTCCCTTGCAACCTTGAAACACCTGAGCCCTGCTGAGTGACTCGCGGCTCCCCTGAAAATCGTAAGACCTCCGACATCGTGCTTGAGCCCTGCTGAGTGACTCGCGGCTCTCCTGCAACCTTGGAAAACCTGAGCCCTGCCGAGTGACTCGCGGCTCCCCTGAAGATCGTAAGACCTTCGACATCTTGCTTGAGCCCTGCTGAGTGACTCGCAGCTCCCTGACTCTCCTGGTCCGGCTGGATCCTGCAAGATCGCCCCGTATCCCCCAGCTCGAGGATTGAGAGCTGCGTGCCGGATATGCAACGATATTGACACTGGTCCTATAAGACTGTCCCGCTACCCCTACCCTGACCGAGACTCTTTGAGCCCTTGCTCTATTTTGTACTACCTGCTCCGCTGATCATGAAGATCCCTTGAATCACGAGATAAAGAAACGTTCTTAAGAAGCTACGGTTTGGTGTCTCTTTGTCGTGTGGTGCTTGTGTGGTGTGTACGAACCTAGATTCGAGACTCTCCCCCTGAAAAGTGCTCGTCTTGGTACCTAGGGAGATGGGTCCCAGGGTGGTCAGGTACACTTCTTCCCCTCCCCTGAGGTCGCCTTCTAAGATTGGTGGCAAGCGACGGGATACAAGCCGCAATCCAGAGATCGTACAGTACACGACTAACGCACCGAGCAAAGACGACAGAAGAAACCACCATGAGAATCATTGAAGCTGACGCAAGTACGGCATTCCGTGTAGAACAACTAGAGGAGTGCACACACAAAGAACTAAAGGAATTCTGCAAAGAACTGGGAATCGCTACCACTGGCCTCAACACAAAAGAAGACATGCAGAAAGCATTGAAAGCTTGGGTGGAGTCCGGAGCCCCCCGCACAGAAGGAGCGGCGGCGCAGCCAGACAGACCGGGACACCCCCAGACAGAAAGTAGCAGCAGCCCGGTACGAAGCACCGTACCAGACGGGGGTCTATCCCCAGAAGCACTCGCAGATCGAGAAAGAAGTCGCCACAATGAGCTCGAGATGGCAAAACTAAAGATCGAAGGCGCAATAAAATTAGCAGAAAAGAAACTTGCGGTCGAGCAAATGAAGGTACAAGGAGAACTAGAAGAGAAGAAACTCCAGCGGGAGTATGAAGGGAGGAGACTTCAGCTGGAACACGAGCGAAGCTTGAAGGAGCTCGAGCTCAAGGTGAGGAACGAAGAGAACCGGCCCCTGGGGAACCGAGAGACCGTCCCCCCGGCAGAGCCAAAGGTCCACATCCCCAAGGATGTGGTTAAAGAGTATTACAAAAATGACGACATCCAGCAATGGTTCAAGGCCTATGAATTTGCCGTGACCTCCCACCGAGTCCCACAGAAGGATTGGGGGGCCGGATTGTGGGGTCGATTCCTGAGCGAGGGGAGAGACACCCTGCTCGATCTACCGTCCTCCGTGCAGACTTCCTATAGCCACATGAAGGAGGCCCTCCTGACGAGATACGGCCTCACCCCAGAAATGTACCGCCAGCGGTTACGGGACTGCAAAAAGATTCCGGGCACCACCTGGGTGGAGTACGTAAACTTTTTTAGCAGAGCATTCGAAGGATGGGTCAAGGGCAGCAAAGTGAGCACCATAGAAGAACTAACTGACCTCATGCTATGGGAACATTTGTACACAAATTGTTTTGTGGAACTACGCCAGCATCTGCTCGACAGCAAGCTCGCAGATCCGAAGAAGCTGGCTGTCGAGGCGGATCGCTGGGTGAACACCCGGGTCTCCCGGGGCCCCATAGGGGACTACCCCCGCACCAGTCAAGGACCACCCCGCCAGAGAGGAGGGGGAAACCAAGGACCACCCAGGGACGCCCAGTCTGGTCCCCAGCGTAGCCCCCTGAGAAATGCACAGCCTAATTTCCCCGCACCTCCACCCGCCACTGCTGGTCCCCCAGGTAGACCGCACCGAGTTACCATCACCTGTTTTAGATGTCAGAAGCCCGGTCACTACGCCAGTGATCCCCAGTGTCCCTTGGCCCCACGTATCCCTACCACCACTCCCTTGGCTAGGCAGATAGCGAATGTAGCTCTAGGGGAGGAGTTTGAGGACACCGAGGACTGGGAACCTGCTGCCATGGCCCTAGTATCCCTGGGAGATAGAGAGATGGTCCCCGGGAACGCCCTGCCCCCCAATACCAAGAAGTACCGCCAGTCAGTAATAGTGAATGGCCACCGAGTGGAGGCCCTCCGTGACACCGGAGCCAGCATCACAGGTGTCCTTAGCCATTTAGTGTGAGAAGACCAGATCCTCCCCAATGTCCTGTGCCCTGTAATTTCAGCAGATAACTCTGAGAGCTTGTGTAAGGTAGCCCTGATACCATTTGAAAGGAAAGAAGTAGTAGGCAAATTAAAAGTAGCAGTACGGACCTCCCAACCTGTGGACTGCCTCCTGGGGAACGACCTGGAAAGTTCTCCATGGAAGCAGGTCGAGCACCGAACCCACCTCGAGATGATGGGTCTTCCCGAGTGGGTGTGCGCCACCACCCGATCTATGGCAGCCCGACTGCCCCCCGACAGAGAAATCGAGGACGACACCGCCAGCCTCCCCCCTGTGGAGGGCAACCGGGCCGATCCAGCCGAGGCCTCCGACCTCTCCCCACGAGGAGAGGATGTCGCTAACAACGAAGCCATACACCCAGACCCCGCACAGATCACCGAGCTGGGTGATCTGCCCGAATCGGAGCAGTGGCGCCACGAGGGGGGCCCCTCCCGAGAGGAGTTCTGCCGAGAACAAGCTACCTGTCCTTCCCTAGTCGGACCCCGGCAACAGGCCGAAGACCAGGCAGCGGGCGATCAATCTGGAACGCACTGGCTGTACTGGGAGAATGACCTCCTTTACAGCGAACAGAAGTCAGCGGAGCTAGGGTCAGCTCGGGTGCTGGTGGTACCCCTACACGACTTCCTCCTGGGCTTGGCCCACGATGTACCCCTAGCAGGCCACTTGGGCCAAGACAAGACGTATAGCCGCCTGGTCACGCACTTCTATTGGCCCAAGATGAAAACGAACGTAGAGGCCCACTGCAAGTCCTGTCCCACGTGCCAGGCTAGTGGAAAAAGCGGAGGAAAGCGCAAGGCTGCCCTCCAACCATTCCCCGTCGTCAGTACCCCCTTTCAGTGGGTCGGAATTGACATTGTGGGGCCGCTGGACCCCAAGACCTCTCAAGGTCACCGCTTCATCCTCGTCCTAGTGGACCATGCCACTCGATACCCAGAAGCCATCCCCCTACGCACCGTCACGGCCCCCGTGGTGGGCCGGGCGCTGATGGGAATCTTTTCCCGTGTAGGATTTCCTCGAGAAGTCGTGAGCGACCGCGGAACGAACTTTATCTCCCGGTACATGACATCCCTTTGGCAGCAATGTGGAGTGTCCTATAGGTTCACCACTCCGTACCACCCACAAGGAAATGGCCTAGTAGAGCGGTTCAACCGGACTCTAAAGGGGATGATCATGGGCCTAGAGGAGCCCCTCCGGCGTAAGTGGGACGTCCTGCTCCCCTGCCTCTTGTTCGCCTACCGGGAAGTCCCCCAGGAATCCTTGGGGTTCAGCCCGTTCGAATTAGTGTACGGACACCCTGTCCGGGGGCCCCTCAGCCTGGTCCGAGAGGGTTGGGAGACGGCACCCCGCGACCCTCCTCAGGAGGTGTTCCGGTACATTTTGATACTCCGAAATCAGACTAGGAAGTTCCGAGAGCTGGCCGAGGCCAACCTGGAGGCGAGCCAGGAAGAAATGAAGCGCTAGTACGACCAGAATGCCACTCTGGTCGAGTTCCAGCCGGGCCAACAGGTATGGGTCATGGCCCCAGTAAAACCTTGCGCCCTTCAAGATAAGTGGACGGGCCCCTTCAAGGTGATCGAGCGAAAAAGCCAAGTCACATACTTGGTTGACGTCCAGTCCCCCCGGAACCCCCTGTGGGTCCTGCACGTGAACCACCTCAAGCCTCACTTCGTGCGGACGGAGTTGAGCCTGCTACTGGCCACAGATGACGGGGCGGAAGAGGAAATGGAGCCTCTCCCTGACCTCCTGTGCACCAAAGAGAAAGATGGCTCTGTGGAAGGAGTGAACCTCTCTCCCTCCCTCACGCTCCAGCAATGCGAAGACTGCCCCCAGCTCTTGGGGCAGTTCTCAGACCTGTTCTCTCTCGTCCTCAAGGTCCCCGACTGGTGTGTCCACGATGTGGACACCGGAGACAGCCCGCCGGTGCGACACAGAGCCTACCGAGTCCCCGATCGAGTCCGGTCCTGCATCCAGGCCGAGGTCTCGAAAATGTTGTCCTTGGGGGTGGTTGAACCCTCAGATAGCCCCTGGGCCAGCCCCGTGGTGCTGGTCCCGAAAGCCGCGGCCCCTGGTGTCGCCCCTGAACTGAGGTTCTGCGTGGACTACCGGGGGCTCAATGCAGTCACCCAAGCCGACGCTCACCCCATTCCCCGCGCAGATGAGCCTATTGACCGTCTCGGGTCTGCTCATTTCCTCAGCACTTTTGATTTGACCTGCGGATACTGGCAAATTGCGCTCACAGAGGGAGCCAAGGAGCGGTCTGCCTTTTCCACCCCGGACGGGCATTATCGCTTTCGCGTGATGCCCTTCGGGATGAAAAATGCCCCGGACACTTTTCAGAGACTGGTAAACAAAGTCCTGGCCGGGCTAGAAGAGTTCAATGCCGCATATCCGGACGATATTGCGGTGTTCAGTTCAGAATGGAGCGAGCACCTCCGGCCCCTCCGGAGAGTGTTGATGGCCCTGCGTCAGGCAGGCCTCACAGTTGGTAAACAGACATAATATCCAGTCCAAAATATCGATTGGACAAAATATCGAGTAAAAAATATAGACTGGACAAAATATAGACTAGACAAAATAAAGACAACAAAAATATCGACTAATATCGACTAGAATAGCCAAAATATCGAATCAAAAATATAGACTAGACATAATATAGACTAGAAAAAATATAGACAACAAAAATATCGAAAATAAGGTAAGTTATTAATATTTAATAATATTTGAGTAATATAAATCTGTAGCGGGTTGTGGGTTTATAGGGGAATAGGGTGGGAAGTAATTTAATTATAAATAATTAATTCTGTAAATTTAATGTAATTGTTACTTAAATAATAATTGGTAATTAATTAAAATATAATAGTTAATTTATTAAAAATGATTAATTGATAAATAATTAATTTTTAGTAATTTATTTTCTGTAGCGGGTTGTGTGTTTATAGGGGAATAGGGTGGGAAGTAATTTAATTATAATTAATTAATTATGTAAATTTAATCTAATTGTTAATTAAATAATAATTGGCAAATAATTAAAATATAATTGGTAATTAATTTAAAATAAATAATTGATAAATAATTAATTTTTTGTAATTTATTTTCTGTAGCGGGTTGTGTGTTTTATAGGGTTCAGGGTCAGTTTTCAGTTTTTGGGTAAAGGGGTATTTTTAGGGTTCAGGGTCAGTTTTCAGTTCTTGGGTAAAGGGGTATTTTTAGGGTTCAGGGTCAGTTTTCAGTTTTTGGGTAAAGGGGTATTTTTAGGGTTCAGGGTCAGTTTTCAGTTTTTGGGTAAAGGGGTATTTTTAGGGTTCAGGGTCAGTTTTCAGTTTTTGGGTAAAGGGGTATTTTTAGGGTTCAGGGTCAGTTTTGGGTTTTTGGGGTACAGGGATATTTTTAGGGTTCAGGGTCTGTTTTGGGTTTTTGGGGTACAGGCGTACGCTTTCTCTACTGTAGCACCCACTGGAGTGGGAATAGTAATTTTTACCCCTACGCTATCCAACGATCTCTGTAATGTAGCACCCACTGGAGTGGTTACATTAAATTTAAACCTTTTGCTATGCCACGGTAAATATATTCTATATGTTTATTAATAACATGTATTTATATATATATGTATTATTATTATTAATTTTTAAATGTACATTAATTATGTAATAATGTTACATTTATTTAATAATTTTAACAATGTTTATATTAAATATATGTAATATTATAATAGTTTTAACTTATTTTAAAGACATAAAAAAATCGATATTTTGACAGTCTATATTTTTAACACTCGATATTTTAAAGTCGATATTTTTGTCCTTACCTTAGTGAAGATAGAAAGTCGATATTATGTCCCTCGATATTTTGTCATCGATATTATGGGAACTCGATATTTTGGTAGATATTATTTCAGTGATCCCTCACAGTGAAAGCCAGCAAATGCCAAATCGGGCAAGGATTGGTGGTCTACCTGGGGCACCAGGTCGGAAGTGGGCATGTCGCCCCTCTGCAGCCTAAAATCGACGCCATCCAAGCCTGGGAACCACCCACCACCCAAACAGAGATCCGAGCCTTTCTGGGCCTCACCGGTTACTACCGGAGGTTCATCCGAGGGTACGGCAGCCTCGTAGGTCCCCTCACAGAGCTAACATCCAAAAAGCAGCCCCAGAAAGTGCAGTGGACCCCTGCCTGCCAAGAGGCGTTCGACGCCCTCAAGAGAGCCATGTGTACTGCCCCCGTGCTACAAGCCCCTGACTACTCCAGAGAGTTTGTGGTACAGACTGATGCTTCGGAACATGGCATTGGGGCCGTACTATCCCAACTGAACGAGGAAGGTCTAGACCAGCCTGAAGCCTTCATTAGCCGGAGGCTACTCCCCAGAGAACAGAGGTGGAGCACCATCGAACGAGAAGCGTTCTCTGTAATCTGGGCCCTCAAGAAGTTACGGCCCTACTTGTTCGGAACCCATTTCCGCGTCCAGACGGATCATCGACCATTGCGGTGGTTAATGCAGATGCGGGGCGAGAACCCCAAACTGCTGCGATGGTCTATCTCCCACCAGGGGACGGATTTCACTGTAGAGCATCGCCCTGCTACCAACCACGCCAACGCTGACGGCCTCTCCAGGTTCTTCCGCCTCAGCGAGGAGAACCCCCAAGAGGATGGGTAGTTCTCCCCGACTTTCAGCTGGGGGGGACGCATGTTAGACCCGGCCTCATGGCGTGGTCCTCCCTGACCCGTAGCAACACCCTTCCGAGCTTTACACCACAACAGACCCCTGGGTCCACCGGCCTAGTCAACCCTTCCCTCCATGTTACCCATGACTATCCCCGGACTTCCCCGTCCGTGCCTCCATCTTCCCGGCCCGTAGGCCCTGTGTGCCCACTTTCCGGCACCTAAGATGGCCGCCCGAGCCAGCGCGGCCTAGGCTGAGAGGCGCCACCCTGGCTAGACGACAGAGCGCTCCCCTTGAGTGAGAGAGGGAGGAGCAGTATCCTTCACACGTCCGACCTCTCCTCGAGAAGTGGGTTTCGATCGCCCCTTCGGCCACCCGGAGGGCTGGCTCCACGCCTGCTGTGTGTCTGGAACTCCTCCCGAACCCGAGCTGAATGGATGAAAGGGCCGCGTGGCAGGAAACCCCAACAAGTGGCCCCCAGGCGCCAAAACCCCTGCAGACCAGAACTCCGGAGATCAAAGAGGAGCAGTCCTATAACTGGGGATGCTCCGGGACTATTGAGAGATTCGATTCTGGAACGAGGAGAGCCCTGCTGACGTGGTCGCGGCTTGTTTGGCAGAGAAGGACTTCTGCTGGAACCACCTGAGCCCTGCTGAGTGACTCGCGGCTCCCTTGCAACCTTGAAACACCTGAGCCCTGCCAAGTGACTCGCGGCTCCCCTGAAGATCGTAAGACCTCCGACATCTTGCTTGAGCCCTGCTGAGTGACTCGCGGCTCCCTGACTCTCCTGGTCCGGCTGGACCCTGCAAGATCGCCCGTATCCCCCAGCTCGAGGATTGAGAGCTGCGCGCCGGATACGCCACGATATTGACACTGGTCCTATAAGACTGTCCCGCTACCCCTACCCTGACCGAGACTCTTTGAGCCCTTGCTCTATTTTGTACTACCTGCTTCCGCTGATCATAAAAATCCCTAGAATCACGAGATAAAGAAACGTTCTTAAGAAGCTACGGTTTGGTGTCTCTTTGTCGTGTGGTGCTTGTGTGGGATGTACGAACCTAGATTCACTTTCCAGGCTGGCGGTTTCTACGTGACACGGCGGTTAGCACATATTGGAGCAGCACCATCCTGCTGTCCTCAAGATTCCCTAATTTATAAGTTCTGTAAAATCAGACATCGGAAGACGTTGTTTTGAACCCTACCACCTTTGATAGTATACGAAATAAGAAATACACTCTATGTATTCTCTTGAATGCACAAGTCACGACCCGTCTGGCCCTTTGCGGAGGTTGATATTCCCTGCATGAATATATATACCTGATTAAGAAGTTTACAGTAGCTTTATCTACGCTGATCCAATAATAACTCTACATCCTCGGCTACCCCTGCCTTACGGTTGTTCAAGATCATCGTTTAAGAAATTAGAATTATGTCAGTATTAATCCAGGTATTAGCCTTTATCAAGTGGCTCTGACTATCCATACATATGAAGATATCACCAACCTCTATAAAATAGATCAATAATATCAGCAGAGACTCCTGAAGAAGGCGGTTTTCTGCCGAAACGCGCGTCGAGTTTTTAATGATTAAAATTTTGAGTACTTTTTATACCATTGAATTATTTGATTGTATTGTTCCTTGTAATGTATATGATTTACAAGACATGTATTGATTTGTAATATCTATGTCTACTTTTTTATGAATTGCACTTTTTATTCCATCATATAGTTGGGTTTCTATATGATTTTTATTCATACTTATTAAATATATGTTTACATACAGTTCATTTTTCGTTCCTTTTTCACACCACTGGTTATGTAAAAATTGGTCATTTTCTTTGCTGATATCCTAGGATTTTTTACCCACATAGGCGAACCTAGATTCGAGACTCTCCCCCTGGGAAGTCTCCCCGCCAGTGCTCGTCTTGGTACCTAGGGAGGTGGGTCCCAGGGTGGTCAGGTACACTTCTTGCCCTCCCCTGAGGTCGCCGTCTAACACTGAGGCTCTTGCTGAGGCTCCTGCCCCCTCCCTGAGGCTCCTGCTGAGGCTCCTGCTCCCTCGAGGCTCCTGCCCCCTCGCAGAGGATCCTGCGGAGGCTCCTGCCCCCTCACTGAGGCTCCTACTCCCTCGCTGCGGCTCCTGCCCCCTCGCTGCGGCTCCTGCCCCCCTCGCTGAGGCTCCTGCCCCCTCACTGAAGCTCCTGCTGAGGCTCCTGTCCTCTCACTGAGGCTCCCACCCCCATCGCTGAGGCTCCTGGCCCCTCGTTGAAGCCCATGCCCCTCACTGAGGCTCCTGTCCCCTCGCTGAGGCTCCTGCCCCCTCGTTGAAGCTCCTGCCCCTCAATGAGGCTCCTTCCCCTTCGCTGAGGCTCCCGCCCCCTCGCTGAGGCTCCTGCCCCCTCGCTGAGGCTCCTGCTGAGGCTCCTGCCCCTTCCCTGAGCCTCCTGCTAAGGCTCCTGCCCCCTCACTGAGGCTCCTGCCCCCTCGCTGAGGATCCCGCCCCCTCGCTGAGGCTCCGGCCCCCTCGCTGAGGCTCCTGATGAGGCTACTGCCCCCTCGCTGAGGCTCCTGCCCCCACCCTGAGGCTCCTGCTGAGGCTCCTGCCCCCCTCGCTGTGGCTCCTGCCCCCTCTCGCTGCAGCTCCTGCCCCCCTCGCTGCGGCTCCTGCCCCCCTCGCTGAGGCTCCTGCTGAGGCTCATGCCCCCTCGCTGAGGCTCCTGCCCCCTCGCTGAGGCTCCTGCCCCCTCGCTTAGGCTCCCGCCCCCTCGCTGAGGCTCCCGCCCCCTCGCTGAGGCTCCTGCTGAGGCTCCTGCCCCCTCGCTGTAACTCCTGCCTGGTCCCTCCCTGAGGCTCCTGCCTGGTCCCTCCCGGAGGCTCCTGCCTGGTCCCTCCCGGAGGCTCCTGCCTGGCCCCTCCCTGATGCTCCTGCCTGGCCCCTCCCTGAGGCTCCTGCCTGGCCCCTCGCTGAGGCAGCAAATAGAGCCATCGAAAGGGGCGTGGCTAGCGAGCAGCCGAGATGATCGCTTCTCTGTGAGCTCCGTTCCATCACCGGGAGGGCGTGTCTTTTTATTCATGACTGTCCCAGTTTCTGCCTACAAAATCATCGAATTCGGAAGGCGGAATGCGCTGAGGATGCTGTGATGCTGTGAGGATGAGGCTCCTGTCCTCTCACTGAGGCTCCCACCCCCATCGCTGAGGCTCCTGGCCCCTCGTTGAAGCCCATGCCCCTCACTGAGGCTCCTGTCCCCTCGCTGAGGCTCCTGCCCCCTCGTTGAAGCTCCTGCCCCTCAATGAGGCTCCTTCCCCCTCGCTGAGGCTCCCGCCCCCTCGCTGAGGCTCCTGCTGAGGCTCCTGCTGAGGCTCCTGCCCCCTCACTGAGGCTCCTGCCCCCTCGCTGAGGATCCTGCAGAGGCTCCTGCCCCCTCGCTGAGGATCCCGCCCCCTCGCTGAGGCTCCAGCCCCCTCGCTGAGGCTCCTGCTGAGGTTCCTGCCCCCTCGCTGAGGCTCCTGCCCCCTCCCTGATGCTCCTGCTGAGGCTCCTGCCCCCTCGCTTAGGCTCCCGCCCCCTCGCTGAGGCTCCTGCCCCCTCGCTGAGGCTCCTGCTGAGGCTCCTGCCCCCTAGAGGCTCCTGCCCCCTCGCTGAGGATCCTGCGGAGGCTCCTGCCCCCTCACTGAGGCTCCTACTCCCTCGCTGCGGCTCCTGCCCCCCTCGCTGCGGCTCCTGCCCCCCTCGCTGCGGCTCCTGCCCCCCTCGCTGAGGCTCCTGCCCCCCTCGCTGAGGCTCCTGCTGAGGCTCCTGCCCCCTCGCTGAGGCTTCCGCCCCCTCGCTGAGGCTCCTGACCCCCTCGCTGAGGCTCCTGCCCCCCTTGCTGAGGCTCCTGCCCCCCTCGCTGCGGCTCCTGCCCCCTCACTGAGGCTCCTGCCCCCTCGCTGAGGCTCCTGCTCAGGCTCCTGCCCCCTCGCTGAGGATCCTGTGGAGGCTCCTGCCCCCTCACTGAGGCTCCTGCCCCCTCGCCGAGGCTCCTGCCCCCTCGCTGAGGCTCCTGCTGAGGCTCCTGCTGAGGCTCCTGCCCCTTCGCTGAGGCTCCTGCCCCTTCGCTGTGACTCCTGCCTGGTCCCTCCCTGAGGCTCCTGCCTGGTCCCTCCCGGAGGCTCCTGCCTGGCCCCTCCCTGAGGCTCCTGCCTGGCCCCTCCCTGAGGCTCCTGCCTGGCCCCTCCCTGAGGCTCCTGCCTGGCCCCTCCCTGAGGCTCCTGCCTGGCCCCTCCTTGAGGCTCCTGCCTGGCCCCTCGCTGAGGCAGCAAATAGAGCCATCGAAAGGGGCGTGGCTAGCGAGCAGCCGAGATGATCGCTTCTCTGTGAGCTGCGTCGCATCACCGGGAGGGCGTGTCATTTTATTCATGACTGTCCCAGTTTCTGCCTACAAAATCATCGAATTCGGAAGGCGGAATGCGCTGAGGATGCTGTGAGCGGTTTTCCAGAGGCTGTGGAGTGTATTTCTCTCTTTTTTCGTGGTGATGACTGTCCCCTCAGGAGGGCTCCACAAAATGGCGGCACGTGAAGTATGACTGAATCGTCGATGTTTGAGGGATAAGTACTGCCTACAATCTGCTACGGACTTTACAATGTACTTTGCTGATCAGCGTTTTTTTATATATTTTTGCTTTGGCGCCTTGACATATAGCTATTGTTGAGGAATATTTAGGCGCTCCTTCTGTTGGATGCTCTCTTCATGTTCCTAATGCTTCAGCTGCATCTTTCTTCTGCTGTGGATACTGCTTTGTTATGCATTTCCCATTGTGCTTGAGGTTGGGTCATGCTCATGTCTTCCCTAGCTTTGCATTAGCACATTTTTAAGCTCTGAAACGCGCCATTATTTTCTATTGTGCCTTATCATAAGGGTTTAGCTTTCTCTTTTTGCTGCCCTTTTCGAATACTATTTTTTTTGGGTACAGATGTGTGCGTTGTTTTGAATTTATTGTCGAATGGCCAATAGAACTTTATTCCTTTTGCCCAGAGTTGCGCATACTATTGTTTCCCAGGAGACTGTCCTCTAATAGTGTAGTGTCTCGTGCTACATCAGTGGAGGCAAAGACACACTGAGGGCTTTTTTATTGTCTCTATTGCCTTTTCTCATGGCAGACACCATGGGTCTGTCTCCCAAAACCAAGGACTCTAAAGGCAATCTTTAAAGATCTAAACAAACTTCTCCTACTGCGGAGCTTGTTCCGAAAGACTCTGGTACTACATTAGATGCTATTCTGTCTCGCATAAATGCTGTTCATGATATTGCGTAGAGCACTAAGAGTAATACTGATTTACTTCAAGTTGCGGCCATCAGGAATGACTTCTAGAATTGAACACTTCGTGTTTCCAATGCGGAACCGCGGATAATTGTTGTGGAGGATTCCTCACATCAACAGGCTAAATCCATGCAGAATATGGAGCGCTCCCTGGTTGCCTTACGGAGAGATCTTACGGAGCAGGAAGATAGGAATCGTCAAAGCAATCTACGTATCTTTGGTTTGCCCGAGTACGAAGAAAAAACAGTGCCATCAATGTTAGAATTTTTGCTCAATTGGATTCCTACTGTGCTGAATATTTCTTTTCAGAGAGACTTTGAAATAGAGCGTGCCCACAGGGTTCCTACATTTCGTCCAAAGTCTTTACCTCATCCTAGACCGGTGGTTTTCAAACCATTGCGACATCAACATTTTGAGCAAATTTTGGCACAAATGAGGAAAATTAAAGTGATTAATTGGGAAGGCCACAGAATTGCTATATCCCAGGACTTTGCTAGAGATACTGTCATCAGACGGAAAGGTTTTCTAAATTTGCGAAGAAGACTTTTAGACATGAAAATTCGTTTTTCTTTTGCTGGTCCTTTACGTTTTAGAATACCCTTCAGAGGTCGCTCTCAGATTTTTTATGAACCTTCGGAACTGTCTACCTTTTTGGATAATCAGTCCGAGTCACAGATGGAGGCTTCTTCCTCTCCTGGTCCTTCTGGGTCTTGAGTATTTATGAGATGTCTGTAATTTTGCTCTCACCTGTTTTTCGTATCCTGGCATTAATGCTAGGATATTTGTTTCTATTTTAGGGGATTTGTTTGATGATGCTTGCAGTTTTACTTTGGTTCTAACCCTTCCTTTGCAGGTTCTGCTCCCATGATACAAGATGCCGTTATTTTCATACTTTTATTTTCCTTTTCTCTGTTTTATGGCTCCAGTAATGGTGGTCTTTTATGGCTCCAGTAATGGTGGTCTTTCCTATTATTTTCTTTGATCTACTCTTCTACTCTCCCTGCCTATTCTCTCTTTTAGTAGTTCCTCTCAGTTCTTGGTGGCTGGGGGTTTCTGGGGCATTATTGTTATATTTTGTTTTTCTTTTTTGTTTGTTCAGAGTTCTAGTTCCTTGACATTGTTTGGTTTTATGTATTATATTGGTACCTCTCCTTTCTTGCTTTTTTATTGGATAGCTCAATATATATTTATCTGTTGTACTAAGTTTTATTGTTGGTTATATACATTTTCGTTATCTTGTTCTTGTCGGACGGTGTTTGTGACTTTATGGTATGTTATGTCTTTTCCATGTTTGTTTTTCTGCGAGTATAATATGCAATGATTCTCTAATTCATTCATAGATCATTCACGATCATAGTTCATATTTTATTTCTAAACTTGTTGTTTCAGTATTGTTATGCTTTGTTCCATATTCCAATACTCCCTTTCCCTGTTATTAGATAGCCTATTGGTATTATGAAATGTTTATTCTCTGCTAGTTGCATTTCTCTAATAAGATATGAATTGTTATATATGAATTTTTATGATTCTATGTCTATTTATATAGGTTACTTTTATCATATATTGTTCTATATGAATATTTATAGTGCACTCTGCCAGGTTTTATATATGATGAATATTATATAAGTTTTTCTTTGTCTAAAGGCTGATCATATTGCTCGATAGCTCCTCGTTCGTTTTATTGTTCTCATCAATTTATAGAATGCATTTATATATTTATTTTGATTTACCTCTTTTGCTGCTTCTGTTTTCTTATTCCCTATTTTCTGCTTATGTGGGTGGTTGTTTTTTTTACTGGCCTCCTTGGTTGCGCCTTCATGTTCCCCCCCCCCCCCGTTTGCATTTTGTCTATTGTAGACTTCCCCATGTGGGTTATTTTTCTCTTTCATCTGGTCTCTTGCTTTCTTTTTTCTCTTCACTTTTTCTCTCTTTCCATTCTATATTTATTTCTTCTTTTCTAGAGTCTCCTGCTGGTATCCATTTTTTGTGTTTTCATTGTTTCTGTTTTGTCTTGGTTATGAATATATTGATGATATGTGTTTATCTTCTCTTACACTGAGTATTATGTGGTTTTTTGACTCTTTAATATTATGCCAGGTTTGAACGTTTTGTCACTTAATGTGCGTGGGTTGAATCATCTGGTGAAGAGGGCTTAAATTTTGGACTATTGTTAAAGCCTTTCCAGTGATTTAGTATTGCTACAAGAAACCAAAATATTGTATAAAGAAGCTCTATTGTTGCGAAAGGAGCGTGTTCATGATGTTGTTTGTTCTGAGGCTTCTGGTAAGAAGAATGGAGTGGTAACTATGATTTCCAAAAATTCTGGGTTGACTATTGGTTACTGTGAAGCATGACTGAGGGTAGGTGGTTGCTGACTCGTCTATCCAATGGTTCTCTCGATATTTATGTTATGAATATTTATGCACCTAATTGTGATGATTCATCTTTTTGGCGTCTTCTTACTAAAAATCTTTCAGAAGTTCCTCATAATGGTAATTTGATTGTTGGAGGAGACTTTAATCTTCCTATGGAGATCATCTTGGACAGACACTTTGCTTTTAAGTTTCGTCCCCCTAGGGCTCACAAGCAGTTGACTAACATGTGCTCTTCCTGTAATCTTACTGATGTGTGGAGATTGCATAATCCCACTGGTAGTGATTTCACCTTTTTTTCTTCTCCTCACTCTAGCTTTTCTCGTATTGATTATCTTCTAGTTCACTCAGTTCTTCTAAAACACTCTTCGAATCCTGTCACTCATCCTATCCTTGTCTCTGATCATGCTGCGGTTTCCATTACGCTGCTCAACTTTTCAGACATTAAAGGAACCTCGCACTTGGCGGCTGAATACAGAGATCTTGTATGATCAAGTTCAAGTTGATTTACTTAATGAGGATACTGCTCAGTTTTTCTCGGAGAATGAGTCCTCTGTTAGCTCTCCTGTGGTTTTATGGGACGCCTTTAAGTGTACAATCAGGGGCCAGATCATTAATAAAATGGCAAAAAAGAATTCAGATATTAAGAAGGGACTTTCTGCTTTAGCGGATGCTATTAAGCGGAAAGAATCCTTATATAGGAATTCTAAAGATAAGGCGCTTTTAAAGGATATCAAGAATTTAAAATACTCTTACAATTCTATTGTTTCTAAGAGAGCTCACATTGGTGCCCAGGCGCAGAAGTCGAAACAGCTGCTCCTAAAGAATCGTGCAGGGAAGGTATTGGTGGCTACGTTAAAGTTTCAAGATTCTAATATTAGATCAGCGCAGATATCTTGTATAAATAATAGCTCTGGAGCTAGAAAGTTTCAGACTAAGGAGATTCTTGAGGTCTTTCGTGAGTATTACAGTAAATTATACACTCCACATAGTCAATCCTCTCGTAATCAATGCCAACAATGTTTACATTCAGTTCCTACTCAGACTGTCTCTAATGCTGATAGGATAAAGTTAGGGGTTCTGATTACTTCTGAGGAAATTATCAATGCTATTAAGTCCACTCACTCCGGAAAAAAGTTCCAGGCCCAGATGGGTTTCCCATTTTGTTTTATAAAACCATTCTCCCATCTTTTGTATCTCGCCTCAAGGATGTTTTTGATGACTTTGTTTAGTCTGGCTCCATTTCCGGTTCTGCGGCTGAGGCTACTATTGTAGTAATCCCTAAAGAGGGTAAAGATCACTTGGATCCTAAAAACTTTCGCCCCATATCACTTCTAAATATGGAAGCGAAAATTTTCGCCAAGATTCTGGCTAAACGTCTGGAACCATATATTCCTTTGCTTATTCATTCATCACAGACTGGCTTTAAGGGTAGGTTGGCTAGGGATAATATCCAAACATTTTGTCATATCCTAGGGAAAGCAAAGCTGTTGAGCTTTCCTGTTGCGGCCCTTGCCCTCTATGCCGAGAAGTCTTTTGACAAGGTTTCCTGGCCTTTTTTACATGCAGTGCTTCGATCTCACAATTTGGGTGATTCCTTTGTTAATATTGTAATGTCTTTGTACGCACATCCTAGGGCAAATATCAGAGTTAACGGAGCTACCTCTTCCTTTTTTAATTTGTGTCAAGGTACTAGACAAGGGTGCCCATGATCGCCTCTTTTGTTTTTGTTATCTATTGACCCTCTTCTTCGTTTACTTAATCTTAACCAAGATATTAAAGGATTTCACTTTGGTTCAACCTGTTTAAAAACGGCTGCCTATGCAGACGATGTTCACATTTTTTCTGATGACATTGTTAATGCAATTCCTGCTATTTCCGAGACAATTAATGTTTTTGCGGTTGTTTCAGGTTATACTCTCAATAAAGATAAAACTGAGATGTTTCCTCTTAATGCATATTGTTTTCCTGCCCACATGGGAGATGCTGGCTTTAAATGGCAATTAAAACGTTTTAAATATTTGGGGATTTGGTTTTGCCATACTTTAACCAGACACAGTCTCATATAATAAAGCTCAAACTTTAATTAAGGTCCGACAACTACTGGATACTTGGTCACCTAAATACATTTCGTGGTGGGGACGTCTTCCAACTTTAAAAATGATGATTACGCCCATTATTAATTTTGTGTCCTCAATGCTTCCTGTTAAGTTGTCTTCATCCTTTTTTCATGAAATTGATTCCCTCACTTCAAAATTCCTATGTAATGATAAGAGAGCCCGAATAGCCTATAAACATTTAAGGAAACCCTACGATATGGGAGGTTGTAATTTTCCTGACTGTGATCAATACCAAGTGGCTTTTTTAGCCTCGCAAGGGGCTCATTGGTTCTCCACAGATCCTAGACATACTCCGCTGTGGGTGTTTATTGAACAAGAATTATCTTCTCCTTTACCTACCTCTTCTTTTCTAACTACATCCACATTGTCTATTCCTTTTTCTCATGCAATTGTTTTAGATACCATTGCTGCCGTGAAAGCTATTGATAAAAAAGTTGCTAAGCCAATCCATAAGTCTAGATGGTCTTCTTTGTGGCACAATTCTAAAATTAAAATGTATATTGATTCGACATTAGTGGCCTATTGGGTTATCAAGGGTATCACGTTAGTTCAACATCTTTATGGCCCTAATCATGATCCATTACCTTTTTCTTCCTTAGCTCGGCAGTTTTCACTCATTAATTTGGATTTTTATAATTTTTTTTTAAATTAAAGTTGCCGTTGCTAAGGTTCCTTTTGATCCAGTTTCTCATACTGTTTCTCTTCTATCTATGTGGTTAAAAACGGGTCATGTGGCCTTTAAAATCTATGAGCTCTTATCTTCCACTCCGCCTTTGTTGTCTACCGTTACACAACAGAAATGGCTACGCCATTTTGACCATGATCTTTTTAAGCATATTACCCCAGACACTTGGCAAACTATTGGGAAACTTTCTTTGCGTAATAAAGTTGCTCCTTCTTCAATTCAGTCTAAAAAAAATTCTCTCAATCTGCTGCATTGGAACCTGGTACGCCTGCACTCCCTCAATCCTAAGGATAATGATCTCTGTTGGAGTTGTAATATAGACGCTGGTACACATCAACACATGTTTTTTTAATGTTCTTTACTCCAACCCTTTTGGGAACTGGTTCATAAACATCTAGTACAAATTTTTAACATTCAGTTTCAGCTTTCGTTACCTTTAATTTTGCTGGGTCCATGGGCTACATTATTGCCATTGCCGCTGGATTTTTTAGATATGCAGTTATTAGACTTGTTGCTGACAATTGCTGTTAAGATTATCCTTACAGAGTTGAAATCATTTGGATCCATATCATATCATACATGGTGGGCTTGGGTCTCTTTCCTTCGTGGGGCTCATACCTCTGTGGAGGAGAATCACCTCTCTCCTTTTATATCTAGTGGGGTATTGGGGTATTGAGATCCGTGGATATATATGTGGACTTAGCTTCAAAGGGTATGGTAGAGCAATATCCCTTTGTGTTGTCTCCTTAAATTTCTTTTTCCCGCCTTTTTGTAGCAGGAGACTCGCTCTTCGCACTTTTCTCTTGCTCTTATCTCTTTCTCTTCTTTTTTTTCCCTCTCTTTCTCTTTTGCCTTCTTCCTTGTCTTTTCTCCTATGTTTGATTTTTATCAAGTGATGCAACTGACTTTAGTATAGTTCCATTTCGATTTTATTTTTTACAAACATACTATTCGCATTGTTATATAGGAGCTATATTGGACAGTATTTACACTGAATATGTATTGTTCCTTTGTCAGTGTATTGCTTTTTATTATATCTTAACTATTTATATGTCTTTTTTAAATTAATAAAGATATTAGAACTAAAAATAGAGCACGTTGAATCCTGTTTAGAAGATTTTCGCAATCTACATTTGTGATTCCGGTTTACAGGCTTGTGGTAAGTCACTCGTGGGTGGGTGATCAGTGAGAACTACGGAACTACATTCACTAGTTGGTTGTAGTGTAACTAACAGGCAGAGCCCAAACCGAATGATCTGTTGCTCAGCTTGGAGCAGAGGGCAGTCATTAAACAGCATAGTCTGTGCAAATCCTGATTCCAGCAGGGAACCGAGCCGCTCCCACTTCATGTACATTTATCCCCTTCTCCCACCCTTAGGTCCCAAAAATAAATAAATAAAACATTTGGTGAAATGGCGTGCAGAAAATAGAAAGATATGTGACTGTGGGTTCAGGGAACGCCTTAAGAAGAAGAGTTAAAGCGGCATCTACAGCTCAGACGACGCAGCTCCGCTGCTCTGAGCTGCTGCTGAGTTGTGGCAATTGTGGCAATGTTGTCTGATCTTTTGAGAGTTTGTCAAAGTCCAGCCTGCAGGGCTGTGAGTCAGAGCCGACCCCTCCTCTCCCTGGTTAATTTACACGTCGCCTCCTGGCCCCGTTAAACTAATTAGGTCTCATGATGGGACTTTCTTCATAGAAGAGGCACGACAAGGAGAGCACCAGGGAAAGATGAAAGAAGGGAAGAGAGAAAGAGTGCACTACAAAGAAATGTGAGCAGGTGTGTGTGAGCAGGTGTATGAGAGAGAAAGAGAATACCGAGCTGGGAGAGATAGAAGACAGTTGTGATAGAGATATGCATAACAGAAGCGAGAGGGATAGCAAAAGAGACATGAAGGAAGGAGACTGGAAAATAAAAGGAAAAAACAAGTAAGGTGGTGAGAACTAAAGGCGGCCAGTGAGAAAAGTGTATTAAAATTGCAGGCTGGTGAGAGACAGCTCAGGGTGAGCATGGGCAACAGCAGAACGAGACCTACGATAGAAAGACAGACTAGAAAGAGGCTACAGAGAGTTTGTAAGGATAGACAAATGGGCAATAAAGACTGGTGAGAGAGAGGTGCGTTCTCAAATTTGCTTGAAAATGCACAATTTGTCTACTCTTTTTTCAAAATGTTCTGGGGTGGGGGGGCGGAGTGGGTGGTTGAGAAACCACCCGAGCCCCCATTGGTTGTTCCAGCTCGCACGCTGTGGCGCCTCACTTTCAAATGTTACCAGCCGCCACTGTACCAGTGGAAGGTGTCAGATCACTGTACATCACACACATCAAACCAATCCTACATGTGTAAGTCAGTGTATCAGAAAGGCTCAGGGCCGGACTGGGAACCAACATCGGCACTGGCAAAGTACTCGGCTGGCCCCCCCCTGGGCTTGGGGGTGCCGCCAAGCTCTTTACCAGGGCCGGTTTTTGGCCGATTTTGTTACAGGGCCGATTTTGCAGCTATGCTGCAAAAACGGCCCTGTAACAAAAACTGCCCCCAGGGGCTGAAAACTGGCCACCCCCCATGCGGCCACCGGGGGATGGCCAGTCCGGCCCTGGAAAGGTTACATAAGCCAATAGACTACAAGCTGTAGGCGTGACATGTCATCTCTACTGGTAGACAGTGTAATTTAATAGTGCTTGGTCTGGAAAAGCACAAACTCAGAATTGAAAGAGTATCACCATGGCTGGGGGTTATCTGTACTAACAAGAATGGATTTCTACCCAAATGAACCCTTTTTGTGACATTAGGATAATGAAAGACTGGGGGAAAATCATAACGCTCCAACTTATACCTTGCAGTCTCCATGCAGCTCTTTGATGACAGTAAATAACTCACTGTTCCATATGAGATTTAATTTATAAACTGCAAGTAACAAAAGGATCTCTCCACAAAAGCAGTAACCCACTGAGTTATTCATAATATGCGCACTCCTGTGATGGGCCTAAAGTAGCATGGTAGCCCTCTGCCCGATTCATATTGAGCCAAACTTCCCCACGACAAACCCTGATCCGTCTCCAGAAGCTCCGTGAATTGCTGTTATCTTTGCATTTGTATTGTCTGAAAACTGCTGGAGGCGCCTCTCGCACAGCTCACTCTACTTTTGCAAAGCCGACGCCCTCTCTTGGAGTCACCCGGACCGGGCGGTCCATCTCCGCGTCATAGAAAGCTGCAAAGCTAGGTCGGAAAGCTGGCGGAGGGCCCTGAGTGCATAGGAGTGGGGTGCGCGTACACAGAGTACACGAGGCTACACGAGGCTGAACGCGCGCGACGGAGTCCCTCCCAGTTAGAAAGGTGAAACGCAGAGTATAAAAGAAGGCTGAACGCGCCCGCAGCGGCAGTCAAAGCACCTGTGCGTGGAGTTGGCAGTGTGCGGGGCAGTGGAACAGCGCACCCAGGAGACCCTCTGCCTCTCCGCAGCCACTGGGCACAGGATGGATCTACCACCCCTGGACACACAGCCCCCGCCGGGTGCATCACTGGGGCACGGCGCAGTGCCCTCCGAGGAGACCGTGCCCCTGTCTGGGACCCCTGCCCTCGGGGCAGTGCCCTCCGAGGAGACCGTGCCCCTGTCTGGGACCCCTGCCCTCGGGGCAGTGCACTCCGAGGAGACAGTGCCTCTGTCTACGGCCCCTGTCCGTGGGGCAGTGCCCTCCGAGGAGACAGTGCCTCTGTCTGGGGCCCCTGTCCGTGGGGCAGTGCCCTCCGAGGAGATGGTGTCCCTGTCCGCATCCACAGTGGGCCCCGGAGCTGCTGAACATGCCGGACCCCTGCTCAGGCTACAGGGGACAGGTGAGAAGGGGGCAGGTGAGGAGGGGGCAGGTGAGGAGGAGAGGGTGGACGGTTGTAGCTGTCGAGCGCCCGCGCTTTCAGGGTCCAAGAACAGGGAGACTTCTTATCGGGGGCGCTATGCGTTCAACACCAATTACCGGCACTTCTTATCTGGGGCGCTATGCGTTTAACATCAAGTACGTCACACAAGTACCAGCACTTTTCATCGGGGGGGGGGGGCTTTGTGCGTTTAACACCAATTACCGGCACTTCTTATCTGGGGCGCTATGCGTTTAACACCAAGTACGTTACTTTACATCAGGGGGCTTTGTACGTTTAACACAAAGTGCCGGCACTTCTCAGCGGGGGGGGGGGGGCTCTGCAGTTTTAATATGAGTTTAAGCGGGATGCTTAAAAGGGGCGTGGCCTATTAAAACAAGGACTTAGGACCTCTATAGTGTGCCATCCTTGTAGTATTTTGGTACAAGTTTAAGTAAAACATGTCTAATATAATTATAACCTAAATTGCGGACATGGATTACTCTAATGTTTTTTTTACATGGATTGTTCAGAAATCGATCAATGGTATTTTCCAGTAAATTCAAGGAGGTGATGACTATAGAGACCTTTTTTAAATGCCCGTTTTTAGGTCTCGCCTCACAATTGAGCAGAGCGAGACTATAGCGTCTTAAACAGACTTTACCTAACTGGGCGACTTGGTGCTGTGCCCTTGGCTTTTAGGTCAATGCGCAAGCGCATTGACCTAAAATGCGCGTGCACATCATCAAATCGCCTTCTGTTCCCTCAGCCGCACTCCTCCCACACCTTTGAAGTGAAGCTTAGCTTCACTTCAAAGGCCCCTGCGGCTTCACACCCTCTCCCTGCTCCGCCCCCTCCCCTGCCCGCCGTGTCGCATTTCTCCTCCCCCCCCCTTTCTCTGCCTTCCCTCCGTCTTGTTTCTCATTGTAATTCCGCACGGCTTGCCCAACTCTGTTAACATCTCATTTTATTTTTGGCAACTCTGGCGCCGCACTTAGGGTGCACCACTGCGCTCGCTTTTCCACTATTTGCTCCTCGTTGTCCTGCATTGTAACTTTAAGTATTAACTACATGGGCGCCGCGCTTAATATTTTAGCAGACGCCCGGTTGTATATATATATATTTTTTTTTGGTGGGGGGGGGTTATTTGATAATATATATGTATATTTTTTAACAGTACTAATGCCTCATGTAATCCGGTTGACCGGGAAACTAAGCAAACAATGGCGTCCGTACTCGGCTCGACCAACTCTGTTAATATCTCTACTTTGGTGCGGCGAGGAGAGAGAAGGGCGGAGGCGCGACAAGCGGCCTACCAGTCTGCCTTACTTATCATCCCTCGGTGCAGGGAGATTACCCTTCTGCTGTAGTGAAGTCTGCACCAATGGCTAGCACTAGGAGCCTCACCTACTCCTGCGCTGTTCCTGCTTGGGGTTTGCCAACCTAGGCGTCCGCAGGCTACAGCACCAATGCCCCGTTGGGCGCTTGGCCTGCCTTCTCAGCCTTCCATGGAGCGCGACGTCCAGGCCACCCCTGCAGCACGGTCCTCAATGGCCTCTAACTCACAGCAGGATGCTTGGTTTTTTTCGGGATGGCTTCGACCGTTGGTTGTGTAATGTACTCTTTGTTCTAAATTCTGGAAGAATTGAATCTGTCTTAGACACAAATACAGACACGAATTTAAATGTTATTGAAATAAGATCATCTTTTCTCTGTCACAAACCCTTATGGAACCCACAGGACCACCACACCCACCACCACTATATCCACCACCACATCCACCACAACCACCACCCCATCCACCACCACCGCATCCACCATCACCACATCCACCATCACCACATCCACTGCATCCACCACCACTGCATCCACCGCATCCACCACCACATCCACCATCAACACCACATCCACCATCACATCCACCACCACCACCACATCCACCATCACCTCCACATCCACCATGACATCCACCATGACATCCACCGCCACATCCACCACCACATCCACCCCCACCACATCCACCACCACACCCACCACCACTACATCCACCACCACATCCACCACAACCACCACCCCATCCACCACCACCACCACCACCGCATCCACCATCACCACATCCACCATCACATCCACCACCACATCCACCACCACATCCACCACCACATCCACCACCACATCCACCATGACATCCACCATGACATCCACCGCCACATCCACAACCACATCCACCACATCCACCGCATCCACCACCACCGCATCCACCACACCCACCACCACATCCACTACAACCACCACCCCATCCACCACCACCGCATCCACCACCACCACCGCATCTACCACATCCACCGTATCCACCACCAACACATCCACCGCATCCACCACCACATCCACCACAACATCCACCATCACCACCACATCCACCATCACATCCACCACCACATCCACCATCGCATCCACCACCGCATCCACCACCGCATCCACCACCGCATCCACCACCGCATCCACCACTACATCCACCGCCGCATCCACCACCGCATCCACCACCGCATCCACCACCGCATCCACCACCGCATCCACCACCACATCCACCATCACATCCACCATCACATCCACCATCACATCCACCATCACATCCACCTCTGTGTGTGTGTAGGTGCAAATGCAATGTTCTTGGATTTTCGTCACAATAAAATACACTGAACATAATCTTCACAAAAGTTATTTACAAACGTTTAAGCTATTGCCATTATAAATTACAATAACTTTTATTTAAGTATTAATTATTTACAAAATTAAAAGCCATTGTTATTTGTAATATCAATACATCTAAGTCACGTAAATACAACACACATTGCATTACAAATGCTATAGGTGTCACATTTGCAAAAGTTAAAACTATTGACATTGTAACTGACAAAGCTATTAATTTTGCTACTTTTAAAACCAACACATAAATAAAAAAAGTGTAATTTACAATACCAATAGCTCAAACTTTCCTAATGCGAGACCTATTGCATTTCCAATGCTTGTTATTAGCTAACGGGTCTGACGGCCTGCAACGCCCATAGGGCTAAAAGGGCTTCAGTCCGGGCTGCTGCAGCTCGAGCTGCTGTGGGCCGGGCAGTTTACCTCACCCTGCAGTCACACGAGCAGACTACTCACCCTGCACTTATGTGACACTTCACTCACCTGTCACCCTACCAGCGCAATTTGCAATCAAACAAGCCCATCACTAACCTAACATTTATTAATCTCACTCTGCACTTATCGGCACTTAAAATCATCTGGTCACCTCACTCACCCTGCAGTCACTCCTCTTACCCTACTCTCACACTGTCGCATCGCTCACCGTGCACTCACATGGGCACTCCTGCCACCCACACAGCGCACAGGGTTCATGTGCCTGCTACAAAGAACATGTACCGTGCAGATTGCAGAACTGAGTGTGAGTAAACTATGAGCAGCGCTATTAAAAAATGAAATGTGTGTCAGAAAGGTGCTATGGAGAGATGAGGTGCACCGTTGGCGAGTGGTAGTAGGGGAATTCATGGAGAAGGTGGAAATGGGGCAGGGGGCCAAAAAAAGACTGTTCCACCGTGCGCGACCTGTGCTAGGGCCAGCCCTGGCTGGGAGTGTTCACCCTCCTCCCCCCGAAGGTCGGGTCTAGTTGCGCCCCTGAGGTCAGAGATAGGGATGGCCTTGATGAACGTATTACACCACCAGTGCCCGACACGCTCCCATGCAAGTATGCCCACTCGTCCCATTTCCAGACTGCGTCATCGAGCCTTTAGGACACCACAGGGCTTTGGAGTCCCCGGGAATCTGCAGGGTCGAAGTTTGATACATATCATAAAGGAAGCTTTTCACTCTTCTGAGGTCAGAAGGAGTATCATTGAGTCACAACGATAATGCGCCCACAGACACTTTTGTTTGCATTGAACGCTACAAAACACTCATGACTGCAGCGTAGATTGTCCTAAATCGATAACCACATGCTACCAAATGAAAAAAAGCACACCTTTGCTTCTTACATTTAAGGGTGAAAACATCCAGACATACTTTGGAAAAGAAATGGTTTACTTGGACAATCTCAGTATAGATATGGGTGTCAATTCACCAAAATGCCAGGGGTAACAGAAGTTACATCACATTATCTTTGACCATAATGACATCACAAGAAATAAGATATAACCTTGGACCCAGATTCCTTCCAGGAAGGCATGTCACATGATTAACCTCATACCCCACGGCATGCCGCACTGCCCCCCCCCCCAAAAAAAACCACACTGAAAGCATTGGGTGAAATACAGCATTTTAATGCACAATTTTCACATAAAGTTGCTAAAATGCCACAGGCGCTGAAAGGGCATTCGTTCAGTATCCAGATCCTTTCATGGGCGCCAGGCTAAGGAAGCCGGATGTTCACAATGTGGGGTTGGTTCCGCCATATGTAAAGATGACCTTGATTGGGCCAGGGCCAACATTATGTTGTGGCAGCCCCTATATTCCACGGATGCCCCTTATATCAACAAGCATTTGCAAAGCCAGTAGGTCTCAGCTATTTGAAAGCTATTGGCTTTGTGAATATTTTTAGCCATGTTGTACAGCATGGCTTAAAAGTAAAGAAAGAAGCTCTCTGCCAAACTCAATGCGAACTGTGATATATTGTGTGTTCGTTTTTTTACGTTCATCCATGCTGCTGTACCGCATGGCCTACAAAAACATTGATAAAGTTAATAGATCTCACATAGGCAAGACCTACTGGCTTTGACAATGTTTGTCAGTTCAAAGACCAAAGTATTACAATACATGGCCTGTGTGCTCTGAGCCCCCCGCTAATGAAATCCATGACCCCCAGATACCGATTAATAGGTCCAGTGACACCATGAGGTGTGGAACGTGCAATTCTGGTTGGGGTTATTCCTATCGCAGTTATAGTGCTTCATGATGCAGTAATAAAGCGCGCTGGTTTCAGAAGTGAAAGTGAACATGATATAGTGTAAACAGCTACACATGGTTATGATCCAACTTTGTCCAAAGCACACTGAATGGATAGATGACGTTATTCTGCATACTAAAATCCCG
This sequence comes from Lissotriton vulgaris, assembly GCF_964263255.1. NCBI lineage: Eukaryota > Metazoa > Chordata > Amphibia > Caudata > Salamandridae > Lissotriton > Lissotriton vulgaris. The sequence continues at coordinate 109,681,699 of NC_141695.1, read as the reverse complement.
CACACCATGACTCCGCAATTATTACAACGCATGAGCCATTACTCCGCAGTACTATCACTCCTCAATCTTTTACCCCGCATATAACTTTACCACGCATGCCTTTACAACGCAAAGCCATGTGTGGTGAAGTTATATGCGGGGTAAACTTAGTAAATGTACTTACCACATATATTATATTCACTGAAAAAACCATAGGTTTCACACCAGTTATAGTTAGGAATTAGCATTTAAAAAACCTACGAAATTCACTGAAAAAACCATGGGTTTCACACCAGTTATAGTTAGGAATTAGCATTTAAAAAACCTATTAAATTCACTGAAAAAACCATAGGTTTCACACCAGTTATAGTTACCTGGAAATTTTACTGACATAAAACCATTGAAATTCCCACGTTATAGTTAGTTGGACTCACTATAACTTGCGCGCCTGCAATGCACTGCTGATGACGTCACATATTACATCACTCATGACATGGTCAGTGACATCACTCATGACATCACTGATGACACCATCCAGTGAATGTGTGTCATTCTGAAAAATAAATATGTTTTATATATGTATTTGTAAAGGACGATGGAAGAATAAATGGTTAAATAAGTGTGTAAATGGATGTTTTTTTAAAAAAAAGAATTGATTGGTTAACTGCCTTATTAAGTGTATCTTAGTGAATACATATATTAGCGAGTAACTTTTAAATATTGTAATATATGTATCAGTGTTTCACTTTGTGTATAAGTGGCTGCATGGGTTGGTGACTGACTCACTGTTTGTATGTGTTTTGAAGACAGCATATGTGCAGGACTGTATGGGTGGATGAGTGTGTATATGTGTGTGTTAGTGAGTGAATGACTGTCTCACTAGTGTCTTTATCAGTAACAAGATATGTTTTAATCTAGTATATGTGAGTATTTATGTATATAAGTCTGCCTTACTTATCATCCCTCGGTGCAGGGAGATTACCCTTCTGCTGTAGTGAAGTCTGCACCAATGGCTAGCACTAGGAGCCTCACCTACTCCTGCGCTGTTCCTGCTTGGGATTTGCCAACCTAGGCGTCCGCAGGCTACAGCACCAATGCCCCGTTGGGCGCTTGGCCTGCCTTCTCAGCCTTCCATGGAGCGCGACGTCCAGGCCACCCCTGCAGCACGGTCCTCAATGGCCTCTAACTCACAGCAGGATGCTTGGTTTTTTTCGGGATGGCTTCGACCGTTGGTTGTGTAATGTACTCTTTGTTCTAAATTCTGGAAGAATTGAATCTGTCTTAGACACAAATACAGACACGAATTTAAATGTTATTGAAATAAGATCATCTTTTCTCTGTCACAAACCCTTATGGAACCCACAGGACCACCACACCCACCACCACTATATCCACCACCACATCCACCACAACCACCACCCCATCCACCACCACCGCATCCACCACCACTGCATCCACCGCATCCACCACCACATCCACCATCAACACCACATCCACCATCACATCCACCACCACCACCACATCCACCATCACCTCCACATCCACCATGACATCCACCATGACATCCACCGCCACATCCACCACCACATCCACCCCCACCACATCCACCACCACACCCACCACCACTACATCCACCACCACATCCACCACAACCACCACCCCATCCACCACCACCACCACCACCGCATCCACCATCACCACATCCACCATCACATCCACCACCACATCCACCACCACATCCACCACCACATCCACCATCACCTCCACATCCACCATGACATCCACCATGACATCCACCGCCACATCCACAACCACATCCACCACATCCACCACATCCACCACCACCGCATCCACCACACCCACCACCACATCCACTACAACCACCACCCCATCCACCACCACCGCATCCACCACCACTACCGCATCCACCACATCCACCGTATCCACCACCAACACATCCACCACCACATCCACCACAACATCCACCATCACCACCACATCCACCACCACATCCACCACCACATCCACCATCACATCCACCATCACATCCACCATCACATCCACCACCACATCCACCACCACATCCACCACCACATCCACCGCCGCATCCACCACCGCATCCACCACCGCATCCACCACCGCATCCACCACCACATCCACCACCGCATCCACCACCACATCCACCACCGCATCCACCACCACATCCACCACCACATCCACCATCACATCCACCACCACATCCACCACCGCATCCACCACCGCCACATCCACCAACACATCCACCATCACATCCACCATCACATCCACCATGACATCCACCGCCACATCCACCACCGCATCCACCACCGCATCCACCACCACATCCACCACCACCACATCCACCACCGCCACATCCACCACCACCACCACCACATTCACCACCACCACATCCACCACCACTTCACCACCGCATCCACCACCACCGCATCCACCACCACCACATCCACCACCACCACCACATCCACCGCATCCACTACCACCACCACATCCACCACCACATCCAACACCACATCCAGCACTTCCACCGCATCCACCACCACCACATCCACCACCACCACATCCACCACCTCATCCACCACCTCATCCACCACCACCACATCCACCACACCCACCACCACCACATCCACCACCTCATCCACCACCTCATCCACCACCACCACATCCACCACACCCACCACCATCACTTCCACCACCACATCCACAACCACCACATCCACCACATCACCACCACACCCACCATCACCACCACATCCACCATCACATCCACCACCACCACCACATCCACCATCACATCCAACATCACCTCCACATCCACCATCACATCCAACATCAACTCTACATCCACCATGGCATCCACCACCACATCCACCACCACATCCACCACATCCACCACCACCACATCCACCACCACATCCACCACCACCGCATCCACCACCACCGCATGCACCACCACCTCCACATCCACCATCACATCCAACATCAACTCCACATCCACCATGGCATCCACCACCACATCCACCACATCCACCACCACCACATCCACCACCACCACCACATCCACCACCACCGCATCCACCACCACTGCATGCACCACCACCACCACATCCACCACCACATCCACTACATCCACCACCACATCCACTACAACCACCACCACCGCATCCACCACCACCACCGCATCCACCACCACATCCACCACCACATCCACCATCACCACCACATCCACCATCACATCCACCACCACCACCACATCCACCGCATCCACCACCGCCACATCCACCACCACATCCACCACCACATCCACCACTTCCACCGCATCCACCACCACCACATCCACCACCACCACCACCACCGCATCCACCACCACCACCACCACATCCACCACCACCGCATCCACCACCACCGCATCCACCACCACCACATCCACCACCACATCCACCACCACCACATCCACCACACACACACCACCATCACTTCCACCACCACATCCACCACCACATCCACCACCACTTTCACCACATCCACAACCACCACATCCACTACCACCACCACCGCATCCACCACCACCACCGCATCCACCACCACATCCACCATCACCACCACATCCACCATCACATCCACCATCACATCCACCACCACCACCACCACATCCACCACCACATCCACCACCACATCCACCACCAAATCCACCATCACCTCCACATCCACCATGAAATCCACCGCCACATCCACTACCACATCCACCACCGCCACATCCACCACCACCACCACATCCACCACCACCGCATCCACCACCACCACATCCACCACCACCACCACATCCAACACCACCACCACTTCCACTGCATTCACCACCACCACATCCACCACCACATCCACCACATCCAACACCGCATCCACCACCACCACATCCACCAGCACATCCACCACCTCATCCACCACCTCATCCACCACCGCATCCACCACCACCACATCCACCACAGCCACCACCATCACTTCCACCACCACATCCACCACCACATCCACCACCACTTTCACCACATCCACAACCACCACATCCACCACATCCACCACATCACCACCACCACCACCACATCCACCACCACCACCACCACCACCACCACCTCCACCACCACATCCACCATCACCACCACCACCACATCCACCACCACCATATCCCCCAGATCCACCAAAACCACATCTATATGTGTGTGGCTCTGTGTGTGTGTAGGTGCAAATGCAATGTTCTTGGATTTTCGTCACAATAAAATACACTGAACATAATCTTCACAAAAGTTATTTACAAACGTTTAAGCTATTGCCATTATAAATTACAATAACTTTTATTTAAGTATTAATTATTTACAAAATTAAAAGCCATTGTTATTTGTAATATCAATACATCTAAGTCACGTAAATACAACACACATTGCATTACAAATGCTATAGGTGTCACATTTGCAAAAGTTAAAACTATTGACATTGTAACTGACAAAGCTATTAATTTTGCTACTTTTAAAACCAACACATAAATAAAAAAAGTGTAATTTACAATACCAATAGCTCAAACTTTCCTAATGCGAGACCTATTGCATTTCCAATGCTTGTTATTAGCTAACGGGTCTGACGGCCTGCAACGCCCATAGGGCTAAAAGGGCTTCAGTCCGGGCTGCTGCAGCTCGAGCTGCTGTGGGCCGGGCTGGGCAGTTTACCTCACCCTGCAGTCACACGAGCAGACTACTCACCCTGCACTTATGTGACACTTCACTCACCTGTCACCCTCCCTGCGCAATTTGCAATCAAACAAGCCCATCACTAACCTAACATTTATTAATCTCACTCTGCACTTATCGGCACTTAAAATCATCTGGTCACCTCACTCACCCTGCAGTCACTCCTCTTACCCTACTCTCACACTGTCGCATCGCTCACCGTGCACTCACATGGGCACTCCTGCCACCCACACAGCGCACAGGGTTCATGTGCCTGCTACAAAGAACATGTACCGTGCAGATTGCAGAACTGAGTGTGAGTAAACTATGAGCAGCGCTATTAAAAAATGAAATGTGTGTCAGAAAGGTGCTATGGAGAGATGAGGTGCACCGTTGGCGAGTGGTAGTAGGGGAATTCATGGAGAAGGTGGAAATGGGGCAGGGGGCCAAAAAAAGACTGTTCCACCGTGCGCGACCTGTGCTAGGGCCAGCCCTGGCTGGGAGTGTTCACCCTCCTCCCCCCGAAGGTCGGGTCTAGTTGCGCCCCTGAGGTCAGAGATAGGGATGGCCTTGATGAACGTATTACACCACCAGTGCCCGACACGCTCCCATGCAAGTATGCCCACTCGTCCCATTTCCAGACTGCGTCATCGAGCCTTTAGGACACCACAGGGCTTTGGAGTCCCCGGGAATCTGCAGGGTCGAAGTTTGATACATATCATAAAGGAAGCTTTTCACTCTTCTGAGGTCAGAAGGAGTATCATTGAGTCACAACGATAATGCGCCCACAGACACTTTTGTTTGCATTGAACGCTACAAAACACTCATGACTGCAGCGTGGATTGTCCTAAATCGATAACCACATGCTACCAAATGAAAAAAAGCACACCTTTGCTTCTTACATTTAAGGGTGAAAACATCCAGACATACTTTGGAAAAGAAATGGTTTACTTGGACAATCTCAGTATAGATATGGGTGTCAATTCACCAAAATGCCAGGGGTAACAGAAGTTACATCACATTATCTTTGACCATAATGACATCACAAGAAATAAGATATAACCTTGGACCCAGATTCCTTCCAGGAAGGCATGTCACATGATTAACCTCATACCCCACGGCATGCCGCACTGCCCCCCCCCCCCCCCCCAAAAAAAAACACACTGAAAGCATTGGGTGAAATACAGCATTTTAATGCACAATTTTCACATAAAGTTGCTAAAATGCCACAGGCGCTGAAAGGGCATTCGTTCAGTATCCAGATCCTTTCATGGGCGCCAGGCTAAGGAAGCCGGATGTTCACAATGTGGGGTTGGTTCCGCCATATGTAAAGATGACCTTGATTGGGCCAGGGCCAACATTATGTTGTGGCAGCCCCTATATTCCACGGATGCCCCTTATATCAACAAGCATTTGCAAAGCCAGTAGGTCTCAGCTATTTGAAAGCTATTGGCTTTGTGAATATTTTTAGCCATGTTGTACAGCATGGCTTAAAAGTAAAGAAAGAAGCTCTCTGCCAAACTCAATGCGAACTGTGATATATTGTGTGTTCGTTTTTTTACGTTCATCCATGCTGCTGTACCGCATGGCCTACAAAAACATTGATAAAGTTAATAGATCTCACATAGGCAAGACCTACTGGCTTTGACAATGTTTGTCAGTTCAAAGACCAAAGTATTACAATACATGGCCTGTGTGCTCTGAGCCCCCCGCTAATGAAATCCATGACCCCCAGATACCGATTAATAGGTCCAGTGACACCATGAGGTGTGGAACGTGCAATTCTGGTTGGGGTTATTCCTATCGCAGTTATAGTGCTTCATGATGCAGTAATAAAGCGCGCTGGTTTCAGAAGTGAAAGTGAACATGATATAGTGTAAACAGCTACACATGGTTATGATCCAACTTTGTCCAAAGCACACTGAATGGATAGATGACGTTATTCTGCATACTAAAATCCCGCACACCATGACTCCGCAATTATTACAACGCATGAGCCATTACTCCGCAGTACTATCACTCCTCAATCTTTTACCCCGCATATAACTTTACCACGCATGCCTTTACAACGCAAAGCCATGTGTGGTGAAGTTATATGCGGGGTAAACTTAGTAAATGTACTTACCACATATATTATATTCACTGAAAAAACCATAGGTTTCACACCAGTTATAGTTAGGAATTAGCATTTAAAAAACCTACGAAATTCACTGAAAAAACCATGGGTTTCACACCAGTTATAGTTAGGAATTAGCATTTAAAAAACCTATTAAATTCACTGAAAAAACCATAGGTTTCACACCAGTTATAGTTACCTGGAAATTTTACTGACATAAAACCATTGAAATTCCCACGTTATAGTTAGTTGGACTCACTATAACTTGCGCGCCTGCAATGCACTGCTGATGACGTCACATATTACATCACTCATGACATGGTCAGTGACATCACTCATGACATCACTGATGACACCATCCAGTGAATGTGTGTCATTCTGAAAAATAAATATGTTTTATATATGTATTTGTAAAGGACGATGGAAGAATAAATGGTTAAATAAGTGTGTAAATGGATGTTTTTAAAAAAAAAAAGAATTGATTGGTTAACTGCCTATTAAGTGTATCTTAGTGAATACATATATTAGCGAGTAACTTTTAAATATTGTAATATATGTATCAGTGTTTCACTTTTGTATAAGTGGCTGCATGGGTTGGTGACTGACTCACTGTTTGTATGTGTTTTGAAGACAGCATATGTGCAGGACTGTATGGGTGGATGAGTGTGTATATGTGTGTGTTAGTGAGTGAATGACTGTCTCACTAGTGTCTTTATCAGTAACAAGATATGTTTTAATCTAGTATATGTGAGTATTTATGTATATAAGTGAGTATATGAGAGAGTGAGAGATTGTAAGAGTTCCTGTTTAAATAAGTATGTGTTTCTATAAGTGATTGTTTAAGTGAGTAAGTATGTGTAAGTTTCCTTAGAAGTAAGGTGGTAGTGTGTGTATAGTTGTATATGCAAATAAATGGATGTTCAATAGTTTATTTGCATGTGTGAGTAACTTTTGAATGACTGTCGGTGTGTAACAGGATGTATAGGTGTATCACTACATAGGATGAGTGAGTATATGTATGAGTGACTATATAGAACTGTTGGTAAATGAGTGGATGTGTATATAGATGGTGGAATTACTGAATTGGTTGTTGTAACTGGTATGGGTATGTCCATTTTTTTGTAAATGTTAGTTTCTATTTTTGAATATGTTTTTCAAGGGTTACATTACACTGAAAGAATATCTGTCACTTTCTCACAAGAATGGTGTCATCAGTGATGTCATGAGTGATGTCACTGACCATGTCATGAGTGATGTAATATGTGACATCATCAGCAGTGCATTGCAGGCGCGCAAGTTATAGTGAGTCCAACTAACTATAACGTGGGAATTTCAATGGTTTTATGTCAGTAAAATTTCCAGGTAATTATAACTGGTGTGAAACCTATGGTTTTTTCAGTGAATTTAATAGGTTTTTTAAATGCTAATTCCTAACTATAACTGGTGTGAAACCTATGGTTTTTTCAGTGAATTTCAAAGGTTTTTTAAATGCTAACTCCTAACTATAAGTCTCACTTTATAAGTAAGACTGTTAGCGCTCTAGTTGTTCTTTAGAACACTCTGGGACATTCTGTCATTGGGCTATAGTTGGGTTACATCTGGCTGATATTTGGGCTACATTTGTTTTTTTTTGTCTCTGGTGGCCATCTTTGGGCTACATTGGGCTACATTGGGCTGCATTTGGGCTACATTTGGGCTCTAACATATATATAGCCCAATGTAGCCCAATATATATTTTTTCAAAGTAAATTTTTGTAAAAACCACTGGAGCATATATCTTGAGACATAGCAAAGGCACATCGGGCTACCAGTCCCTACAATTTTGCCATGTTTGGTGGAAATCCATTCAGCCGTTCGGGCTAAAAGTGAGTTTGACCGCCCTATGGAACTTAACATGGAGAAAACAAGTTTTGGGACCCCCCTTTTATCTCGGCCCCCGCTTGATCAATCCCCCCCACATTTTCAGGGAAGGAGCGGAGCGGAGCGGGCCACCTACTTTGAGAAATTCGCGAAGATTCGTCCACCGGCGCCAAAGTTATTCCCAATAGAATGTTGCGGATTTCCTGTGGAAAGTAGATCCTAACTATAACTACCTACTGGCGACCGCCAGTAGGTAATATATATATATATATATATATATATATATATACTGGGTATCGACATTCATGACTCTTGCAACGTTCTATTAAAATTAACTTAATTACAGCAAATTCGTGCTTGCAAAAACCTGGTGGCGGGTCTGTATTCAAAATTCACCTCACAGATCTTTATTTGTTCAGTGTACCCAGACCTCCAGGAGCTATACGTGATCGCTCTATTTTAAAGTAATGATCCGGTCACGACTGCCTTCTGTTACCAGCTGTGGAGCTGCGATGAGAGACTGATCGCAGCTTCACAGCCCCCTTATCTTCCTTATCTTTACCTTTATCTTGACGCAGTGGCGTAACCAAACTTGAGGGGGCCCCCCTGTGAAGTACATGGGGGCCCCCCCCCGGCCGCCCGGCCCACTACCTACCACTTTACATTACAGCCCAAAAATCTGGTATATTTTGATTTGAAACCTCCAATATTTAATGAAATGCCTCTATATTGTCTTGCTCAAAATTCTAATGAGAAAGTGGGAAACACTCTCAACATATAAAACTACGCAATTTCTAACATTGTCAAGAGCAGATTATTTAACTGAGACAGCAATCGGAACAATGCCAAGGAGGGTCCTGTTGTCTCAGGAACTGCCTATTGCTGAACAACAAAGAACTATCTAGGGTCTGAATTAGAATTTATATTGATGGACACTAACTTGAAACGGTCACAGCTGCTCTACAGAAACGATTGTCATCATTAATGCCAACTGCTGAGAAAAATACCTGGAGTCTATTTCAAATGTAAGGAAGCCAGGCAGTGTTGTGTTCTATCATTACCACCCACTTGACCTCTGGATTCTAAGACACTATGCTGGGCTAACATAATTTACATTCTGTTACTCCCTGCAGGAGTGCCCAAGTTCGTTAAACTTATTTCCTGTGAGTTTTCTGGTAAATAACATAGGAGATGGAAATATTACCTCCCATGTGGATGATAAATACTTTTTTTTAAAACATACATTTGAATATGACTTGGGCCTTGTTACGCTGCTCATCTGGTTGTACCATTCTTGATGACTTGAAGTGAGAATATTTGCTATTTTGACATTAGGCAGTCTACCAAACAGGAAGTTAATGCAATCAATAGAATGTAGTACTTCTGAATACTACCAATTTCTCTTACATGTTAAGAGTAGTGTAGTACATATTAAAATAAATGCCAGACTGCCTACTCCCCATGTCACACACTCACAGACCTCAAGCTTGCATTTGAAAAGGGCTTTGTGGGTTCAACCAACTCTGAATTCAGTGAATTTTGGGCAATTCAGAATTAATCAACCTTTATTTACTAAGAGATGTGTGGATGAAGTACATCTGTAGATGTAAGGTTCGTTTCTGCATCATGATGCTCTTTCCCTAAGGTAATAATTCACATTGAGGGAATGTGATGTGAGCACACCTGTATTACAAATTGAACTGATGTACAGTGCCTGTAGCATTTCATATCACTTCAGAAACACGTATGCAGAATTGAAACATTCTGTAGCTTTGCTATAATTTTCTTTTTTGCTGAACTTTGTACACATAATATCTTTTCCATGGGCCTAGACATGCCATCACACGTGGTAATTGGAGCCATCATATTCGCAGATGGTGGCACCAGGGACATTCTAAGGATTTTCGGGTCCCTGGGCCAAGCATATTTTGGATGCACCTTTAAGGAACCGTTTTGAATTTATGATTCTATTTCAGCTCTTTCATGCTCTCTTTGGCAAAGTCATTGACAGAGCCCAGACCCACTTGTCCAAATTCTAAATGTGTTTACATGTAATATTCAGGGACAGTGATGTGTGTTTTCAATATTGTAACTCAGCAGCTGCTTGCTAATATTATTGCAAATAATCTCTGTGACACAATCCCATTTCCCATATTGGAGGTCAGTGTTTGATCCATAATAAACTATTTTATGGATGTTGCATGAAACATAAACACTACAGTTCTCTACAAAATGTAATAGACACACATATCACCCACAGTGAAAATAAAGCAAAGGAAAATGGTATTTAAAACAATCTGTTTAAGAATCGTTAAAAGCCATCAAGCAAGCAAGACTCTAAAGAACAGAGCTAGTTCTATCAGGCGGCCCCCTGAAATTCTGTGGCCCTGGGCTTGAGCCCACATTGCCCATGCCTTAAAACGTCTCTGGCATCTGCCCTTAATTGGTTGCAGCAATCTTCCATCCAGTAATGGCAACTTAATAAAAGGCAGCAATCGTGACCTGGGGAAAGCAAAAGGAGGCCCAAGCAAGAGGCCGCATCGACATACTGAGGAGGGGCCCACTCCAATGTACCTAGTAGCAGCAAGCAACCCCCAAAAAAGCAGCAGTGCCATCACAACCCCCATAGGTACGCCACCTACCCCTCTCTCCTTTGTAGCGACCGGAGTCACTGGACTCTCATTAAAAAAACATCATTCAATCCAATGCCCTCGCAGGGCTGCATGCAGGCTAGACTGGGCTGCATGTAAAATGATTGCATAAAAAGGCCTTGCCTGCGAAAGCTTGGTATATCATAACAAATACAGGCCAGCTGCAGAGCCAGTTGTCACATCTTTAAAAAGCTTTAGAGTGTACATTTAAAACATGATGTGTCTTCTGGCTCAAGTAGGGCTACAGCACCTTGTGTGATTAAGACGCTGCTTTAGAGCAGCAAACACATTTTAAATGGGTCAGCCATTTTCATATCTCTAACATTTGTAGTTTATACCCAAGAAAGTACACCAGGGGCAAGAAAATGTATTTCCCAAACCAACTACTGTCATCAGAGTTGGAGAACAGCAATAATAATAAGTCCCTTAAATGGTAAAAAATAAGTGTAAATTAAATTGAGCTGGGGCGTGGCTAGTGGGCGGGGTTAGAGGTGGGGCGAGACATGATGATGCAAAGACATTTCTATGGAGTATTCCTTTTGCCCTTGCATTTCCTTTGCTAGTACTTCCCATATATGCAGATTAACAGCTTTTAAATGAATACAGTCAAGCCATCAACAGCACTATTCAGGCTAATAATCAGTGTGCCTCAGGACAAAAGAGACTTTGGAATAGCAGCATTAATAATGAGTACTACGCCAGTTACAGAACATAACGAGATGAAAAGTATCAATGTAAACACAACGTGTTAACTCGTTACACAAAATAAAAGCCTAATACGATATGTTAAGGTTTCCTTGTTTAGCAATATTTGCAGATTCTTACTGTTATACTGTTCCGACTTCGTTGCTTTTGGCACAATACCTACATATACACAGAAACAAGCAGACATGCACACACAAAAGCATTCCACGCATTTCTTTACAACTATCTCCTGAGTGTCCCGATTCTCTTCCTCACTGAGCTCGCTTTCTCTCTCACACTCAAACACACACACACACACACACACACAAGAGACAAAAACACACTAAAAAAGACTCATTTGGGATTGTTCCTGCGTTACTGCACAGCAAGCGACCGTGTGAATGGGATTAACAGAGCAGGGCCTGAATGGGTCCTACTCTATCAAACAGAGCAGGACCTGAAATTTCCAACACATGGGTGTCTCTTGCATAACGGGAAGTAGCAGCTGCTGAATGGTTAAGCAGTGACTCCGCTACGAACTAGAGAGGCACCTGGCTGTCAGAGTGCCGTACAGATCTGCTCCACTTTGACTGCCTCGAGTTCAGCTGCAATAGCACCAATGAGCTTACCTTCAATGAGTACCGGTACTCTCCTTGGCAGTCGAAAAGTACTGGTACTCTGAATGGTAAAAATAAGAAGTGCCTGTACTCAGTGAGTACTTGCCCATTTAAAGCACTGATAATAATAGCTTAAGTAAAGCCCGCAGTCACAATGAAAGTGCTGTCAATAAGACATGGCACATAAGGCTTTGCTGTGCCCTGGAGAGAGAATGGAGCCACCATTCGCGGTAGGAAATGAAAGCACAGCCACAGGATCAAAATTCTCAGAACCTTTTTGGTCCCCAAACTCGCGGAACGGCGGCAGCACACCGGACAGTGGGTCAGAAGCAGGCTAAGGTGAGATATGTCAAATAAATACAAACAATCACCAGTGCGTAAGAATAATAATAATAAGGAGGCCATATTTTTTAAGCACACTAAATACAACAACGCAGAGGTTAAGCTCCGAGTACTTGCTCTACATTCTAATACTTCTAGCCTTTGCCGTCTTATTAGATTTGGTGAGCTGCACTTTCTGAATTCAGGCCTTATAACGGCCAATGACAACAACCAATACACTTTAAAAGCAAACCAGAGCGTTGTATTGAGAAGAATTTACATTGGTAATTTTGCATTCCTTAACTTGCCTATTCGCTGCTGCATAAGTCAGTTTTGCTAATCTTCTACTGAGGAAGGAAGTACGTTATTAACATGAACCAATATCCCAATAAGAAGCAGTGCCGGCTTTAGGACAGTGTGACTGGTGCCACCGCACCGGGCACCAAGTTTGGGAGGGTGCCATTGCCGTGGTTTCTGAAATGAGTGCCGTTGTCGGTCTTTCATTTCCATGACGTCAACAGTTCTGGTAATCGAAGACAGGCAACAGCGCTCAGGCTCTCACAGGTGGCATCCAGTAGGACACAAATTGTTTTGTTAGCATCCGGCCATCAAGCTACATTTTATGAGAATTATGCCCTGAAATGCATGTTTTGGTGCTACTCTTATCTCTCTCACTCTCCCTCCTTCCTACGCAGACCTTCTCCAAGCAGAGGGTGTAGGTCCATGCTGCCTACTATTTCCATCTCCTGGCAGTTGGGCTTCGGACCACAGGTAGGTGCGGCACCCAGGACCCACACTAGCAGAGAGCACAGCACAGTCAATAGAGCTGGCGAGGCAAATGGGTATATCTCTCTTCTGTCCTTTGATATTCCCATGGTAGCCTTGATGACACGAGCGAAACGCACAACTGTTTGTAATGTACCTTACTGAACACAGCACTGGCAGAGCCAATTAGCCAAAGAAACATTAAGCACAGATCCACATGCACTAGTGTTTCACACAGGGGAGTCCTGCATGTATAGTGGTACTTCTTGGGGGCTAGTATGCCACAGATCAAAGTGGCAACTGAAAAAAAAAGTCGTCCCAACATGCATTTTGGCCTTTTGGAATGTTGAAGTTGTGCAACGATGAACATTAAGGGAATACTGGGCTGACTGCCATTGGCAACTTTATTTGTTTCCAACTCTTCCCCAGCCCACCTGTGAACCGTCCCATTTCCCAGCAGGGAAGCAATCTGTGCACTCTGCGCAAGTATGGGTTTACAGTGCTGCTATCCTTCTGAGTGATAAGTGCTGGGAAATACTGTTTATTGAATGAAAAGAAATGAAGTTAAAAATAAGTCCCTACTGCGACCATTGCAGCTCAGTGAATCCTTATACGGCTTAGCTGTAGCTCTTGGAATATCTGTTTATTTGTGTTGTGCAATTGGACAAAGGGAAATCCCTTTTGAAGATGTGTGGTTGAGTGTGTTACGATGTACTCTCATGTACTCGGATTCTATCTTTCTTTATGTGTGTGACTCTATGACTATGCAAATCAGTTTTATGTATGTTTGTGAGACACTTGTGTCTAAATTGTGGAACACCCTCCCTTTGCAGATGCGAGATAATTCCAACCTAACTAGTTTCCAGAAACAGCTCAAAACCTTTTTGTTTCAGTAATTAGTAACCTCCTGAGGGCAGCTTCTGTTTTAGTTTCAGCGCCTGGACGCCTCAGGGCAGCTGTAGCGCTTTACAAATCCCATTTTCATTTCATTTCATTTCATTTCATTACTTGTCTGTATGTAGAAATTATATCCGAGTGCACTGTATGCCTTTAAATCAGTATGCACTGCCAGTTAATTTGTTCAGAGGCTTACAAAACTCGTCCTGAGATGATGGTGTGGGAGGATCAGTGGCAGTGATCCTCCTTGATCTAAGTGCTGCCTTCGATACGGTCAGCCATGCCACTCTGCTGAACCGGCTCCAGACCATCGGAATCTCAGGAGATGCACTAAGGTGGTTCAGTTCCTTCCTTAATGGATTTGACACAACACTTTAATCTGTACTACTTGAATACTCGTTTGGAGGCTTCGTGCTATACATGATCACGGTTACGGCTGATGGTGAAGCATATACTGAATACCTGGCTGCGTTTAAATACTGTACCATTGCATATGAATAGGCCTTTGTGCAGTGTTTAATTTGTAAATAAAAATGAGTACCAGGGCCCTTCGAGAGGCTACTGCAGCCTGCACCCACTATTGTTCCTGTTAGCTCTGCCAATGACCGTAACAACACAACTTCTAACCATTTATTTATGTATGTATTTATTTATTTATTTATTTAAAGGCTTATATAGTGCTAGAGCTCAACTCCCGAAGGAGTATCTCCGCACTTGGTTCGCCTGCCGGCTACAGGACAATGCTCTAAAGGATTTACAGGGATTTATAGTATCTGAAACAGAAATGTCTTCAGTAACTTTCTAAAACTTAGGTAGTTATTACATTGTCTCAAATTGAGAGGTAATTTATTCCACAGACTGGGGCCCAGGAACAAAAGTGCTCAACCTCCCAGCCGTGCTTTTTTAATTAGTGGAACCTGTAGCAAGCATTGATTACTGGAGCGGAGAATACGTCCTGGTTTGTAAGGGATAAACTTTTCAGCCAAATACAAAGGACCTGAACCAAAAATGCTTTTGTGGATGGTACAGCAAGTTCTAAACGTAATCCGTTGCTGGATAGGAAGCCAGTGAAGTTTATCCAAGAGGGGGCGGGATGAGTTCTTGGCGGGGCATTAAGAACCAGCCTAGCTGCAGTGTTTTGGGCCACATGGAGCCTACTCAGCAGGTTATCATTTGCAGATAGAAGAAGACAGTTACAGTAATCCAAGCGGCTAATTACAAGGGCTTGGACAAGGGTCTTTCTAAAAGTCTGGTAAGAAGGGAAACGCGCGTCTCAAGAGTCCGATTACCCGGAAGCAGGACCCAGTCGTTTGATTCACGTGTTCCTTTAAAGACAGACCTTGGTCCAGTCGCACGCCAAGATTTTTCACTGTCTGCTTAGGACTGGGGACAGGCCCCAAGTCTAAAGGCCACCAATCAGGTGACCACAGAATTGGGGCCTCCCCAAATAGCATGACCTCGGTTTTCCCTACATTGCATTGCAGGAAATTGGAGGCCATCCAGCGAGACACCGCTTTCATCCCCTCCGCAAAAGTATGTTTAATTGCAGGAGTAAGAGTCTGGAATGTGAATAAAAGCTGGGTGTCATCGGCGTACGACACCGGAATAACCATTCCTACAAGTGTGACATTTACGACTTTTACAAGACACCCAAGACTATAAGAATCATGTATGCAGCAGCGATTGTTACTTTTTAATGTATATTGACATATTAAACACTGTTATTGTGCTCATCTCAAAATCAGGTAGTGCAGCACTAGCATGTGGTAGAGTCTAGGTAGACTGTCAGTAGAGGTAGCGCGGACATGATCCTGAGCGCCAGAAACTGCTGGCTGAAATTAAGCACTGCCTCTCTGTGTGACTGTATGCTTGTATGTGAGTGCATGCCTCTTGGCGAGATTGCTGGTGTGAGTGCTAGCGTAGGCCATTGATTTTTATTGCAGTTTTATGTATGTACACACGTAATTATCCTGTTCAGTGCATACCAATATGAGGAGAGAACTTTCCCGATTACCTTCGTTAGATTTTTTAATGCAAAGATAATGAGGATGGGGGAAGTGATTTGCCACAGCTGTGGCATTCATTGTTTCTTTATATTATGTGTGTGTGTGATGTCATGCTTTGATACTCTACATTGCGGTGAGTAACGCTAAATGTTTAAGAGCGTCCAGGAAGTGATATGGGGCACCGCACACCGCTGTGATGAAGAGCGGCAGTGAGGGGATCCTCCTTGGAGGAAAAGGTAATGGGGGCGCCAACATTGATTGTTGTACCGGGGGCCACCAATGCTAAAGCCAGCCGATAAGCAGCAAGTAATCTTTAAAGCCCTTCAAGTCTGATGTTCATTACAGCTGTGCCATTTAGGAAACGATCCCCATAAGGGACTAGGACCACAATTTTAAATATGGCCTCACTCACCACCTCAGTGCCCAGGACCCACAGGTCTGCCGCCTCACGTGCAGTTTACACTGCGCATGAACATTCCAGTCCAGCCCCCACCAATAAGGTTGAAGATCACAACGCTGTGCATGTGCTGCACATGGCACACCGCGCAGGACGCAGCATTTCATTTATTTGAGAAGACTCGACTGGAGCATTATTTTTAACTAAGTCCCAGCATGGATCCCGCTGTAAATCACTGTACTGTGCACTGAGGGGGGGCCCTGGAGCTTGGGACCCCCCCCCTGCAATGCGGGGACTGCGGGCCTGTGTTGGGCCTGTGTTACGCCTGTGTCTAAATCCGGCTTCCGTCACTCGTTCCCGCTACATGGGATGGGACCCGAAAGCATTTAACTGCTTCCACGTCACAAAAACCCCGCACCCAATCAGGCGCGGAGGCTAGACCTGGAGCTGGCCACGGCATCGGTGTGCAGTGTCAGGCTATGCCCTCTACCATCATGTGGACCAGCACATGCCACCACACCCTGCGGCTTGCCTGAGTCCGGTTGGCGCCTGCACAGTGAGCGCGCATCTGTGCTCCTCTTACTACAGGTTGCGTTGTGGTCTTTCTCACCTCGCCCCTCCTTGTCCTGCATCAGAGGAAATGACACTGTCTTCAAGGCACTGTTGGGCTCCCAGTAAGGACTGCGGCCGCACAGAGGCATGGGAAAGAGAAGGCAAGCAATATCACGGTCACCCCTTAATCATGACCCTTTCTTCTTTCCTGTCCCTCCTCCCTTCTTCTGCCTCTCTCCTGTGTCACTTCACCACACATTGTCTGTCTTCTGATATCCTGTGTTTTCTCCTTCCTCTCTTATGCTGTGTTAATCCGTGATCAAAGGGGGCAGGATTGGAGGGGCACGACGTGGCCAAACTTTTTTTAATTTAAGAAAAACAGTTCCCCTACTTTCAGTGAAAAGAGAGCCGTCCCTGAACTGTTAATTCCGAGAGCTGAAAATGCTTCAGCTAGTGGCGGCTGCTCCATTAGGGTGTCGGAGTGCCTCCCACTGCTTTCTCGCAGTGCGAGAAAGCAAAAGGCAGGGGCATGCCTGGTTGGGGGCGGGCGGGAGGGTATGCCTGGTTGGGGGTGGACGGGTGAGTGGGATGGGGAGGAGTGGCTTGTACCACTCCGAATTTATTTATGCAATTTTATACAGCGCGGACTTTACCCGAAGGTGTCAGAGCGCTTCACATAAGGACCAATAATGATATACAGGAACAAAATACAAATGCAAACAATAAGTACATGGATCAAAAGTGACACTAGTGAGCAACCAAAATACATGAGGTAGCAATCGGTGCATTACAGGTGAAAAAAGTGAAATGGGTGCAGGTTACAAAAATGTACAAAATACAAGTCGAAGAATAATACTGCAATAGAAGGCAGACACTCCATCACAAGAACAAACGTTACCTAGGCAATGGAGGCACTTGTGCAAGTATCTAAAACAAACAAAATGTGTGAGGTAGCAAACAGTGTGTTATAAAACAAAAGTGACGTGTGCAAGTTCCAAAAGGGTACCATACACAGGTATTGGGATATTACTAAACATTTAAACTACCTGACTGTTTGGTCGGCCAAAGTAGTCGTGCGCACTCTACATTTTCTCTATGTAGGCTGCAGCCTACATAGAGAAAATGGCGTCCCTACTGGTGCCCAGCCGGGCGCCGTCCATGACTCCCCACCACTCACAACACTGCCATTGCAGCATTGTGATTGGCTACAGGAGGGAATGGAGCATGCCCGTTCAGGACTCATGAGCAGTAGAGGCGGTGCCAGCGGCGTAACACATGCCCCCGCAGCTCACGCATTGCGGGGGGGGCCCCCACGCTCCGGAAGGCCCCTCCCTTTATTCATCATAACATAATAGGATTGTAAAGGTGCGCAGTGCGCACGGCATAGCACACCCGGCCTCAATAAATTAAGGGTGCACACGCCATGGCAGGGGCATAACACAGGGTTTTCGGGAGGGAGGGGGGACGAGCCCACGTTCCAGGGGCCCCTTCACTTTATTTATCATAATTTTAATGGGGCGCTGTGCAAACGGCACACCCGGCCGGCCTCAATAAATTAAATAGTGCACAGCAGCACATCGCACACTGCAGGCACTCCTGGGCCCCAGCCGGGCCTCAGAGGCTCCGCTCTTATTAAATGATGACTTGCTCTTTTAAAAATGTATTGGTGCGCACCTGAAGTCCTGTGCAGTGCGCACACTGGGGCCCGGGCGAGCCTCTTCAATAATTAATGGTGCTCGGGCCCGGCCGGGCCTCTGAGACTAAATGGTTAGTAGATGCGCGTGGCGCGCAGCAGTCTCTGCGACGCGCCTGCGCGGTTTTCAGGGTTGGGCAGGGTCTGGTGTTGTGACCAATGTACTTGAATACTGGTCATGCAGAGTGCGCAATTAAAAGTGCGTGTGAGCCGAGATACGATCCCAGGTCAGACCCAGCAGCCACGCTACGCAGAGAAGGACAGTCTGAGGTCGGTCACCGGCCATCATTTACATTATTTACCAGCCCTGGGCCCTGCCTGACTAGCCTTGCCCAGTTGCCCTGCCAGTGCTGCTCTTTTCTGCTGCTGCCCGGCCCACTCGCGCCTACCTGAAGCTGCAGGTCCTTCAGGGCAGGTGAGTCTGTGTCCGAGCCTAGGCAGGATTGGTCCGTGGGGTTTTGCGTTTGAGAAATGATCCGGCCTGTGAGAAACCCGATTTTACACATTTCCTAGTAGAAGTTTTTTCTGCTGTGTGTGGTTTAGTAGTTTCTTAAGAATCTAGGGTCTACCATTGGCACCTCATTGAAGTCATTGGCTGCTGAGAGTTGCAGAATGCTACAAATCGCACCCTGGGTGTTTAACAGCAAAAATAGCGCGTTACACTTTTATCACGGATACCAGTATTTACTTTTCTTTCTCTGACTGGCAACGTTAGAGGATTTTATTAAGTGAACCATCTGACAGATCTTGCTGGGGAACAGGGAGTGTGAAAGGAAAGTCTGTAGAAAAGCGACCGTTGACCCTGCCTCCAGGCTAGGTCGCCCCCTCGCGCTGCTGCCCTCCAGCCAGCCTCCTCCTTCCAGCTTGCTGATTGCCTCGGACGACCCAGCCGCCGCTGAGCCGCCCACCTCCAGACTTGCTCTTTTCCGCCGCTGCCTACCTGCGGCCCCGCCTTTCCTCCAGCCCGCTCCCACCACCCAGCTGCTCCTCCCTCCCGGCTCCTTACTTATGACTACCACAGAGCGACCGCGCACAGCGGGCGCACAGATGGAGCGCCAAAGGCAAGCCCGTCTGCACCCGTCCGCGCCTGGACCGCACCCAGCGCCAGAACCCCTGGTCCTCGCCAATGCCAGCGAACCCAACGAACTTACAACGCCGCAACCCTCCACGCACTCAATGCCGGCCGGAACCCCGCCTGCTACCGAGCCACCCAGAGACGCACCCACGGACTCTTCACCTGCCTAGCCTGCCAATTCACCTGCCTCCGAACCTGCACCGCACCCGCCAAGCCGAACCCCAGCAACAACCACCTCAAGTGCATCCTGCTCAACACCCGCTCCGTCCACAGGCACGCCGTCGAACTCTGGAACCTCCTCGACTCAACATCACCAGACGTCGCCTTCCTCACAGAAACATGGATGAACGCCTCCTCAGCCCCCAACATCGCCATAGCCATCCCGGAGGGCTACAAGATCACCCGGAGGGACCCCGTCAACCAAACCGGAGGAGGCATCGCCATCGTCCACAGAAACACCATCCGCATCACGACCAACTCCGACAACACCCTCACCGCCGCCGAGCACCTTCACTTCCAGATACACATTGACCCGAAGACAACCCTCAGAGGCACCCTCATCTACAGACCCCTGGGACCATGCACACATTTCAGCGAAGCCATTGCTGACTTCGTCAGTCCGCACGCCCTCACCTCCACAGACTACATCCTCCTAGGGGACCTCAACTTCCACCTGGAGAACAACAAGGACTGCAACACCGCCACCCTGCTGGATAACCTCACCAACCTCGGACTCAAGCAACTGGTGAACACCCCCACCCACTACGCCGGCCACACGCTCGACCCCATATTTTCCTCCAGCAAGCACATCTCCTTCAGCCACTCAACCGGACTACACTGGACACATCACAGCGTCGTCCACTTCAGCTTCAGGAGAACCACGCCCCACCACCACCCACAACAGGTTCCCCGCAGAAGCTGGAGCAAGATCACCGCCGACCAGCTCACCACCACCCTCAGCCAGAACCCGCCCACCAACACGACGGA
This sequence comes from Lissotriton vulgaris, assembly GCF_964263255.1. NCBI lineage: Eukaryota > Metazoa > Chordata > Amphibia > Caudata > Salamandridae > Lissotriton > Lissotriton vulgaris. Next base: position 109,660,348 of record NC_141695.1, on the reverse strand, counting down.
CCCCAACAAAGCAGCCCGCAACCTCACACAGTGGCTCATCAACTGCGCCGACGAACTCGCACCACTGAAGAATCCTCCCGGCAGACCCGGCAGCAGGAAAGCCTTGTGATTTACCAACGAACTCAAAAACTCCAAGAAAACCTGCCGCACCCTCGAGAAAGCCTGGCACCACGACCAGACAGCAGAACGCATGACCGCACTCAAGAACGCCACCCGCAAACACCACCAGCTGATCCGCACCACCAAGAAGACAACATTCAAAGAACTACTGGACAACAACACCCACAACAGCAAGGAACTCTTCAGCATCGTTAAAGAGCTCTCCTTAACCCCAGCGCCTGCAACAACAACATCACACCCTCGCAAGACCTCTGCGACTCACTCGCCTCGTTCTTCCACCGCAATATCGCCGACATACACAACAGCTTCGGCGTGCAGACCACGGACCCAACCACCAAACCAACGCCCCCCCACCACCAACCTTTGCACCTGGACCCCGGTCAGCACTGAAGACACCACCCGCCTGATGAACACCATCCACTCCGGCTCCCCTACCGACCCTTGCCCACACCACATCTTCAACAAAGCCGACTCCATCATCGCACCCCTACTCCGGAACATCATCAACAGCTCCTTCGCATCCGCCACCTACCCGGAGAGCTGGAAACATGCCGAGCTGAGGGCCCTCATGAAGAAACCCACCGCGGACCCCACCGACCTCAAGAACTTCCGCCCCATCTCGCTCCTCCCCTTTCCAGCTAAAGTCATCGAGAAGACCCTCAACAGACAACTCTCCGCCTTCCTCAAGACCAATGGATCCCCCGACCCCTCACAGTCCGGGTTCCGAGCAAACCACAGCACCGAGACCGCCCTCATCGCAGCCACCGACGACATCAGGTCCCTGCTCGACAACGGAGAAACTGCTGCCCTCATCCTCCTGGACCTCTCAGCAGCCTTCGACACCGTATGCCATCGCATCCTGATACAGCGCCTCAGCAACACCGGAATCCAAGGAGCGGCCCTGGAGTGGATCATCGACGGAATAACCCAGAGAGTCCGCCTCCCCCCTTTCTGCTCATCGGCCACCAAAGTCATCTGCGGCGTTCCGCAAGGATCCTCACTCAGCCCCACCCTCTTCAACGTCTACATGAGCCCTCTCGCAGCCATCGCACACCAAAACAACCTCAACATCATCTCCTACGCCACCCAGCTGATCCTCTCCCTCACCAACGACCCCGCCTCCGCCAAAGCCAACCTCCAGGAAGGAATGAAAGACGTCGCGGAATGGATTAAGATCAGCCGTCTGAAACTGAACTCAGACAAGATGGAAGTCCTCGTCCTCGGACCATCTCCCTCCTCCTGGGACGACTCCTGGTGGCCCCCTGCCCTGGGCACCGCACCCAAGTCAACGAACCATGCACGCAACCTGGGCTTCATCCTGGACTCCTCCCTCACGATGACCAAGCAAGTCAACGCCGTCTCGTCATCCTGCTTCAACACCCTGCGCATGCTCCGAAAGATCTTCCGATGGATCCCCACCGAAACCAGGAAGACGGTCACCCAGGCCCTCGTCACCAGCCGTCTGGACAACGGGAACACCCTCTACGCTGGAACCACAGCCAAACTCCAGAAAAGACTCCAGCGCATTCAGAATGCCTCAGCACGACTCATCCTGGACATCCCTCGCCACAGCCACATCTCTGCCCACCTGAAAGACCTGCACTGGCTCCCAGTCAACAAAAGGATCACGTTCAGACTCCTCACCCACGCACACAAGGCTCCCCACCCACCTACGGCTGACCCTGGACCATCTCTCCTCTAGGAAACAACTCAAGACCTGGCTGTTCAAGCAGTAGCGACCCCCCCCCACCCCCTCAGCGCCTTGAGACCCTAATGGGTGAGTACCACGCTATACAAATTCTGTTGATTGATTGTAGGATATCAGATTTTTTTTAACAACAATATTACAATTTATACAAATGAACTTGCACATGTATTACAAAATGTTTCAGCAGTAAAGCACAAATGGTGCACATTTTTTCGGAATTTGGACGTGTGATAGAAATAAATATTTAATTGAGATTTAAGCCACTCAAATACTTAATGTGCAAATTGTAATTACATTTATATAGCGTTTACTACCCCATACTATGCGTCAAATCGCTTTTTGGCGAGTAGCATGCTACTCTGGAACGCCTAAAGAATTACTGGTGAATTAGTATAATGAAATATGAAAGTAATTTAACTGGTGGCTACATTAGTTATTTGGATTGAGAAGGATAGTGATAGATATTTGCTTAAACCCACACATTATCCTGCATATCAGTGGGAATTTTGTGGCCGTTTCAATGGAAAATGTGCAATCCGTAAATGGCAGTCCGCTACCACACAATGCTTTAAAAATATATTTGTGACATTGTGCTTTAAAATGCACCAGCGACAACATACCACACCCTTCCCACTCTACTGTTGAATGGCTATGGCTCATTTGTAATCCTTGTTTTTTTGTGTGGCACTTGGCTTTTTCACAATTTCTTTGACTTCTGAGACGTAAACTTGATGGCAGCATACCCACTCTGAAAATTGTTCCAGCACGACTGGATCATAGTCTGTACAAGCTTCTGCTATGTTACAGAACAGTCTGAAAAATAGCCATAAGTCGTGTGAAAGTGCAGTCTTAGACATTTGCAGCTTTAACCAGTGTTAAAGTGCAAAACATTAAGAAGCCTTTGTTCATGTTAAAGTGCAGACTCTTTATGGAAACCTTTTCTCAAGTAATTGATAAAGTATAGTCAGCATAGAAGTCCATCCTCATCGTGTATTAAAGGCAAACTGTGTGCCAGTAGGGTCTCCTTGCATTAAAGTGCTTTCCTACAACCCTACCCCCCCCCCCCATGTGTGTTATAATGGTGCTTATACAAGCACATTCTCTCTGTCCTGCATAGATTTGTAGTCTGATATCAACTGCATCTGCATCATAATTAAAGTGCATATTCTTTAAAAGATTCTAGGCTAGTATTTCAAAGTGCTTCTCGTGGGTGATAAAGAACTAAAAGGAGGCTTCATGATTTTTCTGTTTCACTCTGTACAATGCAGGTATATTATCGGACTTCAAAAGTTAATTAATCCTTTGCCCTTAATTCTCGGAGGACGAGATTATAGCATGGGTGACGGGTGGAATCTAGATTTTCTGCAGTTTTATATAGTGCAAACCTTGCCCGACATGTGCGTGCTTCACAACACTCACAGAACGAAGGGATATTTTCCTTGAAAAAGAGAATGCCGAGTTGAGGCCTGGATTCGAACCTGGTAGATCAATGTTAAATGATCGGGACAACAGCTTGTACCCACTTAGAGACATCAGAGTGGCTTGCCCGCGTCTTCACAGTAGGCCTTGTTTGTGTTGGAATTTTTAGTTTCTTGAAAAGTTGAGGGCAGAACTGTCCTTTTGAAGCTTGGACAGTTCTGAAAATAACATGCACACTCAAAACCTTCCAAAAGTCAAGCTCTGCCGACTCCTTTATATCTGAAAAATAAAAATTCGCACAATAAACGTACTTTAATTTGCATGATAATATGAGGGGTAAAGGGGCCGATTAGATACGTGGTGTAGCTACAGTGGTTGAGCTCAGAGGGAGGGTTCATCTATAGTCTGTGGTGGCTGCAGTGGCAGTGCAGACAGCTCAGTCTGGCACTGCGGTTGGAGGCTGGCAGGACAGGGATCATGGTAGGGAGGGGCAGCAACGCAAAATGCGTGATGCAAGGGGAGCCAACTTGCTTGCTTTTCTGGGCCATTGGTAAAATCCTGCTGCGGGGTTCTTTTCTTCAATTCCTCAATCTACTGCCAGTACACAACACGGATGACAGTAAAAGCCCTTGCTTCTCTCTTGGGTCCAAGTAGATAAAATCAGCGGAGACTGGACTTGAAAAAAGCAATAGTAAAAGCCCACTACACGCTCCAACATGGTTGCTCCTTCCATAAGCCCCAGCCCGCCTATCCTAAAGGCAACAGCAGTTGCAGAGATAAGTGACACACCGATCTTTCCCAGCCGCGTCTCTGATCATTTACTTTAATGGCACCGCTCCAGACTCGCCCTAGGCCATTGTAAACAACATCCAAAAGGGAATCTGTACCACGAAATGAACACCCACCACTATTTCATCACAGGCCAAGCGTATGCTTGCAGGGCGAGCAAGACCTCGCCCAGCCAATGCACTTCAAAGTTTTAAATCCTACATCCCCCCCCCCCGCCCCCCCCCCCCACAGTAAAGAAATAAAATTCATTGGGCCCCCTCCGATTTGTCACAATTATTCTATTAAATGGGCCATGTTTAAATATGTCTCGACTTATATAAACACAAGACCTAGCTACCTTTTTGCCAGCTAGGATATAAATGGCAAAAGAAGCTAGTGATCGCCCATTACAGAGCGGCTGAGGGCAGCTAATTTTTCCCCACCGTCTAAAACAAAGCACTGCTTTCATCATAATTCTTCTTTTGGCCAGAACCTGCCTCCTCCTCTTATCACTTTGATGACCCGTCCCCCAGTTTGAAGAAGCCTGCTGTAGGAGCATCACAAGATATTCGTTCAACCCAACATCCCAGTGGCATGACATAGGCCCCTGCAGTTCCCGCTCAGCACATTACCCTGGCCTGAGAGCTCCTGATTGAGCCCGGTGGGGGGGGGGGGGGGGGGGGGGGGGGCCTCCATGTATCTTGCAGGGGGGCCCCCTCAAGTTTCGTTACGCCACTGGGCGGTGCTTGACCCGACCCAGAAGTAGAAGCGGTGCTGACGCGGTCTGGTAAGGTTTCATTTTAGTTTAATGTCCTCCCTCCCCGAGTATTGTGAGCCGCGACTGCTTGACTACGACTGTTCCAGAGACGAACTTTTATTTTACTAAAAACTGCTCAATAACCCGGACTTAACTTGATATTCAATGCAGATATCTGATATTGCACCGAGGCAGCTAAGCTTTTTACTGCTTTCAGTACAAAGCCGATGTCACATGATGAAACCTTACGCTCTGCAAAAGTATCCGGCGACAGACCATATCATTAACCAGCTTTTAAACGTTTCAGAAGTACTCCCGGCTGCCTGCGTCAAATTGCTAGTTCATGAAGATGGTTCCTTTATTTAAATCTTCTGTGGTATGTTGTTTTCGCGTTCAATCATTCTTTGCATATTTTCCTCCCTAAGAGGCGGTCAGCAGCCATCCAACTCAATCTGCGTCTTATTGATTTCAGTGATGGGCTTCTGAGAGCCATTTGACAAGGATTTTAGCTAAGCTTACTCACAGTTCACCATAAAACTGTAAAATACATAAATTGGTACTCCTATAATTTTCTTTGCACAAGAAAATATACTTCCATGCATAGTGTCTTTACCATTCTGGCCCCGGCTTTGTGTTGTAAAAGCTGGTCCCCTCCGACGACCCTAAATTTATGATTGTAAAATCCAGCTGGTGTGGGGGAGCAGGATATTTTTTTCGGGTTCAAGTCGCAATATCCAGAAATGTCCTCCCATGTCATTTCAGAAATGAATGCATAACGATAAAATGAAGGAAGCAGTACAGACCGGTCTCTCCCAATGTATGGCTAGCAGGCTGAGCTGCCACCTCGCCTCTTATATAGGCCCATTATTATATTTCGTAGCGCCAAGACGCCCCTGTCTATCGCACAATGCAAATTCAAAACCGGTTTAAGCAGGAGTGGGCGAAATGTAACCCCCCCACCCCCTACAGATTTCTTCAAATTTTGTCATGATTCACAATTTGACATTGTGACGTTTTGAAAACGTGTCAAAATGTGGCCTGCGGTCAAACTCATGGAAAAAAGATTTGTAGAATTAACCTGAAAAATAGTTTTAGCAATAAAATTATCATAACAAAAGCCATTTTTAGTTTATATGTGCTAAATTAAAACGTACCTTTTCCGGATTTTTATCCTAATTCTTTGCAAACTTTTAGGTATTTGCAAAGGTTCGGAAAAAAACATGTTTGTGGAAGAAAAACTTTACAGATTTGAACAGCTCTTGGACGAAGTTGGTCTATGAGAGGACAGTAGTTGATAGAACAAAGTGACAACTCTGGAGACCATGTGGTCGTCTGTGTGGAGGCGAGGCAGAAAAGGGGCCGACTTGGCGAGCCTTTTGATCCCTGGCTAAAGTTACCATACAACCCCATGTCACAAGGCCTTAATGTTACAGCCCTGGAGGTTGTTTTCTTAGAAATGGTTCTGGAGCGTTTCAAATTCTGTAGATCTGACGTTAGCGAGGACTACAACTCCCAGAATGCATTGTATTGCTACATGGGAGGCCCGGATGGAGCACAGAGCCTCTGGTGAGATGGCGTCGTCTCGTAAGCGTGCGCCTCCAGTAATTGTAATGATTGCTCATCACGTTTCCGACCCTGTTCACAAAACTCACGCAGCATAAAGTGTTGTGGAATAGCTGCTGTTTGTTTCCGAATCAGTGACGTGGCCTGATCAGCTCTATTTGTAATGATGTACAATCGGTAAAGGTTTTTATGCAGGCACTTGGATCGTTTCTGGAAGCTGCTTGTGATTTCACTGCCGGACCCTGATGATGCTGCTTTCAGAGGCAGCTAAACACACTGCCCAGAAACATTATATGCTCGGAGCGCGCTGTTTGTTGCTCACAACTGTCTGTGTTCACTATGGGATTTCTTGGGTACACTGTTTCTGTGGTTAATTACCGTCTGTGTGTAAAAATGTGACATAAATCTGTGAATCCGAAATACTTCTCTATGAATTGACGTCTGTCTGACCCACATTTCAGTATCTGTATTGCAGGCCTTTGACTTATTAGTGTACGGTTTTGTTTGCTTAAAAATAGCTAATGTGCCTTTAACTGCGCAGGCAAACACGCTCATGGTTTGTTATTGCGCCACACCACTTTCAAAGTTCACCGACCTACACTGGCACAGGCACAATATGCCACCACATCAACGAACGCAAAGATTGTCCTCTATAACTCATAAAAATTGGCAATTTCTTAAATGATAAATAATTCAATCGTATTGCTTTATTAACCTCCCTGCTTCAAGTTTGCTTGGAAATGCACCATTTGTCCACTATTTTTTCAAAATTTGGTCGGGGGGGGGGGGGGGGGGGAGAGAATTAACGGGGGAACCTACCCCAAACCCCCCTTAAGTTGTTCAGGCTCGCTTGCTCACAATAGTGCAGTACGGCAATAATTTTACGGCGGACCACTTTCATATGTCACCAGCCGCCACTGGCTTCAGCTGCAGTGAGCCTTCTGTGCTGTGAAACTGAAGTGGAACAGACAGATAAACAAGCCTTCTTGCCAGGGTGCCTGTTTCCCTGAAAGAAATGTAAATTCGTACAACAGGTCGATCTGCAAACGTAAAGGAAGTTAGGAACCCCAATATTGGCTTTAAATGGAATAATGGAATCACTTACACTTCGGAGGCTCTCTGGTTACAGACACAAATCTCTAATGGAAGTTTCATAAACTACGATAGTGCAATTTCCACTGATTAACTTGCACTTTTTTACATTTGAACTATGTGATATTTTATAGGTACACACCTGAAGATTAAAGACCGAAAGAGTCACAGAATATATTTTTATATATTTTAGCCACGCCTTTGATCCCGCCCCCTTACACGGCCCCCATTGTGCACAGCGTCACAGTTCCCTTACTTTTTAACGCACTTCGACCACCGGTTTTCCTCGCTCGTCTACCATGGGTCTTTCTCTGACCTCCGAAGCCTCTTCTTTTCTTCGTTTTTCAGCTTAAGTCTGCACTTCGGCATTCCTCTGCTGCCCCGCGGTTCCTCCCATTTCATACTTTTTTCACCCCAACCTTCCCTTCCTTTACTCCTCTCTATATAACCTCCTTTCTCCCCCTGACCTCTCCTCCTTCCTCCTTTTCTTCACTCCCCCCTCAGTGCATTCCTCTCCACTCTCCCAGGAGATTGTGCACCACTTTCCACAGGCGCATCCCCTCCCCCTCACACACACACACACACACACAAAAACACACCTTTGCTTCACCTTCCTCCTCTTCTCTCGTCCTCTTGCCTCTGCTGCCACGAACCTCCAAAGGTACTCGGCTCTTCGAGTTTGCCATGGGGGGGGGGGAGGGGGGGTGTTAGTGGTAGGACCGTTCATCCACCAGGGGTGCAGGTGCGCGCTGCTCCAACTTCCGTGTTTCCTACACAGGGTGAGTCACTCCTTGGGTTGTCAGTCCGGCTCATACCATTCCCATGCGCGGGGTTCATGGATCGTGCCACTCTGACACAGACCTCCAGTGGAGGTCCGTGGCGATACAAATCTGTGACTCTGGCCAATATTGCACGTGATTCAGAGGCCAGGAGATAACCAGAAAGAGGCTGTAAGATATGTATGTGTGCAGCCGCCTCCCCTGCCGCGCTTGGATTCGTCCGAGTGTTGTGTGCCTCGGTGCGTAAAGTAGGCAGGGTCACTGCAATTATGCGGCAGGGTTAATTAAATTATGCAACAAGAAAAGGTACATTATTCAGCATAATGCAGCATATTTTGCAATAATATTGCTTAGTTATGGCCACACATGCTAAAACTGTCTGATTATTTTTACACATGTCTGAGCAAAGCTTTTATTCGCGAGTACCTGTTTCACACCCATATACTGCAATAAGCAATGGAAGGCGATCAGTCAACGTTATCAAAGGGTCTTCCACTTTGTGGCAACCGAGGTAACCACATTTTTACTAACTTTTGATACGTTTGAGATAGAAATATTTGTTGGGGTTAAAATCTGCAGATAATGGATTGTGCGAGAAATGCGGCAAGTCCATAATTATGTGGAAAACGCCACAGCCGCAAAAATCTCATACTTCCACTGGCCTTGAATATAGCGCCCTGAAGCCTCCTCACCACAGGAGGCATTCATTTACAATACATGCGGGTGCAGGTTGCCGAAACCTTACTTAAGAGACCCTTGGTGGTGTCGCTAGAAATTGTTTGTTTGTAAGGGCGTACTCAAGGGGACCTAGCCGCTACGGACGGGGGTCAAGTCACCAATATCCTGAGTATTCGTGAAGCGCGTCCACGCAAGCGTGGGTCTGTAACGCTGTAATTGACACATGCTGGCAGTAAGAGTTGCTTCATGTTGATATCCTCAGGGCAGGAGTCGTCTTCGCGCCCTTGCTCCGCACGCGCTCTTATTGTTTACATCGTGACGTACACTGATGCCACTCGAGGCTCGCCTCTCATCGGATCTGCCCATCTTCCTGCCTCCTGTGACCCCCGAGACCCGGAAGAATGTCACCCCTAGCCAGGGTCGGATTGGGATCATAATTTGGCCTGGGCACTGACGAAAAAAGTGGCCCACATTCAAGGGGCGTGGCTCACAATTAAGGGGCGTGGCCCACATTCAAGGGGCGTGCCCTTTCATGAAACACCATTTGGTTACTCTGAGGTCTAATTTGTTGAGAAATATTTAGTAAATTAAGCCTTTTAAAGCTTACAGAGCAAGTAACATTGGTAAAGACTAGGAGTACTGCAGTTCTGAAAACTAAATACTTACTTGCAGTCTTAACGCTCTGCACAATGTCGTTAGATACTCTTTCCCAACCAGCTATGTCCTAGACTCTAATCATCACATAAATTAGAAATCTAGTACAAAGTCAAGGAGAAAGGGTAAGACTGGAATCTCTGGTAATAGAACATGTAATAACAAAAGTAAGAATTCACAAAAAAGGAAAAGGCAGTCTGGGGCGTAAAGAATGCTGAAAAATGTATCTGTACAATCCATTTATTTCACAGCCAGCAGGGGATGTCCTTATACAAAAAACACAGTTTTATTCATATCTTTTGCTGCCTTTAAGTCTTGGCCATGGGGAGACTGAGGATTACTCAAGAATCTTGCCCTAATGACCATGCATACTCCTTAAACAGATAATTCTAAATACAATTTTTTCAAATTTATTTTTAATATGGGCGATGAGTCAGAACCTATCACAGAGATTTTGCAGACATTTTTTTTGTTTCATGCAACATCCATAAAAAAATGTCTTTGAGATCAAACAGGCCATCACATATGAGAAATGGGAGGATGTCACTGAGATTATTTACAGTAATTTTAGTGAGCTGTTACTGTGTTGTAATATTGAAAACACACGTCAATGTCCTTGAATATTAGATGTAAATACATTAAGAATTTGGACAAGTATGGTAGTGCTCTGTCCAGTGACCAGCTGAAAGAGGGCATCAAAGAGCAGAAATTGGATTATAAATTCAAATCTGTTCCAAACAGGGGCCCAAAAATATGTTTGGCCCAGGGCCCCGAAAATCCTTAAGATGTTTGGCTCAGACAAGGAATGAAAGTGAGAGGATACTGTTCTTGCACAGGACACAGGGCCAAGGTGACAATGGCCTACATGCTGAGCAACTAAAAAAAACAGCAAGGCCCCTTTCTGTCACAAAATTATTCGAGCCCTCTAGGGAAGGAGCACCTAATAAGCAGCGAAGCCTCTGCTATTACTAACCTGCTCAGCCCTCCCCAGACCTTCAGCTCAGGAGCACATGAACAGCAGTGAGGCCCCTGCAATTAGTAAATTAATCAGCCCTCCCCAGCCCTCCAGGCCTCAGGGCAATGTCCTGGCAGGGGAGCACAAAACACAGCTGCTGGGTCATCCATGGTAGCCATGGGGAGCCTGAGGTGAAGATGGTGCAAGTTGCAAAGATCACCTGGCCCCCACAGCGAGACCCATTCTTCTTCGCCCACTATGCCCTGAATGTGAAGGGCTGTGGGCGAGGTGTTAAAACTAGCACTGTTTATGTTCTGCGTGGGCCCCAGGGGGGGCGAGGTGAAAATGGCTCAAAGGCCTGAGCAACACCTGGCCCCCAGGGAGGCCGATTTTTGCAAACAATCACCCTCTCCCCAGCCACCCTCAGCGTAATTGCTTTGCAGGGCAGGGGGTGAAGGAGAGGCCACAGCAGATAATCGCTGCAGCCGTACAGTGAAGCTGCATTCATTTCTCTGTCTCTGTCTCCGTGCCCTCTGTGGGCCGTTTTTTTTCCTCCCCTTTCCTAGTCCACAAAGAGCACGAAGACAGAGACAGAGAAATGAATGCAGCTTCACTGTGTGGCTTGGAAAGGGGAGGAAAAAAAACGGCCCACAGAGGGCACAGGGACACCGGCCCTTCGGCCGATGTCCGAATGCCCGCATTGCCAATCCGCCCCTGCCCCTAGCCCTAATTAGACCCAGAGCCCAGGTAGACTTACAGCACCCGCAGTCCTGAATGTCTCTGGGGGGTGAAAATACCAGGTCCCTCCTCCCCTCTCCCTCCCTCCTCCCTTCTTGCTCCCCTCTTCCCTCCTCCCTTCTTGCTCCCCTCTTCCCTCCCTCCTCCCTCCTCCCTCCCTCTTTTACCTTCTCCCTCCCTTTTTTCCCTCTCTCTTCTAACCTCCCCCTTTTTACAAACTAAGCTAAACAGCTGTTTGGAGCAGCATACTGGTGACAACAATTGACCAATGGTGATTGCTGCCAAAATGAAGGAGAAATCTAGAGTTTTTTTTTTACTCTAACATGTCACTCTTTAATTTTAGTTCTAACAGGCATTGTGGGCCTGATTCACAAAGGTAAACTTACACTTTTGTGCAAGTTCACTCTTTTTTGGTATTTGCAATCTACAAATGTAATTTTATGAATAACGACTGGAGAGACTGCAGTCGGGGCGGAGACCTCCACATAAAGACAGGAACTGGACAACCGGCGCAATGATTGCCGTTTAATCCAGATGAATGCAGTGACCACCCTGAGCTCTGCTCCCAGATGTTTCAGGGCCAGACGTACCACGATTAAGACCTTGGCTCTCAAAGACCCTCGCCTCGGACATCTTCAGACTGAATCCCTGATACCTCCCTAAAACCCTGCCCATACCTCTGATTCCATGGGCACAATTGCCTTAAAAAAGCCTGAGACCTTCGTGCCACAAGGGCCTCAACCCTTCTTAGCTGGCTCAGTTTACAAATTATTGGGATGTCAATAGTAAGAATAAATTGTTACCTAGAATAAGTAAGCTATCTGGTTCTTTACTCCAACTTAATATACAAAACCCTGTACTACTTGGATGAGAACACGCTCATTGCTTTATATTAAACATATACCCTCATTCATTGCCTACACATCATGTTTGCCCAGGATGAAATTAGCCTCAAGGGCAAATGTGAAGGCAGCGCTTTTCTAGGTTTCTTAATGGGTCAGATTCGGATTACATTACAAGACAGCAGTGGGGAGTAGAAAGTACTTCAAGAGGGCTGGAAAGATAGGGGACACTAGAAGAGCTTTGACCAAAGAAGAGTAAATATGAATACTTTTGGACTAAGAGCATGGTCTTATACACAAGGCGTGGAATCACAATTGTGTTTCTCCTCCTCCTTTTCCTCCTGGTCATGTTCTTCCTACTGCTCCTCCTCATCCTCATTATCACCCCTACTCCTGCTGCATCTCCACATCCAGTTCTTTCTTCTTCTTCCAGTCACAATCATTGTCTTGCTTGTTCTCTTCCTTCTGGTCCTCTGCTCTTCCACCTCCTCCTAACCCACCTCTGGACTTTCCTCCTCTACACTCTGGCCCTGTCCTGATCCTTTGGTCCTCCTTAGTAGCTTAGTCTTCCTCTCGCACTGGTACTTTATCTACTAGTCCTTATCTCGGGTCCTGACTCCCCTAGCCCTCCTCATGATTTTCCTCTTTGTGCAGGTCCTGCTCCTCATCCTCCTGGTCTGTCTATTGATGTCCCTCCTCCTTCGTGTCTGACTATAAGTTTTAGGGAAAGTTATAGTTAGTTGGACATTGCACTCGTACAAAACCTGTGAAATTCCCCCGTTATAGTTAGTTCAGCTAACTATAACTCGCGCCTCTGCAATGTACTGCTGATGCTGTCACATATTACATCACTGATGACATCTCAAATGACATCTCAAATGACATCATCCATGTGATAATTTCATACATCTTCTCACACCCTAACAAAACCTTACATACACCCACTCTAAATTACTGACTGCCATTCTCAAAACCATAGACACTCCAACACCAATAACTACATACCCACTCACTGATTCTTAGGTCTACACACCCAGCCACTCACTCACCCATACAGTCACTCATACTTATGGTCACTCAGAACATGACTATCATATGCACTCATACACCTATATAGACACTTACACTTTTTTAACATATTTTATTAATTTTAAGTGTCATGATACACATATACAAAACGAAACAAAAAGGGATGATGGACGAAGCAGAGTGGGCTAAAGAACGGTGATGTATTAAACCCAGATCTTTTGACTGGGTGTGAGTGTTTGATTGATTCAGATGCTCTGTCCATCACCGACCCCTTTTGTACCGCTTTTGGCCGCCACAAGTGTGGCAGGGTAAGCTCAGACGTGAGTCCCTTGCTCACTTTGCCACTGGACTCAAGCAAGCCGGGCTGAAGACGGCTGGAATGCCAGAAACCGGTCCTCGGAAGCTTGTTTCCGGTTCAGGAAGACATGGCTTGGCAGTTCGGCTGGACTGTTCCCATGAGGCACAGAATCAGACTGATTTGCATATAGCCATGTCTGAACTGGGGTGGCTGAGTGAGCTAAAGAACGGTGATGGATTAAACCCAGATCTTTTGACTGGGTGTGAGGGTTTGATTGATTCAGATGCTCCGTCCATCACCACCCCCTTTTGTACTGATGATACACATATACAGCACATCATATGAATGTTCCTGCAATTACATCTCTAGTTGTACATTTGGAGTTATCATTGCACATTTTGTACACATTCTGACACTTGGAACACAACAACTGAAATAACCCCCCCTCCCTCCACATGCACCTTTGTGGTCTTGTAAATAGCTTGTATAAAAAACACAACTATATAGACACTCATACACCGCCACTCATCCATAGAGGTACTTGCACACCCAGTCAGTCATGCAAATAATTATTCACACTCCCATTTACTCACCTATACAGTTATACACACACCAGCTCACTTAGTCATACAAATACTTGCACATTCTTACACAATCACTTATACAAGCAAACACTCATCGATGCAGCCACTCTCACAATAACACACTCTCACTTATAGGCATTTATATACCCTAACATACATATATACTGCCTTTCATATATGTAGTTACTTACACATGTACAAATGAGATATACATTGACTCACTAATACACCCATACACACACTCGCCCACCCATACAGTCCATCACAGATGCACACTTCAAACTATGCACCCAGTGAATCACCCACTCACATGTCTATGCAGAGTCACACACACCCCACCCACACAAACATTCAGGCACCCATACTCAGACAACCAATCAATAACTCATATAGACACTTATGTAGTTATTCACAAACCCATGCAGTCACTTACACACCAACAGACAGACAGATACAGAGATTCACACAGTTTAGTCACTAAGCAATGCATTCAGTAACCTGTTTAACCACTCACTTATAGAGTCATTCACGCACCTAGTAAAACATCCATTCAGACACTTATACACCCACTCATTCTTCAATATGCCGTTCCCTATATATATTTGTTGGAAAACGAGGCAGCATCTGTGAGGCCTGCACAAATAACATGACACATTTGTCCTTCACTGGGAACCAAACACCCTAGGGCAGCGCCTGACTCTCAGAGGGTAGCGTTGCAGAGCAGTCTGAGGCTTACTCAAGGGAGGTGGTGTGGGCTAGTAATCGCCATTTGCAGGTGCGCAAAAATAGCACTCAATAATTCATTGTCCAGTCTGTACTTTGCTTTATAAAAGTAAGAGTACATTTATTAAACACACACACCACTCTATACTATACACCAATTTACAAATATACATAAGCTGTTGGAATTACTTTGTGACATTGCATAACATCTCCACCCCTCCCGCAGGGGGGGTGGGGTCTAGTACCAACACTCCCATGTATGCACATCATCTTGCCCCCAATGCAATTAGTTCAACCTATCCTGGAGCGAGGGCCCTGCGCACTGGCACCATCCCAGTGGCATCCCCTACCCATTACCTCAACAAGCATTAAACAGGGATACACCTGCCTTGGTGACACATGACCCTGACCAAGCATCTCCTACTGACCCTAAAGTATACACCTCTACATCTTAAGGGCTAACAGTCTGGGGTCTTCACCTAAGCGCAGCAGCAAGACTACATGTTTACGCACACTTTAGAATGACAGTAATCAGCACATTTGGATATCATTAAAAATGCATTGCAATTACAGCCCCTAAAGGCATCACAGATGATCACAGGATTAAGTTGTAAATACCGTCAGACACCTTAGCAGGAGTGTCTAGCCACTTAAATCCACTTTGCTTGTGACATCACCTTACACCAGTACTTCATATTGAACTTCAGTCCCTCGAAAAGAAATAACCAGTAATAAATGCATTTCAGTGCAATTACGCCCTTTCACCTCCAGGGGATGCCCTTCTCGAGACATCTCCAACTCAGCCCTTCAATCTTTGATGCACTTCTCAATGTACCCCCAGCTGTAGAACAACAGTTCCAGCCTAGGAGGTGATGCAATCTTCGCTGAGAGTTGAGGGGTTATTCCTGTTAAATCCTCAAGAAACTTAGGGTGGGACTTAGCTTTGTGCTGGGGGCGAGACTGCGCTTCTCCAGCAGCTCCCCCCTGCACCTTTTCACACTCAAAGGTCACCCCTCTCCTCTGGGGGCCACCAAAACGCCAAAAACTATCCATTCCTCATGCCTTGCAAGGCATCATGGGGCTCTTCAAGCTCCTGCCGCTTTCTGGGGCCTCGGTGGGGGTCCCGGTCCCACCCGGACCCCCGGGTAAGGGTATGCGACGCGGGGAGCCCACACCCGGCCGCTCCGCGCTTTGGTCGGGGGCCCAGTCCCACCTGGGCCCCTGACTCCTCCTTCCTTGTTTGGGGCCCCGGTCCCACCCGGGACCCCCGCAAGCTCTCCACGTTGGAGGGCAGTCCCCGGGACCTGACCCACCCTGGGGGCCTTTCCTGTTCCAGCAGCAGAGCCTCACGCGCTTCGCCGTCAGGGGGCCACAGGTCCAAGGTCTCTCACCTTCTGGGGGCCATATCTCAGCCCCTGGAGGTCCGATCTGCCCCATTTTCGCATCTTCTTGCTCCTGGCAGCGCCCCCAGCCACTGGGAGCACTCTCCTTCACTCTCCGGGTCTCCAAGAGGGGGCACTCTGCAGGGAGCGGTCTGCACTGGCTCCCTGCGCCAGCCTTTCGCCTGGCTCTCCTCCTGCGCCTCTCTTCTCCCTGCGCAGAGGCCCCTGCTTCTGCGCACCGGTCCTGGGCGCTTCTTCTAGTGCTGTTAGGGGCCTGGGTGACAGTCAGGGGGTCTCTCCTTCCAACTGCCCATTGCCAGGCTCCAGCAACTTCCACCTCAGCAGACCACACCCCAGAGAGCTTCTCTTCCTATGCAAGTACTTTTCAAAAGTTGAGTAGGGGGCTGGCAGAAAGTCTCTGTGGGTCCTATCAAACAGCGACACATCACTTCCCTGCCCCTGCTCCCTCCTTCTTGTCCAGCCTCTTGGTTTGTTAAAAATGGAGTCGTCCAGTGTCTCTGGCCACATGGCCTCTGAAATCCAACTCTTTCCTTCCTGGTGCAGCCTGGTGCCTGGCACCCAGTGACAGCTGCTAATGGATGAGCCTGTAGCCCCACCCATCTTCTTCTTTGTGGAGAGGAGGCCCTAGCTTGTGGAAGGAAGGTTATCAATCCATCCAGCTGAGGTCAACCCTCAGCCTGGGTTTGGTCATGGCTGGCTCAGAGAAATATGACAGTTCTGTATGACCCAAAAGCAGTACAAATATGACTTTGGACTCTGCAGAATACTTATTTTCACCTACTCTACAATGGACTTTAGTGCATGTCTGGAATCTGTAGGCGTTGTGGAAGTAATTTTAGCCATGGGCCTCACATCCCCATAGGGAAATAATGAAGTAAAACACAGTATGACACACTGACTTTCCCTGGCATGTTCCTTTCCCGTGTATAAAGCCTATTCCATGTCACCACCCAATTCTGCATAAGCCAGCCACGCCATTCACTCTGTAGCTGCTCCTGGACTGCGCACGCTAGGAATCTCCCCTGCGCAGCCCCTACACGTGTGCACACGCATGTACACCTGGGTCTGCATGTAACCAGCACGGTGCCCCATACTCCAGCTGCTGCGCAGCGGCCTAGTCAAGCCAGGGGGACACCAGTAGAATCTCCATGCAGTCTGCTTCATTATGAGTTCACTGTGGGTGAGTCCCAGATTAGGAGGCTCCCCCACAGTAAAAGCTCAACAATTAGGTGCTCAAAAAGCGAAAAATCCGGGCGGCCCATAGTGTCAGAACCACCTTCTAACAATATTAAACATATTTAAACTTTACAGAAACACACAGTCACTGGATGATGTCATCTGTGATGTCATGAGTGATGTCTTCAGTGATGTCACTGACCATGTCATGAGTGAGGTCATATGTGACGTCATCAGCAGTGCATTGCGGAGGCGCGAGTTATAGTTAGCTGAACTAACTTTAACGGGGGAATTTCACGGGTTTTGTATCAGTGCAATGTCCAACTAACTATAACTTTCCCTACAACCTATGGTTTTTTCAGCAAATTTCTAAGGTTTTTTAAATGCTAATTTCTAACTATAATATGCCTGAAACCTATGTTTTTTTCAGTGAATATGTATATAACAGTGGAACCTCTTCCTTGGTTACCGGGTACGTGCAGCGCTCCTCATGGGTGCAATTCCCTGCGGCAGAACCAAGCCGCTCCACATCCGTACACAATCCCTCAAGCCGGAGAGACAAACGGGATGCACTCTCTCAATCCTTTTGCACTTTTAAAATTATTTTTTGAATCCTTCATTAGCGGGATGCGGGCAAGAGTAGATCTACGCATTTCGGTATATCACGATACCTTGCTCACGATCGTGACACCGTTGGTTACATCTCCCATCTTTAGGACTCCCCCCTCTAACTCCCCCCCCCCCCCCCCCCAGTTTTATAATCTCATTTAAAGCCAGGGCTTAAGTGGGATGAAAAAACTGAAAACTGGGGGGGTCTCTCAAAGGGGTGTGGCCAATGTAATTAAGGGTGTGGCTTAAAAACACGTACGTTAAAATTCTGTGTATTGCATAGTGTGCTGCCCGACTTGTATGTTGCTGTTTCTGTTATTGCATCCAGATATGACACAACAAGTAACATCATACTTACAATAAGTCAGGACTATTGGCTTTGTCAATGGTTGTTAGGTGCATAAGATAAATAAGCAGCAACTCTAGCTTGTATATAATATTGGAAAAGCTTCCACTTAAAGCCCTGGTGACATCACGACAATGTTGCTGCTCCTAAGTTTCAAAAAGAGAAGGGGAATCCAGAGAGAAAATGACTCTCTTCAAAGGATTTCTCTTCCCCTACCACGCTCACCTGGCATGACGTCATGCTGTAAGTAACTTCTCCGCTGGTGTGAAGTGAGCAGTGTGAGCACGCCACAGCGATGTGCCTGCTGTCTCGAAACGGATCTCTATCGGGCTCTGTTTTGCGCCCTGACACTGTTTTCCAGACTGCAGTGACAGCCAGGGCACAAAACAGAGCCAGATAGAGACCCTATTTAAGGCTCTCCTTCCCGCACCGGTGAGACCCGGCCCACTTAAAGCCCTGTTTAAAACCTTGGGCAAGGGCAGGATTACATCAGAAAAATTGAGTGCAAACACGAGACATCGCAGAATCAAGAGTTGTGTTTGTAAAAGTCTAATGCAGCACCCGGACTTAGAAGAAGCAACGCCTCCCTCAAGAGGAGGTGGATTCATCTATCTCTGATCGGTGCTAGGGAGGTTCAGCCTGGACTTGATGATATATAATTTACATTGTTTGTGTTACTGGAGTGAATCACTGATGAACTAGGGCTGAAGATCTCGGCCCTCGTGGGCTTAAATGAAGTTCGCAGAGTCGGAGATGCCAAAGGGGGTGGAACAGGACAGGCCAGCCTCTGCTGCTTCCTATTAGCATACTACGTCATAGCCGCACGTGCTGTGAACGAATGCACAAGTTGTGGCACACAAGTCTTTAGAAGCAGTCCCACCCACAGGAACGCCCACTTGCGCATCAACCACCGTGCGGTAGCTGCTTACCGAGTTCCTCCCTTCTCGCTTCCCCGGCATCGACCCTGCCACCTTTCTTAAGTGAGCTCTTCTATCTCCTCACACCGCCTCCTCTTCCATTTCTATCGCCAAGCTGCAACTCGTTCTCGGGCAGAGTCTGAAGCGATGGAACCGCTCACGGAGGAGACCCTCTCTGTGCCCACAACCCGATGGCCCGGATCAGGACCATGGACGGCGGCAGTGCCCTCCGAGGAGACCCTCTCTGTGCCCACAGCCAGAGGGCACGGATCAGGACCATGGACGGCGGCAGTGCCCTCCGAGGAGGCCCTCTCTGTGCCCACAGCCAGAGGGCTCGGGTCAGGACCATGGACGGCGGCAGTGCCCTCCGAGGAGACCCTCTCTGTGCCCACAGCCAGAGGGCCCGGGTCAGGACCATGGACGGCGGCAGTGCCCTCCGAGGAGACCCTCTCTGTGCCCACAACCAGAGGGCACGGATCAGGACCATGGAGGGCGGCAGTGCCCTCCGAGGAGGCCCTCTCTGTGCCCACAGCCAGAGGGCTCGGGTCAGGACCATGGACGGCGGCAGTGCCCTCAGAGGAAACCGCGTCCCTCCCCGTAGTCACGGTGCAGCTCCAGCCGCCCACAGAGGAGCCCAGAGCCGGCCGCCGACGCAGCCGCTTCGGGGATCAGACACGTGAACTTGGGGCCGGGGGGGCCCTCCGAGGTGACCCGTCCCTCGCCCTGTCCGCAGCCAGGGGCCCACGACAGCGTTGGAAACGGGAAACATCATTTACTACGAAGGCATCCCCACGCATAACGTTTACCACGGTACACTTACCACGCAAACGTTTTTTCAACGTGGGTGCCTTCCACGACCGCCTTGACCACGAAAGTACGTTCAGCGTGGGTTGGGGGGAGACGTGGTATTCCGTCCAGTCGTGCTGGGGGGGCTGGGGGAGGGTTGGGAGGGGGGCTAGGGGGGCTGGGGGGGCTGGGGGGTTCTCCCCCCCAAAAAAATAACAACAATTAAGGAGCGAGTTAGATAAATAAAAAAAACGCTCTGTGGTATTAATGAAGTAAAAGGAAAGAGCCTCCCCCAAAGACGTGCAGTGTACGTAAAAAAAACAGTCCTTTTTTTATTTTGGAAGACGTGTTTTGACGCTTGTTTCCATGGTAGATGGAAGTAAGGGCTGCTGGAGAAAGACGTGCAAGTAAGACGTGGTACAATCCTTCGTTGTAAATTCCAGCGTGGTAAAGCCACTTGCGATGTAAAATTCGCGTGGTTATGCCATGCGTGGAACTTTAAATCGTTGAAAAATCATATATTCGTTGGAAACAGTGACAAAGGCCTCCGAGTCGACAGGGCACTGTAGGGCACGGAGTAGGACCAGAGACGGGGGCAGTGCCCTCCGAGGAGACCCTCTCCTTGTCCGTAGGTAGAGGGCTCGGGATAGAACCATATGCAGGAGCAGTGCCCTCCGAGGAGACCGTGCTCCTGCCCACTGCAGCGCTCCAGCTCTAAGCTGATGACCCCAAAACTGCACTGGGGCATTAGAAGGGAGAACAGGTGAGGTTTGGGGGAAGGACGGCTGCACGGGTGTAGCTGGCGTCTGACCCGTGCTTTCAGTGGCCAAGAAGTCTAGCACTTGTCAAAGGGGCTCTGCACTTTGACCTCGAGTCTAGCGGCCCTTCTCAGCATGAAGCAGATGCTCTGTGAAAGAGGGTACATTGATGTTACAAGTTCAGCCTGGCTCTGGTGCTCACCCGCGGCCGCTCTTAGCGCAGCGTTACGCGGGTCTCACCACCTTCTCAATGCCCCTCCCTTCACAGCATGAGCACTCCTGGTTACTCAACGCCACTCCAATCCACCCCACTCTATCCACCACAATCCATCTACTCCAATCTAACCCACTCCAATTCACCACAATCTACCCACTGCAATCCATCTACCCCAATCTAACCCACTCCAATTCACCCCAAACTACTGGACTCCACACCCAATCTACTCCATCAATCAATCAATCAATCCATTTGTAAAGCGCGCTACTCACCCGTGAGGGTCTCAAGGCGCTGAAGGGAGGGGGGGGGGGGGTTGCTGCTACTGCTCGAATAGCCAGGTCTTGAGGTGTTTCCTGAAGGTGAGATGGTCCTGGGACCATGTCTTGGCTGCCAGGTAGGAGAACGATCTTCCTCCGGTGGTGGTTCTGCGAATCCGAGGGACGGTGGCGAGGGCGAGGCTGGTGGAGCGGAGCTGGCGGGTGGGAGTGTAGAGCGACGGGCGGTTGTTGAGGTATTCGGGCCCATGTTGTGGAGCTCTTTGTGTGCGTAGGTGAGCAGCCTGAACGTGATCCTCTTGCTGACGGGGAGCCAGTGCAGTTTTCTCAGGTGGGCAGATATGTGGCTGTGGCGAGGGATGTCGAGGATGAGTCGCGCGGAGGCGTTCTGTATGCGTTGAAGGCGTTTCTGAAGTTTGGCTGTGGTTCCTGCGCACAGGGCATTTCCGTAGTCCAGTCGGCTGGTGACGAGGGCCTGGGTGACCGTCTTTCTGGTTTCGGTGGGGATCCACCGGAAGATCTTTCGGAGCATGCGCAGTGTGTTGAAACATGAGGACGAGACTGCGTTGACTTGCTTGGTCATCGTGAGGGAGGAGTCCAGGATGAATCCCAGGTTGCATGCGCGGTCCGTGGGTATCGGTGCGGTGCCCAGCGTCGTGGGCCACCAGGAGTCGTCCCAGGCGGATGGGGATTGTCCGAGGATGAGGACTTCCGTCTTGTCCGAGTTGAGCTTCAGACGGCTGAGCTTCATCCATTCTGCGACATCTTTCATT
Organism: Lissotriton vulgaris; assembly: GCF_964263255.1. NCBI lineage: Eukaryota > Metazoa > Chordata > Amphibia > Caudata > Salamandridae > Lissotriton > Lissotriton vulgaris. The sequence goes on along the minus strand of NC_141695.1, from coordinate 109,638,381 downwards.
CCGTCCTGGAAGTTGGCTTTGGCGGTGAGGGGTTCTTTGGTGAGGGAGAGTATCGGTTGGGTGTCGTCGGAGTAAGAGATGATGTTGATGTGTTTGCGTGCGATGGCGGCGAGGGGGCTCATGTAGATGTTGAAGAGGGTAGGGCTGAGTGAGGAGCCCTGGGGTATGCCGCAGATGATCTTGGAGCGGAAGGGTGGGAGGCAGACTCTCTGGGTTCTGTCAGAGAGGAACGATGTGATCCAGTCTAGGGCCTTTCCTTGGATCCCAGTGTTGTAGAGGCGGGTTATTAGGGTGCGGTGGCAGACGGTGTCAAAGGCTGCCGTAAGGTCGAGGAGGATGAGGGCGGCTGTCTCTCCGTTGTCCATCAGGGTCCTGATGTCATCGGTGGCTGCGATGAGGGCGGTCTCGGTGCTCTGGTTGGCTCGGAATCCGGACTGGGATGGGTCGAGCGAATTGTTTTCTTCGAGAAATGCTGTCAGCTGTTTGTTGACGGTCTTCTCGATGACTTTAGCCGGGAAGGGGAGGAGAGATGGGGCGGAAGTTCTTGAGGTCTTTGGGGTCCGCTGTTGGTTTCTTCAGTAGGGCGTTGATTTCTGTGTGTTTCCAGCTTTCAGGGAATGTGGCTGACGTGAGGGAGTTGTTAATGACGTTCCGGAGGTGGGGTGCGATGATGGTGTCAGCTTTGTTGAAGATATGATGAGGGCATGGGTCGGAGGGGGAGCCGGAGTGGATGCTGTTCATGACGTGGGTGGTGTCTTCGGTGCTGATGGGGGTCCGTGCGTTGAGACTGGAGGTGGGGGTCGTTGGTTTGGTGGTTGGGGGCGGGGTCTGGGGTCCGAAGCTGTCGTGTATGTCTGTGATCTTGCAGTGGAAGAATGTGGCGAGGGAGTTGCAGAGGTCTTGTTACGGTGAGATGTCGTTGTTGCTGGCCTTGGGATTGGAGAGCTCTTTGACGATGCTGAAGAGTTCCTTGCTGTTGTGGGCGTTGTTGTCCAGCTGCTCTTTGAATGATGTCCTTTTGGTGGTGCGGATCATCTGGTGGTATTCGCGGGTGGCGCTCTTGAGGGCTGTCATGTTTTCTTGTGTCCGCTTGTGGCGCCAGGCTTTTTCGAGGGTTCTGCACAATTTCTTTGTGATTTTGAGGGCGTCTGTGAACCATGCGGTTTTTCTGTTGCTAGTCTTGCCTGGGGGGGGGGTTTCTTCAGAGGGGCGAGGTCATCCGCGCAGTTGGTGATCCACTGTGCGAGGTTGTGCGCTGCGTCGGGGGTGTCGGCAGGTGGGTTCTCGCTCAGCGATGCGGTCAGTTGGTCTGTGGTGACTTTGCTCCAGCATCTGCGGGGGATCTGTGGTGTCTGGTGGTGGGAGGTGGTCTTTTTGAAGGTGAAGTGGATGCAGCTGTGGTCGGTCCAGTGTAGTCCGGAGGAGTGGCTGAAGGAGACATGGTTGCTGGTGGAAAAGATGGGGTCGAGTGTGTGGCCGGCGAGGTGGGTGGGCGTGTCCACCAGTTGCTTGAGTCCGAGGTTGGCGAGGTTGGCGAGCAGGGTGGTGGTGTTGCTGTCGTTTTTCTCCAGGTGGAAGTTCAGGTCCCCTAGGAGGATATACTCTGGAGAGGCTAGGGCGTGCGGGCTGATGAATTCGGCGATGGTCTCGCTGAATTGTGTTCGTGGGCCCGGGGGTCGGTAGATGAGGGTTCCTCTGAGGGTGGTCTAGGGGTCGGTGTGGATCTGGAAGTGTAGGTGTTCGGCGGCGGTGAGTGTGTCTTCGGCATTGGTCGTGACGCTGATGGTGTTCCTGTAGATGATGGCGACTCCTCCTCCGGTTTTGTTGACGCGGTCCTTCCGGGTGATTTTGTAGCCGTCCGGGATGGCTTTGGCGATGTCGGGGGCCGAGGAGGTGTCATCCAGGTTTCCGTGAGGAAGGCAACGTCTGGAGCTGTTGTGTCGAGGTGTTCCCAGAGTTCGACGGCGTGTTTGTGGACGGAACGGGTGTTGAGCAGGATGCACTTGAGGTGGTTGTTGTCGTTGCTGTGTTTGGTGGGTGGGGTGCAGGTACGGAGGCAGGTGAATTTGCAGGCTTGGCAGGTGAAGGGTCCATGGGTGCGCTTCGGGGTGGCTTGGTACCAGGCGGGTGGTCGTCTGGTGTTGAGGGCGGCGGAGTTGTATCTCAGTCGGGCAGCTTGGCTTCGGCGGGGGCCAGGGGTTCTGGCGCTGGGCACGGTCCAGGCGCAGACGGGCTTGCCTTTGGCGCGCCTTCGGCGCGCCAGTGGGGCCCCGCTGCGCGCGTCCGCTGCGCAGCCGCGCAGTGGCCTCCATTAAGAAGGGGCGAGGGAGGGAGGAGCAGGTGGGAGGGGGAGCGGGGGTCCAATCAGGCGCGGGGGCGGGGTCACAGGGGAGGCAGCGGCGGGAGGCGGGAGAAAAAACGGCGGGAAAGTAGAGGCAGCAAGGGGGCAGCAAGGGTGGTGCTGACACGGTTGGGGAGCGACCTGGCCTGTGACCAGGGTCGAGGGTCGCTCCCTTAGTGCGCAGCGCCCTCCCTTAAGAAGGGCGGGGGAGGGAGGAGCAGGTGGGAAGGGGAGCGGGGGTCCAATCAGGCACGAGGGGCGGGGCCGCAGGGGAGGCAGAAGTAGGAGGCGGGAGAAAAATGGTGGGAAAGTAGAGGCAGCAAGGGTGGTGCTGATGCGGTGGGGGAGCGACCTGGCCTGTGACCAGGGTCGAGGGTCGCTCCCTTAGTGCGCAGCGCCCTCCCTTAAGAAGGGGCGAGGGAGGGAGGAGCAGGTGGGAGGAGGAGCGGGGGTCCTATCAGGCATGGGGGCCGGGGCCACAGGGGAGGCAGCGGCGGGAGGCGGGAGAAAAAACGGCGGGAAAGTAGAGGCAGCAAGGGGGCAGCAAGGGTGGTGCTGACGCGGTGGGGGAGCGACCTGGCCTCTGACCAGGGTCGAGGGTCGCTCCCTTAGTGCGCAGCGCCCTCCCTTAAGAAGGGGCGAGGGAGGGAGGAGCAGGTGGGAGGGGAAACGGGGGTCCAATCAGGCACGGGGGCGGGGCCGCAGGGGAGGCAGCAGCGGGAGCAGAAGGCGGGAGAAAAAACGGCGGGAAAGTAGAGGCAGCAAGGGGGCAGCAAGGGTGGTGCTGGCATGGTGGGGGAGCGACCTGGCCTGTGACGAGGGTCGCCACTCTACCCTACTCCAAAGGACCCAACGTAACCTACTCCAATTCGCCCCTATGTACATGACTCCACACCCACCTATCCCACTGTACCCCAGTCTACCTCACTCCAATGGACCAAACCTACCCCACTCCAATCTCCCCCACTCCAATGGACCCAGTCTAGCTTATTCCACTCTGATCTACCACACTCCGCTCTACACTAATCTACCACACTCCACTCCAATCTACCCTACTCCACACGGCCCCACTCCACCCCAAAACCCCTCTGTGTTCCAATCTACCTGACTCCAATCTATCCCATTCGAATCGACCCCAATCTAGTCCACTCTGCTCCATCCCAATCTACCCCACTCGAGGCAACCCTACCGCACTCTACTCCACTGCACTCCAATCTACCCAGTGTATCCCACTCAACTCCAGTCTACCCCATGCAACTCCAATCTACCCCACTCCAAACTGTCCCAATCCACTTCAGTCTACACTCACCCACTCCCCTCCAATCTACCCCAGACCCTCCAGTCTTATCCACTCTACACCAATCACTCTTACCCCTCTACCACACCTTACCCAACCTCAATCTACGCCATTACACTCCACTATACCTACTCCAACCCACTCATCTCAAATCTACCCCCCTCTAATCTACCCCATTACACTTCACTATACCTACTCTACACCACTCAACTGCAATCTACCCCACTTCACTCTACCTCAGTCTATCCCGTCCACTCCAATCTCTCCCACCCCATACCACTCCAATCTACCCCACTCCACCCTAATCTACCCCACTACACTCTACCCCAATACACCCAACTCTATTCCAATCTACCCCACTCCATTCGAATCTATGCCATTTCAATCTACCCTACTCCACTATACTTCAATTTGCTCCACTCTACCCCAGTTCGTCCAACTCTACCACAACCCACCCACCACAATCTATCCGACTTAACTCCGATCTACTGCACACCAGTCTACCCTATTCCTCTCTACCCCACACACCTCCAGTTTGCTCTACTCTACTCCAATCTACCCCAATTCAATCTACCTCATGCTACCAGACTCCACTCAACCCCAATCTACCGCACTCTAGTCTATCTCACTCCAATCCACTACACTCCAAACCACTAACTTTTAACCATGCTGAACAGCAACCACACTGTTTTACAATGGCTAAAGCACATTGCCAAACCACTAGCTTTTGAATAGGCAAGACAGATTGGCTTTGCCAATGGTTGTTGTCCGTTTAAGTTTATTATGTACCTCTTGCACACAGTCTATTTACCTCCGGGGTGTGAATGGCAGCTTGTTTTATGTTCTCAAACTACATATACTCGTTATTCTACGCAAAAAGTATTACTAGTGAACCCTACCGTTTATGATGGTTGATAATGCTTACATCTGTGTTTGGCAGGCCATCCCCCATTCTTGACTGATTTACTAATAATACCCTCCAAAGAAGCATTCAGAAAGTCATTGAACTGACTTTTTTTTTAAGGTGTATTAAGAATATGGGCATAAAGCTCCACCCACTTGCAACCCATCTTTTTATTGGCCTCTGTCCTTTCTAAATGGTGGCTTTTCAATGGTCAATAGGCTTAGTAGTCCCTCCTTAGTACCACCTTGTCTCTTCTTGTAACCTCCCATGAGGACACCACCCTGTTAGATGTGTTGGTACTTCCTAGGTTTTAATTAGAGCCTCAGAGCACTATTTTCTTAAAGGGCTTCAGACAGGACTAATCCTCAATAAGGCTGGCAGTGGTTACTGTACTCACTAGCACATCTCACATTTATATGAGACCTTCTATAAATTTCCCTTCATCAGTTCCACGCAGAGTACAACTTAATCCGTAATTAATATACTAATTATTTTGTCACATTTTAAAGCTACTAATTGGATATATGGACTTAGCTATTTGAATGTACTTGTGGTAACTTAGAGCTGTTTGCATTGAAAATGACAGTGTTTTTTAACGTTTGCTTTTTTATACTATTGGCAATAGTGCTATGCAAATATAATAATTCCACTGCAAATAATAACAAAAGTAAAAAACATTGTTCTTTTAAAAGCCAACAGCTTTAACTTTAACAAATGCGAGACCTATGGACATAGCAATTTAAATATACTTGTGGTACAGTCTTCCATGCAGTGCATTATGGGTAGGTTGGATTTCCCATATCTTAGGCAGGGTGTAGTACCATATGTGACCAAAACAGGTCCCATGGGACTTTTTTTGGCCACATGGTCCTGCACCATGGACCATGGCTAAGTAAAAAACATTTGCATTTATAATGCCAATACCTCCAACTTTTCAGGGTGCAGTACTATATGTGGCCAAAAGAGGTCCCATGGGACCTCCTTTGGCCACATATGGTACTGCCCCTGCAAAATTGGCTAGGTAAAAAACATTCTCATTTATAATGCCAATAACTACAACTACAACAAATGTGAGACCGATTGCATTTCCAATGCATTAGGTCCCGCATTTGCTAAAGTTAGAGCTGTTGGTGTTGAAAATGACCTTATTTTTTACTTTTGCTTTTTTATACCATTTAAACTAGTGCTATGCAAATATAATAATGCCACTGAAAATAAAAAAACAAAAGTAAAAACATTATTTTCAACAACAGCTGCTCTAACTTTAACATATGCGAGACTTATTGCATTGCAAATGCTTGTTTTAACAAGGCTGCATAGACACCCTACAGTGTGCTTTCTCATGCAGTACTGTATTTTTATCCTGTAAACACAGTGCATTCTGGGTCTTGTAGTTTTTCCTTTGATACTGTCATCATGTGCTCAACAATCTCGAATACAAAGTGGGGTTCACTTTAAAGCCAACCCTAGCTGAAGATGTAACTCTTGACACGTAGCTTTCTAGCACCCAGGTTTTGAATATTTACACTATACAGAACAGCACGGATCTCGTAACACTATCTTCTGTCCCTACACAAAGTGGTCCTCATCTCTTTGCTTTAGATCGATTGAATGGTGCCCAGGAAGAGAAGCCTACATTATTCTTAGGCTTGCATTTGCCGACAGGTAAGCCCTGTTTCACAGAGATTCTGGGGAGCTATCTCCGTGGGATTTGTGCAGACAAATAATATCCCAAGAAGTCCTGTGCTCAGAGGCCATCCTCGGAAGTTGGAAGTTTCAATTTGGACAATGTCACATGCTTTCTCTATGGGCCCCAAACCAGGTCACTCGGAGAATCTAGCTTGCAAATTAATTTTTTGCCAGGATCAAGAATGGAAGCCTTAGAAAATGATAAAGGAGGTGGTGAAGCATCACCATTTTGGCGACAGCAACTCATCCCTTTGCCTTTAAAAAAGAAGATTTGTGATCTTAAGAGTCCAATTGTTTTCCCCCAAGTTGCCATTCAGCAGATCTGAGTGTGCATGATATATCTGGATACCCAGACACCAAGGGGGGATCTGAAATAGGCTCCTCATTTCCCCGGCGAACTACTCGTCAAGGAAGGAGGTTACGGAAAGGGAATACAAGGGATTTATTGTAGTTATTTTCCAAGCCAGATAATAATCCAAAGTCATGTAAAGCATCGCACAATAACTACACTCCACGCTGTTACTTGAAGCGTAAAAGGCAATTTTATTAGGACATGGTTGCAACAGTTATCTTTATTAATAAACCATCAATGCAAATAATGTAACTTTTAACATAACCATACGGCTTATTCTCCCCAGCCATCCTCAAACCATCTCACCTGTTCTTCTCCTCCCCTTTTCACTATGCGACCTCTTCCATATCGCCATTCTCACCTTCACTTGCCCTCCAATCATCCTTTCTTGAATTTCCTTCATTGCATCCTGCGCCCCGCCATCAGTCACTTGTGTATCCTCACCCATGAGGGGCGGATCTGCCCGTATGTGACTCTGCACCCCTCCAAAGTACCGCTGTCCTAATGCCCCGCAACCTGTCCTAAACAGGCATACTAAACTATCCCCCTTACCCTTCTCCTACAACCTGTAGTGTGGGTGGCCTAACTTAACCTCTCCCACCCGGTGGTGCTAGGTGTCAGGAAGAAGCTGGATCCTCCCCTCCTGACACCTTTATAGCCCGCCCTATTCCCACTCCTCATCCCACTCCCTTGACCCCCTCCCCACCTTGTGCTTCCGGCCTATGCGAAGTTCCCCGGGGGAAGACTGGTCTGTGACCTTCACTTCCCCCGGGACCTGACATTGTCTAACAATTCTAAGCTGCTGTCACTGTCTCTCAGAGTATCATATCGTCTGCGTATAAGGACACTGCATGACCACGCAGTAGGAGACCCAAGACATTGCCCGGGACTTGTAATCACTACTGCAATGGCTGAAGGTCCAGAGCACACAGCAGAGAGTAAGGAGATATCCCTGCTTTGTGCCTCTGGCCACAGCATATTAATCTCAGATCTGGTGCCTTTCAAAGCCCAGGCCACTGATCTTGCATATATAGGTTTAATCCATTGGATCATGTGAGGAACTAAACCAAATTCTTCCAAGACAGTGTTCATGTACTTCAAGTTGACGGTATCAAAGTCGTGCTCAGGGGCCAGGGCCAGAGTGTGAAGCCTAATCTAAGATATGATGGAATCTGCGAGTGTTCAATGATGCATTGCACCTAGGAAAGTATAATGATTCCACCTGCAAGTATTTTACTCGATGTTGAGCGATAAGAGGATTGGGAGAGTGCGTCTCGGCCCCACTTTTAAATTGGTGTAGCTATCACTTCATTTGTGGAGAGTGGGAGATGGTCTAACGTTCTGACCGTCTCGAATAGTATCCGCAATCTATGGTGCAACTTTCATAAACATTATAAAATTCAATGGGTAGACCATAGGAACCTGATGTTTTCCCCTGGGAAGATAGAGGATGGCATGCTGAATTCCCTGCTTTGACATTGGGGTTTCTGAATCCTCCATGCACTCCAGGGGCAGCTTCGGAAGTTTGGCCTGGACCAAGAATCTCTCTAGATCTGCATCACTGGGATCTAATCTTGCAGCATATAAATTAGTGTAGTATTGACAAAAAGTGTTAATGATGTCTCCTTGAGTGTGAACTAGGCTACTTTGTGATCAATAATCAAAAGTATAGAGTTTTGCGAGTGAGGTGCCTTAGTAAGCAATGAGAGTAACTTGTCAGCTTTATCACTTTCAGTGTGGGATTTGCCGGCATATGCTCTGCAGTTTATACGCCATAGCTGCTCAAGCAAATCCAGATGACGATTGTGAGCCTCTTTTCAATGTATTAGTTGTGCAGGATTTGCTATAGCTTCCAGCTCTAGTGATTGTAGCAAGGTCTCAACTTTTGCCAATTAAGGTACGACAATGTTTTAAGCCCCATGATGGTTTTCATACAAGTGCCTCTGACCATTACCTTAAAGCCTCCCATTCTAGGAATGGCGAGGAGGGCATGCCATGTTTCTTGCAGTGTTTGCCTGATCACATAATCATCTTGTGACTTATGTTGTAGCCTCCAGTTTGAATGGGTCGGGGGTCCTGCCCCCTTCAAGACCTACTTGTAGTGGCTTGAGGTTTAGAGAATGTCTTCTTTAAGTAGGTGATGTGAAATACATAGGTTTGTAGACTCTGGGAGGATGCCCCTCAGTTGAGTCTGACATGCAGCCCATATGGATGCTAGTAGTAAGAGTATTCTCTATGTTGTCCATTCCTGCATGCCCCCGGCATCTACTAGGACGAGACCCATATCCTGGAAGCATGAGCAGTTCGGGTGGCAGCTGCTCGTGGTGGCCATAAACTTGCAATAACAATATTCAACAAAAAAAATGACCACCCCAAATAGTTTTAATTTAATATTCTTCCTAACATGGACGAGTATTCTCAAAAAGGCATAGAAATGTTTTAGCTTTGATGCACCTCACTGGAAAGTATTCTTCTTATCGACGCAAATGAAAAAGTACTATTGGCTTTTATGTTACCGTCACACGAAGACCGTTTAAACACAAGTGAAGGACAACAAATAACAAAAGAGCAAAGAAAAGAACATTGGTCAAGCATTGACCCACAAGTCCTGGCACTAAAGTGCACTTCACTGTAGGTGCTCGTGTACTTGTAATGAGGTGAAATGTCATCACTCACAGGGTAAGAGAAGCAGTGTCTGATGTGGAGTACGGTGCTTCATGCTGTGGTGGGCTGAAGTGAAATGTGAATGAGAGTTGAAAAGACTCATTTATGTCGCGGGGTGACCCAAAGCACCCCAATGTATAAATGTAGCTTTTATGATTATCTTCCCCCCTCCCTCCCTCCTCCCCCCCTCCCGATTACATGAGGCTCGCTTGTGAACTAGAACTATAGACAGTGCTTAATTTGTGCCGGTGCTTAGCACCGGCACTTAAATGTCAGGGCCGGGTCTACGGCGCGCACACCCACATAGATGAAAGTTTTGTAAAAATAAATATATGGTATCAGTATAAACCTTTTTATTCTCTTGTACTTTACTATCTGATGCCCCAGGCCTGGCCGGCGGCCGCAGCGTGTTTTTTCATGTCATCATGATCATAGCAGTGTGTGTGTGTGAGTCTGTCATCACCACCGGCGTCACGTCATTGGGAGGGAGGGGTGAGGGGGGGTGAGCAGACACCAAACCAAATAGAGAGTGTGCAAAAGACCGCTTTATTGAAACAGGTGCATATTCACAACAATACAAACCTGGCAAACGCCTCACAAAACTAGTCCTCACTAATTAAAATATTACCTTACTACCCCAAACGTCAGGCCCGCCCCTAATACGTCACAATCCCCGCCCCCACCCAGCACAACATAATTACAATTCAAACAATACCAAAACCTGCATAATCATTTAAACATCATCCCAACCCAAAAGCATAACATCACATTCCAAAAATTGCCCACCAACAACTTACATTACCCAAAACCGTGTAACCACCCCACGAAAACTATTTAAACTTTTCCAGCCATAGCCCAATTTTAACAAAATCCCAACAACCTTCATGTCACTGCTGACAAAGAACCCCCAATTTCCGCACGGCACCTGTTCCAAGCGACAATGAACAAAGTATAAACCCCATATCCACCTGTTCCGACAAACGACCCGAAAAATATAAAAGCTAGAAAAATAAATAAAAAACCCGGGGTAAAAGAAGACAGAGCAAGCAGAAAAATTAGGGAGGGAGGGAGGGAAAATTTTCCAAATTAAACTAATGAGCTCCCGGCCACCAGGTCATTCAGCCTAAAATGGTGGCCGGGAGGAGGAGTCAAGGAAATATATAAGTGGGCTCCCTCAGTAGGAACCAAGGGAGCCCAAAAGGAGCCCAAAACAAGCCCAAGGCTGGCGCTCAGCAGGCACCCCCCCCCACTAACCCCTCCCATTCAGCCCGGGGGGGGGGACCTCCCTGCGGTCGGCTGCCCCGCCCCAAGCCCCCCTTGGGAGGGGTGAGGGGGGGTGAGCAGACACCAAACCAAATAGAGAGTGTGCAAAAGGCCGCTTTATTGAAACAGGTGCATATTCACAACAATACAAACCTGGCAAACGCCTCACAAAACTATTCCTCACTAATTAAAATATTACCTTACAACCCCAAACGTCAGGCCCGCCCCTAATACGTCACAATCCCCGCCCCCACCCAGCACAACATAATTACAATTCAAACAATACCAAAACCTGCATAATTATTTAAACATCATCCCAACCCAAAAGCATAACATCACATTCCAAAAATTGCCCACCAACAACTTACATTACCCAAAACCGTGTAACCACCCCACGAAAACTATTTAAACTTTTCCAGCCATAGCCCAATTTTAACAAAATCCCAACAACCTTCATGTCCCTGCTGACAAAGAACCCCCAATTTCCGCCACCCAGAAAAGAGGGGGGAAGGAATTACCCTCCTCTCTTTCTGCCCCCCAAAACTAACCATCAAAGAACCAGAAAGACCTCAACCCAAAAAATTCTGAATCTTCAAGCACCTGGAGAGCACCTCTCGCAATTCCAATAAATATAAATCCATCCCGATCCGAGACAAATGAACACCATCGCTGCGAAAAAACTCCAGAGTGTCATAACGAATGTCCTTATGGGACACCCGCCCAAAACCCAGATCTCTGCAAAAACGTGAAACCTCCAAATTCAACTTCCTGCGCGCCTTATCAACTGCCCTAGGCTTAATTGCACCCCTCCAAGTTCTTCTAGGGACCAACTCCGTCCATAAAACATGGCAGCCCGACCACTGTTGACGAATGAGGGAAAGATCCTTCTTCATCGCTCTCAAGAGAACCACCCCTTTCACCCCACAAAGATCGTTTTCACCGAGGTGCAAAAGCAATACATCTGGACAAATACCCCCCACCAACCAGGAATTCAAGGCCGGAATAAGCTCCCTCCAGATCATACCCCCTTTCCCCTTCCACACAACATTGAACAGTCGAGAATTAAAACCAAGCGTGGGACCAAAATAACTCCTTATAGCTTGAGCTTCCGCACGCCTAATGAAGGAATGTCCCACTATCCAGATCGTCATGACAGATGAACGGGGGCCGGCCACCGAACCTGAAAAAGAAAAGCAGCATCAAACTCAAGAAAAATTAGCAGCCGCAGGCGCCGAAACAGGATCATTTCGCACATAGCGCCTAAAACAGTTGGAGGACCAACGCCCTAAAGACATAATGTCTTGTTGCGACCAACCCCTATTATGAGCTTCCGTTGCTGCCCCAATCCTGAAAGAATGTGTACCATACTGTCTTTCATCCAGGCCAATGAAACGCAGCGCTTTACGCAACACCATGCGCAGTTGATACTCAGTCACCCTGGAACCATCCAGATGTTGAAAAACAGGGCCCTCAATGGCGGCCCCCGAACATTCCTTCAAACGCCTAGCCCACCTCAAAGGGCACGTCTCAGAAGGAGAAGATGCTTCCAGCCAAATGCCCCTCCCTCTGCTTTGTTGATCAGTTTTCGCGCGAGCCAACCAGATGTGTAATCCTTTCTCTCAGTGCTTAATTTGTGCCGGTGCTTTCCGGTGCTTAGCACCGGCACCTTTTTATCAGGGCCGGGTCTACAACTTAAATTAACTGCAGGACTGAACTGCAGTTTATACATCATGTGTCAAAGAGAAAATAAAATATAATTTCCTTACTGTTGTGTTGTTCACTTTACACACACCTACAGACTGTCTCCGGAGTCCGTCGGTGAAAAAGAGTGCTGCTGTGCAGTGCTGCACTCAGCTGAGAGAGCGAGCCAGTCAGCCCGATAATATATTCCTCTCCACAAGCCGTTACCACTCACTGCCTTCTGTCCTTAAACATTTGGCCTGCACGTACTGCTCTCGCAGGCTTAGAGTCGGCTGAGCTAGTAGCTCCGGTTGCTGATGGCAGGCTCCTACAATGTTTCAATTTGGGAGACATTAGCCCATTGCGTGATACAGGCTGGCGCCACAGGGACTGGCGTGACGTCATGTCCTGCTAGTGCTCACCTTCCGCTACTGGATTTTGTTGTGGTAGGCTGATAGGGCTTCTTGTTTAACTTTTGCGGCAATTTCGAAACCTATCCTGCACAGCTCAGCTGTCTGCTCGCACCAGCCGTCACGTTGCTCAGGTGCAGTGAGTTTAAAATCACGATTGACCACCGTGGCGCCACAAATCCATGAATTGCTGAGGATCAGGGAGACGAAGTGCAGTTGCAGCAGGCGCCAGGACTCTGTCACTGCCCGGACTCACAAATGAGCTGCGTGGGAAACCCGAATTCTCGTGAGTCGCGGTCTTGCTTGAGCCTGCTTTGGTATGTTCTGCGTTGAGGTAAGTGAGTCCACATTCAGTGTTTTACGGCTGCAGTGCACCCTGTAGTGTGTGTAATACCATAAACCAATTAAAGATGTCCATCCATTCATCTGCACACATGCATTTGCACATGCAGACATCTCTGAATGTTTTGTGGCATACTTTATTTTTATTGCTTTAATGTTCAGACGTCGCCAATGGCCTGTGTTGAATAGTAAGTAGTAAAGCGTGGGTTTGTTCGCGCACAAAGAGAGAAAAGAAGCAAGTAGCCTGTAAGCAATGAGAAGGCAGCTGGCAGTCACTCGCAAACTTAAAAAAAAAAATATCTCAAAAGGAAACATTGTCCCTGAAGCATTGGCGCAAAAGTGCACTACTTTCCTGATGGTTGCGGATAAGTAAAATGCCATCGCTCACGGTGCTGGAAGCCAATGGGTGAAGCATACTGATCCTCTGATGTGCTTAATGAATGTTGTGGTAAGAGTAACCAAAATATGAATGCCACTGCAACACATCGATAGAGGAGGGCTGATTGAAACCACTCCAAATATGAACATATGTATATATGTTTTAAATATAAAAACAAAAAACATTCAGTAACACCACATCTAAATGGGAAATCGCTCAAAGTAATTTGTTGAATTTGACAGGACATCGGAAAACGATGTTTATTGGGAAACTGACTGTGAGGCCGTTAGCGTCTTTCCCTCCAATTAGCGAATGTCGCTGTAGGGTTTTAATAACAAAAGACTCTCTGGAAAATGTTCTTGCTTCACGTCATTTGTTCAGCACATCCTTTTCTGTTTGCCTTCTTTGGAATCCCATTTCCACTTTACCATGAACAAGTACACGAGAACTACACAGATATTAAATGATTACTTTAAAGCTTTAACGGCCGCGCGCGAGCAGGCAGCTGTCTGCAGTCAGTGGGTGCCGGGGGTGTTACAGTATTGTAGTTCAGAAACCCTGGCATAGCTGCAGGTGATGTTGCCAGCCGCGGGCAGTGAGCAAGTGTGACTGTGTACACTGGTGCATGTTGTGCCACATAGTGTAACATCAAACGACATCTTAGCACAGTCTGTTTAATGGAATGTGATGCAGCAAAAGACTGCAAGGGATATGTTCTGCGTTCTTCCTCGTTCGTCACTGTGGTGCCACCGTTTCTAGCAGTGGAACTACACACACATATATCGACATACCATGGTGCAGTGCACTGCAAACATGATTCACTTGTGGCGTGCTTTCAGTTTTGTTAAGGCCTCATACCTTGTTGCGTGTGCACACATTTTCAAGCACTTTTAAAGTTTGCCGAGTGCAGCCTGGGCCCAGCGCGTGCTGAGCAGATTTATCTGATCTCTGCAACGTTAATCGTAGCACCAGCCCCCGGACATCATGGTTTCACCACCCCTACAGCTCTGTTGTGGCTGGCGCAAGATCATGCATGTGCGCTCCTGTCAGCTCAGGTGGGAAAGAGCTGCACTCACAGGAGGGACACTCATGGCCTGCAGCCCTGCTGGAACTTTGGCAACCGCTTCATGTCTGGTGTAGCCACTACAACTAAAAGGCTTCTGGTCCGTGCAGGCTGAGCAGCAGCACTATGTTTTAATTTTAAGATCCTGCCATCACCAAAATCTGCTTCTGCTGCCGACCGAATTCACAATTTAACGACCTGCATGACTTCCTGAACAGTGCTCCTCTCGCCTAGTTGTGGCGATTCTTTGGTGGCTATGTCAGTCATGGTGAGACTGAGAGTATGCGCCGTATGTCTAAATGCAGGGCACAGCTCTGAAAGCGTGCCACACCATGATTTCTCAACCTCACTACACGCTGCAGAGGGGCCAGTCTTCTCTTGTCTCCAGCACATCACAACACTATCAGTCAGATCACCGTTCTGCAGTGAGTGGCCCACAGACTCCAGCTACAGCGACCAAGCTGAGCAGCAGGAATTATTTACACAACACTCAGTGGGTGAGTGAAAGTGATGATTTATCATATTCCTGCTGCAGAGAGATCAGAGTTGTCTCGTGCAACTTTTGACTCTGCAATAGCACAGAGAACGAGTTAACATGCCTGCTGCAAAGAACGTCTAATCTGCATATCACAGAACAGTATTTTTATGTGGGTAGCTCAGAGGGTTACAGCTTTTGTCTCATAGAATGTTTTGTTACTTGCAATTCATAAATTTCAATCCTAATCTACAGTAACCTTAAAACTATTATCAAAGACTTCAGCTGCATGTAGAGTGCTATGCCAGAGATAGCAACCATAAAGCCAAGGACCACACAATAGGCCAATAATGGGTACCATTGCGTGAATGCCACCTTTGTGTCAGGTCTCGACACCATTAATACTATGGATGCCCAAAATATATTAAAAACGGTAATCAGGGTTGCATCATAAGTTCAAGGATGCCCACAGTTTGTCAATGGTGGCCACCATTATACAACATGTGGCTACCTTAATTTGACAATGATGCTAATATCCGAACACTGGCCACCACTGTGTCATGCCACCATAATGACAGGGCTAGGCATTATAATGCATACGAGTATTGTCCTTTCACTAAATCAGCACATAGAGCACTGGGATGTTTCGCATGTCCCTTTTCAATGCACTAGTCATTCTAGCTAATGTATTCCAAAATTGTGCTTTAAATGCACTTTTAATTTAATCTTTTTCAAAAATGTTCACAGGGCAGGGGAACCTCCTATCAAAACCTTACTTGGAGCAAGGCTCCCTTGCTGAAATTTAGATCGGGTATCACATCTGCCTTTCATCAGTGCCAGTTGAGGATATGGGCGGAGCCAATAGAGAGTGGGTGGGGCCAGTGGAGGAAGTGGGTGGGGCCATGTGAAAGTGGGTGTGGCCTCCGACAAATATTTGAGCACCTGCACCTCATATTTTACAAATTAAGCACTGCTTTCTCTAAAAGTCGAACATTCCCCCACCCCACCCCAAAAGTAACTTTAGATCCTAATAACTCAAACTCTAAAAGCACCAAAAAACATCCAAACCATAAGAGTGGAAAACAGACAAACCTCAAACTCATCCAAACAGACTGATGGCAAAACCTGCAAAACTCAGGCTAATGTCTGCCAAGACAAAGGTTGGCGAACCATCTGTTCCCTACCCCTCTCCCTAGACCAACCTTCCAGCATGCGCTTACCCACCTCCCCCGCTGAAGGAGAATAGCCCCACAGTAATTTGTCCATGAACGCAATACCAGCCAATTTTCCAGCAATTGTCACACGTGTCAAACCCCTGTCCATCAAGTGAAGAATGAACTGTACTACATCTTCAGAACGTCTCCAGCCTGGAGCGCGCCAGCCGGCCCCAGATTCCAAAAATTCTTTCCAGGCTAATTCATACGCTGCCCTAGTGGAAACTGCCAGCGAACCTACCACCAACTGCAAAACCCTGTCTCGCCTACAGTCCACAGATGTTCTGGCATGGGGGTCGGCATCCTGTCCGCCTCCGAGGCTAGCCCATGGAATCTCTCCCACTGTGAACGAGACAAAGCATCCGCAATGTCATTGTCCACCCCAGGAATGTGCAAGGCCTTAAAACTGATGTCATACGTCAAGCACCCCAACACAAAGACCCTAAAGAGCTTCAAAATTTGAGCATCCCTGGCCGACTGCCGATTGATAATGTCCACCACAGCCTTATTATCAATTCGAAACAGCACTTTTTTGTGAGCAAGCTCATGACCCCACAAAGTCAAAGCCACCACCACAGGGAATAGCTCAAGGAATGCAATACTCCTGCCTCCGTTCTTCCACGCAGCAGGCCACTGTTCAGCACACCATCTGCCCTGCCAGTAAAGACCGAAACCATCACTGCCTGCAGCATCTGAAAAAATTTGGACTTCCCAAACCCAATCCTCTTCTCTGTACAGAGGAATGCCATTGAAAGAGTGTAAAAAGGCTACCCACATCCGCAGATCCTCCTTAATACCTGCTGACAAGCGGACGTGATGGTGAGGTAAAAACTGACCAGACAGAGCTCTACCCAGACGCCTGCAAAACGTTCTACCTGCCCTGACCACCCTGCTAGCAAAATTAAGATGGCCTAGCAGCACCTGAACTTCCTTTACTGTCACTTTTGCCTTGTTCAACATAGCGTGTAATAGGTCCAACATTTTTGCCTTCTTATCCACTGGTAAGCGTGCCTCCATAACATTAGAGTCAATTTCGATCCCTAAAAAAGACATGGCCGCGCAGGGGCCCATTGTCTTTTCCGGTGCCAACGGCACACCTAAGAAATCCATCAGAGTCTGGAAGGTTCGCAAAGCATTCTGGCATGTTGAGGAATTGGGAGCGCCTACAAAAAAGAAATCATCCAGGTAGTGAGTCACAAGCTGGTGTCCTGAAGTGTTGGTGAAAAACCATTGGAGAAAGGTGCTGAAAGTCTCAAATAACGCACAGGAGATGGAACAACCCATTGGTAAAGCCTTATCAACATACCACTTCCCATGAAATTGAATCCCCAAAAGATCCCAATCCCCAGGATGCACTGGCAACAAACGGAATGCAGATTTGATATCACATTTTGCCATTGCCGCACCAGTGCCGGCAGACACAAGCAGGGCCATGGCCACATCCACTGAAGAATAAGACACTGAAGCAGCCTCACCATCAATGAAATCATTAACCGACGAGCCCTCCGGCCATGACAAATGTTGAATCAAACGAAATTGCCCAGGCTCTTTCTTAGGGACCACACCAATTGGGGAAACAATAAGATTCTCCAAGGGCCAATCATCAAAAGGAGCCACCATCCTTCCCTCACACACTTCTTTGTCCAATTTTTTTTGCACCACATCGGGATGTTCATTGGCTGACAAAAGATTCTTTGACCACCGCCGCAACCGCGGCCCTGTATAACCAAGTCGAAAACCTTCTTGAAAACCATCCAACAATAACTTACCGGCCTCAAAATTCCCATAACCCCTCAGAGACACTGCCAAGTGAAAAGGATTAACTGGCGTACAAGCCTTTGGGCCCAGCTTCAGAAGTGTTTTTCCCCCCCTGTTAGGCTGAGGCTGCTGTGCAGGACCCGGGGCATTGGCTGGCTGCTGTGACCACTGTCGGCCAGCGAGGACGCGTTCGACCTGCTTCTGCTGACCGCGCCGAGATCCTGAAATGAAGACGTTGGGGCCAATGAGGTCGCGCCTGACCTGCCTACGTTGACCGCGTCGGGATCCCTCGCCGGTACGGGGTATGCCGCGCCAGGCTCCACCCTCCCTTCTCCTCGGTGCAACTGGGCCGCACTCCACCCTACCAAGTCTGCCTCTCCACGACGCTCTCTGACCTGTGAAGAAAAAGGCTGAACTGATGTGCCGGGACCCTTACTACCAGAACGGCCAAACCTATCAATACCACTAGCACACAAAAACTAGAATCCTGAAACTGCACCTGACCAACCTCCCGAGAAACAGACCCATTAGACCGAACAGACAACCCCCGCCGAGGAGGGGAAGGCTCCACTTCCTCACCACCACTACTCCAGTCCAACAGCTCCTGAACAATCTTAGACGCGGGACCCGACGCCAGCCCACCCTGCCCTCCCTGCTGGGTATCAGAGCGGGGCTGCTCCATCCTCCCAAAAGATCTGCCCCCCACAGGCAAACCCGGAAAACTCAAAGTGCCCCCAAAACCACTCAACATATCAGTCCCCTTGAGAGGCGTAGCCCTGCCGGCATCACGAACCCCCTCCGCCCAGGAAGGAAAAACATCCAGACCCTCCCAAGATCTAGCACCCACCTGCCTACTGCCACTCTCTTGCAAAGAGGAAATAACAGTACCTCCCACAGAAGGCTCAATGAACCCCCTGCCTGACCCAGAGACGTCTTGCGGAGCACACAACAAACCACGACCAGCCTCCTGCCCCTGTAAACCTGCCCCCGCCCTCCTTTCCACCTGCGCCCACTCCCCCTCCCCCACAGAACCACTGAGCACCGACAGTACCTCCCCCCGGGTTGAGACAGGGGGGGGAAACAACAGGGGGCTATATGGCACAAAAGCAGACCCAGACACCAATGGCCCAGACTGCACTTCACCACAGGCAACATCACTGGCAGGCACAACATCACCAAAAGCTCGGGCCGGCGTCGAAAAACGATCACCACCAGCCCCTGCACTCGAATCTAGAAGTGCCACCTGTTCCACAGCCCTCCGAGCCCCCAAACCTGTTAAATCAATAAACTGGCTATCCGGCCCTGAAGCCGGCAACACACCCTCACCGCCAGCGCGAGGCGCGAAAATGTCAACGCGCGCATGCGCACCAACCGCCAGCCTGTCACCCAACTGCTCCGCGTCAGGAAACACGGAGGCAGAAGCAGAGCGCTTTCTGCCTCCACGCTTACCGGCCCGCTTGCCTCTTGCAGCGGGGACCGAAAGCGACCTCACCGGCAGCCCCACGGTCACCAGGGGAGCCGACGCCCCACCCTCCCCCAATCCCGCCTCGCGTGGCGAAACCGTTCCTCCCTCCGAATGCGCCACAGTTCCAGGGGCCGCTCTCCTAGAGCGCGGGCGGCCCTTTTCACTTACCGCCTCCCTACGAGACTTCTTCGGCGACCCACACGCCGCGACCACCGCCGCAACACGCGCCGAGGCCTGCCGCCGAGGACGCGATCTTCCAGGCACATCACCTAAAACCAGGTCCAGGCGTCCGGCTTCACTAAGAAGGCGGATCGCCTCCAGAACTCGGTAATCTTCCCCAGACATGTCGAAGAGTAAAACACCACACAAAAATTTTCCAAATTAAACTAATGAGCTCCCGGCCACCAGGTCATTCAGCCTAAAATGGTGGCCGGGAGGAGGAGTCAAGGAAATATATAAGTGGGCTCCCTCAGTAGGAACCAAGGGAGCCCAAAAGGAGCCCAAAACAAGCCCAAGGCTGGCGCTCAGCAGGCACCCCCCCCCACTAACCCCTCCCAATCAGCCCGGGGGGGGGGGACCTCCCTGCGGTCGGCTGCCCCCCCCAAGCCCCCCCTCTCTCAGGGTGTTTATTTTCGGTTTTGCGTGTCGAGTGAGTGCCCGCCCCCCCGGCCGAACTCACATTTCTTCTGCACGTGAGAGCCGTGAGGTGGTGGTAGTACTGGCCCCTCCCTGCTGCCCATTCCTGCCCAGGCTAAGAGAGTCGAATAATAGTATTTATTATTCAGTTAGGCGAAATATAAAATATGTGCCAGGCAACAAGTTTCTTTTCATAATGGCGACTTGTTGACAGTTTCTGTTTGAGTTCAGTTTGCCAATGGGTGGGCGGGCCGCGGAACTTTAGAACGCGCACAAATGTATTTGGGCGGGCTGGAGGTTCTGATGGGGCCGGGCCAGGGGTAGGCAGGGCCCAGCCAGGCAGCGCGCGCGGTAGCGCGCAGATTTTTTTTCACTTTGGCTCAGGCAGACTGGCTGCCACCAGTTGCCACGCCCCAGCATAAACTGCGCACTGGCAGTTACATTCGGCAAATCGCCGGCAGCTTCCCACGTCACGGACAGACGGCCCACGCCACGAGTCATCCACTGCAGTGCTGTGCACATTAAGTTAGCCCGGTGCGGTGAGGCCCCGGCCCGACGCGACCAACAATAATGACGAGAGCCGCCTGTCCTGGCTGTGTGACTGGTCTGGTCACTGGTGCAGTACTGGTCT
Source organism: Lissotriton vulgaris (assembly GCF_964263255.1). NCBI lineage: Eukaryota > Metazoa > Chordata > Amphibia > Caudata > Salamandridae > Lissotriton > Lissotriton vulgaris. The sequence continues at coordinate 109,617,818 of NC_141695.1, read as the reverse complement.
GGTGGTGCACTAGAGACTGCAGTGCGGTGGTGGCCTGGTAGTTGTAGCAACCGTAGCAGGCAGCACGACACGCAGAAGTACCACTGAGTCTGAGCGTGAGCAGCAGTCAGTGTGTGCACTGCAGTGAGCCAGTGAGACAGTGCAGCAGCGCTAGCAGCAGTGTGTGTCCTGCCGATTGGCCCACCACAAATAACGGTAAGAAAGAAGAACGAAGTGAAGATCGAAATTAAGTTAAGCAAAGCACGGTCGTAAGCACCTAAAGTTTAGTTAAGCTCTGCAGCAGTAATTGAAATAATTGTTGTAATTTGTAGCATGTAAAGTAACTAACTAACTAGGTAAGCTAAGCGAAGCCAGCTGAGCTAACTAGGGATGCCACTGGATTTATCAAAGCACACCAGTCTGGCGCAGCAGCCTGTCTTTTCAGCCAAGGCTATGTGCGCCAAGAACCTGACTGCGCGTGTAGACCAGGGCTTTGAGTGGGATGAAAATACTTGGGGATCGTTCAAAGCGCTTATTTTTATGCAGATGTGTATGTGGTCAGGAGAAATACCATTGCTCACAGAAGAGTCGTAGCGCTTTCGTGGGCCTGGGCGATATTTCCATGTCTATTTCTCGATCATTGCAGCCGTGGTGGTCTGTTAATGTGGCTATGTGAAGATTGGTCTGTTTGGAGTCCTGTTCGATTGTACCACTGATTCACAATGAGGTGTAAGATGTGTCATATCCTGTCAGGAACTTTGTATAACATGGGTTGAAGGATTCTGCATCTCTGGGACTTTCGCTTTTATCAGCCAAGTATTCGCTAAAAGGCTCCAGCATGCTAAGCACTGTTGGCTAAAAATGAGTTTAATTAATCTTAATATGGGACCATTTAGAAGAAATTTTTATGGGAGCTGGCAAACGCAACCTAGCTACCAGGTGACTTGACCGCGAGGAGGTCCTGCCAGTGCTTTTACAAAACCTATGTATGTTGGGATGTGTAGGCGCAAACTAACCATGGAAACTTTAAACTACAGGTCTCAGAATACAAACTGCTGCTGGATGTTAACCCTTGTCTGGTTTGAGGTGGCAAATGACTGGAGCCACCTGCCACTCGTGTGCTGCAATCCATATCAATCCATTGTAAATTGAGACTTCAACTCCCAGAATGCACTGGCATATTCTGTAAGACTGTATTCCACTTCATATACATAAAAGAATCTGGTGGGTACCAGAGCCCCATTGATGTATGCTGTTAGACCTGACACCCTTGGGGTGGTTTTCCCCTATCTTTTTGCCTCTGCCTCCTGTATTTTTGATGCTGTGCTGGATTTCGTTTTTTCTGGTTTAGATGCTTTGGACACTCTGCCACTGCTGATCAGTGCCAGAGTGTAAGGGCTCCCTATGGAAATTATCATATTGATTGGATATACCTGATTGGCATATTTGTCTCACCACGAAGTCCCTAGTAAAGTGCACCAGGTGTGCCAGGGCTGGTGATGACAGGTGCTACTAGTGGGCCTGCAGCACTGATTGTGCCACCCACATGAGTAGCCCTAAAATGGTGTCTCAGGCCTGCCACCACAGTGCCTGTGTGCAGTCAGTGAACTGCTATGTCCTCCTGGTCAGTGTCCCCACTGGCTAGGCCTAACCCTTCCCTTTGTGTACACATTGGTCACCCCTATGGAAGGCTCAAGGTACCCCCTTGGGCAGGGTGCAGTGTATATGAAAGGTAGAGCATGTACTAGTGCAGGTAACATGCTCTGGTAGTGAACAGCAGCCATTTTGTGTGATCACTGCTGCAAGGTTATCTTGCTCCATAGACTAACATGGGGGGGGCAGGTCCCAATGGATACCAGCCTATCTTCCCAAAGGAACAAGATGGGACATAAGTGATTGATATCCCTGAACTCATAGTTTAATAACACATCTTTTAGGAAAGGTTGTTTTTAAATTCTGTGTTTGAGAACAGTACTTTTAGAAAGTGGCTGTTCTCTTGTCTAACCTTTCTGTGTGCCTGGGCCGGCTTGTGGATTGACTGTCTGGTTTGAGGGTGACAGGGGCTGGGGAGCCCCCAGGAGGTTGTCTGAGTCAGCCCTTGGTTGAATGACTGCATCTGCAACTAGAGTGGTGGGAGGAGATAGCACCTGGGAGTGAATAGGGCTGTGCCTGCCTGCCACAATGCTGACTCCACCTCCTGCTGGGCGGCTGACGACTCTGCCCCTCACTCTGAAAGGAAGGAAGAAGCCAGGAAGCCCAAGTGCTCCAGCAACACCCAGAACTGGTTTAGACCGGACTCAGGGCCCACTTGCACAAAGACTTCAAAGACTTTTAGGGGTATAAGAGAAGGACCCCTGACAACAGATTTTCAGATTCTACAATCAAGAGGAACCTCTGCCAGAAGAAGGACTGCTGAAGAAACTAAGGAAGACTGCCCCTGCTGTGTGTTTGGGGCTGACCTGTTTTGCTGTTCATCTAATGGAGAGAAGAAGGGGACTTTGCTGTGTGCTGTGACCCTGCCTGCTTGACTCCAAGACTTTGCTGTGTGCTGTGTCTCTAAAAAGAATCTCCAAGGGCCTGAGAAGAGCTGGCCTCCTGTTCCTGGAACCCAGGGTTAAAAGGTTCCTAAAGAAACTCCTAGACGCTGTGAGAACGTCTTTGTAAAAAATGTAAATGTAAATTGATACTTGTATAGCGCACTACTTACCCGCAAGGGTCTCAAGGCGCTTGTACGAATACCGCTGTGGAACCCATCCTGGCTTTCCCTGTGAGGTGTCCACTCCTAGGCACCCCCAGGGTGAAGGCCAGGCATCCTTAGCGTTGTGGGGGCCGTTGTGGAGATTAAGCAAGCTATTGCCCAGAGTTGCAGAGTGGGACTCTATGATTAGAATAGGCACCGAGGCGAGAATTATCAGGTCCGTGGAATTTTGAGCCCAAGACCCGCCGAGGCGGGGAATTGAACCCTGGTCCCGGGCTAGACCTCTGCATCAGGGTCTGCCGCTCTAACCATTAAGCCACACTTCTCCAGCCTGCGCTCTGCAAACCATCTGCCAGCCGTGTGAGAGAATCAGTGGTTTTATCGACACACAACCGACGCTGGCCGTGGGACTGCTTTGCTTCCCCCGTGAGTTGCTACCTACGTAAGCTGCAAACGTTGAGGGCGACCTCTCTACATCCTGTGCCCTGTGGGGGGACTGCTGTGCCCCGAATCGCCAGACCTGCGCATCACCGCTGCGGCCCGGGACACAGAACAGCTGAGGAAACGCACCGCCAGCGGCCCGGGGCCCGTGAGTAGCATCGGAGCGGCCGGGCTGTGATTGGCTCGCTCTGGGGGGCTCGCCTGGAGAGGCCACGCTGCAATTGGTGAATCGCCGGAGACTGCGCGAAGGGGCCGTGCTCCTATTGGCCCAGAACCGAGAAGGCGTGCGGCGTCATCAGGGGCTCGTCCCGAGAGCCCCGTCTGAGAGAGAGCCGTCATCAAGGAAGTGCCTACGGAGGTGCCGCATGACCGCCAGCGTTAACGAAGCAGCCAAAGCCCCAGGTAACGCTCAGGAAAGAAGTTTTGATCTGTGGTGTGTCCGTGCCTGAGGGGGGAGAGTGAGCAGTAAGGGCTGCCTTGCCGCCTCGTTGACCACAGACACGCTGAGAGCGCCAAGTGCTTTGGGGGAAAGAAGATAGTACTGCTGACCGCGAGGCACGTGGGAAAACACCGGCAACTGTAGGAACTGCCCCCAGTGTTCAGTGAGGCACTTCAGTTGAACAGCGCTAAAAAATAACATTGAGCCACCTTGAAAGGGTTATAGCCTGCTCAAATTACTTTTTGGAACCTAGTTAGACTGAGAGTGAAATGTTTTAAAGACTTCCTAGAAAAGAGTGCAACCTTATAGGAATAAAGAGATTATGTACTGCATTGCTTTTTGCTAAACTACCAAAACTAGATAAAGTTATATTTTTAATATACCTACCTGTGTGGTCTCAGTTTGTGGTGTGTTTTAGAGTTACTGTGTGTGTTAAGTGCAAATATTATACACATTGCCTTGGGGATAAGCCTGTCTGCTCGTGCCAAGCTACCTAGGGGGTGAGCAGGGGTTATCTACAGTGTGTATCCCTTTACCCTGACTAGAAGTAAGGGTCCCTACTTGGTCAAAGGTACTTACCTCTGCCAATTAGAGACCCCCAGTTCTAACATATGCAAAATAGTGTCTGCTAATTGCAAATGGTCTAAAGATAGACAGACCACTGACAGATTGCAGGTGGGAAAATCTAATTTTAGAAACCACAGATATTTAGTACAAGGGGCCACAAAATAGATAGATAGATAGATTCCATATCCCAAGTGATACTGTCAGCCTGCCCAGGGGCTGACCAACCTAAGCCTTGTCGCTTGGTTTCCCGTTATAAACTGAACCTTAAAATGGCAGGCTCTGAGTAGCTGCACTTCATTAAGAAGGGGAGGGTACCAGCACTTCTACCCAGGGGTGAAATACTATTTATAGGAGAGCACCCTCACTTAGCAGCAGACAAGCATCCTGGGACAGTGAATACATGCACTTTAATATTTCTGATTACAAGCATCTTCTTAAAGTGCTAACGTGCTAAAAAGTACTGTTTACAAAGCCGGGCTGGCCAGAAGGCGTCACAAGGTGACACTGGGGTATGACACAAGAGGGGAATTCCGCATTAAATACAGCAATACATTCAATGGGGGGCTTTGAAGTGGCCAGGTGCCAGACCATGCAGAAGAGAACCCAAGTAAGAAACAGGGGGAGACGACTACCCGCTGGGATCCATCAGCTTCTGAATCGTAAACAGACACATCAAGCTTGCATGCAGGAAACGACCGACAAAACGTAAAAGCCAGCGTCAGTTTAAAACTTCACCAAAGACGCTGGAACTGCTAGAAACCTTAAATAAGGATCACAGAACTATGGACGAAATAGTAGCAGCCTGCCCTAGCAAAAACTGCAAAGTGCACTTTACTGCAGATTCCAAGAACCCCCTGCTTGGACTGTGCAGATTCAAAGAACCCCCCTGCTTAGCTGTGTAGTAAAGTTCACTTTGCAGTGCTCGCTTTTCACAATCGGCCTTGAAACCTCATCACGCCACCACCAGTCTGAAAGCACGACGATTGTGGGCCATTGTGAAAATATTCTTGTTAATTGCAGCGCATGACTGGTGCTGAAATTAACAGGAATATTTTTACAATGGCCCACAATCAGCACGCTGCAGCGCTGTATTTAGAAAAAAAATGAAGCAAGTCTGAAAGCACGACGTGTGCTTTACATGCCGTGCTTTCAGACTTGCTTCAATTCTTTTCTAAATACAGCGCTGCTGGGTGCTGATTGTGGGCCATTGTGAAAATATCCCTGTTAATCACAGCGCATGACTGGTTTAAAAGTGGGCGGCGGCAAGAACTTGTGCGCGCTTCACTGGGGACACTGCGCGCTCGGTGCCTTAAAGGTGCGCGGGAGCGCAGGCGCGCACATTAGGGGGAACACTGGCCATGACTGCCAGGCCAATACCTGTGTGGATCGATAGGTAAGGGAGTTAAAAAAGAAAGGAATTTTAGTAAAGAGGCTTAAACAGCAGTAGCTATGCACAAGGGTGATACTGAAATGTGCATATTTTCATATAAGTGCATTGATTTATCTTCTGAGGGTGTTATCACTGAAACCAGCATGACTGCATATTTATTTGTTAAATAATGTGGAAATATACCAGTTTCAGCTTTATTTTTTTCCCCAAACCCAAAATAAATATGGATCAATTCAGATAAAGTTGTCAAAAAATAAATATGGATAAATACAGACGGAAATGACAACAACAAAAAATACCATAAAACCGGGAGCCCTACTTATAATTAAGGCTCCCGGTTTTCCGTTTTTACGGATTTTTACAGATAAATACAGACCGAAAATAATGTGTTTTCTGTCTGCATTTATCTTTAAAAGTGGATAAATACAGAAAATGGTGCTTCTTTCAAGTGACTCTCCGTGCTTTCTTTCATGAATTATAGGCCAGCAGCTGCGCAGATTGACAGCATGGGAAATTAAAAAACAGGATGAAATGTCTTTAAGTAACGGAATATGTTAACATATATTTATGGTATAGTGCTAATATCTACCAGTGTATGTATATGTATTGTGTAATATTTGGCAGCTTAAATAACTAAAACACGACAGACATCTTAAGTATGAGTGCGCGTCTGTCAGTTAAATAGGTATGGAAATTTACAGTTTTACAACTTCATTTGTACGCAAACACAAAATAAATATGGATAAATACAGATAAAATGGCCAAAAAATAAATATGGGTAAATACAGATGGAAATGGCCAAAAAATAAATACCATAAAACAGGGAGCCCTACTTATAATATGCAGTAGGATTTTTACTGGGGTTGGGTAGCTGAGACTTAAGAGACAAAACCTCACTCCTTTTCCACGTAGTATAAACCCACTTTTCTTGGAAACGGGCATCTATGCTTGGTCTAGTAACAGCATTCTGCTGATCCCGTAGCTCTGATAATTCCGGGCAATATATGGTATGAACCTCACTCTTCGGAAACTGGCAAACTGTCTTCGGACTCTTCTCAAGCAGCCTACTTCGATAAGCAACCAACGTCACAACGTTAACAAAGACTTGACCAGGTGCCATATCAGCAGCATATACATTTTCCCTATTGTCATAAATATTCTGTGGTGTTACATCATTGAAACACTTTTTCCATAGCCCAATCAAAGTAGCCAACATGTGCTTAAGGGCATGCTGCTGCACAAACAGCTCATAATCTCTCATTTCACTCCATACATCTTCCACACTGTAAATGGGGTTAGAAGCCTACTGAGCGGCTTGATTGGCTACCATATTTTTCTCTTCATCTCCCACATCAGACTGTATCAATATCCGCCCCAATCGCTCCCTAGCAGTCGCCCAGTCTCCAGCCCCAAGTCCGCGCACAGGGGCTCCGTTGCTAAATAATGTTGGGTTATGGAGGGAAAAGAAAGTGGTAGGAACAGAAGGAGCAGGTATAAATGTCACTAGTAACTGCGTCATAGGTCTGAGGGCTGGAGAGAGCGATGCCGAGACAATAGGCGTTACAGGGAGACTGGCAGTCATTGTAACAATAGGTAGCGAAGACAAAGGAGGAGCGGGAGGCGCAGTGGCCAAAGCGGATTGATCTATAGCAGAAGAAACAGAAGCAGCAGAGACAGAAGAAACGGGTGGCTGAGGCGGTGGGTTAGCAGGATATATTTTCTGTGGGGTGTAAGGGGGTGGAGGTAGAGTATCTAACAATTCCTCTACGAAGGCGTCATTTTCTTCTCGGGCCATATAAGACTTATCACACTGTAATCAAAATTACCTGTCAGCACACTCTATTCCTTTTTCTATTTTCTCTCTATCCTACGCTACAGCTTTCTGAGTCACGGTCTGAATTCTCCCCTTAAGGGCCTCTTTTTCTGCTTTCATCCATCTCTGTTTAGCTTCCTTTTGCCATGTTCTGAGGGAATCGAACATCGATTGCCTACTACTTTACGCAAACAATTTTTCCTGCAAAAAATGTTTTTTGTATTCATCAAAAGTGTCCGTCAATGGCCACTGCAACTCAGCATTGTCCCTTGTATATTTGTGCCATAACGTCCTAAACATAATAGGGCCATGGCCATGCTTTACGTACATATCTAAATTTGGGGTGCCTTCTGGAGGCGCTGGCTGACTTTCTTCCAATCAAACATCAGTAGAACAACGACAACAACCCAAGCAAAACACTCTACTTAAGCACAGCATTTTAAAAGAAAACAGGTTCACTATTTAAGCCGAACAGATATTTGCAAATATCTTCTCCAAAGTAGGTCTGCAGACCTTATCAAATACAAATCAAAAATGGTACCATGTTCATAAAGAACTCAAACAAATTCAAGCGCTTGTCTAAAAACAATCCTCAGACCATACCAAAATGGAACCATAGCCACAAAGAATCAAAGCAAGCTCACCTGGTGCACACAGGTCAAACAAGTGTATTCTTCACTGCCGACTCTCCAGACCAAATGGTCAGATCCAAGCGTTTCGTCATTCAGGACCCCGGCCGTGATGACCACTGGGCGAGGCACCGTCTGGTCAGACGGATGGGGCAGCTGTGAGTAGCAGACTCTCTTGTGCAGGGATCCCCAGACCGCCCGTCCGAACCGACATTGTCCTGTCTTCCTCACCCATCCGCGGGCGAGGATGGGTCACCGGATGGGGTGCCTGTTCGGGTACCAACTGAAGGAAGTGACCCTATTAGGGCCACCCCGGTCACTTGCGACCACCTCTCAGCCTTCCAAGCAAATGAAGAGGTGGTCAGACAGTAGAAAATACAAACCCAAGGTATTTATTAGTCTTAAGCTCAAGAAGAGTTCAATCTGACCAGCGTCCTTGGATTGCTGCAGAGGGACTGATCTCTGACAACATGGTAATACATGATATACATTTCCAGTACCCCTAGAGCCCGACCCTAGACTGTACTTTTCCAGTTAGTAGCAGGTGAACAAAGGAGAGACAGAAGGATGAGCTGCAATCCTGGGACCGGGCACATGCGATATCAGTTTCAAGGTTACTATGCCTGTGCCCGCCGCTCTCAGAGTGGGAGCAGGCCTATCTAGGGGGAAAGGTATGCAATGGCAAAACAGTTTATTCATTAGTGCAGCGAAGCTCAACCTTTTAGAAATATTTTTAAAAAAACAGTATTGAGGCAGCTTTCTGCTGCGGCAGACAGAGTGAGGCAGGCGTTAGTTTCGATCTTAGCTCAAAATGGCTGCTGAATACAAAATGGTGCCTCAAATGCTAACTTAAAACATACAAGCAAAGAGAACTCGACTAAAACCACTTTCTATTGCAGTCTCAAGTTTGTGCTGCTTTAAAAAATTTGCTAAACTTGCTACATTTGAAGCAATTGTGAGCTGACACTTATAGTATGGTTGAAATGTGTGCCAAGAAGAGTGTGGGGAAAGACTTTGAAACATGTGGTGATGGACAGAGGTAGAAGAAAGTTAATAGAAATGAGTCTTTTGTAGAGAGCGGGTTTTCCTGCTGATGGAGTACACCAACATTGAGGGGGAGCTGTCCCTGTATCGGTCAGACAGTGTCCTATCGTCCTTTTTAGGTAATGAACTGTCTGACCGGATGGAAATGGTGAGGGGGCACTTTAGGAGAAAAGCTATGATGGTGTTTTAGCCCTCTAGTATGGCAGGAAAACACCTAACTGGGCTGTCCCGAGTGAACCAGGATGGTAGCTACGGTGTGGGTCTCGTCAGTCCAGCCCAGCGGGCTGGAGTTAGAAGTGTGAGTAGATTGGTCCAGGAGAATACTTGGATGAAACTTGGATGAAGAGGGAGTAAGGATGACTGATGGTGCGATGTGCAGAGAAGGCTGGGATATTGGAGAGTCCTATGGTTGGAAGTGCGGGAATGAGATTTTGATCGCTTATCTGATCTCCTTGATACCTATCTCATTGAGTCCGTTTTTGGATCGGTTATTGACTGTCATTGAGTAAAAGGCAAACCCACATAGGTTAAATCAACCCCATATACTGACGCAACTTCTAAAGAACCACTTACGACTGGGAAGGTTTAAAAGGTTTATTATAAAACCAAAATCAGTTGCAAATACAAACCCCTCAATATAAGGTTCAACAGGTATACAGGTACAAGAAGGAACATGAACTCTCTAAGGAACCTCAATCGACAGAAGAAAACAATCAAAACCAATTCAAAAATCAATAAGTTGAATATCATTGACACAAGGTGAATCTGAAGCGTCATTTACAGAAAGAAATGAAACAGGTTAAACTGTCCCTACACTATGCTAGATGACATCCCTACTTAGCAAGTTCTTTACCTAAAAAGGTGTCAGCAGTTGGACTTCCGAAGAAGCTCAAACTCTCTTAGTCTCAGATGGAAACCTATGTCGCGTAGCAGTACCCTTTCTGCCTACCCATCCGCTCTCTAAGAGTCCTCAGGCCATCTGCTCTGCCTTCTCCCGGGGTGCTGTCCCTAATACAAAATCACAGTATGGGTGGAACGCCCCTTTGAGACGCCCACCACGTATGCATTTCACGTGGTCTTGCTTCTGGTTTTTTCCATAGTTTTGTTTCTTTGTCTTCTGTTAAGTTGACTTTGCTTCCCAGGCGCCGTCTCCATCATGCTGGTACCCCCATGACATTCCGGTCGACTCCTCCGGACCAGAGCCTATCTCCTCTAACAGAGCTCTATTCATCAAGCTTGTGATTGGTACCCCCCTCGCACCTGCAAACAGACACTTTGAAACAGGGCCCCAAATTCCAGGCTCCCCTTATCTTACTAGGCCGTAAAACTTCGACCAGCATTGGCAATTTATTTTAACGAGACTTTTGACTCTTGGCTCACACGTGCAGATCAAAGCTAACCCACTATCTCTCCAAGCCCACTAAATTATATGCAGTGGTCTGCACTCGGTGAACTCTTATTTCTTCAGTTTAAAATAATATGTTAACACACCACACTAAAGTTATACAGTACACTTCTATAAAAATATTGCCTTTAACACACATATATAAGTAAGCAAATCATTGAATAATATCGAATCCATGCTATATGAAAGATACAATGGTATATTTCGTTCTTACACAGTGCCATGTGGTCTGCACGTTTCTTCATCTTACATTGTTCATCCTTCTTCACTTAGCAGCTACATAACATGGAATCTGTTTAACGCATTTAATAATTCTAAGCATTTCCACACATTTCTACATTAGCCCACTCTCTATACGGCTTTTGTAATTCTAATAAACACTCTAAAGTAAATACAGATACATTTTCTCACTCCTTAAGTTACATAAGCCAACTTTACGCTACAGGCTTGTAAATATGATGCAGACATAATTTTCATTCAAATTGCGCTCTCTCAGTTCCCCCCTTTGATGACCTCTAGGGGTCATCACTAACACCTCAATTTGAATGTGTCACACAGAACTGGTTGCAAGACTCCCCCTTTTTATCGTTTCTAGAGCTCTCAGACTTCTATATTGATGATCTTGCATAGCAGCTAACCTCCTTTCTTGCTCTCTCATGGACCTTTGCAACCGGCTTGATCTATACCATTTGTACAGTCTCACTAAACCCCACAATATGATTATGCAAATTAATATTATGAAGATAGGCTTCAGGATATACCAAACAAAGCTTTTCCCGAGATTGGCAAACCAACCTCCAACTTTACCCATTCCATGACCTACTTTTTCCCACACATTTATCTTTGTCAAGTCTTCGATTTCTTGATGTATCTTAGTAATATTCTGTAAAACCTTCTCAAGAGGTTTTGAATTGCACCAACCCGCACAATGTGATTACACAAATCACTATTATGATGATAGGTTTCAGTATGTACCAAATGAAACCCTTCCCTAGGTTGGCAAACCAACCTACAACTTTACCCATTCCATGACCCACTTTTTCCCACACATTCACCTGTGTCAGATCCTCAATCTCATGATGAATTTCAGTGATGTTCTGTATATATTTTTCAAGAGGTTTTTAATTGTCTGGAATGTAAGTACAGCATTCCTGGGCCTTCAAAGCCTTACAGACTCCGCCCTCTTTTGCTAACAGAACGTCTAAAGCAAGACGGTTCTGAAGAACCATTGCCCTAATCGATTGCATCTCTCCTTCCACCAGCATCAAGGACCTTGCAGTACTGGCAGACAACCTATCTACAACTGTAGCTAATCTCCTGATCTTAACATCATTGAGTATCAAACCTAAAAGAGGAAACATGGCTCCAAATACGTCTCCAACTACTTCAGCATCTCCTACATCCCTTTTCCCTCTTGCCGAAGCCTTTCCCTCTATGACCTCTAAATCCCTTGCATGGTATATTTTGGGAAAGACAATTGCCAAATAACACAAACCATACCAATTGTCAGGCAATCTTACATAGGCATTTCTTCCACATACAAAATATACGTTAGGAATCACCTGCATCCCCTTCAAGAAATCTTGCGTGTAATATTCTAACCGAAAGGCATGTTCACAACCAACTTCACCTACAAATACACTCTCATAATATGTTTTGCTTCTAGTCAAACATAACTTTCCTTTATGTGTTCTATCTAAAGCTATTGGACCATTACTACCCTTCCTTTTGTGTGCCTTCTCTTCTTCGGTCCAATCTGTTTTCCATTGTCCTGACATTTTCAAAATCTTCTGCCTCCTGTAACGGTCATCAACTTGTCCAATGAACTTTTTCTCAATCTCTGACACTTTGCAAGTCAGATTATTTCGGCGTGCATATGAAGTATCTAATGTATCCCAAGGAAGAAAGAATTTTGCCAATCTATCTTCCTTCTTGTAATAGTCCCACTTGTTCATTTGCTTAGAATTCGGGACTTCAGGCAGTACCGAATCATAATTTGAAAAGTAGTACTCAAACCCCTCTCGACCATAAAATATACTGAGCAATAAACTACATGTTATCCCATATGTCAATGGAAGATGATGATATCTGATGCCTTCATCAACGGAAGCCGGCAATTGCATGCAGACATAACAATCTTTGGCCTCCATGGCATCAATATACTCGTACAATAACTTGGCATATGCGTTTGTTCTGAAATTTCCCTGCGACTCATCTATGTGTAACCTACGGGCTTCAGCTGCCAGTAACGCCTTTTCACGTATCACATTGCTCTCCTCCTTCTTTCCAACAAGAGCAGGTTTCAAAGTCGTTACAGGCTTTACATCTGTTGTCTCAGTTACACTTGCATGTCCCACTATGTATGATACAGTAACTACTATGATTATGAGAGAAATTACTACCGCTATAAGTGTGCCTATTATGCATTTGGCTTTACGGTTTGGACTGCCGGTCTCCATGTTATCAAACAGCGTAGCTTTTTCCTTTAAAACAAAGTCCTTTTGAGGTCTTCACTCGGTTTACATTGATTTCTCAGTCTGTGAAGTACTCTTAACCAACAAAGTCTCTTTTCAACAAAGTCTTATTTTCAGCAACAGGCAGCCCTAGCCCTTCTCCGTCCTCTAAATGAAATCCCTAATTTTCTTCTTCTTTCCACTAGGCACTAAGTTATCTTCTTTCTCACTGGCTTAATTACAAAGTCTTTAGGTATCTACAATAATTCTGGTGCCAGCAGCTCTAATGGCATATTCCAACAGTTCTAAACGAAGGATGGTTTCTTCATGTGCTGGTACTGGATGACCCAAGGTTGGAAATTCTAATCTGTTCAGCACCAGGTCCTTAATCCGACTTAGGTACAGGGGAACGGGGAGTGTAAATTTCAGCAACCCTTCAGTTTCGATTCCTGGTCAGACACGCTCCCGGTCTCTTCTGACACCTCTACAGCTTGACTGTCCCCCTCTGTGGCTTCTCCGCTTTCAGCTGGATTTTCATCCGAGAGAGGAGCTGTTTCTTCCGGAGGTGCTGGAACTCTTCGAGTGTGTGAGGCGTGGATCCAGTTGGGCAAGCCTCCACACTTCACTGCAGTGTTCGTGACCAATATGACTTGGAAAGGTCCACGCCAGCGCACGTCTAGACAGTTCTTCCTGACGTGTTTCTTCACCAGGACCCAGTCCCCCGGACACAGGTCATGGCACAGGTCCTGAGCTGATGGAACTTCTGCAGCCTGCACCTGAAGAGACACAGAATGAATGGCGTCAGATAGTCCCTTGCAATAGTCCAGGATCAAATCATCTGTGATGTTCAACAGTGCTGCAGTTGGAACCGATGGCAGTCTCATAGCCCTCCCCATTAGCACGTCATGTGGGGAGAGACCTGTCCTTCTATCTGGTGTGCTACGTATGCTCATAAGGACCAATGGAAGTGCATCGGGCCAGCTCAAGGATGTCGATGAACAAACTTTGGCACGTCGGGATTTAATGGTGCTGTTGATCTGCTCCACGATCCCTGAAGCTTCTGGTCGATAGCTACAGTGCAGCTTCTGATCTATACTTAGGGCTGAACAAAGCATCTTCACAATTTCGCTGTTGAAATGTGTTCCTCTATCTGATTCCAAAGAGGCCGGCACCCCGAACCGCGGTATCAGTTCTTTAAGCAATAGCTTTGCTACTGTAAGTGTGTCGCACCTATGTGTGGGGTAATCCTCAACCCATCTGGAAAATATGCAGACAATCACTAGGACGTATCTGAGGCGATTGCACTTTGGCATTTCAATAAAATCTAATTGCATTCTATTGAATGGCCCCCCAGACCTCCCTATGTGGCTCAATGTAACTGGTGTTCTTTTTCCTACATTTAGTTGCTGACAGATCACACAACGCTGACATACTGCTTCTGCCGCTACTCTAAACTTTGGGTTGTACCACGTTTGTCTGAATACCCTTACCATGGCATCTCTACCTATGTGTGCTGGTCCATGCAATCTCCTTGCCATTGGACTCACGAGTTCGTTTGGTAACACTGCCCTCCCATCTGCAGAGATCCAAAAATCCATCTCACTCTTGGTACAACCAGCTGTCTCCCATGCCTTTTTCTCAAAATCAGGTGCATTCTCTTGGATACATTTCAGCTCATCCCAAGTGTCTACAGTTTCCAACAACATAGCTAGTTCAGTCCTTTCCTGTATTCCCTCCACTTCTACCTCCGAGAAGAAATACCCTTGTTCCGCACAGTAACGTGCGACCTCATCTGCGTACCTATTGCCTTGTGACACAAAATCAGTATTCTTGGTATGAGCGGTACATTTGACAACTGCAATAGCTGCTGGACCTTGTAGTGCTTCTAACAATAATCTCACAAACTCTCCATTCCTAATAGGAGAACCTGAGGTCATGTAACCTCTTTGAGACCATAACTGCCCATAGTCATGAACTACCCTGAAACCATACTGGCTATCGGTGTAAATGGTGACTCAAATTTTATTGCCTGCCAAACAGGCACGGGTCAAAGCAATGATTTCAGCTACCTGAGCGGAATGTACTCCTTCCAGGCAGGCGGCTTCCACAACTCGGGTAATGGTACAAACGGCATATGCTGCTCTCAGCTGACCAATATCGTCTCTTACGCATGAGCCGTCAACAAAGAATTTCTCATCGGGGTCAGTCAATGGCTCATCTACGATATCTGGTCTCGGTTTGGTGCATAGTTCAGTCACATCAAGGCAGTCATGATCTGTACATACATCATCATCTATGTCATTTGGAAGTGGCCTCAAAGTGGCAGGATTCAAAACAGAGCATCTCTTTAGGGTCACGTTCTCGGCAGCCAAAATGACTTGCTCATAGCGCGTGAGCCTGCTATTCGTCAGATGCTGTGTCTTGGTCCTGGTCATTAACAATTCTACAGAATGAGGCACATACACCACTAACTGATGTCCCATAACTATATTTTCACAACGCTCAATGCTGACACCCGTTGCAGCAACGGATTTGAGACATCCGGGCAACGCTGCGGCTACTGGATCTAAGGTAGCCGAGAAAAATGCAACTGGTCTACGGGCATTTCCATGTATCTGGGCCAAAACTGACAAAGCACAACCTTCCCTTTCACAACAGTAAAGTAAGAATGGTTTTTCGTAATCAGGCATTCCTAAAGCCGGGGCACGACACAAGTCCTCCCTCAGCTGCAGAAACGCCATCAAACAATCTTTGTCCCATGGTACCGGATCACTCACCCCCTTGTGCGTCAGTTTTTGCAAAGGTTTTGCCTTCAGTGAAAAGTTGGCTATCCACTGCCGGCAATAACCGACCATTCCTAGGAACATCCTGACTTCTCTTTGCGTTGTAGGCGAATTCATTTTCATGATCGCCTCTATTCTGTCTGGTGACACCTTCCGCTTTCCCTTTTCGATCCGGTGGCCCAAGTATTGCACTTCTGTCAAACAATACTGCAATTTGCTTGGAGACACCTTGTGTCCGTTCTCTGCCAAGTGATTTAATAAAGTGATGGTGTCTATTTTGCAAGCTTCCTCAGTTTCTGACGCCACAAGCAGGTCGTCTATGTACTGAACCAGAACCGAGTTCATGGGCAGTACTAGACTCTCAAGATTTTTCTTCAGCAGCTGGTTAAAAATCGATGGGCTTTCTGTATACCCCTGGGGAATACGACACCATGTTAAAACGCGATTTTCCAGCTTAAAAGCGAAAAGATATTGGCTTTCCTCATCTAAGGGAATTGAAAAGAAGGCCTGGCACAAGTCTATCACCGTGAACCATTCAGCTTGGAATGGTATCTGAAACAGTATCACTGATGGATTCGGTACCACTGGACAACATGAAACAACTATATTATTAATCTTTCGAAGATCCTGCACTATTCTGTATTTCCCACTAGGCTTCTGCAAACCCATAATCGGGGAGTTACATGGGCTTCCCACGATTTCCTTCAGTATTACCTGTTTAATCATGGATTCGATCACAGGCTTTATTCCTGCAATCGTCTCCGGTGTCAACTTGTATTGGGGTGTTCTTGGATATTCAGCATTTGGTTTTACCATGATCTTTACTGGCTCTACCCCTTTGATCAGTCCTATTTCTTCTCCAGAGAAATCCCACACCTCAGCTGACACCGCACCTCTCAAGTCCCATGGAAGCTCCTCCACTGTCAAGGTAGGATATAGCTCCACGCATATGTGTGAGTTTGCAACCTTAAAATCGGCATCATCATCGTTAGTCTGCACTTCTACTCCATGAGGTGTGCAATATATCGTACAGTTTAGTTTGCATAACAGATCTCTTCCTAACAGACACACAGGACTGGAATCGCAAATCACAAACTGGTGCTCATCACTGTACTTCCCTATTTTTACCGACACTGGTTCGGTCAGAGGATTCGTCATTCTCCTATTCGCGACTCCTACCACCTGGATCGTCTCCCCTGACATTGGCAGACCTGGGACCACCGCTGATCTCAGAGTGGATCGAGTGGCCCCCGTGTCCACCAAAAAGGTCGTAGGACACCCTGCCACTTCAGCCTCCACGTATGGTCCCCTCTGGTCTACCTCTAAGGCTGCCCCTAGGGTACAGTCTTCTTCTCTATTCACTCGCTGTCCCGTAAGGGGATCGACGTAGTAACATTCCTCTCCTCCTACGAACAGTGGCAGTTGTCTATAGGTTTTTCCCCCATTTGCGATACGAGGTGGTTGAGGGAACTGGGCTCGAGGAGTCTGAGTCCCCCCTTTGATAAACTTTCCCTTCGGTATCGTTGTCCCCTTCACCAGACTGCTCTGGACCTCGTCTTCCTCCGGTTCTAATTCCCCCGTCTCGACATTATAGGGGCACTCGCGTTTCCAATGTCCCACCTCGTTACACTGGTGGCACCTAGTCGTCTTTTTCAGTGCCGCGATATCTATCCTAGGTCTCTGTTTTTCCTCATCATCTCTGCTTTGATTATTCTGTTTCTTTCCTAGGGTTCAGGTTCCCTGTTGCCGCTGTCCACCCTTTCCGGCTGACTGCATCTGTGCCAACATCAGTTTTTCCTTAAGTTTCTTTGCTTTCGAATCTATCTCATCGCTGCAGTACCTTGCATATCTCAGAATTTCATCCAATAGTTTGTTTTGCCAACAAATTAAATGCTGCTGAATCATTAAGCTGATGTCAGGTCTCAAACCCAGGACGAATTTTGACACAAACTGACCTATGTCTTTAGGATCCATCACATCCAACCCACTGTACTGTTTGAATGCTTTCAGCAATCTCTCGTAATACTCATGGACAGTCTCTTTAGGTTCCTGAGTGGTTCGATCTATCTTAACCCAGTCTATGTCCTGCAACGGCACCTTCTCTTTCAACTATGCCATTACCCTCTCATACTTTTCCATGACTTTCTATGATGGCCCATTCGTCTGGGCATCTCTATCCGGTTCAGAGATGGGCCATTCAACACTAAGCTTACATGCCGTCCACAAATCCCCTGGTACTACAATGTCAAACAGGGTATTCAAATCGACCCACAGCACTTTGGAGATCTTCACGAACCTCTCTACCTGCTTATACCACTCCACGGGGTTCTCCCTCAGCTTAGGAAAAGAATTGGTAAATGCCGCTAAATCTCCCCTACTCCAGGGCACATGCACATAGCTCCCATTCGCGATTTCTCGCAAAGGGTAAGCTTCCATTTGCGTTGGCCCTCCCCCTGAGGACATCCCAATCGCACTCCTTCTGACAGTTCCCCTCTTGGCCCATCTTTCCTCCCATTTATCCAAATCTCTCCACACTCTTATACCCAAGATCAGCTCTTTTATGTGTATTTTCAATCCAATCGTTCTCCGTTCGTCTAGGTCCTGATCTGTGCAATTCAGCCTATGGTTACCCTGTAATGCTTTAGTTCTTGATAAATCTATCATGTACCTGGTTGCCAATTCAGATAGTCTTTCATGTACTGACCTCGCTTTTCGGGTAACATCTTTTGCCATAAACAGTACCTCATCTTGTTCATACAGGTCGATCCTTTCCATAGGCAATGTGCCGTCTATTATTTCATCTAGATCTGATTTTAAACTGGTTACATTGAGTCTTTTCGCCTTTACCTCAGCTCTCAGTAGCTCACTCCTAGATGGTCCGTTTACATCCCTCTCGTCCCAACTCCGAGTCCTACGTCTAGGCACCGGTGAGCTATGAGGAGTCCTCCTTTCTTCCCATCTTTCTAAATCCCATGCTCTTCCATCTTCCCTAGGTGTATGGTGGAACAATGTTCTATTTCCCACCACTCCATTCTGTCTCTTCGGCTCTGTCTCTCTAGATGCGAGATAGGATCCCCCGTTATGTTCTAAGTCACCGCAAGTCCCTTGCTGTCTAGTGTCACTCAGTAAACGATAAGGTCCCTCGCAGCTCTCCATGTTCCCGTGATCCCGTCCGTGATCACTGGACACATGGTGAGACCCTTCGCGACTCCCCATACTCCCGCGACTCCAATGTTGCACATTTTCGCCCGGTGTATGGTGAGTGCACCTGTAACTATTTCTGTACTCCTGTGTCCTTCTTTCTCCCTCACTGAGGATGGGGCGAGGCACCCCCCCACATCCTGCACTCTTGTCTTCACACATTTGTCTATTGCCAACGATGGTATGGCAAGTATCTCCTTTGCTTTCCTGACTCCCCCCATCCCACTCCGGACTGCTTTCGCCAGCTCCGCAGTGAGAGAGGATCCTGTTATCTTGGCCTCTCCATTCTGTTATCTGTTTCTATTCTTTTATTCTGAGTCTCTACGGCAGCGTCCCATTCTTTCAAGTACTCCCTTAGCTCCTTAAAGGATTTCGGTCGCGGTCCCCTCAGATCCATCTGTCCTCTCTGACCCCCCTGCTCTATTAAGGGATCCGTTACTGAATCCAATGGGGTACTCCGACTCCTTGGTCCTAGCAACTGCCTTTGGGAATTAATCGTATTGTTCCTACTTTCCATCTCTGCTCTTTCCCTGTCCCAACGTGCCTGTTCCTCCTCCTGTGCTCTCTCTGGGTTGTAGATTGACACTACAGGACCTATGGTAACAGGTACTTGTAGAGCATCCGGCAGTTGATACGACCTTGCACACTCCGTTTCCGGCACTTTCTGTACCACAAACCTTCCGACTACTCTCTGCACTGGACTAGGTTGAGGTATTTCCTCGCCTTTCTTAGGTTCCCAATCCGATATGGGGAGCGGTCTATATTCCCCCTTTCCGGCTCCGTCCCCCTGCTCTAATTCGGGACGTTCGGCCTCTCTATTGTACGGAGGTGGTCTGTCTAATAATAACCTATTTATCAGACTATCATCCGTCTCGCTCTCATCATCCTCCTCTGGAGGCTTCTTTTCTCCTGTGACTTCTATCACTGGGTACAGTTTATCTGCCTCTATTCTCTGCACCCTCCACTTTTTAGCTTCATCATCCCATTTGGCATCCTGCACTGCTCTTACCGATCGTTTCACTCTTTCTTGGCGTCTGTTCAGGCTTCGGTCGTACGCCGCCCTGAACCATGCATTGAGGGCTTCGAACAGTGTTGGCCTGGGTAGAGGTCTCGTTGCGAGCATTACTGCTTTCAGCTGATTTAATGCTTCTAACCTAAACGTCCTGTATCTCGGGAACGTCAGTTCCTCATTTCCCTCTGTTATCTTGCTCCACTCGGAGATCCACAGTATGGTGTGTAACCCAACATTCACAGCCATATAATGAGCTGGTGTACCCTCCGGCGGGGCCTCTTCCCCAGCGTACGAATTTCCCCTGTCTCTCTCAAAGATCGCCCTTAGACATTTAAAGCACTTCATTTTCAAGCCTCTATGATTTCCTTAATTTCTCTTCCTTATTTACTTCTCGATGGCGAACCACCAATCTCTGCGCGGCTCTCGCTGACCAGCCTATCCCAGCGCGGTTCTTCGCTGACCAGCCTATCCCAGCGCGGCTCTACACCAACCAGCCTATCCCAGCGCGGCTCGCTCTGACGTCACTCGTCCCCTTTGCAGCAGTTCCCCTCCTTTCTCAGCTCGTCTCCCGGTCTTGCATGCGTCTCATTCATACACCGAAAAATGACTACTTCCGACCAAGCGATCACTTTTCTTGACTGTACGTCCACAGTCTAACTGTAATTGTCACCTCAACTGACGAAGTCTTTCACAGACGTTCAGACAATCGCCTTAACTGATAGGTTGCTTACACACAGTAAACGTCCGACCAGCGTCCGTTACTCATACACTCACTCTTACGTTCCCCCTATCACGGTCCTACGGGCGATCAATGGTACCTCATGACCCCCTTCACAATTGCGGGGAATGAGATTTTGATATCTTTTCTGATCACTTTGATACCTATCTCATTCTTCCTTTTTGGATCGATTATTATCTGTCATTGAGTAAAAGGCAAACCCCGCATAGGTTTAAATCAACCCCATAGACTGACGCAACTCTGAAGAACCACTTACAACTGATAAAGTTTAAAAGTTTAATATAAAATCAAAATCAGTTGCATATACAATCCTCTCAGGATAAGATTCAATAAGTATACAGGAACTAAAAGGAACATAAATTCCCTAAAGAACCTAAGTCTACAAACGAATACAATCAAAATCAATTCCAATATCAGCAGATTAAAAAGCATAGACACAAAGTGGATCCGTTGCGTCATCTATAAAAAGAGAATAAACAAGTTAAATCTGTCCCTACTCTATGCTAGGTGACATCCCTACTTCGCAAGTTCTTTACCTAAAAAGGTGTCAGCAGTTTGACTTCCAAAGAAGTTCAAACTCTCTTAGCCTCTAATGGTAACTTATGTTGAGAAGCAGTACCCTCTCTGCCTACCCATCCGCTCTCTAAGGGTCCTCGGCCTACTGCTCTCTCGCGCTCTGCTCTCAGGCCATCTGCTCATGCCATCTGCGCTATCTCCTCCCCGGGGTGCTGTCCCTAAATACACAATCACAGTATGGGTGGAACGCCCCTTTGACGCCCACCACGTACATTCACATGATCTCATTCTAGTTCTTTCCATAGCTTCATCTCTACGCGTCGTCCGTTAAGTTGACCTTTCTTCTTGGGCGCCATCTTCGTCTTCATGCTGGTGACTTCATTGACATTCCAGTTGACACTTTCAGAGCAAAGTCTATCACCTCAACAGAACTCTATTCATTACGATTGTGATTATAACCTCCTTTGGTCCTGTGAACGGTCATTTCTAAACAAGACCCCAAATTCCAAGCGTCTCTTATCTCACTTAGGCCATAAACTTCGTCCAGCATTGTCACTTTAAATTTAACAAGACCTTTGACTCTTGGCTCGCACATTCAGATCAAAGCTATCCCCTATTCCTGTGAGCCCACAAAATTACATGGAGCGGACTACACTCTTGCGAACCCTTGGTCAGTTAGGTTAAAATCACACATGACCAAACTATTCTAACATCCCTACAAACTCTTCTACACAGTATAACCTTTAACACACATATATATAATCGAATTTAGCAAATCATTTGATTATAAGCGAATGCATTTTACATAGAATACAACGTTATATTCTCGTTTCTTACACAGTGCTATATATGCTGCACATCTCTTCGCTTTACATTTCGCCGCTTTCTCCGTTTAATAATTACACGTTCATTCTATTCAGCACATTCTACTATTCTTAAGCATTTCTATACATTTCTATATTAGCCCACTATGTATACGGGCTCTCAATTCTAATGCATATTCTAAAGTGAATACAGATACATTTCCTATTACTTTGATTACATCGGCTAACTTTATGCTACAAATGCTATTTCACGTTATAGATTCTACGTTTGCGTTATATGCTTGTGAATATGGTACAGATATACTTTTCATTCAAATTGCGCTCTCTCAGTTCCCCCCTTTGATGACCTCTAGGGGTCATCACTAAATGCAATTTGAATGACACTTTACACAGAACTAGTTACAAGATTCCCTCTTTTTATCGTTTCGAGAGCTCTTAAACTTTTATACTGTTGATCTTGTAAAGCAGCTAATCTTCTTTCTTGCTCTCTCATGGACCTTTGTAACCGGTTCGTCCTATACCATTTGTACAGTTTCACTAACCCCAACAATGTGATTATGCAAATCAATATTATTAAGACAGGTTTCAATATGTACCACACAACACTTTTACCAAGGTTGGCAAACCAACTTCCAACCTTTCCTACTCCATGACCTACTTTTTCCCAAACATTTATTTTTGTTAAATCTTCGATTTCTTGGTGTATCTCTGTAATGTTCTGTATGACTTTCTCAAGTGGTTTTGAATTGTCTGGAATATAAGTACAACATTCCTGGACCTTCAAAGCCTTGCAGACTCCGCCCTCTTTTGCTAGCAGAACATCTAAAGCAAGACGGTTCTGAAGAACCATTGCCCTAATCGACTGCATTTCTCCTTCTACTAGCATCAATGACCTTGCAGTACTTGCAGACAATCTATCTACAACTGTAGCTAGTCTCCTGATCTTAACATCATTAAGTATCAAACCTAAAAGAGGAAACATTGCTCCAAATATGTCTCCTACTACCTCAGCATCTCCTACTTCTCTTTTCGCTCTTGTCGAAGCCTTTCCTTCTATGATCGCTAAATCCTTTGCATGATATATTTTGGGGAAGACAATTGCCAAATAACACGAACCATACCAATTGTCAGGCAATTTTACATAGGCATTTCTTCCACATACAAAATATACATTAGGAATTGCTTGCATCCCTTTCATAAAATCTTTCGTATAGTACTCTAACCTAAAAGCATGTTCGCAATTTACTTCACCTACAAATACACTCTCATAATATGTCTTGCTTCGAGTTAAACATAACTTTCCTTTCTGCGTTCTATCCAAAGCTATTGGACCATTGCTACCTTTCTTTTTGTGTGCTTTTTCTTCTTCGGTCCAATCTGTTTTCCACTGTCCTGACATTTTTAGAATCTTCTGCCTCCTGTACCGGTCATCTACTTGTCCTATGAACTTTTTCTCTACCTCTGACACTTTGCAAGTCAGATTATTTCTGCGTGCATATGAAGTATCTAGTGTATCCCAAGGAAGAAAGAATTTTGCTAGTCTATCCTCCTTTTTATAATAGTCCCACTTATTCATTTGTTTATAATTCGGGACTTCAGGCAGTACCGAATCATAATTTGAAAAGTAGTACTCGAACCCTTCTCTACCATAAAATATACTGAGCAATAAACTACATGTTATCCCATATGTCAGTGGGAGATGATGATATCTGATGCCTTCATCTACAGAAGCCGGCAATTGCATGCAAACATAACAATCCTTGGCCTCCATGGCATCAATATACTCGTACAATAACTTGGCATATGCGTTTGATCTAAAATTTCCCTGTGACTCGTCTACGTGTAACCTACGAGCTTCATCTGCCAGTAACGCCTTTTCACGGATCACATTGCTCTCCTCCTTCTTCCCAACAAGAGCAGGTTTCAAAGTCGTTACAGGCTTTACATCTGTTGTTTCTTTTTCACTTGCATGTCCTACTATGTATGATATGGTAACTACTGTTATAATGAGAAAAATTACTAATGCTATTAGTGTACCTACTATGCATTTGGCTTTTCGGTTTGGGTTGCCATTCTCCATGTTATCAAACAGCGTAGCTCTTTCTTTTTCGAGGAAAAGTTTTTCTTTTTCAAGTCTTTGGTTTGCTTTATTTGCTTTCTCAGTCTGTGAAGCGCTTTTAACCAACAAAAGTCTCTTTTTCACAACAATGTCTTTTTATCTTCAGCAACAGACAACCCTAACCCTTCTCCGTCCTCTAAATGTAATCCCTAATTTTATTCTTCTTTCCACTCGGCGCTAGGTTATCTTCTTCTTTATAGCTTAAGCACAAAAGTCTTTATGCATCTACAATGATTCTCGTACCTGCAGCTCTAATAACATGTTCCAATAATTCTAAACGAATGATTTTTTCTTCTTGTTCTGGTATTTGATGACCAAAAGTCGGAAACTCTAATCGATTTAGCACTAGGTCTTTGATCCGACTTAGGTGAAGGGGAATGGGAAGTGTGAAAGTCAGTAGCCCCTCAGTCTCGATTCCAGGCGTCAACATCCATATCTCCACTGCCACAATTGGATCGAGACTGATCACCTTCACTTCTCTCACTCTCCCAGATTTCTGTCCCCAAGACATCTGCTAGATAAGTCCACTCAGGGGTGGCGTACCTTCGGCAGGGCACACGTACCCTTCTTGATCTTCTCGGACTCTCAGAGCCTGAGTCCGTAGCTTCTTCTTCTAGATCCGACTCTTCAGAGATCGGGACAAGGGTTCTCTCTGGATTTTCTCTCAAGCTTGACCTTCTCCTTCGTTCTGGCCAACTAGCTTCGTCACTCCTTGTCCTCCTGCTCCTTGTTCTTGGACTTGTCTCTTGATCACTCACAGCTTGTTCGGTATCTGACTCGAACTCCCAGTTACTCTCTTCTTCTGAGGCGACTTCGGTCTCACTGGTGTCCTGACCGTCGTCAACCTGTTCCGACACAGGCTCAGCCTCTTCGATCACCTCTACAGCTTGGCTTTCCCCCTCTATGGCTTCTCCGCTTTCCGCTGGATTTTCATCCGAGAGAGGAGCTGTTTCTTCCAGAGGTGTTGGCACTCTTCGGGTGTGTGCGGCGTGTATCCAGTTGGGCAAGCCTCCACACTTTACTGCAGTGTTCGTAACTAGTATGACCTGGAATGGTCCTCGCCAGCGCACGTCTAGACAGTTCTTCCTGACATGCTTCTTCACCAGGACCCAGTCCCCCGGACACAGGTCATGACACAAATCTTGTGCTGATGGAACCTCTGCAGCCTGGACCTGGAGGGACACAGAATGAATGGCATCAGATAGTCCCTTGCAGTAGTCCAAGATCAAATCGTCTGTGATGTTCAACAACGCTGCAGTCGGAACCGATGGCAATCTCATAGCTCTCCCCATTAGCACCTCGTGTGGAGAGAGACCTGTTCTTCTATCTGGTGTGCTACGTATGCTCATAAGAACCAATGGAAGTGCATCAGGCCAACTCAGGGATGTTGATGAACAAACTTTGGCGAGTCTGGATTTAATCGTGCTGTTGATTTGTTCTACAATCCCCGAGGCTTCTGGTCGATAACTACAGTGGAGCTTCTGATCGATACTCAAAGCTGAACATAGCATCTTCACTATTTCGCTGTTAAAATGAGTTCCTCTGTCCGATTCCAAAGAGGCTGGCACCCCAAACCTCGGTATCAACTCTCTAAGCAACAATTTCGCTACTGTAAGTGTATTGCACCTACGTGTAGGGTAAGCTTCAACCCATCTAGAAAATATACAGACAATCACTAAAACGTATCTGAGTCGATTGTATTTGGGCATTTCAATAAAGTCCAGCTGCATTCTATTGAAAGGCCCCCCAGACCTCCCTATGTGACTCAATGTGACTGGTGTTCTCTTTCCTACGTTTAGTTGCTGACAGATCGCACAACGCTGACATACTGCTTCTGCCGCTACTCTAAATTTCGGATTATACCACGTTTGTCTGAATACTCTCACCATAGCATCTCTACCTATGTGTGCTGGTCCATGCAATCTCCTTGCCATTGGACTAACAAGTTCGTTTGGTAAAACTGCTCTCCCATCTGCAGAAATCCAGAAATTCATTTCACCTTTGGTACATCCAGCCGTTTCCCATCCCTTCTTTTCAGAATCTGGTGCATCTTCCTGAACACACTTCAATTCGTCCCACGTATCTACAGTGTCTAACAACATAGTTAACTCAGTTCTTTCTTGTATTCCCCCCACCTCTACATTGGTGTGAGAATATTCCGCACAATAACGTGCTACTTCATCGGCATATTTGTTCCCTTGCGACACAAAATCTGTATTCTTTGTGTGCGCGGCGCATTTGACAACCGCTATGGCTGTCGGACCTTGCAATGCTTCTAACAATAATCTCACGAATTCTCCATTCCTAATAGGAGAACCCGAGGAGGTCATGTAACCTCTTTGAGACCATAACTGCCCGTAATCGTGAACTACCCCGAAACCATACTGGCTATCGGTGTATATGGTGACTCGAATTTTGTTACCTGCTAAACAGGCACGGGTCAAAGCAATAATTTCAGCTACCTGAGCGGAATGTACTCCTTCCAGGCAAGCGGCTTCCACAACTCTGGTAATAGTACAAACTGCATATGCTGCTCTCAGCTGACCGATATCGTCTCTTACGCATGAACCATCAACAAAGAATATTTCATCGGGGTCAGTCAATGGCTCATCTACGATATCAGGTCTCGGTTTGGTGCATAGTTCAGTCACATCAAGGCAGTCATGATCTGTACAAATTTCATCATCAATCTCATTTGGAAGTGGCATCAAAGTAGCAGGATTCAAGACAGAGCATCTCTTTAGGGTCACATTCTCGGCAGCCAATATGACTTGCTCGTAGCGTGTGAGCCTGCTATTCGTCAGATGCTGAGTCTTAGTCCTGGTCATTAACAATTCCACAGAATGCGGTACGTACACCACTAACTGATGTCCCATAACCACATTTTCACATCTTTCAATGCTGACACCCGTTGCAGCAACGGATTTGAGACATCCGGGCAACGCTGCGGCTACTGGATCTAATGTAGCCGAAAAGTAAGCAACTGGCCTACGCGCATTTGCGTGTATCTGGGCCAAAACTGCTAAAGCACAACCTTCCCTTTCGCAGCAGTAAAGCAAGAATGGTTTTTCATAATCAGGCATTCCTAAAGCCGGGGCACGACACAAGTCCTCCCTCAGCTGCAAGAACGCCATCAAACAATCTTTGTCCCATGGTACCGGATCACTCACTCCTTTGTGCGTCAGTTGTAGTAACGGTTTTGCCTTCAGTGAAAAGTTGGCTATCCACTGTCGACAATAACCAACCATGCCTAGAAACATCCTGACTTCTCTTTGTGTTTTAGGCGCGTTCATTTTCATGATCGCCTCTATTCTGTCTGGAGACACCTTCCGTTTTCCCTTTTCAATCCTGTGGCCCAAGTATTGCACTTCAGTCAGACAATACTGCAATTTACTTGGAGACACCTTGTGTCCGTTCTCGGCCAAGTGATTTAGTAAGGTGATGGTGTCTACCTTGCAAGCTTCCTCAGTTTCTGACGCCACTAGGAGGTCGTCTATGTACTGGACCAGAACCGAGTTCTTGGGCAGTACTAGACTTTCAAGATTTTTCTTCAGCAGCTGGTTAAAAATCGATGGGCTTTCTGTATACCCCTGGGGAATACGACACCATGTTAAAACGCGATTTTCCAGCTTAAAAGCGAACAGATACTGGCTCTCCTCATCTAAAGGAATCGAAAAGAAAGCCTGGCACAAGTCTATCACTGTGAACCATTCAGCTTGGAACGGTATCTGAAACAATATCACTGATGGATTCGGTACCACTGGACAACATGAAACAACGATATTATTAATCTTTCGAAGGTCCTGCACTATTCTGTATTTTCCACTAGGCTTCTGCAAACCCATAATCGGGGAGTTACATGGACTTCCCACGATTTCCTTCAGTATTCCTTGTTTAATCATGGATTCGATCACAGGCTTTATTCCTGCAATCGTCTCCGGTGTCAACTTATATTGTGGTGTTCTTGGATACTCAGCATTGGGTTTTACCATGATCTTTACCGGTTCTACCCCTTTGATCAGTCCTATTTCTTCTCCAGTAAAATCCCACACCTCAGCTGACACTTTCTCCTTCAAGTCCTGTGGAAGCTCCTCCACCGTTAAGGTAGGATATAGTTCCACGCATCCCTGCGAGTTTACAACCTTAAAATCGGCATCATCATCGTTAGTCTGCACTTCTACTCCTTCAGGTGTGCAATATATAGTGCAATTTAGTTTGCACAACAGATCTCTTCCTAGCAAACACACAGGGCTAGAATCACAGATCACAAACTGATGTTCATCACTGTAATTCCCTATCTTCACTGACACTGGTTCTGTCAGAGGATTCGTCATTCTCCTATTTGCGACTCCTACCACCTGAATCGTTTCTCCCGACATTGGCAGACCTGGGACTACCGCCGATCTCAAAGTGGATCGAGTGGCCCCCGTATCCACCAAAAAGGTCGTAGGACATCCAGCCACTTCAGCCTCTACGTTTGGTCCTCTCTGGTCTACCTCCAGGGCTGCTCCTAGAGTACAGTCTTCTTCCCTATTCACTCGTTGCCCCGTAAGAGGATCAACGTAGTAGCATTCTTCTCCTCCTACGAACAGTGGCATTTGTCTATAGGTTTTCCCTCCATTTGCAATGCGAGGCGGTTGAGGGAACGGGGCTCGAGGAGTCTGAGTCCCCCCTTTGACAAACTTTCCCTTCGGGACTGCTGCTCCCTTAACCACGTTGTTCTGAACCTCATCCTCCTCCTGTTCTAATTCCCCCGTCTCGACATTATAAGGACACTCGCGTCTCCAATGTCCCACCTCGTTACACTGATGGCACCTCGTTGTCCTTTTCAGTGTCGCGATATCTACCCTCGGTCTCGGTCTTTCCTCCTCATCTCTGCTTTGATTATTCTGTTTCTTTCCTAGTGTTCCTGTTCCCTGTTGTCGCTGTCCACCCTTTCCAGCTGATTGCATCTGCACCAACATCAGCTTTTCCTTAAGTTTCTTTGCCTTCGAATCTATTTCATCGCTACAGTACCTCGCATACCTCAGAATCTCATCTAAAGGTTTGTTTTGCCAACAGATCAAATGCTGTTGAATCATTAAGCTTATGTCTGGTCTCAATCCCAGGACAAACTTCGACACAAACTGTCCTATGTCTTTAGGATCCATCACATCCAACCCACTATACTGTTTGAAGGCTTTCAGCAATCTCTCATAGAACTCGTGAACGGTCTCTTTAGGTTCCTGAGTGGTTCGATCTATCTTAACCCAGTCTATGTCCTGCAACGGCACCGTCTCTTTTAACCATGCTATTACCCTCTCGTACTTTTCCATGACTCTCTCTGATGGACCATTCGTTTGGGCATCCCTCGCGGGTTCACAAATGGGCCATTCGACACTAAGTTTGCATGCCGTCCACAAATGTCCGGGTACTACGATATCAAACAGGGTGTTCAAGTCGACCCACAGCACCTTAGAGATCTTCACGAACCTCTCTACCTGCTTATACCACTCAACGGGGTTCTCTCTTAGCTTTGGAAAGGAATTGGTAAATGCCGCTAAATCTCCCCTACTCCAGGGCACATGCACGTAGCTTCCGTTCGCGATTTCTCGCAAAGGGAAAGCTTCCATTCGCATTAGCTCTCCATCCGGGGACCTCGCAAGTGTACTCCTTCTGACGGATCCCCTCTTGGACCATCTTTCCTCCCATTTATCCAAATTCCTCCATAATCTAATACTCTGGATCAGTTCCTTTATGTGTATTTTCAGCCCAATCGTCCTACGCTCATCTAGATCCTGATCCGTGCAATTTAGCCTATGGTTACCCTGTAACGCTTTAGTTCGTGATAGGTCTATCATATACCTGTTTGCCAAATTAGATAAATTTTCATGAGCTGACCTCGCTTTCCGAGTAACATCCTTAGACATAAACAGTATTTCATCTGGTTCATACAGCTCTATCCTTTCCATTGGCAATGTGCCGTCTATTATTTCCTCCAAGTCTGATTTTAGACTCATTACATCGAGCCGTTTTGCTTTTATCTCAGCTCTCAGTACCTCACTCCTAGGTTGTTCGTTTACATCCCTCTCATCCCCACTACGCGCCCTACGTCTAGGCACAGGTGAGTTATGAGGCGTCCTTCTTGTTTCTCTTTGTTCCCACCTCTCTAGATCCCAAGCTTTCCCATCCTCCCTTGGGGTATGGTGGAACAATGATCTATTCCCCATCACTACATTCTGTCTTTTCGGCTCGGTCTCTTTAGATGCAAGATAGGATCCTCCGTTCTGCTCTAAATCACTGCAACTCCCTTGCTGTCTGGTGTCGCTCAATAAACGATAAGGTCCTTCACGGTCCTCGATGTTCCCGCGATCTCGTCCGTGATCACCGGATGCATGGCGAGATGCTTCGCGACTTCCTATATTCTCGTGACTCCAATGTCGCACATTTTCGCCCGGGGCATGGTGAGTGCACCTGAAACTATCTCGGTACTCCTGCGTCTTTCGTTCTCCCTCGCTAAGGATGAGGCGAGGCACTCCCCCATACCCTGCACTCCTGTCGTCGCACACTTGCCTACTGCCACTGGTGATATGGCAAGTATCTCCTTTGCTTCCTTGACTCCCTCTCTCCCACTCTGGGCTGCTTTCGCCAGCTCCGCAGTGAGAGAGGATCCTGTTATCCTGATCTCTCCATTCTGCTTCTGTTTCTAATCTTTTATTCTGAGTCTCTTCGGCATCATCCCATTCTTTCAAATACTCCCTTAATTCCTTAAAGGTTTTCGGTTTCTGTCCCCTCAGATCCATCTGTCCTCTCTGACCCCCTTGTTCTATCCAGGGACCCGTTGATGAATCTAATGGGGTACTCCGACTCTTTGGTCCTTGCAACTGCCTTTGGGAATTGATCGTATTATTCCTACTCTCCATCTCTGCCCTTTCCCTGTCCCATCTTGCCTGTTCCTCCTGCTGGGCTCCCTCTGGGTTGTAGATTGACACTATAGGACCTATGGTAACAGGTACTTGTAGAGCATCCGGCAATTGATACGACCTTGCACACTGCGTTTCTGGCACCTTCTGGACCACGAATCTTCCTACTACTCTCTGTACGGGACTAGATTGAGGTACTTCCTCACCTTTCTTGGGGTCCCACTCTGATGTGGGGAGCGGTTTATATTCCCCCCACCTAGCTCCGTCCCCTTGCTGTAGTTCGGGATTTTCGGCTTCTCTGTTGTACGGAGGTGGTCTATCTAATAATAGCCTCTCTATCAGATCCTCATCTGGCTCGCTATCCTCATCTTCCTCTAGAGGTTTCTTTTCTCCCGTAGCTTCTAGCATTGTGAACAGTTTGTCTGCTTCTATCTTTTGCACCCTCCACTTTTTAGCTTCATCGTCCCATTTTGCATCCTGCACTGCTTTTACCGATCGTCTCACTCTTTCTTGGCGCCTATTCAAGCTCTTTTCATGTGCTGCTCTAAACCATGAACTAAGGGCTTCGAACTGTGTTGGCCTCGGTAGAGGTCTCGTTGCGAGCATTACCGCTTTCAGTTGGTTCAATACTTCTAGCTTAAACGTCCCGTATCTTGGGAACGTCAGTTCCTTATTCCCTTCCGTTAGCTTATTCCACTCGGAGATCCATAGTATTGAGTGTAAGCCTACATTCACAGCCATATAATAAGCTGGTGTGCCTTCCCGTGGAGCTTCTTCCCCTGCATAAAAGTTTCTTCTATCTCTCCTAAAGATCGCCCTTAAACGCTTAAAACACTTCATTTTCGATAATCTTACGATTTTCCTTTATTCTCTTCCTTATCTACTTCCCGATGACAACCACCAATCCCTAGGCGGCTCTCGCTAATCAGCCTATCCCAGCGCGGTTCTACACTGACCGGCCAATCCCAGCGCGGCTCTACGCTGACGTCACTCGTCCCCTCTGCAGCAGTTCCCCTCCTTTCTCAGCTCGTCTCGCGGTCTTGCATGCGTTTCATTCATACACCGAAAAATGACTACTTCCGTCCAAGCGATCACTTTTCTCTGACTGTACGTCCACAGTCTAACTGTAATTGTCACCTCAACTGGCGAGACGTCTTCCTCTCACTTCAGACGCTCGCCTTAACTGATAGGTTACTTACACACAGTAAACGTACGACCAGCGTCCGTTACTCATACACTCACACTGTCACTCCCCCTATCATCGGTCCTACGGGCGATCAATGGTACCTCATGACCCCCTTTACAATGGTAGACAATTACTCTGGGTATTCGATACACCCGAACCACTTAAGCCCTTCTCTGGACTTAAGATTTTATCCGGTTGCGCGCGCTCACAACCTTCCCTCAATCACACTACAGGCATTCAACTCCGCTTGACATTACAACACAGGTACAACACAAAACACCGCAATCTGGCAACGCATGACCCTTATACTCACTCTCGACCGACTCTGCTGCTTTTCTCTCGACGCACCGTCAGCACCTTCTTCGGCAGGGATTCTTCTTCTGGTCGTCGATGACTAGGGACCTTGGGGTAATCTAGGCCTGACCTAGGTTGCCTTCCTCAAGAAGAAAACCATCCTCTGCTACCAACTGCGGGGAATGAGATTTTGATATCTTTTCTGATCACTTTGATACCTATCTCATTCTTCCTTTTTGGATCGATTATTATCTGTCATTGAGTAAAAGGCAAACCCCGCATAGGTTTAAATCAACCCCATAGACTGACGCAACTCTGAAGAACCACTTACAACTGATAAAGTTTAAAAGTTTAATATAAAATCAAAATCAGTTGCATATACAATCCTCTCAGGATAAGATTCAATAAGTATACAGGAACTAAAAGGAACATAAATTCCCTAAAGAACCTAAGTCTACAAACGAATACAATCAAAATCAATTCCAATATCAGCAGATTAAAAAGCATAGACACAAAGTGGATCCGTTGCGTCATCTATAAAAAGAGAATAAACAAGTTAAATCTGTCCCTACTCTATGCTAGGTGACATCCCTACTTCGCAAGTTCTTTACCTAAAAAGGTGTCAGCAGTTTGACTTCCAAAGAAGTTCAAACTCTCTTAGCCTCTAATGGTAACTTATGTTGAGAAGCAGTACCCTCTCTGCCTACCCATCCGCTCTCTAAGGGTCCTCGGCCTACTGCTCTCTCGCGCTCTGCTCTCAGGCCATCTGCTCATGCCATCTGCGCTATCTCCTCCCCGGGGTGCTGTCCCTAAATACACAATCACAGTATGGGTGGAACGCCCCTTTGACGCCCACCACGTACATTCACATGATCTCATTCTAGTTCTTTCCATAGCTTCATCTCTTCGCGTCGTCCGTTAAGTTGACCTTTCTTCTTGGGCGCCATCTTCGTCTTCGTGCTGGTGACTTCATTGACATTCCAGTTGACACTTTCAGAGCAAAGTCTATCACCTCAACAGAACTCTATTCATTACGATTGTGATTATAACCTCCTTTGGTCCTGTGAACGGTCATTTCTAAACAAGACCCCAAACTCCAAGCGTCTCTTATCTCACTTAGGCCATAAACTTCGTCCAGCATTGTCACTTTAAATTTAACAAGACCTTTGACTCTTGGCTCGCACATTCAGATCAAAGCTATCCCCTATTCCTGTGAGCCCACTAAATTACATGGAGCGGACTACACTCTTGCGAACCCTTGGTCAGTTAGGTTAAAATCACACATGACCAAACTATTCTAACATTCCTACAAACTCTTCTACACAGTATAACCTTTAACACACATATATATAATCGAATTTAGCAAATCATTTGATTATAAGCGAATGCATTTTACATAGAATACAACGTTATATTCTCGTTTCTTACACAGTGCTATATATGCTGCACATCTCTTCGCTTTACATTTCGCCGCTTTCTCCGTTTAATAATTACACGTTCATTCTATTCAGCACGTTCTACTATTCTTAAGCATTTCTATACATTTCTATATTAGCCCACTATGTATACGGGCTCTCAATTCTAATGCATATTCTAAAGTGAATACAGATACATTTCCTATTACTTTGATTACATCGGCTAACTTTATGCTACAAATGCTATTTCACGTTATAGATTCTACGTTTGCGTTATATGCTTGTTAATATGGTACAGATATACTTTTCATTCAAATTGCGCTCTCTCACAATGGTAGACAATTACTCTGGATGTGCGATACACCCGAACCACTTAAGCCCTTCTCTGGACTTAAGATTTGCACCGGTCGCGCGCGCTCACAACCGTCTCACAATCACACTACAGGCATTCAACTCCGCTTGACATTACAACACAGGTACAACACAAAACACCGCAATCTGGCAACGCATGACCCTTATACTCACTCTCGACCGACTCTGCTGCTTTTTCTCTCTCGCACCGTCAGCACCTTCTTCGGCAGGTAGCTCTTCTTCTGGTCGTCGATGACTAGGGGCCTTGGGGTAATCTAGACCTAACCTAGGTCGCCTTCCTCAAGAAGCCAACCATCCTCTGCTACCAACTGCGGGAATGAGATTTTGATCGCTTATCTGATCTCCTTGATACCTATCTCATTGAGTCCCTTTTTGGATCGGTTATTGACTGTCATTGAGTAAAAGGCAAACCCACATAGGTTAAATCAACCCCATATACTGACGCAACTTCTAAAGAACCACTTACGACTGAGAAGGTTTAAAAGGTTTATTATAAAACCAAAATCAGTTGCAAATACAAACCCCTCAATATAAGGTTCAACAGGTATACAGGTACAAGAAGGAACATGAACTCTCTAAGGAACCTCAATCGACAGAAGAAAACAATCAAAACCAATTCAAAAATCAATAAGTTGAATATCATTGACACAAGGTGAATCTGAAGCGTCATTTACAGAAAGAAATGAAACAGGTTAAACTGTCCCTACACTATGCTAGATGACATCCCTACTTAGCAAGTTCTTTACCTAAAAAGGTGTCAGCAGTTGGACTACCGAAGAAGCTCAAACTCTCTTAGTCTCAGATGGAAACCTATGTCGCGTAGCAGTACCCTTTCTGCCTACCCATCCGCTCTCTAAGAGTCCTCAGGCCATCTGCTCTGCCTTCTCCCCGGGATGCTGTCCCTAATACAAAATCACAGTATGGGTGGAACGCCCCTTTGAGACGCCCACCACGTATGCATTTCACGTGGTCTTGCTTCTGGTTTTTTCCATAGTTTTGTTTCTTTGTCTTCTGTTAAGTTGACCTTGCTTCCAAGGCGCCGTCTCCATCGTGCTGGTACCCCCATGACATTCCGGTCGACTCCTCCGGACCAGAGCCTATCTCCTCTAACAGAGCTCTATTCATCAAGCTTGTGATTGGTACCCCCCTCGCACATGCAAACAGACACTTTGAAACAGGGCCCCAAATTCCAGGCTCCCCTTATCTTACTAGGGCGTAAAACTTCGACCAGCATTGGCAATTTATTTTAACGAGACTTTTGACTCTTGGCTCACACGTGCAGATCAAAGCTAACCCACTATCTCTCCAAGCCCACTAAATTATATGCAGTGGTCTGCACTCGGTGAACTCTTATTTCTTCAGTTTAAAATAATATGTTAACACACCACACTAAAGTTATACAGTACACTTCTATAAAAATATTGCCTTTAACACACATATATAAGTAAGCAAATCATTGAATAATATCAAATCCATGCTATATGAAAGATACAATGGTATATTTCGTTCTTACACAGTGCCATGTGGTCTGCACGTTTCTTCATCTTACATTGTACATCCTTCTTCACTTAGCAGCTACATAACATGGAATCTGTTTAACGCATTTAATAATTCTAAGCATTTCCACACATTTCTACATTAGCCCACTCTCTATACGGCTTTTGTAATTCTAATAAACACTCTAAAGTAAATACAGATACATTTTCTCACTCCTTAAGTTACATAAGCCAACTTTACGCTACAGGCTTGTAAATATGATGCAGACATAATTTTCATTCAAATTGCGCTCTCTCAGAAGCTAAGTAGCGCCGGGACACCCCTTCGGGGGTAGCTGTGCGCTTTATAAACTACATAAAATAAATAAATAAATAAAATAAGTTAATAAATTGAATGAGTGAGGTAGGGAATAGTATTATTTCTTTTGGACTTCTGTTTCATTGCCGACCTGTCCTACGAAAGTGGGTAGGT
This sequence comes from Lissotriton vulgaris, assembly GCF_964263255.1. Classification (NCBI taxonomy): domain Eukaryota; kingdom Metazoa; phylum Chordata; class Amphibia; order Caudata; family Salamandridae; genus Lissotriton; species Lissotriton vulgaris. Next base: position 109,581,629 of record NC_141695.1, on the reverse strand, counting down.
AATGGGTCTATGGTTTAGTTTGCCATCTCACGTGAAGGCATTGCACATGTCCATCCAGTCCATACTCTCTGCAGAGGGCGGAGGTCACTTGTGTACCAGATACAGTCACCAGTCCAAAACGTGAGTATCTGAAGGAGGCGTGCACAGCTGTGGAATACTGATTGTTGTGTTAATGGTTGAGAAAAGAGTGATTAAGAGAAAAGAGATGACAAGTGAGATGTTAAGATGTAGGAATTCAGAAAGATGCAAGTAGAAAAGAGGGGTGAATGATTGCAAGATAGCAGAGGAAAGTATTGAGAAGAGGAGAAATGGATTAATTGAGCCACTCCAAAGTCTACTCTCTTTCACAGGGCTCACTAATGTTCAATTCTCAGTTGGTTATTATTAGAATTTAAACTTCATCAGTTTTAATTATTCACAGCAAAATAGTTGTTACTCATCTCTCTTCTACATCTAAGAAGTAACCGCTGTAGCTTGTTGTGAGCATGAATGTCTTGCCTGTGTAAAATAACCAACATCAAAGGCATTCAAATATTGGTCAGATAGCAGGCTATGTTCACATTTTAAGCCACACCCCTAAGTGTATGGGCCACGCCCCTTAAAAAAGCAATACTGCATTTTGCATTTCTATAGTGCTCAGTATATTCCCAGTTCTACTCTTTGGCTGCGCTTTTCCAGAGACCTTCCCCCCACGTTTTACATTCCATTGAAAGCTGTGGTAGTGGGGTCAGTTTCTGGAGGGTGACATTCCCTTGTACCGCTTATTTATTTTAGCACTATTCTGCACTTCTGTAGTTTTTGAAGCACTAATAAGCGAGTGACAGCAGTCAATTACCAGAGAGGGGCGGGGTTGCCTCGGTGCAGAGGAGAGTATCCCAGAGAGCGGGGGTGCGGTCCTGAGTACCGCCCCCTCGAGGGAATCTGTGCTGTGCTGTGCTGCCCCTTCCGGCGGCGGCGGCTCTGCTCCTCTGCACATCCAGTCAGTGCCGCCGCTCAAACTGACCTTTGGTGGGGGGGGGGCTAATACTTTATGCAAGTGGTGCAAGTCAAGCATTTCAAGCAAAGGGAGAAGAGCTAGCTTAATGCCAATATGAGGGAAAGAAGTGTCAAAATATGCAATTGAAACATATTGGACAAACCCAGTCCGATCATTATTTAAAGATTGGAGTCCATTACACCTAGATTCCTCCCTTGTTTGATGGTAGGCCTGGCGGCTGAGCTCATATTGTTGATGGGTGGAGTTTGGTCCATTTGACACAAATGAATATTTCAATGTGTGGCTTTTTTGTGTTTTTTGTTGTTGCTATGGTTAGAGACTTCTTTCATTTGACTGTTTGAGGCAATGACCATTTAAGTAAGAATCCAAGTCTTTCATACATAAATATGATTTTTGTATGATCTGCATAACGTTTGAGATTGAATTAGGAGATTAGATCTGGTAGAGAGCCAAGTCAAATGTTAAAGAGGAGGTAGGAATTTTAGGGGCATTAGTTGTGAATTAAATGGAGACCTGAAAGGATAAAATGAGATGATCTGACTGACAGAGCAGATTGAACCAGCTTCAGTTCACTCCTTGCACTCCAGTGTTGTGAAGTCTCCGTAGAAGCTTGGAATGATGAACAGTTTCAAAGGCAAGTGACTTGAGCTAATATATGCGTGCTTGTACTTCCATGTAGATCTGTGTCTTAGAGCAGATCTTTCATTCTTTTTTTGACTAAAAAAATTGTTATTGGCCAGATGGAAGCAGGACCGCTTGTTTCAAAGCATGTTTGTTTTAGGGAGGGGTTTATGTAAGACATTCCTTTGGGAAGATGTCTACATTCAAGGAGATGTTGACAAATCTGGCTGAATTGGCTACAGAGCTATTCAAGAAGACAGTTGTCTGCTGTTGTACTGCTGGCCTACAAGTGATTGCAGCATTGATGAAGTCTTCTGGTGCCAAGAGGTTAAAGGTGATTCGCTAAAGTTGTTACTTTTTTTTTTAATCTGGTGAACTGAGCTGTGCTGCTGAGATGTGTCTGAGCAGTGGAAAGGCAAGGATGGAGACTAAAACTGGTGATTCAGAATTAATTTAGGTGTACCTTATAAATGGCAAGGGTCCGTGGTGAGGAGGCGTTTTGCTGTGTTGCCAAGAAACCATGTGCCACCACTTCTTTATTATGTTTGGCTGAGCCTTTTCATCTTAACCCTTCTAGAGGGGCAGTCGTTTGGGATCTTGATAACTCTTACCATGGCTAAAGGCTCCTCAACTGCTCACCCTATTCGGATTTATTGTCCCATTTTACGGGCACCTGGCCACTGTCAGCTCTTCAGGCTGCTGCTCAGCTCTCTAGGACACAGGGCAAGTCTCCCTGAACCAAGACAGACATCTGTTATTGTGTTTCTTTAACTTTATTCACAAAAAATCCAATTTACAGGAGTCACCTACACATGTGCAGAGAGGAAAGACCATAAGAGAAAATATATTAATTTAAGAAGAAAGAATATTGCCTGGACATGCTATTTGGGCTGGAATGTCCCCTGCAAGGTGTACCATCACATTGCCCTATCCTGATCGGATCGACTGTGAGCACCTGTCATCCCGGTTTTGGCTTTGGCACTAGCCTCACGCTTATCTAGCATAAGCGCTGAGGTCCATGCTGTTCCTTAATGTGATTGAGGTCTTGGACCTGCCTTGTGACCTGCAGGGGCCCACCAAGCATGCCCTCAGTTTGCTGACCGTGGTCTGTCGGCCTGTTGTAGGTTTAGCATATAGATTGGTGGTGAATTTGTGGTGGATTTGTGAATCCACTCTTGACCAGACCTCTTTGTCTGTGTCAGTGTTATAACCTTAATCCTTGGGTGTCAGGGGGCTCCTACCTGCCACGACTCTGATACTGATGTTCAGGGGCTTCCTACCTGCCTCGACTCTGCTACTGATGTTTGTCCTTCTTCGTTTCCGCCTCGGCGGACACAGGATGTTCGTGCACCTTCCACAGCCGCCTGGGCTTGCACCGAGGCGGGGCCTCCGGCAGCGACGTCATCGCCAGTTGACCAATCATCTTCCACAACGGCGCTGATAACGCGAGGGTTTGAAGAGAAGGGCGCGAACGCCGGAGCAGCACCGGAAGCATCGGACGTCTTCGCCGCTGGTCGGAAGGAACCCGGAACCGAAGTGCCCGAGGAGACAGCAGCAGGAGACGGGGAGAAACCGACGACAGGAAAGCCAGGAGGCCAACGATACCACGCTTCGCCCAGCCACACTTCACCTGGAGAAGTGTGGCACCGCAAGGTACGAGCTCGTATACGGGGTCTGTTTCACCAAGAGGGAGGAACGGCTTAAAGGGGCGGCTGAGGGTACGGGGTCGGGACGGTGTAGCCTCGATTTAGAAACACTACAGACGGTGGTGGTCCCTGGTGTTCCCTCACGCCCTTCTCCTACCCCTCCACGTATCAGATAAGGGAAACAGTCCAGTAATGTGGCTTTCTTTCTTTTCCCTTCCACGTCACGCCATCGGGGAGTAAGAAGCAGACGTACCAACCGGGATCCCTGCCTTGACGGAGGAACCTACTTTGTGTTTCATCTGAAAGTTCTGTAACGCACCAAGCTTGAATAAATCTTCAGTACCACTATACGTTCCTCTCTGGTTATTGGCTATCCCAGCTGTACCAAACCTCACAAGTGGTGCCGTGACTCGGATTCTCATTTGAACCGTCCTCTGATACAAGATGGAAGCTTTGATTCAACAAATGAAGGAAGCTCAGACAAAACTCGAGTGGGCCATAGGTCAGACCGCTACTCAGGCTGACACCGACCGTACCACTTTCTCCAACGCCATGCAGGCTCAAGTTGATAATCTCGTGAAATTGGCCGAGGGACAGAATCAACTTTTGGCAGTATTAGGACAAGGTAGAAGCCACGCACCTGGCCCCGTTGTTCCGTTACAAAAGTTCACGCCAGGTGACGATCCTTTGGCTTTCTTCCTGAACTTTGAAAGGGCTGCCAGAGCCAGTGCCTGGCCGGGGGATAGGTGGCCATTCTATCTTGCACCGTTATTAACAGGTGACGCCCAGTCCGCTTATCAAACGGTTAACAGAGATGGGACTGCAGGGTATGCTGTCGTAAAAAAAAATATATTGGATCGACTCGGCAATGATGAAGAAACGCACAGACTCAAGTTCCGACAGGAACGAGGTACCCCAGGGGATCTTCCTAAAACTTTATTTTACAAACTCAAAGCAGCTGCCGACCTATGGTTGAAACCACATGAGGGTAATATAGACGATGTGATGAATAAAATCTACCTCGAACAATTTTTAGAGGCCCTTCCGTATGGTACGCAACGCTGGTTGAAACAACACGCAGGATTGACTCTTGAGCATACCATCGAAATGGCCACTTCTTATGCCCGTGCTCAAGGTCGACCCCCGGTGAAAGAACCGGAAAAACCCTTGAAACCTATACCAGTGAGAAATGAGAAAAAGTTTGTAAAACCCCTGTTTGAACCACAACGGCCACGTTTTCCCAAGCCGGAAGTACAACCCACTCAGGGACCTCAGTGCTATGATTGCGGAGAGTGGGGACACATAGCGAGGTTTTGTAGAAAGAAGCCGAAAGAGAGGGAGGAAGAACCCATGGATGTCAGTTATGCACCATATTCTCTTCTCTTTGCAGAAGAGACCGGACCGGTGTTTTACGTAAGTGTCACCATACATGGGAAAGTAGTTAGGGACCTACTAGACTCGGGGTGTAAACACTCGGTGGTCCGCCAAGAGTTAGTTCCTCCTTCGTGTTTCATGGTAGGGAAAACTGTGCATATACGTTGTGTTCATGGAGACGTTAAGGAATATCCCCTAGCCACTGTTAGTTTGTGCACGGCAGCAGGATCCGTAACTGAGGTAGTGGTGGGAGTAATGCCTTCTCTGCCAGAACCGGTCATTATAGGCACTGACAATCCGGGATTTTCTGTCTTGTTGAAAGACGCTTTGCAAAGCGATCCCCGGAATGCACTCCTAGTACCTGAACCCTGGGCTAGAGACACTCACTTTAGAACAGCACAGTTAAATGACGCTACTCTCTCTAATGCTTGGCAAATCGCCCGTTCTGGTCAAGACCCTTCTCAGAGAACATTTCCCACGTTTATTGAAGAAAACGGGTTGTTGTATAGAGTAGCCAAACCCGATGATACGCCCCAACTCTTGGTTCCTGTAGACTTTAGAGACCAAATCCTGTTTTTTGCACATGCGCATTTGTTGGCAGGTCACTCAGGAGCCGAAAAGACAGGACAGGCTATTTTAAAGCATTTCTTCTGGCCAGGGGTATATGCTCAAATACAACGTTACTGCCAGAAATGTCAAATATGTCAGCGCAGGAATCCATATGTCCCTCCAGCGGTTCCATTGAACCCCCTTCCCATCATCGGAAAGCCATTTGACAGGATTGGGATGGACCTTATTGGACCCTTACCGAAATCAACTAAAGGACATTTATATGCCCTAGTCTTGGTTGACTATGCCACTCGATATCCTGAGGCCTTCCCTCTTAGAGCAGCCACTTCGGCGGCCATTGCCCAGAAGTTGATAGAAGTTTTTTCCAGGATGGGTTTTCCTCGGGAAATCATTACTGACCAGGGAACCCCCTTTGTTTCAAAACTCATGGCCCAAGTTTGTAAGCAACTAGGAGTCAAACATATCAAAACCTCCGTATATCATCCCCAGACAGATGGCCTGGTCGAGAGATATAATGGCAGTCTAAAACTGACCCTAAAGAAACTTCTGTCCGGGGATGGTAAGAATTGGGACCAATTGTTGCCGTTAGCCCTTTTTGTCCTTCGAAGTCAGAAACAAGCTAGTCTGGGTACATCCCCGTTTGAATTACTGTTTGGTCGGGCTCCCAGAACCGTGCTCGAAATTACGAAGGATAGCTGGGAAAAGGAAGGGGTTCAGGAAGCCGAGGCTCTCTTGGACTATACACGGCAACTACAGTCGAGACTCCACAAACTCAGAACGCTGGCCCATGAACAGCTGTCGATAGCCCAAAAGAAACAAAAGACCTTCTACGATAGGGGAAAAAAATGGAGGGAATTGGATGTAGGTAACTGGGCTTTGGTATTGTTACCCTCCTCCACTCACAAACTTAAAAAAGAGTGGCAAGGTCCTTTTGAAATTGTCAGAAAAATAGGGAAGACCACCTATGTGTTAAGACTTAAAGGGAATAAGACCCAGATGTACCACATCAATCTCCTTAAAAAATGGTTGGGTAAACCTCCCCAGTCGGTACACACTGTGGAAAATGTCCCTCATACAGTGCATAGCACCCCTGTTAATCCTGAAATAACGGAAACTCAAAAGGAAGAGATTATGGCCTTACTGCTGCAATACAAGGATGTCTTTTCTGACGAACCCGGGAAGACCAACATTGCCGTTCACACGATTCCCACCCCCCAGGGTACGGTAGTGAAACAAAAGCCCTACAGAATACCGGAGGCCCGTAGACAGGCCTTTCAAGATGAAATCAACCAGATGCTACGTTCTGGCGTCATTGTTCCCTCGAAAAGCAACTGGTGCACTCCAGTGGTTTTAGTTCCAAAACCGGATGGAAGCATCCGTTTTTGCATTGACTTTCGAGCTGTGAATAGGGTTTCCAAGCAGGATGCCTACCCGCTTCCTCGTGTGGATGAACTGTTGGAGCGTCTTGGTGAGGCCCAATACATTACTACCATTGATCTCACCAAGGGCTACTGGCAGATTCCACTACATCCTGCAGATCAGGAGAAAACTGCTTTTTCTACCCCCTCAGGTCATTTTCACTTCACTGTTCTTCCTTTTGGCCTTCATGGAGCTCCGGCCACGTTCCAAAGAGCTATGGACACTGTCCTGTCTTCACACCAGCAGTATTCATCCGCTTATTTGGACGACATTGTGGTCTTTAGCAAAACATGGGAGGACCATAAAATGCATCTGGAGAATATACTCTCCAGTCTCCGCGATTCAGGGTTTCACATCAATGCAAAAAAAACCCGAGTCGCCTTCAAGAAAGTGAAATACTTGGGGTATGTACTTGGTAATGGACTAATTGAACCTCAGACTGAGAAAGTCAAGGCTATTCAGGACCTTTCCTATCCCAAGACCAAGAGGGAGTTGAGGGCTTTCTTGGGTTTAGTGGGATACTACAGGCGGTTTATTCCACAATTTGCTGAATTGGCAGGACCCCTCACGGACTTGTTACGGAAGACGCAGTCGTCTCCAAGACTACCTGCCCCTGGTCCTAAAGAGTCGACCGCCTTTCAGGCCTTGCAGAATGTCCTCACAACGTCTCCTGTGTTGGTTTCGCCTGACTATAGGAAACCCTTCATTCTTCAAACGGATGCCTCTGGGGTGGGTATTGGGGCTGTCCTTTCGCAGGAAGATTCGGACGGACTTGAGAGGCCGGTGCTTTTTATCAGCCGTAAACTCTTCCCCAGGGAACAGGCTTATTCCACCATTGAAAAGGAGTGTTTGGCTGTCCGCTGGAGTGTGGAAAAACTTTGATACTAACTTGAGGGTCGTCCTTTTGTTTTGTATACGGATCATGCCCCTTTGACTTGGTTGCAGCGTAATCGTGGCCACAACGACCGCATCCTTCGGTGGTTCCTTGCACTCCAGCCCTTTCAGATAGAGGTCCGTCATCGCAAGGGTCGTGATCAGGGCAACGCTGACTTTCTGTCCCGCTTTCCTCTTTCCCCCGATCGGGGAAATCCTGGGGGGAGGATGTGTCAGGGGGCTCCTACCTGCCACGACTCTGATACTGATGTTCAGGGGCTTCCTACCTGCCTCGACTCTGCTACTGATGTTTGTCCTTCTTCGTTTCTGCCTCGGCGGACACAGGATGTTCGTGCACCTTCCACAGCCGCCTGGGCTTGCACCGAGGCGGGGCCTCCGGCAGCGACGTCATCGCCAGTTGACCAATCATCTTCCACGACGGCGCTGATAACGCGAGGGTTTGAAGAGAAGGGCGCGAACGCCGGAGCAGCACCGGAAGCATCGGACGTCTTCGCCGCTGGTCGGAAGGAACCCGGAACCGAAGTGCCTGAGGAGACAGCAGCAGGAGACGGGGAGAAACCGACGACAGGAAAGCCAGGAGGCCAACGATACCACGCTTCGCCCAGCCACACTTCACCTGGAGAAGTGTGGCACCGCAAGGTATGAGCTCGTATACGGGGTCTGTTTCACCAAGAGGGAGGAACGGCTTAAAGGGGCGGCTGAGGGTACGGGGTCGGGGCGGTGTAGCCTCGATTTAGAAACACTACAGACGGTGGTGGTCCCTGGTGTTCCCTCACGCCCTTCTCCTACCCCTCCACGTATCAGATAAGGGAAACAGTCCAGTAATGTGGCTTTCTTTCTTTTCCCTTCCACGTCACGCCATCGGGGAGTAAGAAGCAGACGTACCAACCGGGATCCCTGCCTTGACGGAGGAACCTACTTTGTGTTTCATCTGAAAGTTCTGTAACGCACCAAGCTTGAATAAATCTTCAGTACCACTATACGTTCCTCTCTGGTTATTGGCTATCCCAGCTGTACCAAACCTCACATTGGGCTAACATCCTAAAGGTATGTTATGCAGTTTTTGTATTTGCTTGTGTAATACGTGCAATATATGCATGGGTGTCCCAGAGTAATGGAGGCCTGCAAGTTCCATTTTGGAATCCTAGCCTGTTCCGGTCCCCACGATGGAAGTGAGGTAGTTATCCCAGACAATTGATGTATTTTGTTAACGTTCCTGAAGATGGAGAAATAGACAATGAAGTGGGAAAGAAAGAGTAAAGACTGCTTTAGAAATTCATCAGGCCCTTTTGCCCCTTTTGCTGGGAGGAGCTTCTGATTAGTCTTTCTGCAGCACTGACAATTGGAAGATGGTGGGGGTGAAGACTGGGATCGAAGTCTGCCGTTCAGGGTGGAAAGGATCTTTTAGGTGAGGTCAGTCTTTTGTATTCTCTCTGATCACTGGTCAGTGCGGCTGTTGATAAGGCATAGAAAGCTTGAGTCTCTTTCTGCCTCTGTTGTGGGTACTCCAGGCTGGAGAATACCCTGCTGTGAGGAGCGTCACTTAAGACTAGAGATGTCTTAAGCCCAGCCCAAAGAGGACACTTGAAAATCTACCCCAATCACCCGTACTGAGATTGCAGATTGAAAATTCAAATCCCTGGTCTGCTTTGACTGCATAAACGTGAGAGCCACTGGCCTACTTATTGTTCCAGTTCCAAGTCCTCTTTGACCAAAGATGGGAGTGCCAGCTTCCAGAAAAGAGGGGATATCACCTGAGGTTTTGCCTTGGTGGAAGAGCTGCATCTGAACTGAAGACAACCTACATGAGTGCTGGGCTAGGGAAAGATCTGGGCAACCGCGCAGGGGGATGACTGTCCTGATAGTGCCAGAAACAGTAGGACCTGGCACTGAGGGCAATCCAAGGAAAGTGAGACTGCAAATAATTAGTAGAGAGCCTGAGAGTATGGGCTCAGTCTCTTGAAAATTGTGTTGCCAAGTGGGAATTATAGATTGCGGCTAACCTCAGTGCAATAAGAATGATAAAACGATTGCAGCTGACCTCACCGCAAAGTGGAAAACTGTGACCATGGTGGTCATTGCCAAGTAAAACCAAAACCTGCACCTTTCACCAGTGAGTGCTGCATTTACAAAGTGGACCTCATGGCTGCCAGCAGGCTGCTGTGTCCCAGACTGCGTGGCAGCCCATCTGCGACTCAACATTAGGAGACCCAGAAGTGGGTCCGATGGCTCTGCTGGGGGCCACAGCAGGCAATGTCTGTATCTGCTCTGCTCTGGCTGCCCATCCTGCAGCAGAGTACACAGGCTGAATGCCACTACTGCAAGCACCACATCTCATCCCAGAAGTGGAAGAGATGGAGACGTGTGCTGCTGAAGGACATAGATACATGCATTGATTGTAGTGAGACTGCATCAAGGGGGTTGTATTGATCTGATCACAAGCATTAATAAACTTGGGGTATCTACTCTTGAAACTTGATGAGTGTTGAAGGGGTAGGATTTTGCCCCGGATGCAGAGCCACCGTTGGATGGATTACGGAACATCCGAGGCAAACGACCCCAGCTCCCAAGGCTGAAGCCCAGTAGCACATGCTTGCTTCATGGCCTCCTGAACTAGGTCTGACTGATCCTCTGATATAGAAAGGAAATACATTCATACTGACCAGCTATGCACTGTGTGCCTCCTAACTCTATATATACACACTGCCATTCTCTTAAAACTACTTTAACAATGAGTCAAAGACCCAATGGATGCAGCTGGGTATTTAGAAAGATTCTTGGTACTAAGGCATTAAAGCAAAGCAGTGAAAATAAGGTCATTTTGAATGAAACCGTTATAAAAAGCACTTCACTGACTCCAGAACTCCGTAGCACATGACATAACACCATTCGCCATTCTTGAAGCATTAATGTATAGTAATAGTATTAGAAGAATTTTTGAGCACCTTTCCAGATGTGTTTGAGTACTTCTGAGAGTTACTTTTTAGATCTGGCCCTTTCGCTAGAGCTTGTGTTAGAAACAGAAAAAGAGGTTTAATGCGCTCTTTTAGGCCCCGGAAGGGCGTTTTCTTTAATTGCCATCCCGTTAAAATGTAATGACCTGCGATATGCAAGAGGAAGACCCCTCCCCCCCCCCCTCGATCATGCTCTGATTGTATTGGCTTAGACGATTGCTCCATTAGCCAGCAGTAGTCTGACCAGTAGAAGAATTTGTGAATAGAGCTTGCCAGTAAGTGTTTTTCCCTTATCCAAAATGGCTGCTGGGTTCAAAAGCCTCCTGCCAATCCGCCCTCCCACACCAATCCTCCGCCTCGGTTCACTTTCCCCCAACTGCACCGGCTCCTCCACAACCAATTCCCCTCTCCTGCTTCAGCCCCAACATCCTCAGCTCATGCCCCGCTCCTCCAGCGCACTTCCGGTATACAATCCAATGGGGTACAGACGTTGGTCTACACTGTGGCTTCAGGAGCAGCATAAGCAGGGCTGGCCACAGACGACCCTGCACCCAATGCCTTCCCAGCAGCCATTCTGAAGGGCAAGGCAGCAGATATCCGGTACAGCAGGTACCTCTATAGCCTGTGCCCACCCACTCTGTGCCCTTAGGCTGCAGCCCCCACTCAATTCTCTCACCAACCCGCAGCCTCGTATGATGAGCTTCACCCTTAGTGTTGTGTGTGGGCTCCCCTGCTGCTGCTTTCACCCACTTTCCCCTCCTGTACCACACCCCCCTCCCTTCCAGTTCATCCCCACAGCCCGAAACTGATTTAAACTCTCACACCACACCTGCCCCCACAGACTCCCCCCCCCCCCACACTCACTTCCTGTGCCACAGCCCCAGTACCCTATTCTCTCTTACACCAGTTGCAGATGAAACTGACAGGCACCCAGTACTGCCAGAAGAGCAGAAAATCTTGTGGGTGCATTTGTAGACATATGTGCATGTTCACGAGTTTTTTTGGGTAATTGAACGTACGCTGTGTCAGATGTGCTCGTGGAAGTGCTGGGTGATCGAGTGGTGTGAGTGCAGAGTTAGAGGTGTAAGTCCTGGGAGAAAGGAGTGTCAATGTCAGTGCAGGGTGCGTGGTGCGTGTGTGCATGTGAGAGCTGGGTGACCAGTGTGTCCATGTAGGTGAAGCCTGAGCTGGATGAGTGGATTCTCGTGTGAGTGGAGAGTGATTGGTGAATCTGTGCAGGTTGGTTGAGATGTGTGAGCTGTGTCAATGCAGAACGACGCATCCCTAGACATTCTAGGTAGCTCATCCTGGTATTTCTTCCTGGTAAATGGCACTTTCAGTGACATTTGAACTAGGATTATTGGGACATTAAATTAATCTGAGATGTAGGGTGGATAAAGTACATTATCCGCTGATTCTGCATCAAAATGTCAGCTTTGTGGACATGCCTAGTGTGACTTTTCTAAAGGTGTGAGAGCCAATAAAGGCCAGGGTCAGCTCCTGAGCTCTGACTCTTGGAACCACGAACTAGGTCTACATATGGCTTTTGCCGCACACGCCTTTTGTCAATCATTAAGCTCCCTATCTCTTCACCTAGTGGCTAAACTGAGTAACATGAAACCAGGATTCCTCGGATCAAATAATTGACTTGGTTGATGGAATTGGCTGACCCTAGACTTTATTTCACTGCATCACTTTTCTTTTATCATTGCCTTTGTGAGTACCTACAAGTTCAGTTTAGGATGTGTGCTCTACAAAACCCGCAAATGTTGTTCCATATGTTATTAAAATCCTAGCAACGAACACATGATAACTTACTTGTATCTTGGTTTATTAATAGCATCGCCAACAGAGGCATGAATGTTTCTAGGATTATGTTTAGAAACTAATGGATATATTTACTAGAGAGTGAGAGCAGGGCAGTGCCATATCTATTACGATATGGCAATTTCCTGTTCTTTCTCTAGCACTAGAGCGCTCTAAGGCCCTCCTATTGCCACACAGGCGCATTTTTGCACATTAGTGCAAATGTGCTTGTGTCCTGTTTAGCATAGGTTTTGTACTGGAAGACATGGCTGGACTGGCCTTAGTGGGCATCTGGCATTTTCCTGGGAAGCTGGTAGGGTGGGGTCCAGTTTTGGAGGAGGTGGGGGCAGTTTTGTTACTGGGGACCGGTTTTTCATCCATGCTGCAATATATACCCCCAGTCACAAAAGCAGCTGTGCTGGGGGTCGGTTTTTTTAAAGTAGCAGTGCTTGAGGCCTGCACATCCCTCTCGCCTGACCCCCGGAGTGGGGCCAGTTCAACAACACTGCCAGGGCTGCCTTGGGTTCCCAGTCCGGCTCTCCAGGAAGGGTACCATTCCATTACAAAACACCTGCCTAAACAATGTTAAATATTTTCACTTTTCTCCTTTTTAGGTCAACCTTTTGTATACTTGCCTCAAATATGCATTTTTGGTGCAAAACCTTCTCTACTATCAGTAGAAAGGGCTTCGCATCAAAACCATGGGACACTAAGCACTGCCCGTGGAACACCCGCTTGACGCAAAGTAAAGCAAACCAGAGCATAGCGCTGCTTTGTGTTACTTTCAAATGCAAAAACAACAGTTGATGGACAGAATGCAGAACAATGGTATACATTCACCCCAGTACAAAGATCTGGGCCTAAATCCATCGTTTTTTGCTCACCTTGCCATTCCAGTTTGAACCCAGCCAAATGAAAATCAGTCTTGACCCTGTGCCCCATGGGAACAGTCCAGCCCGAACTGCCAAGCCAGGTCCTCCCTGGACTGAAACAAGCATCCTAGGACCAGTTTCGGGCTTTCAGCCCTCAACAGCCAGGATAGCTTGATTCCAGTGGCATGGAGAGCACAGGACTCACGTCTGAGCATACCCGACCCACTCGGGGTGACAAATGCAAAAACAACAGTTGATGGACAGAATGCAGAACAATGTCATAGATGCACCCCAGTACAGAGATCTGGGCCTAAATCCATCGTTTTTTTGCTCACCATGCCATTCCAGTTTGATCCCAGCCATATGCAAATCCGTCTTGACCCTGTGCCCCATGGGAACAGTCCAGTCCGAACTGCCAAGCCAGGTCCTCCCTGGACTGGAAACAAGCATCCTAGGACCGGTTTCGGGCTTTCAGCCCTCATTAGCCAGGATAGCTTGATTCCAATAGCATGGAGAGCACAGGACTCATGTCTGAGCATACCCGTCCCACTCGGGGTGACAAATGCAAAAACAACAGTTGATGGACAGAATGCAGAACAATGTCATACATTCACCCCTGTACAGAGATCTGGGCCTAAATCCATTGCTTTTTTGCTCACCATGCCATTCCAGTTTGCCTATCCTGGCTGAAGAGGGGTGAAACTCCGAAACTGGTCCTAGGATGCTTGTTTCCAGTCCAGGGAGGACCTGGCTTGGCAGTTCGGGCTGGACTGTTCCCATGAGGCACAGGGGCAAGACTAATTTGCATATGGCCAGGTCTAAACTGGGGTGGCACGGTGAGCAAAATAATGACGGATTTAACCCAGATCTCTTGACTGGGGGTCAATGTTTTGATTTGTTCTTCATTCCGTCCATCAATTGTGTGTCTTTGCTTTGTGTTATTTTCAGGCAACTCTGGAACGCTGCAAAGTGACATCTTACGTTAGGTTTTCGTCCCTTTTGTGGCTCAAACCTGGGATGTTAATCTGCCCGTAGGATTTCTCATAAATTTCATTTTATAAAGTAATACATTCTAGTGTGCTGAATTGAAACGCTTTTCAATTAAAGAAATGTACTTTTTGAATTTTTAAGCATCTTTAGCACATTTTTACATGACGATTTCATACCAAGCAGAGGGCTTGGTGTGTCTGTGTTATGGCGCTTAGAAACAAGCCGTATGGTTTGCTTAACTCTCTGCCCGTCTGTGTATTTTGCCTGAAGGCTTGATCATTGTGGATTGGTCATTGGGGAGAGGAGGATGTGGCACTTCCGCCGGAGCGGCCCAGCTTTGGCGCGGGGGAACCAGGTTCGAGTCTCGGCGTCGGATCAACATGCTGTGATTCCGGGCAAACCACTTCAGTTCTCTGTGCCTATCAATGAATAATGTGTGTTTCTTGTGTAATGTAGCTGGTGCTAAGCGGGCCAGTACCTCCCGGTCGAGTTCGCGCTGTATGAACTTTGGTGATGCTGTGGAATGCCTTGAATGGATTTCTAGTAGCCGCTGACAGAGGGCGTGCGGGGCAGGGTGGGGATGTAGCAAACGAGGACATACGAGGGAACAGAGGACGCATATCTCCATGTCTGTGTTTGCTACAGGGCTCGAGTCGGGGTACCACGCGGGTGGATGGCGTCCACCCACATATTTTACCGGGTGGATGCCGTCCCCCCTGCCAAACAGCTGGACTTCACTCTTTGGCCTCTCTGGGGCGAGATCGGATCTCGTCCCAAAGAGTCCAAGCGCTTTAAACGTGATTTCAGAGTAAGCTAACGCAACAGAGAACAGGCAGCGGAATCTGACCCTGTGACCCTGGGGCTGGGAGGCAGCATGACCCACAGAGCGTGGAACAATCACATCTAAGGGGTGAGCGAGGGGAGGCAATGAGCCCGCTGGTGCAAGCCACCTTTCGTGACGTCACTTCCTGTCGTGAAAGGTGACAGCGTCCCCCCACTTCTTTTTTAGGGCTCGCCTGCTGATGCGCTTCTGCGCATCGCTGGCGAAGCTCTATTACGGCTTATCCAGTGTTGAACCACCACTGGCGATTCCACTGGCGATTCCTTCAAGTGCATGTGCTTTTTAGGTCATTGCGCAAGCGCAAGCCCTAAAAAGCGCGTGCACAATGCCACCAGCCGCCTGCCTGCCTGCCTCGCATTACCAGATCAAAGGCAGCCCAGCCCCCCTCCCACAAGCTTCTCAGCGTGTGCTCTGCCTCAGGCCGGCATTTCTCCTCCCTCGGGCAAACAGATAGCCGCAATAACACCCTCCCTGCTCAGCTTTTTTTCTCAATTTCTCCCCGTCTACACTTCCCATTAGGAGCCCTTCCTCCCCCCAGATAATCTATCTCCATAAGAGATAAGCAGCTCTTCCACCATCTCAAACCCGTATTAGTGCACGATTAATGAACCAACAGCGCCACAAAGACACCATTTGTTAAAGCAATGGACCTAGCGGCTCCTCACTATGCATGTTTTTACTTAGAAAATCAGCACAATGCAGCAGTGTGACATCAAGCCAGGTTCATCGACATCACTGCAAAAGTAAAGTTTTTATTCCCCATTTCCTCTTCAAGAAAGTGACTGCGCATCAGCCTCTACGGATCAGAAAGCGGAGCCCCCCCCACTGACCGGGCTGTGAGTCAAATGGCCATGTTTCACAAATTATGGTTTTCGTGGTCTTATTCTGGAGTAGACCTGTTGGCAAGAGAGGAAAGAGCAAGGCTCTGACAGTCAGTCCTCCTCTGCTTCATAGTATGCCGCGCCACTATAGTAAGTTGAACAAGGGATATTATTTGACAGAAAGAGGCAACCTGCAAATACATTGAGCAGTCTACATTTTTATTTTTTAAAGCTACATACAATGCACCATAACTATTCTAGGTCTACAAATGGAAATACATAACAAGCAACATTTTTATTTATTTTTTAAGAGGTGCATACAAAAACCTAGCAATTAAGATATGCCACGTCAAATAATAACTTTTGTCGCCAATTAATTATCAGTGTCTGGAATGGATATGGTCACACCCTCACTCACCCTCAACCCCTCACCCTCACTCACCCTCAACCCCTCACCCTCACTCACCCTCAACCCCTCACCCTCACCCTCACTCACCCTCAACACCTCACCCTCAACCCCTCACTCACCCTCACGCTCACCCACCCTCACCCTCACTCACCCTCAACACCTCACCCTCACTCACCCTCAACCCCTCACCCTCACTCACCCTCAACCCCTCACCCTCACTCACCCTCAACCCCTCACCCTCACTCACCCTCAACCCCTCACCCTCACTCACCCTCAACACCTCACTCACCCTCACGCTCACCCACCCTCACCCTCACTCACCCTCAACACCTCACCCTCACTCACCCTCAACCCCTCACCCTCACTCACCCTCAACCCCTCACCCTCAACCCCTCACTCACCCTCACTCTCACTCATCCTCTATCACCCTCAACCCCTCACCCTCACTCACCCTCAACCCCTCACCCTCACTCACCCTCAACCCCTCACCCTCACTCACCCTCAGCCCCTCACCCTCAACCCCTCACCCTCACTCACCCTCACCCTCACTCACCCTCAACCCCTCACCCTCACTCACCCTCACTCACCCTCACTCACTCTCTCTCACCCTCACTCACCCTCAACACCTCACCCTCACCCTCACTCACCCTCACTCACCCTCAACACCTCACCCTCACTCACCCTCAACTCTCACCCTAACTCACCCTCACCCACCCTCACTCACCCTCAACCCCTCACCCTCACTCACCCTCACTCACCCTCACCCTCACTCACCCTCACTCACCCTCACTCACCCTCAACCCCTCACCCTCACTCACCCTCAACCCCTCACCCTCACTCACCCTCAACCCCTCACCCTCACTCACCCTCAACACCTCACCCTCACTCACCCTCACTCACCCTCAAACTCAACATACATACATACATACATACATACATACCCTCACTCACCCTCACTCACCCTCAACCACTCACCCTCACTCACCCTCAACCCCTCACCCTCACTCACCCTCACTCACCCTCAACCCCTCACCCTCACTCACCCTCACCCTCAACACCACACCCTCACCCTCACTCACCCTCACCCTCACTCACCCGCACCCTCCCTCCCTCACTCACCCTCACTCGCCCTCACTCACCCTCACTCACCCTCAACCCCTCACCCTCAGCCCCTCACCCTCACTCACCCTCAACCCCTCACCCTCACTCACACTCAACCCCTCAGCCTCAACCCCTCACTCACCCTCACTCTCACTCATCCTCACTCACCCTCAACCCCTCACCCTCACCCACCCTCAACCCCTCACCCTAACTCACCCTCAACCCCTCACCCTCACTCACCCTCACTCACCCTCACTCACCCTCATTCACCCTCAACCCCTCACCCTCACTCACCCTCAACCCCTCACCCTCAACACCTCACTCACCCTCACGCTCACCCACCCTCACCCTCACTCACCCTCAACACCTCACCCTCACTCACCCTCAACCCCTCACCCTCACTCACCCTCACTCACCCTCAGCCCCTCACCCTCAACCCCTCACCCTCACTCACCCTCACTCACCCTCACTCACCCTCACTCACCCTCACTCACCCTCACTCACCCTCAACCCCTCACCCTCAACCCCTCACCCTCACTCACCCTCAACCCCTCACCCTCACTCACCCTCAACCCCTCAGCCTCAACCCCTCACTCACCCTCACTCTCACTCATCCTCACTCACCCTCAACCCCTCACCCTCACTCACCCTCAACCCCTCACCCTCACCCTCACTCACCCTCAACACCTCACCCTCACTCACCCTCAACACCTCACCCTCAACCCCTCACTCACCCTCACGCTCACCCACCCTCACCCTCACTCACCCTCAACACCTCACCCTCACTCACCCTCAACCCCTCACCCTCACTCACCCTCAACCCCTCACCCTCACTCACCCTCAACCCCTCACCCTCACTCACCCTCAACCCCTCACCCTCACTCACCCTCAACCCCTAACCCTCAACACCTCACTCACCCTCACGCTCACCCACCCTCACCCTCACTCACCCTCAACACCTCACCCTCACTCACCCTCAACCCCTCACCCTCACTCACCCTCAACCCCTCACTCACCCTCACTCTCACTCATCCTCTATCACCCTCAACCCCTCACCCTCACTCACCCTCAACCCCTCACCCTCACTCACCCTCAACCCCTCACCCTCACTCACCCTCACTCACCCTCACTCACCCTCACTCACCCTCACTCACCCTCAACACCTCACCCTCACCCTCACTCACCCTCACTCACCCTCAACACCTCACCCTCACACACCCTCAACCCCTCACCCTCACTCACCCTCACCCACCCTCACTCACCCTCAACCCCTCACTCACCCTCACTCACCCTCACTCACCCTCACTCACCCTCAACCCCTCACCCTCACTCACCCTCAACCCCTCACCCTCACTCACCCTCAACCCCTCACCCTCACTCACCCTCAACACCTCACCCTCACTCACCCTCACTCACCCTCAAACTCAACATACATACATACATACATACATACATACCCTCACTCACCCTCACTCACCCTCAACCACTCACCCTCACTCACCCTCAACCCCTCACCCTCACTCACCCTCACTCACCCTCAACCCCTCACCCTCACTCACCCTCACTCACCCTCACCCTCAACACCTCACCCTCACCCTCACTCACCCTCACCCTCACTCACCCGCACCCTCCCTCACTCACCCTCACTCACCCTCACTCACCCTCACTCACCCTCACTCACCCTCACTCACCCTCACTCACCCTCAACCCCTCACCCTCAACCCCTCACCCTCACTCACCCTCAACCCCTCAGCCTCAACCCCTCACTCACCCTCACTCTCACTCATCCTCACTCACCCTCAACCCCTCACCCTCACCCACCCTCAACCCCTCACCCTAACTCACCCTCAACCCCTCACCCTCACTCACCCTCACTCACCCTCACTCACCCTCAACCCCTCACCCTCACTCACCCTCAACCCCTCACCCTCAACACCTCACTCACCCTCACGCTCACCCACCCTCACCCTCACTCACCCTCAACACCTCACCCTCACTCACCCTCAACCCCTCACCCTCACTCACCCTCAACCCCTCACCCTCATTCACCCTCAGCCCCTCACCCTCACTCACCCTCACTCACCCTCACTCACCCTCACTCACCCTCACTCACCCTCCACCCCTCACCCTCAACCCCTCACCCTCACTCACCCTCAACCCCTCACCCTCACTCACCCTCAACCCCTCAGCCTCAACCCCTCACTCACCCTCACTTTCACTCATCCTCACTCACCCTCAACCCCTCACCCTCACCCACCCTCAACCCCTCACCCTAACTCACCCTCAACCCCTCACCCTCACTCACCCTCACTCACCCTCAACCCCTCACCCTCACTCACCCTCAACCCCTCACCCTCAACACCTCACTCACCCTCATGCTCACCCACCCTCACCCTCACTCACCCTCAACACCTCACCCTCACTCACCCTCAACCCCTCACCCTCACTCACCCTCAACCCCTCACTCACCCTCACTCTCACTCATCCCTATCACCCTCAACCCCTCACCCTCACTCACCCTCAACCCCCCACCCTCACTCACCCTCAACCCCTCACCCTCACTCACCCTCAGCCCCTCACCCTCAACCCCTCACCCTCACTCACCCTCACTCACCCTCAACCCCTCACCCTCACTCACCCTCACTCACCCTCACTCACCCTCAACACCTCACCCTCACCCTCACTCACCCTCACTCACCCTCACTCACCCTCAACACCTCACCCTCACTCACCCTCAACCTCACCCTCACTCACCCTCACCCTCACTCACCCTCAGCCTCTCACCCTCAACCCCCCTCACCCTCACCCACCCTCAACCCCTCACCCTCACTCACCCTCACTCACCCTCACTCACCCTCACTCACCCTCAACACCTCACCCTCACTCACCCTCAACCCCTCACCCTCACTCACCTTCACCCTCACTCACCCTCACTCACCCTCAGTCACCCTCAACCCCTCACCCTCACTCACCCTCACTCACCCTCACTCACCCTCACTCACCCTCAACCCCTCACTCACCCTCAACCTCTCACCGACCCTCAACCCCTCACCCTCACTCACCCTCAACACCTCACCCTCACTCACCCTCACTCACCCTCAAACTCAACATACATACATACATACATACATACATACATACCCTCACTCACCCTCACTCACCCTCAACCCCTCACCCTCACTCACCCTCAACCCCTCACCCTCACTCACCCTCACTCACCCTCACCCTCCCGCACTCACCCTCACCCTCACTCACCCTCAGTCACCCTCACTCACCCTCACTCACCCTCACTCACCCTCACTCACCCTCAACCCCTCACCCTCACTCACCCTCAACCCCTCACCCTCACTCACCCTCAACCCCTCACCCTCACTCACCCTCAACCCCTCAGCCTCAACCCCTCACTCACCCTCTATCACCCTCAACCCCTCACCCTCACTCTCACTCAACCCCTCACCCTCACTCACCCTCACCCACCCTCACCCCTTACCCTAACTCACCCTCACCCTCACTCACCCTCAACCCCTCACCCTCACTCACCCTCACTCACCCTCAACCCCTCACCCTCACTCACCCTCAACCCCTCACCCTCACCCTCACTCACACTCACCCTCACCCACCCTCACCCTCACTCACCCTCACCCTCACTCACCCTCAACCTCACTCACCCTCATCCACCCTCAACCCCTCATCCTCACCCTCACTCACCCTCAACCCCTCACCCTCACTCACCCTCAACCCCTCACCCTCACTCACCCTCACCCTCACTCAACCTCACCCTCACTCAACTTCAACCCCTCACCCTCAATACCTCACCCTCACTCACCCTCAACCCCTCAGCCTCACTCACCCTCAACCCTTCACCCTCACTCACCCTCAACCCCTCACCCACACCCTCACTCACCCTCACTCACCCTCACACACCCTCACTCACCCTCACTCACCCTCACCCTCACTCACCCTCACCCTCACTCACCCTCACCCTCACTCACCCTCACTCACCCTCACTCACCCTCAACCTCACTCACCCTCACCCACCCTCAACCCCTCATCCTCACTCACCCTCACCCTCACTCACCCTCAACCCCTCATCCTCACTCACCCTCAACCCCTCACCCTCACCCTCACCCTCACTCACCCTCAATCCCTCACCCTCACTCACCCTCAACCCCTCACCCTCAATCCCTCACCCTCAGTCACCCTCACCCTCACTCACCCTCAACCCCTCACCTTCACTCACCCTCAACCCCCTCACCCTCACTCACCCTCAACCCCTCACCCTCACCCACACCCTCACTCACCCTACTCACCCTCACTCACCCTCACTCACCCTCACCCTCACTCACCCTCAACACCTCACCCTCACTCACCCTCAATGCCCCACCCTCACTCACCCTCAACACCTCACCCTCAACCCCTCACTCACCCTCACTCTAACTCACCCTCACTCACCCTCAACACCTCACCCTCACTCACCCTCACCCACCCTCAACCCCTCACCCTAACTCACCCTCACCCTCACTCACCCTCAACCCCTCACCCTCACCCTCACACACCCTCACTCACCCTCACCCTCACCCTCACTCACCCTCACCCTCACCCTCACTCACCCTCACTCACCCTCACCCTCACTCACCCTCAACCTCACTCACCCTCACCCACCCTGAACCCCTCATCCTCACTCACCCTCATCCTCACTCACCCTCAACCCCTCACCCTCACTCACCTTCAACCCCTCACCCCCACCCTCACTCACCCTCACCCTCACTCACCCTCACCCTCACTCACCCTCAACCCCTCACCCTCACTCACCCTCAACCCCTCACCCTCACTCACCCTCAACCCCTCATCCTCACCCTCACTCACCCTCACTCACCCTCACCCTCACCCTCACTCACCCTCACCCTCACTCACCCTCAACCTCACTCACCCTCACCCACCCTCAACCCCTCATCCTCACTCACCCTCAACCCCTCATCCTCACCCTCACTCACCCTCACTCACACTCACCCTCACCCTCACTCTCACTCACCCTCACCCTCACCCACCCTCACCCTCACTCACCCCCACCCTCACTCACCCTCACCCTCACCCTCACCCTCACTCACCCTCAACCTCACTCACCCTCACCCACCCTCAACCCCTCATCCTCACTCACCCTCATCCTCACTCACCCTCAACCCCTCACCCTCAACCCCTCACCCTCACTCACCCTCAACACCTCACCCTCACCCTCACTCACCCTCACCCTCACTCACCCTCAACCCCTCACCCTCAATCCCTCACCCACCCTCACCCTCACTCACCCTCAACCACCCTCAACCCCTCACCCTCACCCTCACTCACCCTCACCCTCACTCACCCTCAACCACCCTCAACCCCTCACCCTCACTCACCCTCAACCCCTCACCCTCACCCTCACTCACCCTCACTCACCCTCACTCACACTCACTCACCCTCACTCACCCTCACTCACCCTCACCCTCACTCACCCTCAACCCCTCACCCTCACTCACCCTCACTCACCCCCACCCTCACTCACCCTCAACCCCTCACCCTCACTCATCCTCAACCCCTCACCCTCACTCTCACTCACCCTCACTCACCCTCACTCTCACTCACCCTCACTCTCACTCACCCTCACTCACCCTCAACCCCTCAGCCTCACCCTCACTCACCCTCAACACCTCACCCTCACTCACCCTCACTCACCCTCAACACCTCACCTTCAACACCTCACCCTCACTCACCCTCAACCCCTCACCCTCCCTCACCCTCAACCCCTCACCCTCCCTCACCCTCAACCCCTCACCCTCGACCCCTCACCCTCGACCCCTCCCCCTCAACCCCTCACTCACCCTCACTCAGCCTCACTCACCCTCACTCACCCTCAACACCTCACCCTCACTCACCCTCAACCCCTCACCCTCACTCACCCTCACAACACATATTGTGTTACAATAGGTGTCACATTTGCAAAAGATAAAACTATTGGCATTGTAAATAACAAAGCTATTAATTCGCTATTTTCAAAACAAGCACATAAATAAAAAATGTGTCCTTTACAATACCAATAGCTCAAACTTTCCTAATGCAAGACCTATTGCATTGCTGTGCTTCTCTACCCTGCTGCACTCTCCTGCTCTAGAGATGTGGCCTAACGACAAGAGCTGCCATCTAAGTCACGTAAATACAAAATATGTTGCATTCCAAATGCTATAGGTGTCACATTCGCAAAAGCTATAACTATTGGCATTGTAAATGACAAAGCCATCAATTTAGCAATTTTAAAAACCAACAAATAAATAACATATGTCATTTACAATACCAATAACTCCAACTTTTCTAATGCGAGACCTATTGCATTTCCAATGCTTGTTTAGGACTTGTGCCCTGGTTTGCTACCCTACCCCGCCCTAAGAGAGCCGCTACTGTGTTTAGCCGTCACGGTACCAACAGATTCTATTGCATTTCCATTGCTTGTTTAGGACTTGTGCCCTGGTTTGCTACCCTACCCCGCCCTAAGAGAGCCGCTACTGTGTTTAGCCGTCACGGTACCAACAGATTCCACTGAGCAAACTGAACTCCCTTAACCTCCCGCTGCCGCCCCGCCCCCGCAGCGCTGATTGGGCTAAAAGTCATTCACTACCTTGCCTTACTTACTCATACAGCTTTAAAAGGTAGACTCGGAGCCGGCGCGGGACAGATCCTAGCGCCCCGGCCGCCCGTGCAACATCTGTCTGGGTGCTAGAGCGAGAAGTGTGTCCGAAGCGATGGAAGAGGTGAACCTGTCTCTATCAGAAGCCGGGGGGCCTATTGCGGGGTTCAAAGTGGCGGAGGAGACCCTGGCCCCCGAGGGTGCCCCGGGGCATGGGGCAGGATCAGAGAGGGTGGCAGTGCCCCCAGAGCAGACCGCGCTCCTCTCCGCAGCCACGGCGGAGCACCAGCCCCCCAGAGCCCCCCGCCGACGCAGCCAGGATCAGAAGACAGGTGAGTTTGGGGTCCATCTACCGCTTTGACTGGGCAGGTACTCTGATGTCCAGGCATCTTCTGCCACCCCTTCTCTGCCATGACATTAGAAACATGTTTACGCTTGAAGCGCGGGAACTGGGGGCTGCCAATGACGAGGGCGTCTCAGGAGGGTTCGTGCACTTTCTGCAGAGTGCTCCAGGCTGTCGGGCTGCCGGTGCAGACCTGCGACGAGGAGGATACCCTGGATAATTCCCACAAGCCACGGGGAGCGCGTTCCAATGGAGCAGATGCCCGGCTCGGGAGAGCTCTGCCCAATGGCTATGGACTTTTACTGCAGTATCAGAGGGGCGTGATGCTCAAAGAGCCGATGAACAACACCGGGGCTTGCTAAACTTAATGCTTGGGGTGAAAGCTAGGTCTAGGAGCTATCCATGGCGTTGATAGATTAGTGGGTTAATGTACATACAGCAAATGCCTGTGAAATGCATTGATGCCTGGGGTACCGGGTCTGTATTCTGGCCACTGACGAGCACAGTTCAGTTGGTTAATGCAGCTGCTGCCGAGTGCAAGTAGACTGCCGTGGTTCTGGCGACATGGAAGTTCCACACCCATGGTTACCCAATGACTGAGACAGTCCAATGATGAATGATAGCTCAGGGGTTAGTGCACCTGCTGCAGAGTACTCTAGAGATCCTGGGGCAGGAGAGGTGAGTAAACTATACTGCAGTAGGATAGTTCAGTGGGTTAAAGCCCCTTTTTTTTTTTATTTCTGTAATTTTTATTGTATATAAAAAAATATATATTTACATGGAGCATACATGAGAAGAAAGGAAGGAAAAAAGAAAAAGAAAGCGCCGGGGGGGGGGGGGGGGGGGGGGATAGCAATATTGTCCTGCAATAGTTCGATCTTTGCACTGGGGTGATTTATTCCTGTCTGGCTGGGAGGCTGGACTCCCAGATGCGCCCAATGCGAGAACATTCTACCGCTGTGGGATAGCTCCGTTGGTTAAAGCACCTACTGCAAAGTTATACCTGCTAGTAAAACTCTCCCTGTGAGAGCCAACCAAGCTTCTCGGCCAACTCTCCTGAAATGAACGATGCTTCTTTACTCCTCATAATGAATTACATAAACTATTGGCGTTCGTGATTATCGTCTATTCTTTAGTACAGACAAGACAAGCACCTTCCCAGCTACGCTCCATAACTGTGCTCCAACACTCTTCCCAGCTGTGCACACCCCTCTTTCTCCCAGCTATCTCCTCTAACCAAGTGCTCACTCCCCCCCAGGCAACCCTGCAAACAGCTCAGGGCCAATGACAAAAGCACGCTGAGCACCAGGGCCGGGCGGTATAAAAGGTAATTCGTCTGTCCATCCCGTCTGCGGAGCTGTGTTACACAGCTAACCAGATTAGTGACACCCCATGTGATGGTGTCACCCGGTGCGGTCCGCACCCCCCACACCTCCCTAGTGACACCGCTATTATGTCATGGCAGAGAAGGGGTAAAGCGGCGTCACTAGGGGGGTGGCAAAGTGAGCTAAAGAACAATGATGTATTCAACCCAGATCTGTGACTGGGGGCGAGTGTCTGAAAAGTTTCAGCGCTCTGTCCATCATCTCCTTGTGTTTGCTTGGTTCACCCTAAGTTGGCATGGTATGCACAGACGTGGGCCCCTTGCTCACTTTGCCACTGGACTAAAGCTAGCCTGGCGGATGAAGGGTGTTACCCAGAAACCGGTCCCAGGATGCTTGTTTCCGGTTAAGGGAAGATCGGGCTTGGCAGTTTGGGCTGGACTGTTCCCATGAGGCGCAGGGTTTATTTCCATATAGCTGGGTCTGAACTGAGGTGGTGAAGTGAGCTAAAGAATGATGATATATTCAACCCAGATCTGTGACTGGGTGTGAGTGTCTGAAAAGTATCAGAGCTTCATCCATCATCTCCTTGTGTTTACAAGAGTCCAGAAAAAAAACAGGAGCACATATCCAGTCATTTAGCTCATTATACTGCAAAGGCAATATGTTTTTTGTTTTTTTTGCACAGTTTTATATAGTGCAAACTTGTCCCAAATTGGGTATCAGGGTGCTTTACATAGCACCAGTTACATTACATGAGGACACAAATTAACTTTTGTTAGGCACGGGGAGATTTGCCCAGAATCTCAGGATATTCAGCGTCATTGCAGAGACTTGAACCCAATTTCCCAGATTTGAGGTCGACTGCCCTAGCCGTTAGGCCAAGTCCTCGCCCCAGGTTGGTTACAGAACCAGAGGAACCTAGCAGCGACAGTCTTTCTGGCACCTTGGGTCAGGTTTCACCTCAACAAGGTAGAAAGGCACCATTTGCCCTTTTAAAGTCAAGTAACCCAGGATATCATGCCCCAAACTCATCCTGGACTCCAACAACATTATCCACTTTGCTCGCCCAGCTGTGAATTTGCAAATATTTAAATTTTGAAAAACTCTGACCCCACATCAACTCGCCTTGCCCCCAGGCAATCAACTTTCCATCTGGGAATAAATCACCCCAGTGCTCAAGACCCGCCGCTCTCAAAGGGATAGCCAATGCGTCCCTAGACCAGAGAGGTGACCCTGGAGCATTCCATATTGAGGCCATGTAGCTATAATAGGGAATTTTTAATACCCTCCTGATTTTAAACCAGAGTTCCGCCGCTTCACGCAAAGTCTTGAGCCTGACTTTCTTAAAAAACCTTGGATCAGCAAACTTACACAAAAAACCGTGTTCATTGTAATTGCAACTCTTAAGCATTACACTAAACATTTTTCCAATAGTTGAATTCGTCGGGGTACCCAACAACATTCTGAGATTTTTTAACTGGAAGGCCGATGAATACATCTGAAAGTCAGGGGCTGCCAGTCCACCCTTGACAAGCTTTCTTCTTAACTTTTTCCAGGACAAGCGAGATCCTTTCGAGGCTCATAGAAAAGAGCTAATCTCGCTCTGTAACCTATTAAACCAGTCTTTTTTAAACGCCAGGGGAATTGTTTCAAACAAAAAAGTCAATTTTGGCAAAATCACCATCTTTACCAAATTCGTACAGCCATACAGAGTA
Source organism: Lissotriton vulgaris (assembly GCF_964263255.1). Classification (NCBI taxonomy): domain Eukaryota; kingdom Metazoa; phylum Chordata; class Amphibia; order Caudata; family Salamandridae; genus Lissotriton; species Lissotriton vulgaris. The sequence goes on along the minus strand of NC_141695.1, from coordinate 109,554,273 downwards.
AGCGGTAGATGTACCCATCCTCGCAAAGTAGCAACTATTTCCCTTTTTACCTTCAAAAAATTAATCTTAGTAAGCTCTCCAATGTTATGTGTAATCCTTACCCCCAAGTATCTCATCTCAGCTTTGCATATTACCCCTTCCGTATCAAGATTCCAAGACATAATCTCGGTCTTGTCTTCATTTATCTCATAACCTGAGACAAGCCCAAATTCTTTGGTTAGTTCTAATAAACCTTGCATTGACTGCTGCAATTTAGGGGTGTAAATAATTATGTAGTCTGCATATAGTCCTATTTTCTTAGACCACCCCTCCAAAACAAAAGGGGGGATCTTTTCCGCATTTCTAATCCTGCAAGCAAGAGGTTCTATATACAGATCGAACAGTAGAGGAGACAGAGGGCACCCCTGCCTTGTCCCACGCATCACCTTGATAGACTGAGTTAAAATCCCATTAACCAAGACTTTAGAAGTAGGTGAGTGATATAGGAATAACAAAGAGTTGGTAAAGCATGACCCTAAATTACGATGACCTAAAAGTGCCCTTAGAAAGGACCAATTTATTCGGTCGAAAGCCTTGGCGGCATCAAGTGCTATTACCGCCAAGGGAAGTTTGTAGACCGATGCCATATCCATTGCACATATAAGTGAGAAAGTAAGCTCCTTTAAAAATCTGCCCTTTTGGTCATCATGTTCTAATTTTGGGATAACCAAACTTAACCTATCCGCCATCATTTTTGCAAAGAGTTTGTAATCTCAATTTAGTAGCGATATTGGCCTATAGGAATCCAAGTATTTAGGTGATTTCCCTGGTTTTGGTATTAAAATAATGGTTGCCTCATTCCATGAATCGGGCAATGCAGCCTGCCCCTGAAAACTGCTGTTAAATAGTTGAGACATTATAGGGGTAATAGTACCTATCAAGGTTTTATACACCTCAGTCGGAAGGCCATCCGGTTCCAGGAGCCTTGCCTCTCTTTCCCGACTTTATAGCCCTTACAACTTCCAGTAAAGATATTTTACTGTTTAAAACCTGCTTAAACTCAACTGGAAGTGGATCCATGAGGTGTAGCCAACCCCTTATTGCTGAAGATTCAGGATTAAGATCTTCCCTGTACACTTTCGAAAAATAATCAAAAAAAGCATCTGCTATTCCTTTACTGTCTTTAATGGTGATGTCTGACTCTACAATTTTCACTTCCTTGATGTAGTTGCGAACTTGATATTTTTTCGCTTTCCATGCTAGGAGTTTACTACATCCCTCCCCGTAGCTAAAATGGGCCAATTGACTAGCTTCCCATTTTTCTTTAATTCTGTGAGTTAAAACTACTGTAAGTTCTGCACGTTGTATCCCGAGCAAATTAGAACAATCGAGTTATGCAAATTATGAGCCCAGATAAAACATTACAATCCAAATGAGTGTTAATCTTCTTCTTTAATGTTCAAAACAGCATCCTTTTGAGTTCTAGCCAACACGTGTTTCGTCTAGTTAGCAGTATATGCATATAGACTTCATCAGGGCAACAAATGTAGTGAGATACTGGCGTCGCCAATGACTACCAGTTACAAGAGGCGCGTTTAGAAATTTAAATAAATATTCAGAATGGAATCCACGTAATGCTAACACTTTGAGTAAAAGGTTGTCAATACCCTCGTCAGGGCATAGTCAGGTCACGCATGTGTTGCCCTGATGAAGTCTATATGCATATACTGCTAACTAGACGAAACACGTGTTGGCTAGAACTCAAAAGGATGCTGTTTTGAACATTAAAGAAGAAGATTAACACTCTTTTGGATTGTAATGTTTTATCTGGACTCATAATTTGCATAACTCGATTGTTCTAATTTGCTCGGGGTACAACGTGTATATTTTTGTGGATGTGGATCCCTACATCTAATGGTGACGGTTTGATAGACGTCATCTCTATCCCTAGTAGCAGCCTCATAAAGTTCCTTAATTACTTATGACAATTGAGCGCAAGCGTATAACCTTCTATCTATCGTTCTTTTACCGTAAGTTCTGATTTCAACATCGCCAAATCATACAGTGCCTGCTCTCCTGTTACAGATTCGCCATTGCTTACAATCTTAGCTTCACTCAAGCGAATTTTTTCTTCTAACTCTGACACTTTGCTATAATAGGATCTCTGCTTCTTTGCTCCCAGAGCTCCCAATCTCCCTCTCATAAAAGCCGTGCAAGTTTCCCAGACTATCTCGATCCTTGCCGTGCCCAGATTTTTCTCCCAAAAAACCTCTAAGTCTTCATTTCAAGTTTTTAAGCTTTCCTGATCAAGAAGGGCCATTCGATCTAGTCTCCAAGTTGAATCCGATCTGCACATCCTTAACTTCAGAGTCAGTGAAATAGCTGAATGATCTGAGATATGAAGCCCTACTTGTCCCACCATCATCACATAATCTTTTAGTCTGGAGTCAAGCAAAAAATAATCTATCCGAGATCTATGATTGTATAGAAAAACTCTTTTCAGCTCACTCCTATAAAAAAGAAGTTGCCCTTTGGTACTAGTTGATACTTGAGATGGAAGACGGCCCATTTCTACTTCCTGAGGTCCTGTGGCGTGACTGCTTGCCGGACATCGCTACTGAGAATCAATGGCAAGTAACTATGGCTATGTTATATAAAATAGTTAAATCTGCAAACTTAAGGCGGAACCATTTGTTTACGATTCACCGGGCATATTGGTCACCTCGCAGACTTTCGAAATTTAAGGCTGGTGGTGTAATGCCCCAAATGCAAAAGCCCCAACGAGGACGACCTGCATGTGTTTGTGGTTTGTCCGAACATCAGAGAGTTTTGGGAGGCCGTAAGTAACTGCTTGTCACAAGTCTCAGACCAGAAGATCGAGGTAAGCCCTGAATTAATTATAACCGGTAGACATGATTTGCAAAGTAAAGGCACAGATGATAAAGCCAAACTTATTTTTTATGCTGTTTTGTTGGCCCGGAGGAAGATCTGCAAACTATGGGTTTCTCCAATATCCCCTACAATTTTGGACTGGTTACGAGCCATGAGACACATTGCTAAATTGGACACCCTGGATCAGACAAAGAAAATGCGTAGATTTGGGTACCTTTTTTGTCACGTTTTGGGTGAGGGAGAAAAATTAGGTTGAGATCAGGTTAATCAAATAATAATAATCCAATGATTATGGCCTTGGCCTATCTCACCGGCGGTTTCCTCTCACTCAGGAAACAAGCAGACAAGGTAGCGGTGCTCTAAGAGGAAGAATCTTCAATCCCTGTCGGTATACATAGGAATATGTTATGTAAGAGCTCCTTCACACGTAGCAGTATTGCACAACGCTTTGTCTTTAAAGCTGGTATATGAGATAAAAAGCCCATGGGCGGTATCGTTTATAGAAAAGGGTGGCGAAAAGGCTGAGGAATAAAAAAAAAAAGGATATCATGCCCAAGAAGACAGTGAAGCTGAGTAGGAGGCAAGAGTTGCAATGGTTTCTGAAAGTCACTGTTGAAAATGGCCCTTTCTGCATGGTCACCCCTAAACCTTTTGTAATCCTCCTCCACTTTTTGTTGAATTGATTTTCAGGGCTCGAAAAATGGGACTAGTCCTGCAGGTCTAGTAGCTTGGAAAATCCCCTCGACCTAACTGCAACCTACTTGACCTCCGTCTCTAAAAACAGAGCAAAAGTGACAAGATAACAAGATTTAAAGGCATCATTATTGCTCATTCCCTTTGTGAGCATGAAAATGCCTTTAAATCTTGTTATCTTGTCACTTTTTTTCAAAGACCAAGGACAAAAGTTAGTTTCTCTTCCTACTCCCCAGAAAGGGCGAGTAGGACCTAAAAATAGCTCGTCCTAATCAATACTCCTTCGCTAATGCGAGTGGATTTGTCGAGCCCTGGTTTTTGTTGGCTATAGGACTGTACACTTCTCCACTGCTAACAAAGGATGAAGTGCTTGTGCTCTCTCCTTAAATGTGGTAAGATTGGCTTACCCACAGTTGGTATGTAAGGGAAATGTTAAAAATGGTAAAATCTCAAAGTTCAGTCCAACGACCATGCCATTCGACATGTCGAGTCTACAAGTGCCATCAACCTGCCCCAAACGTGAATATAAAACAAAACCCATGTGCACACGTATAACATGCGCCTTGACAGATAAATACTGCAACCTATGAATGCTTCCTTAGTCAAAAAGATGACAAAAGATGTACTACCAAAAACACAAGGAAACGGTTGACTTTGTAAATTAGATTGGAGTTCTGACTCCACGTCATGGTAGGAAGTGGTGCTTACCTGGTGGGGGGAAACCGATCCACCCCCTACCATTGCCAGCGCTGTGCACACGTGTACCAATGATGTGTTGAGGGTGTGTTCGACCTGCTACTACAAGCCGGTCTGTAAACGTGCCAATAATGTTTCCCAGGCCACCAGCCTACCATGGCAGGCTGGTGTGCGCACTGGCACCAATGATGTGCTTAGGGTGTGTCCGGATTGCCATTGCAAGCCGGACAGCGTACTACCACCAATGATGTCTGCAAATCAGAGGCCGTTGTGTGTCGGGCCCAAACGATGAGCTTTGCAGGCTTCTGACCCGCTCTTGCTGGCCGAACCATGCATGGGCATCAATAGGGATTCTAACCACGTGGCAGGTCGGCTATGTAAGGGCCTACCTGTGTGTACGGGCACCAGTGGTCATTAGAGACCGGTGTCTGGCCTGCCATTTCAGGCCATTGTGCGCACTTGCACGTATTGTGCTTTTAAACATTTGTCCAGCCTGCCACTGCAAGTTGGTGATGGCGCCATTGCACGTGTACTCAAGCTGGACTTTCAAAAGCACTGTCCATCCTGAGGGGCCCTTTTCCTTGCACTCTGAGTGGAAGTTGAAGGGCTGGGCAGGTACACACATGTGCGTCCTGGCCAGGTACCAGGGAATACCCATGAGTGTTCCCCTACCTATGAGGATCGCTTCTCCCCTAGGTTAGCATGGAGTACTTCAAGCTGCAATAGTGGATTGCAGTGGCACAGCCTGAAAATGTAATTTGTAATGCCAAACCCTTTCCAGTGGTAAAGGGGGACTTGGCATAGCTTGCTTAGAAATGCCACTTATAGAACTCAGGAAATTTCTATGCTTTAAAACTCTGTGCCATGGTGCATGGCGACGGTCAACACCAGAGGCCAGGGAGCACATCTGGGCATTCCCCGCAATGACAGCCATAAACCATTGGCCATGCAACCAGAATAGCCAACCTCTGCCATTTGTGGGCATGGTGGAATAGATGAAAGGAAGAGGATGTGACACTTGGCCTCTGGAGTCAGTTCATGGCCCTCCTAAAGATAGAGACCTGCATTCGGTCACCTCATGGCAGATAGGACGTAATTGAGGGGACACGACTGTGGTTCCAAGGGAAACCCTTTGAACACACCCCCACCCCAACTTCAAAGGCCTTCTTCAGTATAAGTACCGGTGCTCCTCTTTCACTCGAGAGAGATCTGCTTGTGGGGACGCAGGACCGGAGAACTTGGGCTGCGTGGTGCACATTGCCTGAGGAACCTGTTGTGCACAAGGAGGATTACTGCCATTGGATAAGACCATGTGGTCATCCTGACTAGTGGAGGGCCTGGGCTGACTACCTGATGAAGTGTGCCACCCTGAAGTGGACTCCCCAAAGACCAGTTGGCTGGTCCCCTGTTCTCTTGGAGATCACAGGGACATCAAAGCTCTCTTACCAGGGACCCACACTATCTACCAGTGACATCTGGAGAACCCTGCCCTCTTAAGTGCCCACATCGCCTGCTGAATTCCACTGACAGTGTGGCGTGAGCTTGGAATAAGAATTGGGCTTGGACACTGGAGTGCCTAGTGCAGAGCTCCAAAGCCTTGCCTGCATCTAAGGCAAAGTGGCCTCAGTACCGCAGGGACCTCAGCTCTCATAAGCGTCTTGGTCATGAGCAGATTCACCAGTTGTGGGAACAAAAGTGGCCCTCTTCGTTGGTTTTGCGACATCTCTCTCTTGCGATACACTGATTGCATGCTCATTGCGTGCGGTGTCCAATTCACTCGTTGTCACCCTCGGAGAGGGGGGGCTGTACCCATTGCAGTTTCTCCCTCTACCTCATGAGATATTGATGAACTTGTACCTGTGTGTGCGTGACCAGAATCGTCTGGTGCAGCCTACATCAACATGAACTGGACAGGGTGCCTCATTTCCAGGGATCTGTGGAATTTGCAACTCTTTGTCGTGTGACCTGAAGTGTCTCATCATGCATCAGACCTTGTGCCCGGATTGCCTAGACATGACCCAGATCAGCGTGTACTGGATGGGGTGCCACCTCAAGCCGAACTTTTCCCATTGTGTTATTCCCCATTCATTGCTTGTTCCCTTTCTGGCCCCATCACGATGGACCACCTGACCTCTCCCGAAGACTTCTTGGTGCCAGGTAAGAGTACGAGTGATTGACTAGGCTGGAGGAACACTTCTGAGGAAGTTTGGTTGCAGGTCAAGGGACTGCATGACTCCCCTGTGCTTTGCAGAACTGGGCTGGTGCCAGAAGGCCCTGATGCACCTCTGTTGGTAACTGATTAGTGCCTCAGCCCGCTTCTGCTTCGCAACTTGGTGAACTTCCCGAGTGCGTGTGGTGCCAACTCCCTCCTTTACGTCTGCCTGTTTATTCTTGCTATCTATCCACCTGTTTTTTGGGCACCCAGACTAAGTGTGACCTTGGCCGCATGCATCCTCTTATCTGCAGGTAGGGGCTGATAATCTTCCCTCTGGGGGAATAGGACAGTAGGCATGGATTGGAAGGTGGTTAGAGACTTGGAGCCATGTGGTTTGCAGAGTGACATCCATTGACCTACAGGGTATAAGTTGCATTACATTAGGGTGTTGTGTGCGTATGTGAGCCAAAGTGACCTGTAAGGACTGGTCTAGTACCTGTGGCACTGTGTGTTGGTGCTGGGTGAGTGAGTGTGAGGGTCTGGGAGTGACCGTCTGTGAACCACGTGTTATTCACGACACTAATTGGCGGTGATTTCATTGATTTCTTGCCAAACCAGGAGTCTGGTCTGTACCTTTTAGCCACATATTTCCTCTGGAGGCAGCCATGTTGGGCTTTTTGATGTGATCCTAAGTAACTAGACAGCCAATACGCCATCTCGGCTTCACATCGCACTGAAACAAGCTTGAAATGAAGTGGCCATGTTGGGTGGAAAAAAAGGGACCTGCCACTCCAAACAGCTTTATGAAGGGAACTGTTTTTAAGCTGAATCGTACCTTGACCATCCCAACGTACTCCCTCATTTCGCCATTCCCAATCCCAGAATCTGCCAATTAACAGGAAAATTCTTACACGAATAAGACTGTTGTCATGGCGACTGGTAGAAGCTTTTACATATTTTTTTTTTTTTACCAACTTAACGTAACCACATTAGCAGAGGTAATAGCTCTGGCCCAATACTTATAAGGCCCCCGAAGGCGAGACCGGTTGCATTGCAAATGCTTGTTAAAACTCCCTTCAAACAGGCGTTTCTTTGTGCAAAACCTTCTCTACTATCAGTAGAAAGGGCTTTGCATCAAAACCCATGGGACACCTGTGCACTGCCCGTGGAACACCCTCTTGACGCAAAGTAAAGCAAACCAGAAAAAAGCGCTGCTTTGTGTGACTTTCAGGCAACTTTGGAACTCTACAAAGTAAATTCCAAATAAACATTTTACGTTAGTTTGCGTCACTTTTGTGACCAAACCTGGAATGTTAGTTAATCTGCCCGTAGAATTTCTCATAAATTGTATTCAATGCAGTAATCCATTCTAGTGTGCTTAATTGAAACGCTTCCCAATTCATCGGTTGACATTGTTATGTCACTAGTGGTGACCGCGGGCGCAACTGCGGAAATGGCAAAATGCGATATTAAATCTTCATTTAAACTGCTTTCAGTTCATCCAGAAGATTGGAATCTCCTGGGGATCCATTTTGCTGCAAAATGGTACATGGACAAAGCGTTGCCAATAGGTTGTTCAATGTCCTGTCCCCTTTTCGAACCATTTAGTACCTTCTGGCAATGGTTTTTCACACAACGCAGCGGCCATGATTTGGTCACGCACTATTTGGTTGATTCCTTTTTTGTTAGGTCCCCGGGCTCCACGGAGTGCCAAGCAGCTCGGGACACGTTTCGAGAAGCCCATGGAGGAGATTGGAGTACCATTAGTGCCTGAAAAGACAATGGGTCCTTGCGCGACCATGTCTTTTGTGGGAATTGATATTGATTCAGTGGCAATGCATGCCCGCTTGCCCGATGGAAAGAAGGTGGAAATGTTGCAATTTTTGGAGACCATGCTGCAGGAACAAAAGTAACAGTGAAAGAAGTGCAAGTTTTTATTGGGCCATCTTAACTTTGCATGCCGGGTGGTCAGGGTGGGAAGAACTCTTTGTAGACGTCTGGGTCAAGCATTGTCCGGCCAGCACGTGCCCCATCACCGTATCAGATTGTCGGCTGGGGTCAAAGAGGATTTTAGAATGCGGTCAGTCTTTTTGCATTCATTCAATGGTGTTCCTCTGGTCAGGGAGGATGATTGGGTTTGGGTTGTTTAAATCTTCTCAGGCGCTGCGGGTAGTGAAGGTTTTGGCCTTTATTGGCAAGGCAAGTGGTGCGCGGAGAAGTGGCCAGACCAGTGGAAGGACGGTGGTAGGAACATCGCCTTTTTGGAACTCTTTACAGTGTTGGTAGCCATAACACTTTGGGGTCAGGATTTGACCCATAAGATGGTACTGTTTCGCATTGATAATACGGCAGTGGTAGACATCATTAACAGACAGTCAGCCAGGTATGAACAGATTTTGAAGTTGTTGCGAGCCTTTGTGTTAGGTTGTCTGAGATTTGACATCAGTTTTAGGGCTTTACACATCCCCGGGGTGAACAATGACATTGCGGATGCCTTGTCTCGTTCGCAGTGGGAGAGATTCCATGGGCTTGCCAATGACGCGGACAGGACACCGAACCCATGCCGGAACATCTGTGGTATGTAGGCAACGTAGGGTCATACAATTGGTGGTAGGTTCTTTGTCAGCATCCACTTGGGCCGCTTATGCGCTGGCTTGGAAAAATTTTTTGGCTTCGGGCGCTCTTAGATGGGATCTGGTTGACAGAGGTCTGAGAATGTAGTACAGTTCATTCTTGTTTTAATGGATAAGGGTTTGTACAGAGTTACGATAGTTGGAAAGCTAGCAGGCATTGCATTTCTGGGGAAACTCCTTTGGGGTTATACTCCTACTGCTGGGGAGGTCGGGGAAGAGAATGCTGGAAAGTTTGGCTGGGTGCGGGGAGTGGAACGGTCAGTCCGGTCGCCTTTATCTTGGCAGACTTTAGCCAGGGTAGGGGAGGTGTTTCCGTCAGTGTGCAGTGATGCTTTTGAAGCATGTCTTTTTTCTAAGCTCTTGGTGTGGATGTTTTTTGAGGCGTTTCGAGTTTCAGAGTTATTGTGTTCCAAGTTACTTCAGGGTTTGAGGTGGCAAGGGGTGCATTTATTAGAAAGAGGTGTCAATATTTGGCTGAATAGAGCAAAAACAGATCAGAGGAGTAGGGGCATGGGCATTTGGTTAGTGGCGTCCTGCCCTTTTGAGACGTGCCCGTTACAGTGGGGACGGCGTTGGTGTGTGTTGTCTGGTGGGTGTTTGGAATCCTGTGTTTTTCAACACGCCGATGGGGCTCGAGTCATGAAATTCCAACTTTGCATGTTGCTTCGTAAAGCTTTGCGGAACATTGGCCTTGATGGGTCACAGTATGGGACCCATTCATTCCGCATTGGGGCTGCAACAGAGGCGCATCATAGGGGTTGGACTAGACAGGAGATAATGCGCTTAGGGCGTTGGTCATCTACTTGCTTTCAGCTATATGTGCGATCTGTGGGGGAGGCGCCTGCGTCATCTGTTTTGTCTTAAGTCTGATACGGTTTTCTCATTTCAGGTTCTGTGCCTGGCCCCGTGCGGTGGAAATGACCATCTGCATTGTGGGGCACTCTTTCATAAAATGGGCTCACGTTCAAGCTCGTTGTAGTTATTTTGGTTCTTTCTTATGCTTTAACGAGCGTTTATTTAAAGTGGTGTGGAAGGGTAAAGAAGGGATGCTGTGGAGAGAGTTGATTCCTGCTCTTAATTCTTGGTTGGTTGGGGGCCAGTGCCAGATGTTTTACATATCCATTTAGGCGAAAATGATTTGTGTGGAACTAAAGGTGTGGTTTTATTGCGGGCCATGAAATGAGATCTTACACTTTTGAAGGAGCAATGGTCAGGTTTCCAGGTGTTTTGGTCGGAATTGGTTCCACGCAGGGTTTGGTGAGGCACACTTAAACCTAAAGCGATGGATAAGGCATGTAAGAAGATACATTTGGAGGTTTCCAGATTTTGCCGGGGACTAGGTTTGGGTAGGGTTATTTACAGAGCCATTCATTTGATGCGGTGGAATTTTTTAAGGGAATGGGGTGCATCTATCCAGGTTGGGTATGGATTTATATCTCTTGGAGATCAAGGAAGTTTTGTCTCGTTGCCTAACAGTACAGGAGTTTGCAGGTTATTGTTCATCACCACCCCCTTTTCTGAATCGTTTTTGGCCACTATAGGTGTGGCAGGGTATACTCAGACATGAGTCCCTTGCTCACTGCTCCATCAGGATTCAAGCAAGCCGGGCCGACGACGGCTGAAATGCCAGAAACCGGTCCCCGGAAGCTTGTCTCCTTTCTGGTGAAGAATTGGCTTTGTAGTTTGGTCTGCCCTGTTCCCATGATGCACTGGGCCAGGGACAGATTGATTTGCATATAGCCAGGTTCTGAGCTGGGATGGGGCAGTGAGCTAAATAACGGTGATGGATCAAGCCCTGATCTTTGGACTGGGTAAGAGTGGTCTGCTTAATTCAGACACTCTGTTCATCACCACCCCCTTTTCTGAATCGTTGCAGGTTAGTCCAGGCGCTAGTGGTTTTTTCATTGCTTCTTTGCCTGTTTTGGGGGGCAGAAAGTGGGAGGGCAGTAATTCTTCCCTCCCTCTTCCTGGGTGGCGGGGGATCAGTGGTGTCTTGCCCGGATTGACAGGATTGTGGTTGTTCGTTTGCTTGGTTGGGTCATCGTCAGGGTGAGTTGGGCAGGTTAAGTTGTTGTGTGGGTTCCTGGGGTTGGGTGAACGACATTGGTTAAGGGACAAGACAGGGATTTTGGATATTGGCTGGGGGATTTGTTAAGTTGAAATGTTTATGCAGGAATTTGCATTGTTGGTATTGTGTAATGTTGTAATGTATGGGTGGGGGCGGGGCCAATGACGTGTTAAGGGTGGGGGCGGGGATATGGGGGTTGAGGAAATATGTTATTTAGTGAGGTTTAGTTTTGTAAGGCGTTGCAGAGGTTTGTAATTTGTTAATGTGCACCTGTTTCAATAAAGCGGTCTTTTTCACACAGAGAACTGTTGTGGTCTGCTGTCCCCCCCTACCCCTCCCTCCCAATGAACGTGTCCTTGTGTAATGTAACTAGTGCTAGTGTACAGCGCGCCAATACCTTCGGGTCAAGTTTGCGCTGTGTAAAACTGCAAGAAAAGAACCTTCTTGATCCTTTGAAGACCTGCGGAAAACCTTGATGTCGGCGGCGAAAGCGTAAAAACGTTCTTCCGATGTTAGCGTCAGTTCTAAAAAAATAGCAATTTGTCTGTAACCAATGTTTCTCTGACCAATGGGGAAGAAGCGGTCAGAGCAGAGGGTGTAAGAATCCTAGCGCCTCGGCCGCCCATGGAACATTTGTCTGCGCGCTAGAGCGAGAAGTTTGTCCGCAGCGATGGAAGAGGTGAACCTGTCTCTGTCCGAAGCCTGGGGGCCCATAGCGGGGTTCAAAGCGGTAGCAGAGCCCCCCCGAGGAGACCCTGCCCCCGGCGGGGCTCGGAGGACAGGTGAGTTTGCAAACCTCTCAGATGGTCTCACCAACGCCCCAGTCTTTGATTTTTACTATAAACTTCGATACTTTCTGGAAGCTGTAGTTTTACCTTTAATACTGTCCCCAGGGTCTCAGAAATCTGAACTTATACAGTGAGGATGGTGAAGCGCCAACACGGTCTGAAGGTGCGACTCTTATTGCATTGGAAATGCTTGGTATATGAAAGAAGCTGACAGCGTGCTGGAAATGTAGGCAGTGAACAGTAAATGAAAATACAGTGTACAGCAGGGAGGAGGATGACGGGTTGGCCAACCCTCCCAGCGATTTTTTTAAATGTGCTTTTATATAGTGCAAACTTTACACGAAGGTGTCAGAGCGCTTTACCAAAGAATCGGTTACATTACATATGGACTTTAGAGCACATAAATAACAAAAGATATTGTGCGCCCACTTAACCGAGACACAAACACATCACTCACACATGCACAAAACAATTGCCAGTGGCGTAAGAAGGCTATCCCAGAGCCCTTTTCTATTTGTAGCATTTCACAAGTGCTGAAGGGGGGGGGGGGAGGGGCGGCGCTGAAGGGGGGGGGGGGGGGGGGAGGGGCGGCGCTGAAGGGGGGCGGGGGAGGCGGCGCGAGAGGGGGGCAGCGCTTGGGAGGAGGGGTGCTGAATCGAGGAGCGTCCATTGTGCATTACAAGTGTGGAAGGCCCAAAAAAAACATTAACCAACAAGAATTTCTTTTAAATGCCAGGTAATGTTCAAGTCTCTCTCGTTCCTTTGAGAGGTGCAGCTTGTGGGATTGTCAGACATCCCCACACTCCCATGCTGTACAATGACAGTGCTTCAGCCCTCCAACACTGGCGTCTGAGCGTGCATGTCTGTAGCATGAGAATGTGAACACGCCCTGGCCATTGGGGGAGCATGGTGCCCACGTGCCAGGGATCTGCAAGCTCTGAAAAGCCACTAAGGCAAGTTCGACCAACAGCCACCACCCATGTTGACTTTTTTCCCTTCAGTGGGGGTGGCATTTCAGCATCATTGGTCCTCACGACCGGTAGAGTGCTGCCAAAGTGCTACAAGAAAAATCATTAGTATAAGATCTGTCTGAGTACTTTCACTGCACTCTGCGTTGCCTCTACTATCAAATCATTTTCAAACGGAACACGACGCAGTGGGTACACAGCACCACCTACAGGACTGGTGTGGAATGGAGGCGAGAGATGTGCTGATTGAGGATAGAAGATGGGGAGTAGAAGCCAGTTGAAGGCTCGACTCATCTTCGGCTTGCGATTCCAGGAGTACCACGAGCTGCGCCAGGATTCTGTCTCGCGCATAGAGCTTCTCTACTTTCAGAAAAGTCATGGAGGAGGCTCTAAGTTAAAAGGGATACCCTTTCAGACTAAAAACGACTTCAGTGGTATGATGGCCGCCACACCTGAGACGTGCCAGCTGAGCAGAGCAACAAGTGGGCAGAGGCATTGTGTGCAGTCTGGAGCTCTGCTGTAGTAAGTAAGGCCCAGATAAAATGCTTCGCCGTGGGTCAGGTGGGAAGAAATCCCCACTAGCACCGCCAAGCTTCGGTTTCCTGCAGGATGTAGAAATGAGATTTTTAAAAGGTTTTCCGGAGTTGCACGTTAACTTAAGCTAATTTCCTTATTTTTCTTTTTATTGCAATAATGCCTCTAAATAAAAAGAATACATGCCACTACTTAAAGGTGATAGCCATATACTTGCATATATATATATCTCTAATAGAACAAAATGTATGCCCCTAGAAAGCGTGGGTATGTTAAACTGATCTAGAAATCCTTTCGCTGTGATGCACCTCACAGGAAAGGATGGTTCTTATTGGTGCAACGCAAAGGTCCTACTGGTTATTTTGTAACCTGATGACTTGACTTAAACACAAATGGATGATAACAAAATGAAAAAAGAATAGAAGGAAAAACATTGGTAACATACTTACCCACTGTTTCTAGCACTTAAGTGCACTCTGGTGGTGCATGTGCACATCTGTGTGTGTGGTATTTGTTACTACTTGATGGTGCTGCACCTAAAGTTGTGTCTAGGCACCCCCACGCCCCCCAAAAAAACTCATAGGAGCAGCGTCGCAGCTAAAAGTTAAGGAATCACCTTAAAGGTAAACTCATTAATTTGTTTTTTCTTTCATTTTATTTCAGTTGACCCAGTTTTCCACCAGTTGCTAACACGTTTCAGAGATCATTGGCGGTTGTTTGCTGCTGCTGCTGTTGTGGTGTTTTTGGTCATCCTCATCCTCGTCATTGCAATTGTGATCCCTTCAAGTAAGTCGCTATCAGTTTATGAAATGAAATCTTTGAAGCCTGCTTGTTCCAAAGCCTTGAAGCTCAGAAGCAGCGCCGCAGCCCTGAAGAAGGAACAGTGCGTGCGGGAGACAGGGTCAAGTTGTGCATGTATGCAAGATCTTCAAAGGGGCGGGGGTGCTGCGGGGAATGCACAACAACTATAGTCCGTGTCTGCCCTGAAATACATGAAAGGCAATGCAGGAAAATCTAGAGAATGACCAGAGCTCCACAGTGGATAATGGCCCCTTCATCCACTCCAGGATAGGAGTTTAAATTCTAGCGCATATAATTCTGCATTTATTTGTTTTCAAAATATTCAGTAGCACTTTCAACTCGCAGCACAAAACAAATGTGTTTCATTCTCATTGCCACAGCAAGGCCATTCTAAGCCTTGTCCAGTCCTTATGGGAAGTTACAAATGCAGACAAAGCGGTACAAAGGAGAGACTAATAATCCTATTCATGAATGAAAAGCAATGATTTAGAAAGGACCGTAAAAGGAGCCAATAGAAAGGATGGACGTAACATGGGTGGAGCTTCAAGTCCCTACCTGAATACTGCAAGCCTTGCACAGCAGTGCATGCGCTGCCCAGGCTCGACCTAAAAAGGCTTTATAGGTGTAATTGCTTCTACGTGGGTAGTCATCACAGCTATACCTGCAGAGCACTTAGTACCAAGGCAATAATTTTACTAATAACCCTCTACACCGCGTTATAATTGGGCTATTAATATCAGCTCGAAATATATTTTGGAAATTCAACAATTTCTCTCCAAAGCATCTGCTAATGAGTTCTGAAAATAAATAAATGTTCATCTTAAATATATGGTTTTCTTGTTTGGTGTACATGTATACATTCAATAAAGAAAGTTCTTATTTGCTAGGCAGAACTGCACACAGGAGAGTTTCGCAGGAGAAGCATGCTTTACATAGTCGTCTGTAGAAATCCAACGTCCTCTAGATTAAGAGGTTATGTATCAGTGATATCCCTTGCTCACTGTGCCACTGGATTCAAGCTAGCCTGGCTGAAGAAGGGTGACATACCCTGAAACCGGTCCCAGGATGCTTGTTTCCGGTCCAGGGAAGACCTGGCCTGGCAGTTCGGTCTGGACTGTTCCCATGGAGCACAGGGCCAAGACTGATTTGCATATGGCTGGGTCCAAACTGGGGTGGCGTATTGGGCAAAAGAACAATGGATTTAACCCAGATCTTTTGACTTGCCGGAGAATGTTTGCATTGCCAGCATTCCGTCCATCATTTGTTTGCTGTAACACATATCTATCAGTGATTGCCAGTAGTTGGGCCACTGGAATTATGCAATTGTGTTGCCACAATGTTTCTCGCCTAATTATAGATTGCCCGCATTTGGCTGCAGAATTAGCAGGTTTTAACAAAAAAAATGTGTTTCTCGCTCAGATGGTTTAAAAGTTACAAAAAATGCAGCTGCACATATTGTTGCGTGGTGGAAGGCCCTTTGCGAAGGTTGACTGATCACCTTTCTGCTGCTTATTTCTATATCTGTGTGTGAAACTGGTGCTAATGAGGTGAAATCAATGCCCAGACAGTGTTAACAGGTGCAAAAATGACAAAACAATGAAATACGATCACAAAATGCACCCCATTACCCCGCATAATTTGCTATTTCTTGCTGCGTAATTTGCTCAACCCTGCCACGTAATTTGGCCCTCCTGTGACGCATAATTCCAGTGGCCCTGCCAACAGTCCAAGTTCAATCGAGTATTGCGGCCTCTAAGCCATCGAGTATAGCAGTGTAGACCATGGCATCAACGGGCACATTTAGATGGCGATGTTAAATTGGACTCTTAAGTCCTAGGACTTGTAGGGCTTGAATTTACTCAGATGAGCTAAACTTGTAACGTAACATCAGTCTTATCGGTACCATCATGTACGCCAAGACGTGCAACCTCATGTACTCCAGCTTCAATAGTTCCACACAGAAGGTTTCTTGAGTATACCCTGAGACTGAGGACAACGGGCACTCTACAGAATAATTTTCAACAACAATTAGCATACTCCCTGGGTTATGACCATAGTCCACCTGATGCTGGCAGAAAGCCTCCCCTCCCTGGCATCACTCAGGTCTTATTCCAGTCCATCTTTTAGTCCTCTGTTAGGTCTGGGCTGTTCCAAATAGGGCATGCCCACGGTATATGGCTAGTCTATATGTCTGGAATGGTACTGTGTGAAAAAGAATGGACTTCAAATTGCCTCCCAGTGATTGCCAACAACTGAGATTAAGTCATTGATCACTTTGGGCTTTCCTAAGAAAGGCCAAACACTACACAACTTACTTGAATCTGTCTATCATTCTGTTTTGAGCGCAGACTTCCACCTTATTAATAACTGTAAAAGACAGATCCACAGTTCAGTACTCTGCATCTGCTTTGATTAACACAAGGGTAGTGCCAAGCCCATTCGTCACAGCCTGGCACCATTGTCCGTTTGTGCAGGGACAGATATACCTGATGTATTGTAAGCTGGTTTGGACCAATGCCAGAGTGCCTGACTGCATGTGAAATTGGCATGCAGACGTTTATATTTGGTCCTAGTGTCATGCTAACATAGCCAGCACACACAGTCCTATGCCTGTCCATGGCATTACAAAGTGCAGAACCTGTCTGTGACCTGGAGGTGGGCACAGAGCATGTCCGTCTGATGTACATTGGACTACTGTTCATGCCTTGATTGCATCACATAAAGTGGTTGCAGAGTACATGTTTGTGAATCTCCAGCCGCTTCATACCTTTTTCTCTTTGTTAAGGAGAAGCAACTCTACTGTTGTGTAAAATTATGTGAGGATATATGAAACCCCGAACCTTGCGCTGACATCTCTGGTGCGTGCCAATAGCGTGCATGTCAACTAAATATGTAGCATGTGTTTGTTAGTAAGGCTGTGTGTTGAGTCTGAATACTGTGGCCATTGGGGTCCAGTTCTTGGTGCTCCCCGTTTAGCATGGCACCAGCAGGAGGACGAGGACTGCTTCCCCAGACAGTGCAAGTACTTTGCCTCGAATGCTGTGACTTGTAAATGGTCCCCCAGACAAGGAATCCCTTTGATATGTGGACCTTGTTAGCAAGAAGTAGTGGATTCATGCTTCAGTAGCGCTGCCAACTGGTAGATGGTATGGCTGAGGTGCTGGACTTCAGTTTCTTTTGTGGATAATGAGAATGTTTTGAGCCAGGGCGTGCCCTTTTGCCGGTGAATGAATGAATGAATGAAATTATTTGTAGAGCGCACAATGGCCAAAACGGCTTCCTGGCGCTGAGAGCTCTAGGGAACAGAACAGACAGGGCCAGGAGGTTTAGCGGGGGTAGGCCAGGGCAAACAGAAAAGTTTTGAGCGCTTTACGGAAGTGTGAAAAGATAGGGATAGAGCGCATAGAGAGAGGAAGGGAATTCCAAAACCGGGGTGCAAGAACAGAGAATCTAGTTCCACCAGTGCGAGTTTTGTGGAAACGGGGAACAGTGAGGAGGGCAGAGGAAGATGAACGGAGAGTGCGGATAGGGGTGTGGAGGGAAATCAGAGAATTGATGAAAGCCGGTGCAGAGTGATCAAGGGCCCGATAAACAAGGCAACCTAGTTTGAACAAGGATCTCTGCAGGATGGGTAACCAGTGGAGGGATTTGAGGACAGGAGTGATGTGATGGGTTTTGGGCAAGTGAAAGATGAGGCGGGCAGCCTGATTTTGGATTGCTTGAAGGCAGCGGGTTTCGTAGGCAGGGATACCTGCGAACAAGCTATTACCATAATCAAGGCGGGAAGTGATAAGGGCAGAAATGATGATTTTAAGGGAGTCAAGAGAAAAGAAGCGAGAAATTTTCCGGATCAGCCGAAGGGAGAGGAAGCAGGAGGACACTACGGCACTGACCTGACCATGCATGGACAGGCCCTGGCTGACCTTAATGCCCAATGTCTTAACGGAGGGAACCGGGGTGGGAGGGGGGCCAAGAGTAGGGGGCCAAAAGGCAGAAGACCAGGGGCTGGATGAGCCGCCAGTCAGGACAAGCTCAGTCTTATCTGGATTGAGCTTGAGGTGATTGGCGCTCATCCACCCAGAGATAAAGACCATGGTGGAGCGAAAAAAAGATAGGGAGTGAGAAGGAGAGGAAAGATCAAAGACGAGCTGGAGGTCATCTGCGTAGTTATACACAGAGACCCCCAGCTCAAGAAGAGAAGAAATAAGTGGATGAATGTAAAGATTGAAAAGAAGAGGAGAGAGGGAGGAACCTTGGGGAACCCCACAGGGCACCGGGAGGGGAAGAGCAGAGAAGCCGGGGAGGTGGACAGCTTGTGAACGTCCTGTTCAAAAGGACGTGATCCAAGAAAGGGCGGGGCCTCGTATGCCCGCTGCGCTGACACGGTCTAAAAGAATGTTATGGTCGACCGTGTCAAACGCAGCGGACAGGTCGAGGAGAACCAAAGCTTGGGGAGAGTTGGTGTCAGCCTTGGCTTTCAGCTCGTCGAGAACGGCGAGCACCACAGATTCGGTCGAATGACCCGAGCGGAAACCTGCTTGGTGAGAAGCAAGGAGTTGGTTCTGTTCGACACAAGTAGAGAGACAGAAGGTGACGTAGGATTCCAGAATTTTGGCAAGATAGGGAAGAAGAGAGATGGGCCTGAAGTTAGAAGGGAGAGAAGAATCAAGACCAGGTTTTTTAAGAATGGGGGAAACAATGGCAGATTTAAATGAAGAGGGAACCAGTTCAGTAGAAAGAGAAGCATTGAGGAGGGAAAGAGGGATAGCAGGGCAGGAAGAAAAGAGAGTTTTAAGAATGCGAGCAGGGGCACAATCAGTGGGAGAGCCAGACTTGATTTTTGTAAGCAGAGCTAAGAAGGAATCCAGGGAGAGGGGCGGGAAAGAGGAAAAGAAAGATTTAGACACAGAGGGGACAGGAGGAAGTGGAGTAAAAGGAATGATAGAAATGTTGGATTTAAGTTTAACGATCTTCCCGATGAAGAAGTCGTTTAGAGAGGAGCAGAGGGCCTGGGAGGGAATAAAGTTAGGACAAGCACGATCAGAGGTGGCCAAATTGTTGACCAAGGAGAAGATCTCTTTAGATTTATTGGCTGAAAGGATTACTTGTTCGGAGAAATACTTGGTCTTTGTCGCCAGAATGGCTTTCTTGTACTCTCTAAGAAGAGATTTGTGTTTGGCCTTGAGGTCGGGGCAGTAGCTACGGCGCCAAAGGCGCTCAGAGCGTCTAAGTTCCAATTTGAGGGCCTTAAGTTCAGAGTTAAACCAACGGTGAGCCTCGTGAGGACGAATGGACTTAACTAACTTGAGAGGGGTTACTAGATCGCAAGCGGAAGATAACCAGTTGCCAACTGCAGCGGCCTGTGAGTCAAGGGAAATGCCATTAAGATCGGGAGGGGAAGAAGCAAGGGAATGAGAAAGGGAAAGCAAGTCAGCGCGATTCCAGCTACGTGAAAAAACATTCTTGGGACGAGGGGGTTTGTGAGGGGAACCAATGTTGATGGTGAAGGAAATGAGGGAATGGTCGGACCAGGTACAAGGGAGGATGCTGGGGGGGGAAACTATGTCCTGGGATGACCAGACTTGGTCCAGAATATGTCCAAGATTGTGAGTAGGGATCATTACATGGGACTTGAGGTTGAGACATAAGAGAGTGGCCGTGAAGTCCTTGGACGCTAAGTCCTCCCTGGGGTCGCCAGGCCAGTAATTAAAGTCACCTAGCAGGAGAACAGAAGAGTTGTTGACTACGAGCGTAGCGAGGAGTTCCTGCAGGGAGGCCACAAACAGAGGCATGCTCAGGGGAGGGCGATAGACAAGGACGACAGTAAGAGGCACGGAAAGATTAGTGGAACGGGCGACCAGAAAGTCCACCCCAGCTATAGATGGTTGGGAGAGAAGCTGGAATTGAAGAGTGGAACGAGCAATTATGGCGACACCCCCCCCGGTCTTGCCGTCGGGGCGGTCAGCCCGGAGGGCATAATAAGAGTCGGCGAGGATGGCTAGAATGTCGGGGAGAGAAGCCTCAGAGAACCAAGTTTCCGTTAAAAACAGAATATCAGGGGAGTCAGTGGTTAGAAGGTTGAACAGGTCAAGTTGGTGCTTGCCTGCCGAGCGAGTGTTGAGGAGATAGGCAGAAGCAGTGTGAGGTGGTGATGAGGATCTAATGGGAGGAAGTCTGGTGTCCTGAGAGGGCAAGGGAAGTGTGGAGCGAGGAGAAATGACACAGCCTGAGTGGGGGACATAGATATCTAGTGCAACAAGGTGCTGCATGAGGGAATGGGGAAGGGGCACATTAGCAGTGCAGGCGAGGAGTTGTGCAGGTGTGTATGCCAATGATGATGCAGGGGGTGTGGCCCCTGGTCCCGGCCCGTCGCGGACGGGCGCAGACGGGCTTAACTTAGGCGCAACTTCGGCACGCCTTCGTCGCGCCCGCTGCGCGGCCGGGATAGAAGTGCCATAAGTAGGGGACCGGTAGTAGCAGGGGCGTGGCAGGGGGTGGAGGGACAGAGGAGCTGCACCGCGAACCAGAGAGCGGCCAAAGGTGGTAGCCACGCCCGTCCCCGCCCTCGTGACCTGCCCGTCAGAGGGGGAGGGAACGCTCAGCGTGGGGCGCTCTGGCGGCGGCAGGCAGGGGGATTACAAGATGACAAGGGGTGCGCGATGTCCACAGCACAGCCCCTGAAGCAGTGAGGCTCAGGGGCTTTCTGATTACCACTTCAGAAAGGCGGATGATGGCGAGGTGCAGAGAACTGTCCCTTTATTGTACCCATGTTTTATGTACTTCTGCTTGGAGCCAGCCCGATTGCTACTTTCTGTGGGAGCCACGACTTTATCCAAAGGCTCAGTCTGTGGAACATTAAAAAAAAAACATTTTAAAGAGAACATCCCAACCCTATTCTGAAGCCTTAGGTAAAGCATCCACATCCTTGGGCTGAAAAGTGTGTATAAAGTGGGATCCTAAGCTTTTCACTTTACTCCAGTTCCAAAGTCTTCTTGGCTAATAAAGATATTGGTTTGCCAAGAAGTTGAAGAGCTTCTGTCAACCTGCATTTAAATCTGCCTGACGGTCAGTGTCCCAGATGTGAGGGGACATCACCTAGGTTTAATTGGAGGACCCACAGGTTTTCCTGAAGATCCTAGAATCCTGCTTGCTGAGAGAAGGAAGGAGCATACCTGGCTTTGCAGGAGGAGAGACTATAAAACAGGAGAATGTCAGTGTGTTTTCAGTGTGAGGAGCACCAGACTACCATACAGAACAAAACCAGCAGTGACCCATGCAGTTAAGTGGTTCCTCCTGTCTCATTGGCTCCTCTGTGAGCTACATTAAGACTTAAAACTTTTCAAGATAAACTAACACTGTGTCGCTGGCAACCCACCTTGGACTCGAGAGACTGGTGCTGCTGATGATGGGAAGAGAAGCTGCATCGCTGCTGAAGTTGGGTAACCCTACCAGGCCCAAAGGATGCAACACCACCACCATGGATGACTCTACCTCGAGGCTGTCACAGCTGAATTGGAGCACTTGTTCGCTGCAGGCGAGTCTTGCAGCACAGGTTCACCATGCGGACTTCATCCTGCAATTACTCTTTCGATTTGAGGATGTTCCCACAACCCCAATAGAAGAGGTAGCACCTTTCTGAGGGTGGGAGTGCAAACCACACCACTAGAGCAGCAATAATAACCAGAAGATAAACCCACGCCTTGGCCTACACCTGAGACAAGAGGCTAGTATGCTCAGACAAGTCTGTTGTGTAATTTGAATCATTTTGCTGAGAAACACTAGAATAAGACATTGAAATGAGTTGACCTGTGAGTATTCGACTCCTCTGGACGTGTGCCTAATCAATGCCTGTGATGTGTTGGGAATGTAACCATGAGATCGTGACCATAGCTGGAAAAAAGAATATCTGGAATGGGGGGATGTCTCACTGAACACATCCTTGCTTACACCCCTGTATTGCATTACTTTTGTAATGGGCAGTATTCAGCTCTTCTGTGAGATTAGTGTATTTTATTTTACATAAAACAAAATCCCTCTGGGCTTCCCAATGTTATTTTGTCTTAGGTTCAGGGCTGTAGTGTGGAGACAAGAACTCGTGCCTCCTCTCCTTTGCTACCAAGAGTCGAGTGTGTAAATTGTTGTACTTGCCTACTTTGTACAGACTATTAGGATATACCTCTGGACATGGGTCGCAAACAATATCAAGTACCATGGTTGGTTCACAGTAGGACCAGTCTGCCCTTTGGTCCCCTAAACGGGGTCTAACAATTTGTATAGTTTTCACGTGCATGAGAAGTTATGGACCTTATCACATCTTGCTCCTTAGGCCTCCTGTTCATCACAAAAACATGACACCCTCCCCCCAACATCATCTGCCTTACAGTATCTGAGTTCCTGAAGGCTTTGCCATCATACATAAAGACAGACTCTGCACAAATGTATATAATTCACAGGAAATTATGGCCCTGTACAGTCTAGTCTTATAACATTAATCTGTCAAGCACCCATACATCATCAATAGACCAAACCATAGAAAAATATCAAACCATCTTCCGCCACCATGTAATAACTCCTCTTCCTTAGGCACTGCAGTTATCTTACTAATTATATGGCTAAGCAGTTATCCACTAACCCTTTTTATGGTGATTTCAGCTTCCCCTAGAATATCAACAAATACCATCTATCAACATTAACCCACAAAGGAAAAACTGGAAACGTGAAACTCCCAGTTCACAAATACCATCAAGCCTGAGTGTGGTAAACTGGTTCTCCTCCCAACATGGCCACCTGCTGTTGTTACACCTTCCTCTTTGTTCCTACCTACTAAGCCTCCCAGAATGCCTGTGTACATTATATGTTGTACTTGAATGTTCCACACTTGTCAGTTGATGGTCTGGTCAGCTGGCGAGGTGTGTTGGTCTGCTGTAACTTAATGAATCTATCCTGTAACTACTAAGAAGTGTCCTGCTGCCTACATGACCATCTTCACAACACTGAGCTTGACCATCAATACAGCAGTTTTTCACAGAAACCAATCAAAACCATAAACTATGTGTTGATCATTAAACAGGATCTGTCCTTCAGATTTCTGAGGGTCTGAACCATGTCTCAGATTGGGCAACATTTAAAAAACTGGACATGGCTTCCTTCCTACAAATCATCACATCCACTTAAGCCTTTAGACACAGAGACCATCTCATCCTGGAAAACCTGATCATTTCCATGCAGGACACATTGTCTTTATATCCTCAGGACCATCTACTTCATACTCATCAATGGCATTCTCCCTTCTCAAATATGGTCAGATTACCACTCTGCTGAAAGACATGGACCCCAATGTCCTCCAAGACCATTTGCCAAATTGCACTTTTTAGGTGCTGCTGTGATGTGAGTCTTTTGCGATGGGTCTTCTCCATGCAGTAGCAGCAGTGTGGCGGTTCTGCTTGGATGCTCCGATCCGTAGAGGAGATGCAACGATTCCGCTTGAGGATGCACCAATCAGCAGAGGCGATGTGTCAGTTCGCTGGCAAGCATCTTAGGCCTACTTCCAAGGATCCAGGACTAGGGTGGCACCACTTGGCAGGGTAGACCCACATGTGGCAGAGCCCAGGTGCAGAAGCAGTTTAGTTAGACTTTTTTTATTTCCTGAGTCTTTCGAACAGGAGGCCAGCCAAGAAGCCCATGTACTCACTCTGGGTTCGGGGTTCAAGAGACTTGTATGTCCAGTACTTCTCACACATGCAAGAGGGCAGCAGGCCAGCACAGCAAAGCAGGGGTACCGCAGTGTGTAGTCCAGCAGAGTGGCAGCCCTTCATCTGCATAGTGGTCCTTCTTCCTAGCAGAGTATCCTCAGGCCCAGAAGTATAATGAAGTGGTGGCATCTGAGGTCCAGTACTTGTACCCAGTGGTGCCTTTGAAGTGAGGGAAACTTCAAAGACATGCCTTTAAACGTGCACAGATGTCCTTTCCTCCCTGCCCTGCCTCCAGACTAACTACATGGGGTATGTAGCCCTTTGTTTAGTGGTGACAGGGCACAGCCCATTCAGGTGTAAGTAAGGCTGTGCCCAGCTCTTCTCCCACCCAGGATTGCCCATCAAGTCGCACCTAAGCTCCCATTGTATGTGGCGGTCTAGTGGGAATACTCAGAGCCCAACTGCCAACTACACCCAGTCATGCAACCAGAGATGGGCAGCAGACACTAAATGGTTAAGGCAGGAAAAAATGCCAACTTTCTAAAAGTGGCGTTGTCAGAATTGCAATTTAAAATCTGACCTCCCATAAGTTAGGATTTTAAATTGTGACTCCAAAGAAGCCATACAAATTATACTTTAAAGGTGTAATAAGGCAACTCCAATGTTATCTTATGGGAGAGCTAGATCTTGCAGTAGTGAAAAGTGAATTTCAGAGATTATCACTACCAGGACAAGTAAAACTAAAAAGTACATGTCCAACATTTTAAATACATTGCACTCTGCCCTCTGGGTTGCACTGGGCCTACCCCAGGATTAGGGAATTTGGATCACCCAATGCCCGAAACATCTAGATTTGTTTTCAGGGCAAGAAGTTCAAATGTATATTTTATCCAAAGAACAAGCAGACTTGATAATAGTTAAACTAGAGACCGAGCTACTGCTCCTTTGAGCTAGCAGTTAACCAGGACATCCAAAGCTCAGATGCCTTCAATAACTGAAATGTTAAATGTCCTATGATTCACCTAAAGCCCCCTGAATGTAGCCCCTATTGAGACTGGCTGAATCAACCATGAATCCGCCCCCAGTTAAAACGTTGCTTCTGATTGGTAAACCCAGACAGAGGGTGGGACTCAGGACGGGATCTAGGCTGCTACATGAGAAATGGAGAATAATGGGAGCTGCCTTTCTTCAGAGGTCGAGAAGCACATCATGGAGCCCGGCAGCACAGCTCCCATCAGACTGCCAGGTAAGAGGCGTGTGTGTGTTTTAGAGGCCCGCTTAGTTCTTTCCCTAGGTTTTCTGCCCGATTACCTTTGCTTCCCCCTTGTGCCTCGTGCATTATCCTGGGCCTTGTCTCTGGTTCTTGCTCCCTCTGGGCCTTGTAGATAAGTCTGGGCGGTGAACTCCACTCCGCTCGCGGAGTTTGAAGAGTTTTCTGCACTCCGCATTACGTGGAGCTCGTGGAGTTCCCACAAAATGGAGAGCAGAGTTTTTTTCCTCGCTCGCGTTCGTCAACATCAAGTTGGCGAGCACGAGCAAGCAAAATCCACCTCCTGGCGAGATTTTTGCTCATTCGCGATGGTCAACATCAAGTTGGCGAGCACGAGGGTGGAAAATCAGCCTCCCAGCGAGATTTCTCAACACGGGCGGTCAGATTTCTCATTGCAAGTGGTCACATATGCTCGTAATCGCTCGCATTGAGAAACTGTGCGTTTGCGTTCAGAAAGCTGCCGCTTGAGTAAAAATCTCCTCTAGTGGCAGAAAGGAAGCGGCGCCTGCTTGCGCTGCACATGGTGCTGTTCGCAATGATTGCACAGTGCAGACAAACACCTGGCACTGAAAATCACTGCAAACTGCATTTTTTCTAACCCACTCCGCCACTTACGGAGCTCTGCGTAGCGGGGCAGAAGTTTTTTTTTTACAGGCGGAACTCTGCGATCTCCGCCCAGGCTTACTTGTAGAATCTTCATATATCTGCCTACCCGTAGGGCCTATCACTGGCCCTTTGCTCTCTGGGCCTCTTGCAGTCTGCACATGTCTGCTCGTAGTGGGCGTTTCCGTTACCTTTTGCTTTCCGTGGGCATTATATCTGAGACGAAGCCTGAAGCAAGCGCTGTGCTCCCATTACCATCTTGTGCTTCCTGCCTGCTTAGGTTTTATGTGCAGTGAGTGTAATCAGCAGAAAATCAGTGGCTTTGTGCAAACAAATTATTCTGCAGTCCTTCTCACTTCAGCAGCAAGTATAAACAAAAGGGTTGCTAAAGGAAACAGGAAAAGGCAGCACACACCTTTACAGGTTTGCCTGCAGGCAGTTTTCTGATAGTGTATTTCCAGTAAATGCCATGTATTCAACACATTTAATGACTTTGTAAGGGTTTCAATGCAGTGCCAAGCATGCCTTTGCAGAGGCAGGACAGCAACTGACAGCTGTGTCAATATCTGCTACATCATGGCTGTTCATATTGCAGGATAGGCGCCTGCCCGATCCTCGCAGTGGTTTAAACTGGGTAACTTTAGGCCTCCAGAAAACCATTTAAATACGGTTTTAAACATGGGGTTGTGTTCTTAAGTACCTGTGTAAACGTTAAGCAATTTAGAATAACACATAGTTGGCCTTTAGCCAAGTTCAAGCAGTTTTGACAGGTAAATGAATAGAGTTCCATGAAAATAGAATATTTGACCAAGATCACACATTTTAGGTAAGTGGATCTGCATTAGAAATTTGGTGCCCTCGTTTGATCTCTACTAATCTAGCAACTAGGCTACATCTTAACAAACATGATGTATAGTGTGCAATTAGAGGGCTGTATATCTCAGACAAGCCCCAAATGGCGCCCTGTAACATACCTGACCAAGAAAAGGAGCTTCTTAAAAATGTTTCTGGAGAACTGTCTTGAGTTGTGGGGGGAGTTTGATGGGTCTGAAGTGTCCTGCTCCTTCTCTTGCTTGGCAAGGGTAATTTTAGGGTTTAGGGTGAGTAGGAGTTTTAGGTTGGTAAGGGTAATTTTAGGGGGGTTTGGGTTTTTGGGTGCCAATGTTAATTTTAGGGTTTAGGGATTGTGGGTTAATAGGTTAAATATATATAGTGTCATTCGTGAACAATGGTGTCGTTGTTGCATCATACATCCAGTTCTGGAATCCACTGAAGCCTTCCAAGACTTTCAATCGACTGTTTCCTATGGGAAGACTTGGAAATCGAGGTTGTGCACTCGTAACACAAATCGGGGTTTGTGGAAGAACCTGCTGACTCATCACCATGTTTAAAGTTGCCCTCTCTTTAGGACTGTTGGTAAGACTGCCTTACCGTTGGCATAACCCTGAGCTTCTCTCCATGACTCCCTGCTCATCCATGTGCCCAGGCCCAAGAGGGTTCTTTATTACCACTGTGCTGCAGTGTCACAGTCCCCCAAAGGAAAATCTTTCACATCATTTGGGACGATGCTTTGATGTTCATTGGACTTAAATCTGCGGAACTGTCTCTTGGAAGTTCTGACTCCTGCCCTTCACTGATGAATTGGAAAACCCATCCTTTGCACTGCGGAAGAGAACATTGTTCTACTTGAGGGCTACTGACGAATCTCATTTATGTCCATCTCTGACTTGGGGCTGCATCACAGATGTTTTGTAGAGATCAGCTTGGGTCTAAAATGTTTCTTGCTGTATTTTATTTGCCAATATCTAATGCAAAATATATATTGTGATATTGTGTTTGCATTTACATGTACATCATTTAAATTTAAAACCAATAATGGTTTCCCACTCGAGCGTCAATAGTGCCATAATCTTCACTACAAGTAATATGCAGTTTCTTTGGAATGTCATCTGATTGATTTAAGCAGTAGGCTTGGCAATTTGAAGTCTTTGTAGGGCAAGTAGATTCAGCACTCCGTCCATCGTCCCCTTTGGCTTTGCTTTGTTCGCCCTAAGTTGGCAGGTTATTCCCAGACGTGGGTCTCTTACTCACTTTGGTACTGGATTCAAGATAGCCTGGCTGATGAGGGTTATGAACCTGAAACGGGTCCCAGAATGCTTGTTTCCGGTCCAGGGAGCCATTTGCTTGGCAGTTCGGGCTGGACTGTTCCCATGAGGCACAGGGTCATACTGATTTGCATATGGCTATGTCTGAACTGGGGTGGCGGAGTGAGTTAAAGAATGATGATGGATTAAACCCAGATCAGTTGACTGGGAGTGAGTGTTTGCAATGTTCAACTCTCCGTCCATCATCCCCTTCGGTTTTGCCAAGTAGATTTCTGTAGCATGTTGCCCCTTGGACAAGTACATTAAAAAAAATCCACATCCCGCTACCCTACGGGTGACTTGTATGTATTAAAAAAAGATTTTGCCAGGTGGACATGGAAGTTTTAAGACTGCACACACTGAGATACACAGTGGCAGGTCTGAGACCTGTTTAAAGGGCTGCTTTAGTAGGTGGCATAATCAGTGCTGCGGGCCCATTAGTAGCATTTAATCTACAGACCCTGGGCACATGCATTGCACTTTACTAGGGACTTTTAAGTGAATTAAAATGCCAGCTGGTGATAAGCCAATAGTGCCATGCTTTAGTGGAGAGAGCACAAGCACTGGTTAGCATTGGTAAAGTTCTCAGAGTCCTAATACTAGCAAAAATGATCTCAGAAAAAGGAAGGCGGAAGGCAACATTTGGGTAGAGGAACACTCAAAGGCTGACCGGTCAAAAAATATGACATATTTTTTCTGTAGGTGGAAATTTATTTTTGAATATAGATGTCAGAAAATAATTGAATTCTATTTCCATTAAAGATTTATTTCAAAATGAAGTTTAATAGTCCATGGTTCATGCCCTGGTGACATTCCGCCTGGATTATGGCAACATTCTATACCTAAGTGCAACAACAAAGTGTATGCTTAGACTCCAGGGGGTACAGAATGCAGCAGCTCATCTGTTTCTCATGCGCCCGAGGAGGGCCTCCTTGAAAGCAGCGCTTGCTCTTCTCCACTGGCTGCCGATAAGAGAGAGAGTCCTGTTTAAGGCACTGTGCGTATGCCACTGTATAATTCAGGGGACGGCTCCTTCCTATCTGTCGGAGATACTCATCCCTTATGTCCCAACGTGCCAACTGAGATCAGGTGGGACAGGCTTGGTGTGCGTTCCCGCTATTAAGAGAGTATGAATGGGTGGCGCTCCTTCCGCCTGCTGGCTGCCCAGTAATGGAACAAACTTCCCTTGAGTCTCCGGTTGGAGGCCCGGGAGGGCACCTTCAGGAAAAATTTAAAAACACATCTCTTCCCCCCATGTTAGTTAGGACTGGCTACGTTGGATGTGACAATCTGTGCAGTTGCAGCGCAGGGACACACTGGCCGAGTGTAACCATGCGCTTTATAAATGTGCCTAATATTATTAATGTGATATAGCGTTTTTTATTATGTACTATATTTAAAATATCAAAAAGTAAGTTATATTAATATTTAATATACAAATATTTTTTATTTTTAAGTTATATATTTACATGTCCCTTTTTACTTTACTATAAGGAAACTCTGCGGCTAATAAACCTGCCCCTGCAATTGATGTGAACAGCACAGAAGACCGCCAGTGTGAGGCTGGATGGTTCCGGTACAAGGGCATGTGTTTCTTTTTCTCTGAAGATGAAGGAAGCTGGCCATTTGCCAATAATACATGTGCCTCCCGATCTTCAGGTCTGGCTGTGTTTAAAAGTAATGAAGAAAAGGTAAGTTGTATGAAAGTCCAGGAGTGGCCTTCTCTCCTGTGATGCTTCTGCCTATGGATAACCTAGAAGTTTTCTCTGCCCTCACCCCTCCCAATTACTGTGTACAGATCTCATCTCAATATTTATTAGATGTCCTCCACTTGTCAGTGTATTGTTGAGTTTCAAATGTACTGTTCTAGTTGTAGTAATATAAACAAAAAACCTGTTCTGGCATTCATCTAATCTTCGCTATTATCTACTATTGCCTGTGATTTTTGATGATTGTTGAAAAACCTGTTCAGTTACAGCCATAACAGATCCTAGACGACCCTCCGGCTCTGGATACTTCCAGACTTGCCAACTCACACGGTGCCACTGTGTGTCATGATTTAGTCTCTCTTCACACGGTCACCAGGCGAGGAGCTGAAGTCACACGGTGACAGGGAGGTGAAGCTGGAACCAGTGCACAGAGAGGTTTCCAGCTTGTGCTTATCTACACTTAGCAGCCAATGTCTTTAAAGGGTGTGAAAACACCCCAGTACATTGGCTACTGCATCAGCAACCCAATTTTTTTCTGACAGCCAGTCATTGCTACGTTCCTCCTGTGTCCATTCAGATGCAACAATAAGTGTATGCCTCTAGGGGCCTCCATGAACAGGCCCCTGTGGCGGCGTGCTTCTGTCACGTGACCGTGGCTGCGTGCTTCAGTCACGTGGCCGGAAGGGTGTTATTCAGACTGCTAGGGTACAGGAAACAAGCTGTAAGTGACTGAGAAGCCTGGTCTGGGTTTAAGAATTGAGCTGCCCCTTTAAATGCAGCTTAATGAAGGACCCCACAGGAAGACAGTACCCTAAACCAAGATTAGGGTGGAGCTGTCTAAAGGTTGGTTGTATTTAAGAGGCCCCTAAAATTCCTCCCAATTCAAGAGGATGAATAATCAATTCATTTTTTCTTGCATGCCTGAGAGCGGCCTGGCACAGAGCGCTCATAAATTTGGTCCGCACCCACCCTGCAGCAGCATCTACTTCTCTGCCTATTCTAGCCATCATTGACAGGAGCGTGGAGGCGCGTTCGACAGACTGAGTGCCCCCACAGCCTCCAGAGTGCTGAGTCTTGGCCTTCTTGACCAGGCCGTCATTTAGAGCGATTCTGATGCTGGCTCTCGGTAGAGATCTTGACTAGATCAGTGGGGGCACGCTGCTCGCATCCGCTTATGTGCCTGCTGCTAAGGACCTGACTCGTCTCTTGTGTTTGGGTGGAGGCTCGACGAGTGAGTTAGCTCTCCTTGTTTTCCTGCTGGCCCTCTGCTGATAAGGGTGCTGGGAACCAGCTGGCAGGGGCATTTTTTTACTTTGAATTCCCAGCCTGGAGCAGGGGGCTAGCTGTGAAAATATTCTCCAGGTGAGCAGATGGTGTTGATGGGGACAGTTGGTGGTCTCTCACTTGAGGGACACTCGGGGAGGGGGGGGTTTGAGGGTCCAACCACCCTCAATCGTATGGGTGCTTCTACCCTTCCACCCACGAGGAGGGCACTGCAGCAAAACGAAATCTCCATGCCTGCCTTAGAAACGAAAGGAGGGCTGTCTCTCTGCCATCCAGATTGTTTATGGCTAAAGGGGTGGCCATCTTGTAACGGTTATGAAATGTACCTTTGACCAGCCTGTGTCCATTCTGAATGACACCAGGCGCACTCTTGACTTTAAGGAAACCATCGGAGTCCCTGTACCGTCTCCTTGATGTTGTTGGGGCAGCTGTGGGGCTTCTCATGTGAAAGATACTTTTGGGGGGGCACTGGGGATCTAACTACAAATTGACATTCAACCCATCCTGTTACTTCTGTAAGAGTGGGATGAATTTGGTCATCCTCCCCACTTTGGTCACTCGTCTCTGACGCTCTACTATCTTCTCATTTTATGCTCAACCAGGGCATTATAAATGCCTGGACCTAAAATGGCGGCCAAAGATCGTTTCCTCGCAACTGTGTTACTGACAGGCGTCCTCTGAGCATCTACCCACCTAAAAATGATTTTGCCATTAGATATACGGGACAATCTAGTTACTTTTTCCTGCTAACCCTACAGTTTTTTGTTTCCCTTCCAACTGAGCGCCTACCTCACTCTCTCAATTATGCCTAAACCCAAAATGTTGGCATGATCAAACTGTGACCCTTGTCCCCTAATTGCATTACTGAGGGCCTAATATCCCACCTTGATGCTGCAGTAAATGTTTGGTTGGACCAGAGACTTCTACTCTGCTAACCTTGATGCCTTGTGACCTCACATTAATCAAATAATTAATTTGATTACCGGAGTACGTGCCCTCTTCTTCTTATACTTCTTCTTTTACTTCTTTTCACTGTCACTACCATAGTGCCACCACCCTCCTAATTTTCGTAACATAGCAACCATTCGAGTTAAGTCTGGACATAACTGTTTCGAAATCCTTTATCACCATAATTTGTCTAAAGCTTCAGCAAAATGATCGAAGCATAACACCATTGAACAATTTCCCGATTTTCCCCTTTGTTGACCAATTCCATAATGGCTGTTATGGGAGGCTCTAAAACGACTTAATTTTTTTCACTCACAACATCCCTTCACCGTCCACCAGCTTCTATAACTCCTTCAACGTCATCTCCTCCTCATCTATCCCACATGGGCAGCAGCTAAAAATGTCCCCCT
The DNA here is from genome assembly GCF_964263255.1 of Lissotriton vulgaris. NCBI lineage: Eukaryota > Metazoa > Chordata > Amphibia > Caudata > Salamandridae > Lissotriton > Lissotriton vulgaris. The sequence goes on along the minus strand of NC_141695.1, from coordinate 109,522,006 downwards.
CTACTTGTTTTAATGGCTCACTCACTATTTCACTATATAACAATGGTACTGTCTTGATTCAAGGTAAAGACACTTGTCTCTCTCTCTTCAACCACCTCTTCCCTCCCTAAATCCCCACTCCTGCGACTGTGATCTCCCTTGATTCTTCATCCCTTGATTCTTCATCGAGCTCTTGCCTTTACTCCCGATCTCCTCCCCTGACCCCCTTATACTCCAATAGGCAGCTCTCCCGGGAGGCACAGGCCGACCCTCTGCCCCCCACACTTCCCTTCCCCATGCTCCCTCATCTCCCATTCTTCCCCTCTCCCAATGAGAACTTCCCCTCAACACATCAGCCATAACTCTGGCTAACCCTCTTTTTCCACTCTGCACCTTCTTTGTATTCCAATGTTACCTCCTCCCCTCTAATCCTGCCCACCACCCCATTATTTAATCCACCTTTCCTACAACCTGATCCCCCAGCTAACTTCCCATACTTTCCCCCTTCCCCTTCTCTTCTCCCCTACCCGCTCTTCCCCTCTCCTTGTACCCTGAATTCTTCACAAACCCCTTTCATCTTTCTTCATCCTCCCATTCCTCCAGTAATGCTGCTCAACCCTTTATTCCCCCTTGGTAATCCCTTCCATTTTCCTCCCCTGGACCTAGCAGAACCAACTACCCTCTAGCCCTATCCCCCCCCCACCCTGCTTGGTTCCTGTCCTGATACATTCACCTCTTCTAGCCTATGTGACCTTTCCAGCCCCTTCTCCTCTATTCTCCCCAAGCCTCCTGCCATTCTATGACTCCCCTCTTTCCTCTCCCTGCATTCCGACCTCCCTCCTCGTTCCTCACCTGTCTCCTCCTAAATGTTATCTCAATTCTTCTCCTCTGTTCAACATCAGCAAGGATAACTCTTTCCACCTCAGATGGACCAACAACCTCTCTCAACCTCCATCTATCTCCACCTTTTAGTCTTGCACCCCAATACCCCCCGCACCCCTCCCTGCTCTCCCTGCTCTCCCTCGCCAATTGCGCTCCCTCCTGTATCCATAGAGCACCTAACATTCGGTGCTCAGCCCTTCTCTCTCTTGAAAACAATTTAGGATTTCTCATCTTCTTTATCTCCCAACTTGAAGCTACCATCTCACTCTTAAGCACTAAGATATCCACCTTTCCAAACAACCCAATTCCCTTAGCAAATACTCACTTCCCCAAACTCCCGAGGAGTACCTTGCTCCCGCACCCCAAAAAGCCAATCACAATCTGTCTTCCGCAGACATGGCTAACTTACTGGCTAGTTACAAGACTTCTAACGCCACCCCTCTTTCACTTTCCTCTCCAGGTAAGTCTATTCTGTGCACTATTCTGACCATCTCTTCTATCCGAACTAATCATCCACCTTATTCTACCCTAGTATCCTCTTTCAAGAACAATATCCCTATCACCCCCAAAAGTCCAAACGCCCCGTCACCAAAACAGTCTCGTCAGAGTTGCGCTGTTTGCTCCACAACTGCAGATCTGCAATTAAACACAAATTGGAAATTTCTGACCCCATCATTCTCCACAATCTTTACATTCTCTTCCTCACTGAGACCTGGTTCACGACACGTCGCATACTATGTTTGCTCCTCTGTTACCCACTGACTATTCAATCTTTAGAAATGACAGAACAGACGAAGATGGGGGAGGTGTTGCAATCATCTTTAGAAACTCCCTTCAACTTAAGGCTTTTCCTAACAGCTCCTTCTGTACCTTTGAATCCCTGTCTCTGGAGCTTCAAGTGCAACCCTGCTTCTCCTTCATATTTCATGCCATTTATCACCCCCTGGTGACTGCTCTTCTTTTCGGAGGAACTCACCGACTTCATCCGCGACCAATACTCGCAAAGTAACAGATTTTCCAGGGAGACTTTAATCTTCATTGGGGCTCTTTCTGCCAATAGGCTTGCACTTTTCGCCAAGAAAATGATCTTTTCCAACACTGCACTGAAACAACACACTCTAAGGGCTAATTCTGGACCGTGTTATATCTAAAGCAGACATGCCTACTATTGCTATCCCTATTCAAGTAGACTTGTCTGACCACTTATACTTACCCTTCTCTCTTCACCTTTCACACTCTATAAGTCTTGGCCAACCTAAAAGGACTACTACCTAGTTCCATAACACCAAAAACATTGACCTTGACCCTCTTTGTGATTCTGCTATGCTATCACTTCCAAGGTTAGACCCTAACTTGGATGTCAACGATCTTACCTCCCAATGCCTCTCAGTCCTTGCAGTCGAAATTGATAATGTCACTCCACTTCTAAGCAAAACGAAAAAGCCTATTTTTTCAGCACCATGGTTCAATAAATCCCTTTATGAAGAAAGGAAAAACCTGAGCATCCTAGAGAAACAATGGGGACAATCTCCATCCGCGACTAATCTTTCTATTCTACGTTCAGCAGGATCAAAATACCACAAACACATCTTCCGTGAAAAAAGCATCACACTTCTGAACCTTCCTCGACTCAGCCAAAAACAGACCCTAAAAACGATTTGACCTCCAAAAGCCTAATTGCTCTCCCTCAACCACAAAGCCTGACGATTCTTCAAAGAAAGCAGCAGAATTTGCTTGATTCTTTGATGAAAAAGTTAAATCCTTGGTGGATCAGGTTATTCATCCTACCCTCTTTGATGAGCGCAAATCCTTATGTGGTAGAACTTTGACGTCTTCTCTGAAGATGCCCTTCTCAAATGCATCCTCGAAACAAAACCCATGTTAGAAATGGGATCCCTGGCAGGCCAGGGCTTGCGCCAAAGTCAGTCAGAGAACACCACTTACACGTCAGGGCAAGGGAGTTACACGCCAAGATAACCCCTGCTCACCCCCTTGGTAACGTAGCACGAGCAGTAAGGCTAAACTTTGAGGCGATGTGAGTTAAGTGTTTGCGCATGCACCCCCAGCAACAACACCCAAGGCCCACCACAAAGGAAACTCCACACAAGGTTATACATAAAAATAGCCTTTTTATTACACCAAAACACATTAGATAAAAACACACACTTTACAATGTGCCAACAGGCATGGGCAGAATTTACAGGGGATATATACAAGACAGGGCCACCAGGACCACTGTCAGGAATCAGCACTTTTAGAACTCAGCACTTGGTAGAATTTCACTTAGAACATAGACTATAAAATCACTTTAGCACACAACCAGTAACTACTGGTAACAGGTAAGTACCACTTCCGCAACCCTAACCACCTTAGGAACATGTCACGCAGGGAACTAGGACCTCACTAGCACCACCTGTACTAGCAAGAACAACCACCTAAGTATCACAATACCTGTAGGGGTATAAGCATATAACACATGATGCATAAACATACATTCAGCGGTGTAAGGAAGGAATACACATGATGCATCAACAACACATTCAGAGGTTCAAGAACAAGGCACATGATGCATAAAAACACATTCAGAGGTGTAGCAAAAGAACAATTGCGCCAACTCGCATAAGTCACCACCTGTGACTGTCCTTAGGCCAACTGGCCTCGCAGGGGCTAGGATGCCCTGTGTCCCAAAGTCGAGGGCCTAAAAGTAGCAGTTGCCAACAAAGTGCTGGGCAGTTGGGGGAAATGATGGGGCCAACGTGGGATCCTCGCAGGCTCTGAAGAAATAAAATGTCCCCCTGAGCCTCTCTGGGCTCTACACACAGCAAGGTCACCTAAGCCTCTCTGGGCTCTTAAATTGAATGGGCCTGGGTGGAGCCTCTGTGGGCTCCTTCTTCAACTCTGTCCCCAAGCCTCTCAGGGCTCATAAATCAAAGAAATGCCCCGAGCCTCCGTGGCTCTGAACAAAGATGCGGCTTGAGCCTCTCGGGGCTCTGAATTTCACATATGGGCGGGGAGCCTCGCAGGGCTCAACAAATCTGCCCCCAGGAGCCTCGGGGCTCCAAAACAAAGCACCAGTAGGGGGGGTTGGGGGGGGGAGGGCACCGGCAATGTGCCCCGATGCCTCCCCCCTCTTCCCAAGGTAGTACGGGGCCCTCCAGTCACCGGGTCTGCGACGGGGCTCTCCTCTGGTGCTCCGGATGCTTAGACGTCCTTCTTGGCCGCACCCCAGGGCTTTCCCTAGCTCGTGGGGGACCCGGGTGCCGGCGCCGCTCCTGTCCTCGTGTCAGCACCTCTTCCTGGTCTCGCCGGCTCTTCTCCTTCGGTCTGCGAGCACTTCCGGGTCGTGCTGCTGAGAGCAGCCAATAGCAGCACGGCCCTGGGGGGGTGGAGGCAGCACTTCCGGGTCGCTCTAGGCAGTGGCTTCAATACTCCTGGGCTGCGGCGGTGATTCTCGAGGGGTGGGCTGCCTCGGGAATTAAATAAAGAGCGAAGTGCCATGAGCGGCACAAATGCGAGGTGGGCACTCGCTTGAGGGGCATAAAAAACGACACAAGGTCCCTTGCGAGGTGGGCACTCGCCGGGGATATCAAAAATCGGCAAAATAAGCGGAGTGGGCTCCTGCGCCGAAAATAAGCGGAAGGGGGGATCCCCACGCCGGGGAATCCCTCCAGAAGGCGGACTGCAGCTCCGGGCTGCAGATAAAAGTCCCAGTGCTCCTGAACAATTCACAGCGCTCCCAGCACTAGGGGTGAAGGCAAAGTGCTCCCAAGCGCTAGGGGCTAAAAGTACAGCGCTCTCAGCGCTAGAAAGCAAATACAGCGCTCCCAGGCACTATAAGCCCAACAGGGTTCCAGCAAAGTTCCTAGGTAGGCAGGGGGGGCAAGGCTGGGCCCAGAGCCAGCTCACTGGGCCTCCAGGCAGGGAGGCACTCCAAGTGGCGGTCCTCCTTCCCAGCAACAGCAGCAGCCCCCTCAGGATCCTGGAAGAGAACAAATTGTAAGGGGACACAGCCCCTTCCTATACTGTAAATTCCTTTGTCTTTAGGTGCAGGTTGGGGAAGAAACCAGTCGCAGCTGGTTTTGGAGCACCCTTGATGTGCTCAGCCCCTCACTCTATTCACTGGCAGGCCTAGGGTCATTAGACGCACCACAGGGGGCGGAGCCAGCATTGTGGGAGGATAACCCAGCCTCATTCAGGACCCAGGTGCACTCCTCCCCTCACATCAGCATGCTAATTTATTTATTTATTTATTATTACATTTATTAAGCGCACAGCTACCCGGAGGTTTCCCGGCGCTACTCTCTCCATTCACCACCGGGGCAGACCCACACAGAGACCTGGAGCCTGGCATCCCAGCCAGCTCCAGCCAATCACATGCCAGCATTTTTACAGCACACACACAGCCATGTCTAGAAGTGGCACTTCCACACAAGACACATACACGCCGCATACATCATTTCGCAGCATTCAACCACACGAGTCCGCACATACCAGACTCGAGCCTGTACACCCCACGCATCAGGAACTACCAGGGACCCATACATTCCCCATGCATTCCTATGGGAGGGCAGGCCAACCATACTCCACGCACTCAGAGTGCGCACGCACTTTCCACTGGGACACAGTGAAAGTGCGCAGAATCCAAAAATCCCCATCACCAGGTCACCATTAAAAGCAAAAAGTTAGGGTTGAACCTGCCAGAAGGGCCAAGTCCAACACAACCCCAGCAGCTTTCGCCCCATCGCTAACCTCCCTTTTCTTACGAAAATCACAGAAAGATGTGTAGTGAAACAACTTTCCCTACATATTAAGGATAATGATCTATTTGACAATTTCCAGTGTTTTTTCATTCAAAACTGCTGCACTGAAACAGCCCTGCTACAAGTGATAGAGGATGCGCTGTGTGAACTCGATGTGGGGGAATCTTGTCTTCTGATTCTTCTAGACCTTTCTGCAGCCTTTGACACTGTTAATCAAAACACTCTCCTTAACACTCTTCAACAGAGAATGTGATTGGAAGGCACAGTGCTTAAATGGTTCGCCTCATTCCTTTTGGACAGATCAACAAATGATCAAAATAGCGAACAGTCTTTCGCCTTCATTGGCGGTAGGTCAATGCATACCTCAAGGTTCTATCCTTGCACCCACTTTGTTCTTGATTTGGAACCATTGGGAAATCTAAGTATATCTGTGATCCTTTACTATCTGTATGCGGATGACACGTAAATCTACCTTAAGGTGTATTCCGCGCGCGATATCTCAATCCTCCACTCTACTCTCCGCTTTAATAAAAAATGGATGTTAGCTCATCAACTCATTTTGAATGCTTACAAAACTGAATTCCTCCTCCTTTCTACCACACTCTCTTCCCCTCCTGTTTAATCTTGGATGGATCAGCTGAATTTAGTCAACAATAAACCTATCGTTGTCAACAGCGCAAAATCCCTTGGTGTCATACTTGACAAAAGGCTCAATCTACTCTCCCACATCAATTCCATTGCAAAGAATGCACATTACCAACTGCGCCTTCTCTGGGGGATTCAACTTTGCTTTCTGGAGCAAGACCTAAAAACCCTGGCCTAATCTCTAGTTCTCTCTAGATTGGACTATTGCAATTCTCTTCTTGCTGGCCTCTCCAAATCCCACCTTTCCCCTCTTAAATCCGCTCTCCATTCAGCGGCTCATTTTGTGTTTGAGGCCAAAAGAAGTGACCACATCACTCCCATTTTGTCTTGTCTTCGACAGCTTCCCCTTGAGGCAAGATCAGTTTACGAGACTGCCTGTATCACCCACAAAGCCTCGCACACTTCCTCCCCTCGATATCTGGCGAATAACCTTAAAATCTCTGGAGGCTCTAAACCTTCTCGTAATGCGGAAAATGTACTGCTTGAGGCCCCCCACCTTCAAAAAGAGAGATCAATGGCTCAATCCTTCTCAGGCAATGCGGTTAGAATCTGGAACACGCTTCCTCCACTACTCCGTACCACCACCTCTACCCGGACCTTCAAAACTGACGTCAAATCTCTTCTCTTCCAAAGACACTTCCAGAACTAAAACATCCCTTTTCATGTCCCTCAAGGAGGTTCTTTCAATATTGTAAATTTGTAATCTATTCCTGTACAATCTTCTTCCTAAAGTGTTTTTTGTGTGAACACCATCTATTTTTTTATTTTACTTTTTCTTCTTTCTCATTTGTATCTGTAACGTGTAAATATGCAAAATTCTCCTCATGTAACGTACCTGGTTCTATTGTTAAGCGCTCTGACACCTTTGGGTAAAGTACGAGCTATATAAAAATGCATTGAATAAAACAAAAATAAATAAGATGTTGACAGCAATCCAGGGGCGTGAAATAACTGTCATGGAAGCTGAAACGTAAATGGAGCGAATATGTAAAAAAATGCCCACTAGGCAAGATACAAAACTCTCTGAACCGAAGGGTTAATGGATAAATATGACCTGTATGTGCAGTGCAGATGCCTCCCGTCCCCAACAGTCCCTCCCCCCCCCCCGCCACTACCCAACAGGGAACCAGCAGTACTAAGGTCTGAGCCCAAGGAAAAGTAAATGAAATTCAGACCAGTGTAGTCCCTGGAATCCAGATCTACAATATTACAACCTGCACCAGGACCCATTGCAACTTTTTTGAACTGTCTTAAGCTACAAACTCCTCTGTAGTGTGAACAGGCAGTCGAACCCTGGGAGTGGACTGTACGCGGATATCTGCCTTCGGTCACTTGAAAGTCCGGTGTATGCAGACCACTCCACTGTTCCTAGGATGGATATCCACAAGAAGGTTATCTTTTCTCTTTTACTTAATTGTAGGAAAGTTTTTACGTGTTAGAAAAGAATACCTAATTTAAATCTGCTTTAGTTGACATGCCTAGGCCACAGTCAGCTTGCATTGACAGGCATTCATATTTGCAGGAAAATAGTGAAAGTTTATTTTAAGTGAGCAAGTCTTTCTCTGTGTGTTTAAATCCTTGACAATTAAGCCCCACCTGTGGTGGCTGTACAGATATATAAATTGTAATATTTGTCTTCTCCTGAAGAAGAAATATCCAGGATGTTTTACCTTTGGCACTTTGCATGGTTGCCCCGATGCCTGTGTATGCCATTCATTAGCTGAAGAAGCCATTGTATTTCTGGGTTGCATAAAATGTTAATTTGTTTCTTTAGTTATGCATAGCTTAACCAATGAAATCCCTTAGGAACTAGGTGCTGAAATGTCTCGTTCACCAGAATTGTACTGGTTTGTGAGATTGGATCATTGCTTGTTCAACCCAGTTATGTCATATCATACCATAAATGTGTAGCCCCTGCACCCTGAAATATTATAAAAGCCAAGTACATTTTGAGATGAGCCAGAGTTTTCCTGGCCTTAGCTGAACAAACTCAGTCTAGACTGTATCTAATTTATCCTTGAACTCACTTGGTTTACTTGTAGGCAGACTCAGACAGTCTGTTGACTGATTGTACTCGTTCTTTCCTGAGCTTTCGTCCGAGGATGGCCTTATGTTAGTCCTCCTGCTGATTAGGACTTGGCATAAGCAAAATAGTCTAATTCGAACTTCCTATTACTTTCCGCTTTCTCTAATGATCATATTTTTGAATAAGCCCATGAGGTCTCGCTCAAGTTTATTATCCTTCGACTCAGTCTTATGAAGGCTCAGGCAGTCCTGAGCTTGCACATCAATCATCTTAATTAGTTTAGTTGTGGCATCCAAAGCAGGGCCACTTGTGTAGACCTCTTTGCTACAGAAACCAATGTTAAATGATGTATCTGTGTTTGAGCAAAAGTTTCCTTGCTTAGGGAGATGTGTTCCTTACCCTACCTGCAGTAATGTTTTATTCAATAGATTCAAATTCACTTCTGTCTTTTCTAGTTTAATAACCGAAGCCCTTTATTGTTTGAAGCTAAGGGACACTAGCCTTGGCGACTTGGCTATGGTGATCTAAACTTGCCAAATCTGAAGAATTTGGACACGCTACATTCTTTAACGCCTCTGGGAACATCAGTGATGTCTGGTTAAAAGTCCAGCATATTCATGTGAAGGGATGACCCCACCTACTTTTACACTCGTGCAGTTCCACATTTCCAACCAATCTATGGGAATACTTAAGAATTTGACACCATACTTTTCCTGTGATAGTTTTTGTATGAGCTCATGTTGGACACTCCAGACCGTCCTCCGCTTTCAAACAATGATGCTGTTGCAATTCACCAATGATAGGGTATGTCTCTGTCATTAAGTGGGATCTCCAGGAAAGATTTCCGAAAGGCCTTACCTAATCGGTACATGTCAATTATCAAGTTTCAGGCAGATAATGTACAATTATTAGTAGGAACTGTTACGTTGGGCGTGTCATTACCCCTTGACCTCATTCATGTTTCACAGTCCGTTTTTTCATTATCAGTTCTTGTACCCTACCATACTATGTTGTAATGCCTTCTGCCACCCAGCACCCATGGTCTTGATGTGGTAGATCAAGAACTAAAGATGAATCCGATGAATAAATGTGCACAGGCAAAAAATGTGACCCATGTAACGTGAAACTATTTGCAAAGTTTGACATTTGCTTTTCTTCTTTTAGGCTTTTGCCCTCTCTAAGACCCAGGATTACAATCACTGGATTGGCCTGAAAAAAGGACCAGATGGGAAATGGATGTGGCTTGACGGAAATGCATTGGCCAATGGGTATGTTTTTTTAATTTGTGTGCTTAAAAATTGGCAAGTATCGTTCAAACCCTTTAAGGGAGGTAACATTTCCTATTCCTGATCCACTTCAAATAGTTGGTCATAGATCAACAGGATGCTGCAAAGCATAACCTCAGTGCGTTCCTGGATACAATAAAGCACACACAACAAGATAATAGACTGGGTGCTGAAGCTTTTCAACCACTCGCCCCCAGTTAACTATTCTTTGTTGAATCCATTGTTGTTTGCTCACTATGCCACCCCAGTTTGGACACAGCCTATATAAAAATCAGTTTTGACCCTGCTCCTCATGGGAACAGTCCAGCCCTAACTACCATGTCAGGTCTTCTCTGGACCACAAACAAGCATCCTGGGACAGGTTTCGGGGTATCACCCCTCATCAGCCAGGCTGGCTTGAATACAGTGGCACAGTGAGCAAGTGACCCACGCCTGCCACTTAGGGCAAACATAGCAAACACAGCATGATGATAGACAGAGTGCTGAAACTTTTCAACCGCTCACCCCCAGTCAACAGATCTGGGTTGAAGCTATTGTTCTATTACTCACTATGCCACCCCAAGCTAGCCTGGCTGCTGTGGAGTGATACCCCAAAACCGATCCCAGCAAGTTTGTTTCTAGTCCAGTGAGGACCTGGCCCGGCAGTTCGGGCTGGACTGCTCCAATAGGGAGCAGGGTCAAGACTGATTTGCATATGGCTGGGTTCAAACTGGAATGGCATGGGAAGCAAATAAAACAATGTATTTAGGCCCAGCTGTTTGTACCGTGGTGAATGTTAGATATTGTTAAGCATTCTGTTCATCAATTGCTTATTTTTTCTTACTTTGGATACATTGAAGTTGGTGGCCATAGCCAAGGGATCTTTTGTGGTGTTTAGGCACGCTTTGTTTTGACAAAATGCTTCTTACAGGATATCCACACAAGTTTAATGGAAATGCCTTTTGACTGGCCTCCTTGGCTCAAGAAGTTTAAAGCAGGTCATACTGATGTCCATTCCCTCTGGATTTTCAATCCTTCCCCATGATTTCCACAGGCAGTACCACAAGTTTCTTTTACACAAAAGAGAGTGAGAGATTGTAGGAGAGTAGGGTCTGCTATCCTATGGTCACCCCAAATTTTTGCTTTTTGCTTCACTGGTTTATGACTTAATGTGGCTGTGGGCCTGCTAATCAGACCCACAGCCTGCTGTTCTCTCTCTAAATTACTGCCAATGCACTCTAGGTGCATTATGAATTGGAACTGGTTCACCTTATTGGCCCCTGTAACAGTGTACCCTAGGTACCCAGGGCATAGGTGTTTCCAAGGCCTACCAGGGGCTGCAGCATGTATTGTGCCACCCCTGGCCTGGCCTCCATATTTGACACATTTGGCTGATCACTCAGCTGGGCCTAAGTTGGTGTAATCACCTCTTGCTTAGATATAGTATCCCTATATCTAACCTTAACTGGACACATGTTAACCTATAAGCCATTCCTATGGAAGGCCCCTGCAAATCCTGGGGGCAAAGTGCGTGGTTTCATGTGAGATGGTGCTCTAGCATGAGCTGAGCCTGTCTGCAGCTGTCAGTAACAACTCCCTTAGCTGTTCCGGGATATTGCCATACCATATACTCTTAAGTGCATTATAATCCTCGCGGTTATATGCAAACTTTGGTTTGGCTTTATCAAAACATGTCGAGGTAAGGTGTCATACGATTTGGAATACTATCCCCTCGACAGTTCTGTCGACCGGGATAGCATTCCACCCTTCTAGAGGGACACGACATGTACATAGCCTTAACCCCGGTTAAAGTTAACCAGAGCCTCAGCATCACAAAATGGATGCTGCCACCACAGACACAAGTCTGACCTCCTGCTGCTGGGAGTCCTTCCAGCGAGGGAGGCTTGGACAAAGGGTTTCCTGCCTTGGGAGGTGCGAGCACCACCCCAGACAGGATTTTGTGTATTGGGTAGGACAGGGCTGAATAGATTGAGACATGCCCGGGGCACACAAGGTGTCCTCGTGCATAAGCCAGTCCAAACCGTTCCTGGGACTTTCCAGACCCAGGCCTGGCAACGAGCTGGACAAAGGAAAGAGGGTGTAACTGCCCCCCTTCCTGGTCCCACCCAGAGGAGGGACCTAGCAGATGATCCACCCCTCAGATTGGGAATAAGAGTGGGAGCAGTGCCATAGCACCTCAGATCATCCTGAATCAACTTGAAACTAAGAAGACAACTGGACTTCGACATTCTGCTGCACAGAAGACTGAAGAGCATCTCCCTTGTGGCCTAGGAGTGGCCACCCTGTGAACACAGGCACCATCCAGCAACTCAACATCTGCTTTGCCGCCGCCTCCCGCCGGAGCCCGAGCCCAGAGCCTGACAAGACCCAGACTCCCAGACTTTTCACAGTCCGATTCACAGTCCCTGCAAAGAAGGGACCCATGGAGGCATCGAGAGATGTGGGACCGGACCTCTTGAAAGACCCCCGAGAAGCTGACTGCGCAGCATCCGAGGCACCCTCGACGTTGTGCTTTGGGGACTAAGAAGCCCCACCACCGAGCAGCCCTTGCACCGAAGATCAGCCCCCCCAGCATCTCCACGATCTGCGTGGGGCCCTTTTGCATTGTGCCACTCGACGCGCCATCCTGGCCACTTGCCACGTGATCAGCGGCCATCTTGGCGACGAAACCTTCAAGCTACACTGTGGGTCTGGTTGCTCCAGACTTGCCCTCACTTCTGTAAAAGGGAGCACCCGCTCTGACCTTGCTGGTCCGAGTGATAAGCCTTTTTTGATTCCTGCGTGGCTTGCATTAGCCAATGCCTGTTTGCTCAAATCAAGTTGCCGACACCGCCAACAGCGAGAAGCCTGCGTGGGACAGCTCATGATTAACTTCTGGACGTCCTCGACCTCTTCGTGTCCACGTGGTTGCAGAGAGAAGCTACACCTCATCTCCTATTTGCACACGACATCGCCTGGTTCCAATCTGGTTCCACGGTAGTCACTGGCTAGTGACTTTGAACATTGTCCCCTCTGCTTTCAGGTCTTCACGACTTCAGATCCACCCTTGGATCCACCGGAACTCTTCACATCGAGCCGCCTGCAGCATCTCCATCTCCAAGCACCATCGACCACCGTGACGAAACCCGACATACTTCGACCCTATGCACCCGCGTCCTGTGGGTGAGGTAACTCCGCAACGCCGGTGTTCCCACACTGGTACACACCTCTAGTGTCTGTGTCTTAAGTTTCGCTCCTCTAGGTCACTCAGAAGGTTCCTATCTAACTAACTTTATAACTTTTACGCACCATAGACATTGCATTGGTGAGTGCGTGCACTTTAAACACTGCACCCGAGTCCCGCGGGCCTTTCCCGACTTAGTCACTGCTAGTCCTCATCAGCTCCAGTGATTCCCAAGGCCCTAGGTCTGTTTCCTTTTCGATTGGTATCTCTTATACCACTTTCTTAGTATATGGTTTAGGTGGCCCCTAGGGCTCATCCATATTGTGCAACTTTTGTGTATTTAAACTGTGTTTTGTTTTAACGCTTGTGCTTCTGTGCTCATAAAGAGTCCAGGGGATATTTGTAGTTAATAAATATATATATTTTTTCAATATATATCTGTGTGGTGTCCTTTCATTTGGTATTCAAGGGGGTTGTATATGGTAAAACAGCTTGCTTCACATGCCTTTCAGAGTTTAGTCTAAGAGTGCTTTGTCCACGCTACCACTAGGATAGCTGGTCTATAAGGTTGACTTACAACCAATCATCACAAGGGTTGCTTGGCATGGTACAAGGTGATCACTAGAATTAGTGAGCATCACATACCAGGCCAACTTCTCACAGAGATAAGCAGATCAGTTGCAATCTCCCGACTATAATCGTATCACATTAGAGCAACCGCTCTAGCTCAAACTTCAAACAGGATTTCAAGTCTTTTCAAAAGGAGAAGAATGATAAGGAAGAAAAGAGGGATCCCGGTGGGGATATTGGTCTCCCTTTACTTGATCTTTGGGCCCTCGGGTATCCAAAGATATTGGAGTAAACTCCTCACTCACTTATCGTGACATGCTTCATCATAGGCAACTATCCACACCCAGGTAAGATGGAACTACCCGGGCGCACTCAACCAAAGATTTGATGGGAGTTCTTATATAAAATCAGTACTGGTCATGCAGGGAACCAGATGAGTGATAGGAAAAATGCCTCCAGGTATACCCAAACAATATGCTTTGTTTGAAGGGTACCTGGTGTCTAGATAAATGAGTAAAAAAGTTTGGGGTTTCCTAAATATGATTGTTCAGTTGTCCCTTTTCCAAAGTGCCAAAATGTTTCGGCCTCGCTAGGAGCCCGCGTGGGTCTAGGGCCTTCGTCAGTGCTGATTTTCTACTGTTTAGTCTCCCTGCTACTGAAAAATGTGACTCAGCAGTGGACAGAGCGAGATACGAAGGTACCCCAGAGGTGTTAGCACTTTGATGAATGTGTGACTATAAGGCAGCATCAACCTCCTGATCCGCATGTTGCCTAATAAAAAATCTCAGTAGAAAATGTACTGAGGACACAGTGAAGGCAGGTGAGTGCATTAGGCCTCATGGAGTGCGGGCACGTTTTTCAGAAGGAAGGACATGCTCCACTAGAGCAAATATTGACTCTGGCGCTCTGCTTTGTTTTCGTGGTTTGGGCAGCGGCCATAATGCTGTGTGCATTGATTACAGGAGGGTTTGTAATTTGCTTTTGTGAACGTTTGGAAATAACACTTAATTTATATGAACTGCTATTTTATTTTTTTCTGCTAAATGCATTAATGTTTGACAGGAGAACGCATTGCATGAACACTACAAGTGCAGTGAGCAACAGGTGCCCCATTCTGGCCGCTCACTTTGTTCCTGAGCGTTTGCAGTAAAATCTTGCTATGTAGTGCGTGCAATTATGGCGGTATTTCACTTAGCAAGTACAACATTTCTGAATCATGCTGGCGTAATTGTACATTTTATCTGGGACCAACTGAATTTTAGATCCACAGTGAGGGTCACTATGCCCTCTCTTTATTGCAAGACTTCCTTGTGCAAGTCCACTCTTAGACCTGCTTTCTAGACAGGAGACTGCTTTGGTACTGATTCAGAAGGTGCAGAATGAGTGGGTAGAAGTAAAAGTGCACTACCCTAGTGATATATTGATTTCTCACTGCCAGTCTGCTTCCCCATTTTTTACAGTGGACTTAATTGGACTAAAACTTTCAAGTCTGATATTGCTCTCTGCCTCTTTTCAGTAATGGATGCTAATTACCAGGGGTGGTTGGGTGGGGGACGGAGGGAGGGGAGGGAAATAATAACTTTAAAAATGCACTTCCCTTTTCTCTGCCGACCACCACCTCTTCATCATCTGTCCTCCTCTCCACTCGTCAGGAAGCACCCAGCCTGCCAGAATCCCCTGAGCAATCACAGTGCTGCCTTAGCAGCGTTTTGATTGGTCTGAGCACCATGGTCAGGGCAGGACTGGGAACCAGAACCGGCCCTGGCAAAGTGCTCGGCCGGCCCCCCTCCCCCTCTCCGGGAGGAGAGGGGAGGGGGGAGATGTGCCACCGCGCTCTGTGACAGGGCCGGTTTTCGGCAGTTTTTGTTACAGGGCCGTTTTTGCAGCATAACGGCCCTGTAACAAAAACGGCCCCAGGGGCCCAAAACCGGCCCCCAACCATGCGGCCCACCGGGGAATTGCCCGGTGCCCTCAAAGGCCAGTCCGGGCCTGACCATGGTTCGGCGTTCAGACGGGGGCTGGCAGGCTCTGCATGTTCTCCACCCAGGCTGTAATGCAGCCTGCAAGGAGAACAAGCAGAGGGCGCAGTATGCTTTGACCGGCCCTGTCTGGCCGATCAAAGGATCATGTGCACTTTAGGTGCAGCCAACAATCCTCCCGCTGTGATACGGGGGATAGCCCTGCCCGGCTGCCTGACTTCAGCTGCAAGCTCAATGCAAGAAACAAAATGATAATAACAAACTTTATCATTTTATTTTTGCATTCCGCTTGTAGCTGAAGCAGTGGGGCGATGCTCCTCCGCCTTAGTGGAAGAGCTGCCACTGCGTCTTTTACTTTGATTGTTGCCCATCTTGTCTCTGTATCTTAGGGCATGGATCGTGTGAGAGAAGATTGCCATCCGCATACATGGTGCATAGATATAGCTCTATTGTGTCCTGTCCTGGATAGGCAACAAGCTGTAGCTGACACAAATGATGCCACTTACCCTGCCCTAGGAATAATGTAGACTTTTGCAGATCTAGCCTCTCGTCTCATGGATTCAATAGGTGAGTAATCTATAGAAACCACTCGAGCCGTGATGAGGGTAAACATAACAGAGACTGCACCGAAGATGCCTCTTGTTCTGTCAACCACCCACCAGTAACTGGTGTTCCTCATACGAAGGACTCCTCACATTCTGACACAGAACACCATGACCTCATAGACAAGGCACATAGTGCACCATGACAACACGGCATCGACTGTATCAAAACAGAAGTTAATCTCCTACAGTAAAAAACTACAATAAAAATAAAAGCATTGTGTACGTGAAAGTAGCATGAAACGTACCATACATAAAACTAACATATATGAAAATTAACTTTACTAGCCTAATCCTAAAATATCTACAAAAGATCGATATAAGGACAATGGCCAAATAACTATATATGAAGAAACCTGTGAAGAAACATGTATGTAACCACATTTTGATTGACTTAACTATCGCGGTTAGGCACCCTGTGTCGACTGCCCCTGTGAACACACTCATCACTTTCCACCAACCCATTTTGGCTATTCATAAGTTCATAAGATTACTGTCAACAAATGTATTTTTTGATTGGTGTAGGAAACGGAAAGTAGGATCTGCTTCTTATGGTTTCCCCCACTTTTTGCTTGATGTTATGCTGTTTGTGACTAGCCTGATTGGAATCCTGCTATCCAGTACCCCAGTCTATCTGCTTTCTCCCTAAACTGTTGTGGTAAGTACTTAGGTGCATCCCAGATTGGATACTGGGGTACCCTTATAAGTCCCTAGAATACGGTAACCATGTACCCAGGGCATAAGCACCCCAGAGGTCTCCCATAGGCTGTAGCATGTATTATGCCACCCATGAGAGACCATTCAAAATAGAACTACATGCCTGCCATTGCAGTCTGTGTGAGTTTGTGCTTCCACCACTTACTAAAGATATAGGTTTACTATATCTTAAGTCACTGCACTTAAAGCCTATAAGTCACCCCTGTAGCAGGCCTTTACAATCCTGAAAGCAGGGTGCTGGGTTCTAATTGAGAGGGTGCCCCAGAATGAGCAGGACCCCACCCCTCCTACAACCTACGGAATCCATTCTCCCGGTTTGTCAGTGAAGGAGCCATATACTACATAGATGGGCACAACTCGAAACTGGCTGAAACCAATCCTAGTGTGTTTGGTATCAAGCATGTGGGAATCAAACCCCCACAATTCCAAGTACCAGAACCGGGCTCCGTTGGGTCACTGGTGCTCCTGGTACCAGCCTTCTTGATCCGGACAGCATAAAATGGTTGCTGCCAACCAGAGACCTATTCCTGCCCTTCTGCTGCTGGGCCAATCTTGAGCAGAGGAAGGTGGAAGAATAGGCATCCTGTCACAGGGAGGTTTGATCACCTCCCAGACAGGACTGTGACCGTCTGGGCACTTTAGACTTAACTGGACTTAGTTTGGGCCTGACTTCGTCTCCCTGCGGCCTCGTCTGTGCCCATGCACCGTACAGGATCTGTGTAGGACCTGTGGAGCATCCAAGACACCTGAAGATAATCTCCCTTGGAGTCACTCCCCTGTATTCCCAAGCACCGCAACACTGCTGACGGGTATGCTGATCCTGAGCTCCTACACCTCCAAAGGGTTCAACAACACAGGAGGTGGGTTCCTATGTCCTCGAGGCATGAGTTGCCCTCTCAATCAGTCTGCGGTTGAATCCCCCGTGGAGGCTGCAGTATTCGAAGCCCTGTGCACTGCGTACTTTTGCAAGTGCAAATACTTGTGGGCATTTCTGTCACAAGTGCATTGGTTCCAAGAAGCCCCAATGTATGGCAACTTCTTCTGCAAAGATCTTCAACCACATCACACCGTGTGCTCCATGAACTGTTATTTTGTAAAGCTGCTTGAAGTCCTCTCCCGAGTCCTGTGTCTCCAGCCTGTGGGTCCAACTGAGGGTCATCATTGTTTTCCTTGGGCTCCCCTGATTGTTCTGCGCCTGCCCTGACTCCCCTGCTTCTCCCCTGGACCTTGCTGGTTCCAACCGTAAACCTTCTTGACTTCCTGCATGGTTTGCTGCTGCCATGGCTTGTTGGTGCTTCCTCCGGACAGCAACCCCTCAGCACTCGACATTCTTCGTGGAACAGCTCGTACCTGGCTCTTGGTCATCCTCACCATAGCTTGGTCCTTACAGCTGCATAGTGAAGATAGCCGTCAACTATCCTGAAGCACCCTACATCGAGGAATATTCGTCTACTGAGCCCCTGGTCCCTCTTAAGTGACCCAGACTCTGTCCCCTCTGCTTTCAGGGACTCTTCGTCTAGAATCCATGTTTGGATTCCAACGGACACGTTCTCCTCTTCCAGCAGTGGCACTTTCCTGAAGTCCTCTATTGGGTTTGACTGCAGGTTCCGAAACCACTTCACATCAATGCACCCGGCTTCCCTGGTGTGGGTACTAGAGTATCCATGGGTGGGCTGGCTCTCCAACCTTCTGTCTTCCACTGGGTTTCTTCAGTGTCCGTTAGGAAGGGTCCTTAATCTTTAAAACTCCAACTGCAACTTACCCGTAGAGTTGTATGGAGCACGCAGTCGGGTACTCACACTGCATATGTTCTCCATGCGGTCCCTATCTACTCACCTAGGATGGTTCCTTGGGTCCCCAGCGATTCTACCACCTCTCGACACTGTCTTGACTCGATTTGTGGTTCTTATACCACTTTATTAGTATATGGTTTAGTCCCCCCCTGGGATCCACTGTGTATTCCTGCTATTTACAGTGTTTCTTTGCGTAAGTATTGTGTACATTGTGTTTATGTCCATGTTGGAGATATTGTGACATACCAGAGGGTGTTTATAATAAATCCATATTTTTATAAATACTTGGAGGCAGATTTTTGAGTTCTGGCGCATCTCTGCAAATCAACAGGGATGCGCCAGAAATGATGCGCCACGCAATTCCCTCCTTGCGGCACCACAGATGCGCCGCATTTACAATGCGGCGCACCATGGTGCAAGGAAGGGCAGATTCGTGACGCATCTTGTGATATACGGGCGTCGCATTGCTGGAGTAGCGTCGCAAGTGTGACGCAACTCCTGCAATGTACAGAGGCCACCCATACATAACGTGGTGCATCACTCCTTACGCCTGCTTCAAGCAGGCGTAAGGATTTGACGCAGCCTCGTAAAACTGACTCCGTGAAATCTTGTAGATTTCACTGCGTCAGTTTTACGGGGCTTTCCTATGAGGGAACGCCCACCCTGCGACAGAACGCCCACATGAAACCTGACGCAGGTTTCATGTGGTGCAGGGCTTTACAACGTGACGCATCTGCCTATATGCGTCACGTTGTAAATAGGCCGCAGGGATGCGCCACGTTTCCACGCCGTTGCGTCACGCAACGGCGGCGTAAACGTGGCGCAAGTCCTTCATAAATCTGCCCCTTGGTGTAGTGCTTTTCATTTAATCTGTTCTATAAGATTGCCTTCTGGCAAAACAAGCTGCTTTACATTCCTTCAAGACTAAGCCTGAAGGCTGCTCTCCATAGCTACCATAAGGATAGCTTTCTAAGGTTGTCTCAGAACTCTTAAATCCCCATAAGGGTTGTCTGGATTGGTGCATGGTGCCCCCTTACATTAGTTCAAATCCGTAACTTTTTTGAGGTAGGATTCCCAATAAAATTAACTTCTGGCCACTTTGAGAAGTAGTCTATTAAGACCACAGCAAATCTAGACAAAGATTGTAAACAATTGAAAGGATTATGACAACAGAAGGAACCGTAAAAGGACAATTTTTAACGGGGTCCAAGAGAATAGTCACAAAGCAATGTACAAAGTTCCCCAAGGTGGAGTGGTGGAAAACTAGAGTATGTTGAGTGTGAAAAAGAGAGGGAGAGAAAAGCCAAAGAAGGGGAATACCCTTGTTGGAACTAAAACCCTCACACACCTAGCAAGCTAGATGTCATGCTTCATCATATGGGTTCTGCTCCTCGTCAGACTGGCACTGCAATGTCTGACGGGCACCCGTAAAGGGGCTCGTTATCGGAGATCTTTTGTTCCGGCCATATGGTGCATGCGGGTGTGCGGGAAGAAAAAGGGTATAGTCGTGAGAAAAGTGGTGAAGATTAAAAAAGGTGGGTCAGTCCACAATTAAATTTATTGGCGTGGCTGGCGCCCTTGGTTAAAATGGTGGGAGGGGAGATATATGCTATGGGTGGTGTTTAAGCTGTATACCTACAACCCCCTGAACAGGACAACATGTTTCTTGCCCGGATGGCAATTTGTCAGGACCTTAGTGAGACGTACTACACAGTGAGAAAATGGGTGTTCAGACAACCTTATGTCTTGAGGTCGTATAAGGCAGGCTGAGTAGGGGTGACCTAAAGGAAATACATAACAGAAAAGGCATTGTTGTGGTTCTGTTTATGTTACAAAGTCACACAAACAAAAAACTTCAAAGACATACTCGTGGGTAAAAAAGGAACAGTGACTGCATGAAAAATGGCAGGGGCCTTCTCAAAAGGAAAATTGATTTACGATGCAAGGTTAAAAAAGTTAAAAAGACGCTAAACAAGAGGCACGGGAGTAGAGGCACAAAGTAACAGATCTTACCCTAAGGGAGATCCTAAGGTGCCCCGCAGTCTGCTCCAGTGGGACCTGCACGTAAAGGTCAGGAACCTGGGAGAAGATGGAGAGTAGAGCAATGAATAATGCTCAACAGTGGTAGCCCGTCGTGGCTCAGAACTCACAGAGTGGAAATTGCCGACGGGGTGAGAGGAAATCGGAAAGACCATTTGTGCGCCGGTGTAGCCATAGGGAACCAAGTGAACCTAAGGCAACATGTAAGCCACAGTGAGCACCTAAACACTGAATCAGCACAGGCTGTCACCGTGTATCCGAGCGGGAATCGCTGGGGAGCAGGTTCCAGTCCCGGCCAAAACTACGTCCAGGGCACAACCGAAGCACACGTTAAAAAGGCGCCAACAGTGGTAGCACTCGCGTCCAAAGGACGGCGTCGATCAACTGGAGGTGTGGGATCACCCTCTGTCCCATCGGCAAAACCGCACCCGGCATGAACTGAAGCCGGCTGGGTTCACGAGGCGGGAGAGCGTTATAGGGAATCGAAGCAAACTTACCCGGATAGCGTGCGGTCAGCGCCGCTAACACCTACCCCCACCGTCTGGTCAGGACAGAGCAGCTGGTAAAGAGACCAGCGTCCATGTGGAGTACAAGTAGCTCCTGTCTCGCCGAGTCCGCGTGGGGGCGGAGCTTCAGCGGAGGACTGCGCATGGGTCAGAGTGGAAAGCTTCAGAACACTACAGCGAAGCCGTCAGTGATGACAGTCGTCTGATCAAGGTGGCCATCTTAGGGGCGGAAAGTAAGCCGGTACATATCAAAGGGTTAGTATGGATGTGGAACCAGCTGGGTGAGAATTACTGTGACCGTGCCGACCATGGTACTGAATCATTGAGGTCGCATGTGTCAAGTTGGAGGCGATGTACCCATCTCTGTTCGATTCTGAACAGTGCTCGCTGTGAGATGAGAGGATGGGACTCTAAGACTAACCAGCGTATGTTGTCTGCCTGATGGCCCTGATGGGTGTAATGTTCATACAGCCTGGTATGTGTCCTGAGACACCTGATGTTACTTTTGTGCTCCATGATGCGTAATACCAACTGCAACAGTACCAGGTGAGTAAGTGAATTACGCATCATGGAGCACAAAAGTAACATCAGGTGTCTCAGGACACATACCAGGCTGTATGAACATTACACCCAGCAGGGCCATCAGGCAGACAACATACGCTGGTTAGTCTTAGAGTCCCATCCTCTCATCTCACAGTGGGCACTGTTCAGAATCGAACAGAGATGGGTACATCGCCTCCAACTTGACACATGTAGCCTCAATGATTCAGTACCATGGTCGGCACTGTCACAGTAATTCTCACCCAGCTGGTTCCACATCCATACTAACCCTTTGATATGTACCGGCTTACTTTTCGACCCCAAGATGGCCGCCTTGTTCAGACGACTGTCATCACTGATGGCTTCGCTGTAGTGTTCTGAAGCTTTCCACTCTGACGCATGCGCAGTCCTCCACTGAAGCTCCGCCCCCACGCGGACTCGGCGAGACAGGAGCTACTTGTACTCCAAATGGACGCTGGTCTCGTTACCAGCTGCTCTGTCCTGACCAGACGGTGGGGGTAGGTGTTAGTGGCGCTGACCGCACGCTATCCGGGTAAGTTTGCTTCGATTCCCTATAACGTTCTCCCGCCTCGTGAACCCAGCCGGCTTCAGTTCATGGCGGGTGCGGTTTTGCCAATGGGACAGAGGGTGATCCCACACCTCCAGTTGATCGACACTGTCCTTTGGACGCGAGTGCTACCACTGTTGGCGCCTTTTTAACGTGTGCTTCTGTTGTGCCCTGGACGTAGTTTTGGCCAGGACTGGAACCTGCTCCCCAGCGATTCCCGCTCGGGTACGCGGTGACAGCCTGAGCTGATTCAGTGTTTAGGTGCTCACTTTGGCTTACTTGTTGCCTTAGGTTCACTTGGTTCCCTATGGCTACACCGGCGCACAAATGGTCTTTCCGATTTCCTCTCACCCCGTCGGCAATTTCCACTCTGTGAGTCCTGACCCACCACGGGCTACCACTGTTGAGCATTATTCATTGCTCTACTCTCCATCTTCTCCCAGGTACCTGACCTTTACGTGCAGGTCCTACTGGAGCAGACTGCGGGGCACCTTAGGATCTCCCTTAGGGTAAGATCTGTTACTTTGTGCCTCTACTCCCGTGCCGCTTGTTTAGCGTCTTTTTAACTTTTTTAACTTTTTTAACCTTGCATCGTAAATCACTTTTTCCTTTTGAGAAGGCCCCTGCCATTTTTTGTGCAGTCACTGTTCCTTTTTTACCCACGAGTATGTCTTTGAATTTTTTGTTTGTGTGACCTTGTAACATAAACAGAACCACAACAATGCCTTTTCTGTTATGTATTTCCTTTAGGTCACCCCTACTCAGCAGGACCGCTTTGCCTGCCTTATACGACCTCAAGAAATAAGGTTGTATGAACACCCATTTTCTCACTGTGTAGTACGTCTCACTAAGGTCCTGACTAATTGCCATCCGGGCAAGAAACATGTTGACCTGTTCAGGGGGTTGTAGGTTTACAGCTTAAATACCACCCGTAGCATACATCTCCCCTCCCACCATTTTAACCAAGGGCGCCAGCCACGCCAATAAATTTAATTGTGGACTGACCCACCTTTTTTAATCTTCACCACTTTTCTCACGACTACACCCTTTTTCTTCCCGCACACCCGCTTGCACCATATGGCCGGAACAAAAGATCTCCTATAAAGAGCCCCTTTATGGGTGCCCGTCAGACATTGCGGCACCAGTCTGACTAGGAGCAGAACCCATATGATGAAGCATGACATCTAGCTTGCTAGGTGTGTGAGGGTTTTAGTTCCAACAAGGGTATTCCCCTTCTTTGGCTTTTCTCTCCCTCTCTTTTTCACGCTTCACTCAACATACTCTAGTTTTCCACCACTCCACCTTGGGGAACTTTGTACATTGCTTTGTGACTAACAATTTAAACGACCCACAATGTCAATGCCTACTTTGTGGTACAAAAGGGGGTAGTGATGGACGGAGCATCTGAACCAATCAAACGCTCACACCCAGTCAACAGATCTGGGTTTAATCCATCATCGTTCTTTAGCCCACTCTGCCACCCCAGTTCAGACATGGCCATATGCAAATCAGTCTGACCCTGTGCCTCATGGGAACAGTCCAGTCAGAACTGCCAAGCCATGCCTTCCCTGGACCGGATTCAAGCTTCCTAGGACAGGTTTCTGGCATTACAGCCTTCTTCAGCCAGGATTGCTTGAATCCAGTGGCAAAGTGAGCAAGGGACCCACGTCTGAGCATACCCTGCCAACTTATGGAGACAAAGCGGTACAAAAGGGGGTGGTGATGGATGGAGCATCTGAACCAATCAAACACTCACACCCAGTCAACAGATCTGGGTTTAATCCATCACCGTTCTTTAGCCCACTCTGCCACCCCAGTTCAGACATGGCCATATGCAAATCAGTCTGACCCTGTGCCTCATGGGAATTGTCCAGCCCGAACTGCCAAGCCATGCCTTCCCTGGACCGGATTCAAGCTTCCTAGGACCGGTTTTTGGCATTACAGCCATCTTCAGCCAGGCTTGCTTGAATCCAGTACTTTGTCCCATTGTTCATAGGGCAATTAAATAGATTGCAACGCTGGATTCCTAGTCTTGAGACCTTCCACACAACTATTGCCTAACACACAATCACTTACAAGCTCATTAATATGTTTGTCCATACTTGGCCACCAATATATTTCAACACCCTGCATTTACTGAGTGCTGTGCCCAAATGGCCCTCATTTGCAACTCACAATTCTCTATTTCAAGCTGTCTGGGGTGCATACTTCTCACCTCACATTAGAATAGTATCTTCCACTGACCATTAAGTAGAAACTTTCACAAACGTTTGAAATTGATAGGATACATTTTTCTCGTTTGGCCACCCTTTCCTTAGAAAACTCTTAACTTGTACCAAAGACATGCCTTTGGTCAATTCTTCCGTCCATTCAACCTCACCAATTACACACATTATTTAAGACAAAAGATGCTTTAAAAACAATTTTTTTGCTCCTCTTTCTCAGTGATTTCTACATCTACTTCTTCAACCGGAAATCTAGACAACTAATCTGCTTGGTTTTTTTTTCCCAGGAAGGTACAAAACCTCAAAGTTGTACTGCAACAACTCTCCTGACCAAATGGTTACTAAAATACTGTGTTCAGTTCGCAAGATAAACCGGTCACCCCATATGTATGGGTAAAATTTCCTAATGGCCCACAAACTGGCTAATAACTCTTTTTCAATAACTGAAAACATTTATCTGAGACCCTCTCAACATTCTAGAAGCATATCCAATGTGTTTTCTACACCATCCTTAACTAGTGAGAGTACTGCTCCTAGTCCGAACCGGCTTGCATCAACCGTGACCGTATACTGCAGCCTTTGACCACAAAGTTTCACAAACCTTGATTCCATCAATTGAGACTTGATCCACTCAAAAGCTTCTTGAAAACCTTTGTCCCATAAAAAGGAAGCTCTTTTCTTTATAGTGTTGGTTAGTTTTTTTACTTTTGACATGTATTTGGATATTAATCTTGAATAAAACTCACAAAGACCAATAAAAGACTTGGGTCCAGTCTTGTCAACTGATGGAGAAGCGTCAATTCTGACTTTGACTAGCACAGGCCTTGGTTCTACACCCTTCTCAGACACTACATGAACTAAATATTCTTCCTTATCTCTCAGAAAGTGGCATGTTTTTGACTCAATGCCTCTCCTCTTTCCTGCATTATGTTCAACACGTTTGTTACAATATTGACCTGCTCTTCTCGCTCCAAAATCAAAACATTGTCTTGAAATGCAACCATACCTTTTAAAACCCTAAACATTTGAAACATTATCCTCTGACAAATGGCATCAGCTGACTCCAACCCAAATGGCATCCTGCAATATTGAAACGTGCCTATGGGTGACGCGAAAGATAGGTGTCTTGAAGATGGATCAAAAGCAAACTGATGATAAGCTGCTGCCATATCAAATGTTTAAAACCATTTGGAACCACCAATCATGGTCACCAATTCAGTGATCATTGGGAAATGATGCATATTAATCCAATTGTGCTTATTCAGACTTCACAGATCCACACATACTCTCAAATCACCATTCTTCTTGCATGCTACAACCCGGGTGACGACCGTAAAGAGGACTCAATTGTTTTGATAATCCCTCGTTCATTAGATGTACCTATTCACAAAATACAGACCTATTAGGTTGGTCTTTTGGGTTACAGCAATATATGGGGGCACAAGGCAGATCTGTCCCCTGTCCTAGTGTTTTTTGCTAAGCCATTTATGAACTTGTATTTAGGCCCCTGGATGTATTTATCAAGGAAAGCTGCATGTTGCTTTGAAGTATGAAAATTATATATTACATTACATAGAGCCAGTTGACATGTTTCGGAGGTGACTGAGGAGTTTGGTAGGTGGTGAGTTTGCATGGTGATTATATAATAATCATAATAATAAATGAATTATATAGAGTGCCCGTCTCCCTCAGCAGAGGTGTCCTGGGGCTAAATTGTAGATTTGTGGTGTGGGGTAACAAACTGGTCAGTAATACAGGTTAAATAACAGGTTTTTAATGCCTTCCTAATGTCCTTGTTTGACTCCAGCATACGGAAGTGGAGGGGATAGCATTCCAGAGTTTCGCAGTTTTCACCATGAAGGATCTGCCTCCTATCCTGGTTTTATGGAAGCGAGGAACTCCCAGAAGTAGCAGGTGGTTTGATCTCAGGGTCTGGTCATGATGGTGCACTTGCAATCTCGGCCTCATATAACCCTGGCCTGATCTCTGGTGGCTCTGTTGGCCAAAGTGAGCACCTTAAACGTATTCCTCCTGCTAACAGGAAGCCAATGGAGTTGCAGCAAGTGTGGGGAAATGTGATGTCAAAGCAGCTCTTTCCTAATTAGTTTGGCCACAGCATTTTGAATTATCTGCGGCCTGCGGACAAGATACGCTGGCAACACCAGATAAAGGCTGTTGGACTAGTCCAGCTGGGAGGTCATCAGAGCATGGGCCATAGCCTTCCTGCAGTATTCTGGCAGGAAGTGTAAGAATTTTCTCAAAGTTCTTAACTTTCAAGAGACATGGTGCACTTCTGTCTTGAAAGAGAAGTCGTGATCAAATTTGAACCCCTAGTTTCTGGCAGAATCCACTGGGTTCGGTTGTAGGTTCAGTTCGGAGGGCAACCAAAGATTAGAGGGTGGTGGTACCCCCTGACTGAAGAACAGGACCTCAATTTTCTCAGCATTAAGCAGCTCTCATTCATCCAGGCCGAGATGTTTTTCAGACATTGGTTAAAGTTAAGAACGGCTTCCTCTGACTGTTATTTGAAAGAGAACACCAGCTGAGTTTCGTCAGCATAGGAGACTATCCTCACACCCCATTCAGGGTCGCCAGAGGGGCAAGATGCACATTGAATAGTAGCGGGCTCAGCGCAGAGCCCTGGGGTACCCTGCAAACAAGGGGTTTCTGGGAGGAGACGTAGAAACACCTTTTGTGAGCGGTTCTACAGGAACGATTGGAACCAGGACAAAGCTGTACCCCAAAGTCACACCTGTCTCAACCTCTCCAGCAGAATCGGGAAGGCAACAGTGTCAAAAAATGCAGACATGTCAAGCAGCACGAGCATTTCTGAGGTGCCCTGGTCCACAGATGCATAAATGGTTTCAGAGACTTCGAGGAGTCCTATCTCCATGCTGTAACCAGCTTTGAAAACCGATTGCAAGCCATGGAAGTGATTCTTCAATTAAAGGAATTCAGCCAGTTGCCGCTGGACTTCCTTCTCCAGAATGTTCACCAGAACTGCTAAGAGAGAAATGGGTCTAAAATTCTTGTGCTCCGCTGGATCCTCACCTGGTTTCTTTAGTTGAGGCAGGAAAAATGCTTGTTTCCAGGAAGCTGGGTAAATACCAGTTTTCAGGGAGCAGTTACAAATCTGGTTCAAAAGGGGATTAGGCCAAGGGGCCAATAGTCTGAAGAGCCAGGCAAGGATCTCCTGGCGAGCCCGACTTAGACTTGTACAACTCCATGAGTGATTCCTCGAAAGGCAAAGGGTGGAATTCAGACCAGGTGCTGGGAGAATCTGGAGTTAGACTTTGCAAGAGGGAGGAGGGGCGTGTCGGTAGAATAAAGGCAGAGTAGATCATTTGGATCTTTTCCTTAAAGTAGTCTGACAGGCTACTGTAGGATGGTAGGAGAGGGCGCATATATACTGTCCAAAGCAGTGGGATTTGTAAAGCTTTGGACAATTTTAAACATTTCTCTGACCAAGTTGTCAGTTTGTGTAATTTGGCCTGAGAAGTATTCCCTCATAGTACTGCGCCTAAACCAACGGCATTTTTTCAAAGCATCTTTATAGAGACAATGAGAAAAGAGAACCAACGGCAGACTCCAATAGCTGCCCCTCCTTGGTGTGTTCTCCAAGTGATTGATTAGTAGTATAGTCAGAATTGGTGTGCACAATCAGCTTCGGCACCCGCCGTTGTGGGATGCCAACTGCTGGGCAGATATACAATACTTTGAGACCACTGGAGCGGTGCACCACCATGTGAGTATATTGTCAATCAAGAAGGTTGATCAGTGTCCTCTTTTAAAAATGTAGTTCATTAAAGAGGAAACAGAGCCATAAGGAAATATATAGCAGTGGTACTTGTTGGGTGGATAAAAGTTTGCTGGCTTATTATGCAATGAACAGGTTTTTAATTAAAAAAAATAACACTAAATATTTAAAGATAAAAAAAGGTGCTTGAAGTGTAGAACCTTCAGCACATAGAAAATAGTTGACAAAAAGTAGCCAAAGAGGGCAGCATCACACCAAAAATTCTCTCCATCTTATTTGAGATTACAACATTTTAGTTGCCCGAAAAAAAAGACTAACCCCCCCCCCCCCCCCAATAAAAACTGACAAAAGCCTCTGTGATGTTCTCATTCCTCCAAAGGTGATACCGGCTAAGGCTATTGTGAACTTTATAGGAAGGATTCCTGATCTGTTGTGAGCAGTTGCAACAAGTTTTCCAGTGGCACGCACCTCCCCAGTCTTGACCTGTGCTCTGGTGGGTTGAGATATGCTCCCAAGCCCGATCATAATGGAAGCAGAAAGATGTCCACCAGCTGTGCAATAGAACAGTTCAGATTGAGTCACCAGCTTCTCTGTGCTATGATGACAGTGGCTGCATAATGGATGCAGTGGACAATGGATCTCCGAAGATGATAAACTGCTCTCTGACCCTGAGGGTATCAAACTAACACCTACCAGTGAGCTAAAGATAAATGCACGGCAGCTTATATTTTCTGGTTGCCTTGCCTCTAGTGGCCTGCCAATATGCCTACTATACCTGTCTTGATGCCTTCCTCTAGTAATGAAACAACATCCTCAAGGCGGTGTGAGGAGATACTGCTATTGATGAAGTAAGAGGTGGGGCACAAGAAGCCTTTCTCACTCTCTTGAAACGTTTACAGCTTCATTGGGATGAGCACAGGAAAGATTCTGTGGCTCTAAAAACCTCCCATCTTGTGACCCAGGTGGTACTGCAGAAAATGTAAAACAATATGGAGTTTGAGTGGCATTGGGACTTGATCCGCTAGTCTACTCAAGTTAACAAAAGAGACACAAACTCAAGTGGGCAAACACGAGGTGAAATTTAGGAATACGGCCCATAAAATGGAAGACCTGGAGAATCCCACGCAATTTAACAATCTAAGGGTTTTTGATATACTGGAAGCGAATGAGGGTTACGATCCAAGAGCACGTGTTGTCAACTTATTCAAGCCTGCATTCTCTTAGTTGTGGTGTACTTTTCACCAGTGCTTCCCATTTGTGATGAATGATATCTGTAAGCTAGAGGCACTTTGAAGCTGCTCCATGTTCATCCCTCATTTCTTGTCTTCAAGAGGTTCGAGGCTTATGTTATGTAGTTGCAAAAAAAAAAAGCTGTTGCTTTTGTGATCTTTACCTGCTCCAAACTTAAGGTTATTACATATATGTGGAGCTTTGCTGCTTTTTATTTTCACCTTTGGGAACCTTAATTTGGTTGGTTTCTGTGGTTACTGGACTGCACTGCATGTATTTATCAGTGCAGTTTGTATCCCATTACTGATTGTGATGTCATCTTCTGTAAAAGCAGCCTAATACACCAGCAGGCTTGATGCCAGTGATTGAAAGCAACTTTTTTTGTCCATCGTAGGCGGGGCACATTTTTATAGTGGGACAAGCTTGAACGTTACAGTAGGTAATGCATGCAATCCTCTTGGGACATTTAATTCGATTGAATGTTGCATTTTCCACTACATTTTGTTTTTTGTTTTTTTAGTTTTGTTTTCTTCCTCCCTACCCCTATTTCACCCTGCCATACATGTTCTATGGAATAAAAGAATATGAGGCATAAGAAAACAAGCAGAGTGCTTAGACTGATATAAAGTTCACTATGAATGCACAACAAATGTAATTAGTTGAGGTGCAGGTGCTCTGAAATAATACTCTTGGAATGGTGTTTCACCTCATGTCTCCACTGCCCTTTGCTTCAAAGCTGGCTGTAGTAGTGGAAGCTTTCTACTGCTCTCTGAGGTGCATGGGTACCAGTCAAGCACACTAAAAGGAGTGACGTCCCAGCTCAGATATAAAGAGTCAGTGTGTGCTCTGGGGAGCAACCATTATTCAGATTTTTAAAAGGAGGAATCTTTTAAGTGTTAAAAAGGAGGAGACTGCAAGCTGATTTTATTGCAATCTGTAGCACAGTGCCATTGCCAGATACCTTGGTGATAGCACACACAAAACCCCAGTGACAAAACACTACCTTTAAACCATTGAAAGAGGATTTGGAATATGAGAGACTATTTGTTAACATAGACTACAGGACATAAAATACCATTAAGGCTGCATTGATAACTCCTGCTTGTTTCATTTACTTTCCATGCAGCCTTAAATACTAGTTCAAGAATTGATACCTATTACATTTTTATTCTAGGCCATCAGGTTTGACACCCTTGAGGGGCAAAGTTTCTGTCCAGATCTATTTTTTACTGTGCATCAGTGGATTTGTATTTGATAGAAAATATATTATATTAATAGTTACGTTTTTTAAAAACTATATAGCATTTTATAAAGCATTGTAAACTATAGGTGATAAAATTACCCTAATGGTGCTCAGTTTGTTGCCCTTGGAAAGCTGAAAGGCTGAGTTAACCCTGTGCGGGTTGAAATTTGTGACCTTTCACAACACTTCGGTAAGAGTACATGTCTGTCAGACTTTTATAATACAGAAAAAAACACATATCTAGAGTAATTAGGTAGAAGGCTTTGGCTCAGTCTTTCAGCCATTGGTTTTTCGGAGTGTTCTATAAAGACAGACTGCGGTATTTCTGGAGCCTCTTAATCAATATGAACTCTTAAATGTGCCTTTAAAGGATTTATCCTAATACATAGTTCTCATTAGTTTATTTTCTTTACTCAATGCAAGTTGATATAGCTTTCTTGCAGATTAGTTTATTTTATATAGTGCAAGCTTATATACCTTTCTTGCAGATTAATTTATTTTGTTTAGAATTGGGCAATTCATATAAACACAGTTTATGAACAATTATATTTCTGTATCAATGTGGCATCGCTCTTTCTCCAAATGTTTACTGTTTGTTCCTCACCGTACTATACATCTTGTGTAATTTACTTTTATCTGTTATTTTTTTGTGTAGCTCTCTGCGGTCTTAATCTGTAATGTGCACCAGTTTTGCATCCAGCCTCCCACTTTTGTCTTACCCTTATTTCCTTTTAATTGATTTCTCAATTTCAAATTTATTGCACTTCTCAAAGATTTTAACAAGAGATTGAGTCATTGGAGACTTGCTTATGAGCCGAAAACTGCCTCATGGGCTTAATACTAGGGGTGGCCGGAACTCGCACACTGCGGACATTCCACGCGGTGTTACATGAAAACTCCATGAGATTCTGTGGAGTTCCACGATTGGCTGGAAGTCTACACTTCACTCTGATTTTTAGCACTGGAAGCTTGTTCTGACCTGCAAACTCAGGACAATGTGCACCTTGTGGTGCACCTGAGGGCACTGCTTCTTTGCAGTTTTCTCACCACAAACAGTCGTGACTGCCTGCAACGAGAAAATATTGCTGGGTGTTCTCCTGCTGCCCGAAAATTGTGCTTAAGGATGCCGATTCTCGCTTGACAACTTACTGTCGGCAAGCCATGCATAAAAAAAACTCTGCCACGCGGTGGTTGGCAGAAACTCTCATTACAAGCAAAATGCGGAGTGGCCAAACTCCACTGGCAGCGCAGAATTTATCGCCCACCCCTACTTAACATACCCATTTTAAAATGTCCTACTTGTTCCATTCTTGGTATGTGTGCAAGGGCATTGGGTTTGCTTGTGTGTTTGTATGTGTATGCAAGAGACTGGGTAAATTGGATATTCATGTGCAAGGTATTGTGTGCTTTTAAAGTGTTTTGCTTGTGTAGAATCATGCATAATAAAAGGGCCAGCCATATTGGTTTTGCCAATGCTTGTTTTTATATTGGTGTTTTTTCCCATTGTGGCTGCTGATTGGTAGCTTATACACACATGATTTCATCACTTTTCTGCTAAGTTTTCCTTGCTGCTCTGACCTATTCACCAAACGCGAGCCAAGGAACCTTATTATAGCCAGTGGACTTAGCGGGCTGTCTGTGAAGGTCCCCACTCGCACCAGACTGTGCAACATTTCCCCCTTAGTCTGTCAGACCGGATCCCTGCTGCCAGTGCTTGATGACCAGTTTAACCCTGGCTATCCTCTTTGTCCATCTTTTATTTTCACACGAAGAGTTGCCACACCGTGGCAGGTGTCCAATAGGTATTATATTCTGAGTCTGTAAATATAGATGCATAAATCATGTAGCTGTGAAAAAAAACATTTTTTGTGAACATTTTAAACATTGTTCTAACATTTTGACTTTATTTTTTATTTTTAGGACTGTCATAACCGGTGGCTCGGATTGCGCCTATCTAAATCATGTGGGTTTCAGCAGCGCCAGGTGCTCCTTTCTTCGGAGATACATCTGCACCAAACCAGAACACTGTGTAAAGAAATAGTTTAAAGCACATCATCCGGCTCTCCGGTACAAGCAAGTGGAGTTACATTCAAAGATCCTTTCAAGGAAGTCTGACATGGATAATGTACTGATGGAAGGATGTTGGATGTATGAGCGGTGACCAGTGGTCACAGCACATAACATGATGCTTGGCCACCTTCAGCAATATGTGGGATGTGATACAAAAAGTCATTAACTATCGTTACCTATTTGTGGTCACAGTCCTATACCACAGGGGAGAGGTGGGGCGCCGCGGCCAGTGCGACTGACACCGGAATCTGGGGATCACGGTTCGATCCCCGGCACCGGCGGCAGGTTAGCCCAGCACCATGTGACTCTGGGCAATAGCCTGCTTAATCTTCATGATGGCACCCAGCGCCTAGAGACATTTACGGGTGATTGTCGCGCTTTACAAATGTGGATTATTATTATTATTATTATTGTACCATGCAATCTGCCACAGATTGGTGTGATGAGAATTTAGTCCTAGAAACAAAGCCTGGTTAACAAGCGTTTCATGCTGAAAAAAGACACAACCTTATTATGCAGGTAAACCAGAGCAGATCTCGGGCTGACAAAGTCCTGGTGAAGTATTAAAAGGACTAAATCGTTTGGAGAGTTACTAGGGATAAACTCTACTGTAGATTTGTGAATTTGGGAAACTCCAATGCCCAATTTGTTTTGTTTTTTTAATCATGTTTACATTGTACATTTGTATTGTATTTTAGTGAATTTATGTATGTGTAACCTGTCTCTACTTACCGTTGTCTTAAAAAAAATCAGATAATTTATGAGAACACATTTATATATTTAGAACTATGGGTTATCCTCCTCCCCAGTGTATTTAAGTCTACACTAAGAAGTAATGATAAAACTTTGTAATACATTCAGTCCCTCAGGCGGTATCTCTACGTGGATGACATTACTTAATAGATGGCTCACCTGTCTCCATCATCTGATGTGTCCTTGGGGCCGGTGCTTAATCGAGGCAAAAAGATCAAAGGGTTAAGTTATGGTTAGCTTTGGTTATAACAACTAAAAGTAATTGTTAAAAAAACAGTAGCACTCAAAGAAATGGTAATGCAGTTTTTGGTACAAATTAAAACTAAATAAATGCTGAAATATGCAAATTATGGTTAGAGTTGCAATATACAAACTCAGTAACACACCATGTAAACCATAACTAGGAACCAAATGGAACCTTCAAGACCTCACTTGAAGGATGTGGCAACTCTAGGGCCAAGCGGGCAATCACCACCTACTATGCCTTCCCAAATGAAGAGTCGGTCAGACAGTGGAGAAAATACAACAGAGGTTTATTAACATATATCTTTATAGAGGAGCCCCATCAGAACCTCACCCAAAGAAGAGCATCTAGAGGACTGGCCCCACAGCCCTTGGTAATACAAGATAAACCCCTTGGGGAGCTTCGGCCTCGCCCACGTTGGAAAACTACCTTCCTAAGCTGGAGATATGGGTCTGCACCTGCCAGCTGGTCGTGTTATCAGCGGCCCAATGCAACTGAGCCGATTCCCAGCATCTTCCTTATGTGAGAACATCATGAAGTGTAACCATCAGAATGAAAAACATTCTTACTCTTATTAGCTGGTGCAGGTGTAACCTTGGGCATGGCAGAGAGAGAGAGGAAAAAAACATAGCAAATGCACGGTTTTGCTGGAGCAAGCAGTTTTACATCTAGGCCTAAAGTGAGGCAAAGGCAGACTTGCAGTGATTACGAAATTCAAAATGGAGGCACTTCAGTTAAACAGGCCTTTCTGCTTCGTACATAGTCTAATAGGCCGCAAACACAAATCTCAGTGTGTGTAATATAGCCACACACGGCTAACTATATGCAACAACATTCATAGATCAGGTCAAAAGATAATTTGAAACCATGACACTCTTTATGTGAAGATGTAATCACAAATGTTGTGTATAATCTTACAGCTGAGATTACATGTCATATTACCCTTACCTCTATGAAATAAAAGGACCATAAATGTAGTATTTATTGCTTTGAGTATGTGTTACTTAACGTTTGCATTCAGGTATTATTTATTGGTATACGTGTTGTGAGGTCCTAAGCAGTGTGTTACGAATTCATAATTCAGCTTTGTAAGAAATCGGGTTATTAGTTGTGCAGGATGTGAGGCCTGTGAAAGTAATAGGTCTCCAGTTTCCCCTTACTGGACACCAAGCACCCCCCTGTAGCGCCTGACTCTCTTAGCTAGTAAAGCAGAGCAGTCCAAGGCCTACTACATTGGAGTGGTGTGGGCTGGTCATCACCGTTCACTGATACGCAATAAAAACACTCAATAAATGATTGTTTGGGCAGTGCTTTTTCTTTGAAAAGGAAAAGTACATTTATTGTACACGAAATGCTAAATAATATGCATTAATTTACAAATATATATATATATCAGGCAAATTGGAAATACCTTCAATGACATTATGAAATCATATTAAAAATGAAAGCGAGAAATAATATAATTAATTATTAGCAAAATTATGTGTTTAGAGGAGTTCTGACAACTTTTTGACCCGGTGCCACTGCACCTGCTGCACCATTCAAATCAAGACCTTAATGCCTGCTAGATAACTGCACCTGCTACACCTATTAAATTAAGCCCCTTATAACTGCAAGGTAACTGCTCTTATCACTGCCTGTTTAGTTGTAAAATATAGCAATAATCAGTTTCAGTGGGTTGCCTGGAGCTTTTGGTCCTGGTGCTACTGCACCTACTGCTCCATTCTAATAATGACCCAGCTGCATGCTAGATAACTGCACCTGTGACTGCCTGTTTCGTAGTATCATGTACAAATATTTGGAGTTTACTGGAGTAATGACAACTTTTGACCCTTGTGCCACTGCACCTGCTACACCTATTAAATTAAGCCCCTTATAACTGCAAGGTAACTGCTCTTATCACTGCCTGTTTAGTTGTAAAATATAGCAATAATAGGTGTTTGGAGTTCTGACAACTTTTGGGCCTGGTGCCACTGCACCTACTGCACCACTCAAATCATGACTCTGTTGTGTGCAAGGTAACTGAACTTGTGACTGCATGTGTAGTAGTAAAATATAGCAATTTCAGGTGTTTATTGGGCTGCCTCTAGCTTTGGGTCCTGGGGTCACTGCACCTGCTGCCCCATTGAAATCATAACTCTGTTGTCTGCTAGATAACTGCACTTGTAACGGTCTTGTTCAGTAGTGAAATCTAGCAATAATATGAATTTAGTGGGGTCCTTAGAGCTTTTGGCTCCAGGACCACTGCACCTTCTGCACCATTCAGATCATGACCCTAGTACCTGAAAGATAACTGCACTTGTGACTGCCTGTTTAGATGTAACATATAGCAATAATCGGTTTTAGTGGGGGGCCTGGAGCTTTTGATCCCAGTGCCACTGCACCTGCCTCACTATTGAAACCTTGACCCAAGCGCTTGCTAGATAACTGCACTTTTGACTGCCTATTTAGTTGTAAAATATAGCAATTTTTGGTGTTTAGTGGAGTTTTGACAACTTGTGGGCCCGGTGCTAAAAATATAGCAATTTTTGTGTGTTCTGACAACTTGTGGGCCGGGTGCCACAGCACCTGCTGCACCATTGAAATTGTGAGCCTAGCATTTGCTAGATAACTGCACTTGTGACGACCTGTTTAGTAGTAAAATATAGCAATTTTAGGTGTTTAGTGGGCTGCCTTGAACTTTTGATCCTGGTGCCACTGCACCTGCTGCACCATTTGAATCAAGTCCCCTTTTAACTGCAAGGTAATAGTGACTGCCTGTTTAGTAGTAAAATCAGCAATATTATGTGTTTACAGGCGTTCTGACAACCTTTGGACCTGGTGCTGCTGCACCTGCTCCACCATCCTGACCCTGTTGTCTGCAAGGTAACTGCACTTCTGGCTAGAGATAAGATATATTAAATACAAGAGATTTCACAAGCACAGCGCATGAGCTGTGCAGGGGAAACCTAAAAAAAGTTAAGCATGGGGGCGTTGTAAAAACCGTTGCCGCTAAGAGGTTAATGCCCAGCAACTTTTGGACACTCATCCGGGAAGCAGAGCATCAAAGTCCACAAGGGGAGAAAGAGGACTGCTTTTATGCCTGCAGCATCGTTTCAAGAAGAAGTCCTATCCATCATTGAATAAGTCCACAGTGGACCTTCAGCCGTGGCCTCAAGGAAAATATGAGGGTGACTGTGAAAACCCA
The DNA here is from genome assembly GCF_964263255.1 of Lissotriton vulgaris. Classification (NCBI taxonomy): domain Eukaryota; kingdom Metazoa; phylum Chordata; class Amphibia; order Caudata; family Salamandridae; genus Lissotriton; species Lissotriton vulgaris. The sequence continues at coordinate 109,485,241 of NC_141695.1, read as the reverse complement.
TATGAAAAAGCCACTCACTCCTCACAGGCTAGTAGTTGCACACTACCAGCAGCACTCACTCCTCACAGATTAGCAGTTGTATACTACCAGCAGCACTCATACAGCAGTTGTATACTACCAGCAGCACTCACTCCTCAAATACTAGTAGTTGCACACTACCAGCAGCACTCACTCCTCATCGACTAGCAGTTTTATACTACCAGCAGCACTCACTCCTCATCGAATAGCAGTTTTATGCTACCAGCAGCACTCACTCCTCACCGACTAGCAGTTGTATACTACCAGCAGCACTCATACAGCAGTTGTATACTACCAGCAGCACTCACTCCTCATCGACTAGCAGTTTTATACTACCAGCAGCACCCCTCACAGACTAGCAGTTGTATACTACCAGCAGCACTCACTCCTCACAGACTAGCAGTTTTATACTACCAGCAGCACTCACTCCTCACAGACTAGCAGTTATATACTACCAGCAGCACTCACTCCTCACAGACTAGTAGTTGTATACAACCAGCAGCACCCAGTCCTCACTGACTAGCAGTTGTATACAACCAGCAGCACCCTCTCCTCACTGAGTAGCAGTTGTATACTACCAGCAGCGCACACTCCTCACAGACTAGCAGTTGCATACTACCAGCAGCACTCACTCCTCATGGACTAGCAGTTGTATACTACCATCAGCACTCACTCCTCACGGGCTAGTAGCACATTACCAGCAGCACTCACTCCTCACAGGCTAGTAGTTGCACTCTATTTGAGACAAAGAGGGACCCCCTGCAAGGCACGATAGATCCTAGGGCAGGGGAAATACAACTGGAGACAGTAAATACCTAGGCAATTGACTGGTCAAACAAGGACCTATTACAATTCATTGATATATGCACACTACCAGCATCACTCACTCCTCATCGACTAGCAGTTTTATACTACCAGCAGCACTCACTCCTCACAGACTAGCATTTGTATACTACCAGCAGCACTCACTTCTTACATACTAGTAGTTGCACACTACCAGAAGCACTCACTCCTCATCAACTAGCAGTTTTACACTACCAGTAGCACTCCTCAGTCTAGCAGTTGTATACTACCAACAGCACTCGCTCCTCTTCAACTAGCAGTTGTATACTACCAGCATCAATCACTCCTCACCGACTAGCAGTTGTAGACCACCAGCAGTGCTCATTCCTCACAGACTAGCAGTTGTACACTACCAGCAGCACTCACTCCTCTTCAACCAGCAGTTGTATACTACCAGCATCAATCACTCCTCACAGACTAGCAGTTGTATACAACCAGCAGCACCCACTCCTCACTGACTAGCAGTTGTACACTACCAGCAGCACTAACTCTTCATAAACTAGCAGTTGCATAAAACCAGGAGCACCCACTCCTCACCGAGTAACATTGTAGACCACCAGCAGCGCTCAGTCCTCCCAGACTAGCAGTTGTATACTACCAGCATCAATCACTCCTTCGTGGGGGAAGATGGCGGCCGGCTGAGACGCTCGGTCGCGAGCACCAATACACCACCACACAAAAGATGCTTCGCTCTCCTGAATTTCTTCTGAAATGTCAACTTCAAAGATTAAACTGAATGGAGTGACTGTCTAAGGGCTTAGTGGTCCCGGTATCACACAAAACAAGCACCCCTCGAAGACCCCTCGAAGACTACCGAGAGCTTGCCTTCTGCGTCTCTCATTGTTAAAATCCCGAAAACTGCCTGCTGGCGCCGACGGGAACGCTGAACTGCAACAACAACAACAACGACTTCTTTAAAAGAAAACTGCACGAGAAAAACAAAACAATATAAAACTATATATTATTTTCACCAGAATCATGACCATTGGCCTCCCAAGGGGAAATAACATACCGGAAAGTACATTGCCACCAGAAACGGGGGTCTGGGATAAAGCGCGGAAAGCTTTGCAGACCTGCCGTAGAGTGTACTGCAGAATTTTCTTCGGGGGCACATCGGCAGAATCAGCGCGTCTATCTCCGAAGAGAGAGGAGCGTTGCTCGGAGCAGAGAAATCAACTCCGCCTGCAGGAGAAAAGCCGTCACAGCGGTTTCCAATGAACGCTGTGCCAGACGAGTCTGCAGTGCAAGAAACCAAGCGAGGTCGCGATGCTGCATTACGCGTAATCCCTGCAGGAGAATTGTACCGGACGAGCGGCAGGGAAGAATGTGGTTTGGACCTGATAATTGACCTCAATGCCGACTTAGCGGCAAAAGAAGCAAAAGAAGTCAAAACACTTTGGGTGCAAACCGAATCCCTCGGGGAGAAGATAAAAGAACAAGAGTGGAGTAAGACTGTGCAACTACAGGTACGAGGTGGGGGGGGGGGGCAGACCCTGATATTGACATTGATACTTTTACTGTGAATACTGTGAATATAAATGCTAAAAACCTATACCCCAAAAAAACCAACAAATAATAACGAGCAAGAGAGAAGTGACCCTTTGCAACCAGGAAAACTAGGAAAACATAATCACGACACAAATGTTAGACAAATTGAGGGGAGAAAGGACACGCAATTAGAGCAACTAGAGCCAGAAAAAACCCTGGGATTTGCCGGTAGATCCTCATACTGTCCCAGGAACCGGCAGTTATTAAAACAAAACCACTTTACTATTAAAAAAAAAATGTGACCCCTAGAAGCACAAAAAGAAAACAGAAGGTGCTTCCTAATTTTGTTGAATTATCAGAAAACATAAAAACAAGGACGGCAAAACTAAAGGGTCAGGAGTCAAGTGACTTAAAACAGAAAATTAGAGTGACCCCCTCCTTAAGATCATACTTTAAAGTGCAGCAGTCAGTACAAGTGAGAGGAATCCAATCGCGAATAGAAGTCCATTCCTCACCTGTAAACTCTGATGATCGAAGTACAACTACTACGTCTGAGGAGGACCTGGAAGAATTGGAGGAACTGAAATCTATCCAACCAAAGGACCTTACACGGAAATATCTAAGCGAAATGTCGACTGAGCCACCATCTACCTCAATAGTTACAAACTCTTCAGTAGAAACAACCATTGATAACAATACTCTCATGCAATCACAAACAGAGAACCCTGATCAACAACCTGCACAAGCAAGGAACGACCCCATAGCAGAAAGTCAAATGGGGAAAATGATGGCAATATTTATTGGCAAAATGATGGGAGAGATCAGAGAGAAATTTTATATTTCTGAGGGGAACCAAAGCAAAATACGGGAAGTATGTGAAAACTTGGACCAAAAATTAAACGACTTGGCCGAAAGGGTCACCATAGTAGAAATGGCAGTTGGGACACTCAATAAAAAGATAGACATAAATCAAAAAGACATAAGACACCTGAAAGAAAGTAATAGAAGCATCAAAGAGCAACTCAAATCACTTGAGAACCAAGGAAGAAGAAACAACCACAGGGTGTTAAATGTACCCGAGAACCTGGAAGGGACAGACATAAAAGCCTTTTCTATCTCCTTACTAGAAGAATTTTTTCCATGGACTAAATACTACAACTTAGCAGAGGACATCCAGCGGGTTCCCAGAGACCCTTTCAGGAAAAGCAAGGACAGAAAAGCTCCAAGAAAAATCCTAATTAACTTTAAGACTTATACCTTAAAAGAGAAGATTCTAAGTGAGGGTCTAAAGAGTGGAACACAAAACAAAGATAACTGGTCGTTTAGAATCCGATCAGATATCTGCAAGGCCACCCAAGATAGACAATGGGAATTAGGACAGCACAGGCAAGAATTGAAAAGCCTGGGAGCGACTGTACAAATGAAATTCCCGGCAGCACTAAGAATTATGTGGTGTAACAAAATGCATAACATCAAAGAACCACAAGAAGTGGAGTACCTTATACAACTGATAAAAGACCAGATCCAATCCGAACAAACTAACTAAAGAAGGCTTTAAAAGGCAATCTAGACCCTGGAAAAAACCCAGAAATTACAAAGTACAAGTAACTACAAGTAATTACAAGTCACTAATAAACGCAAAGAGAGTTGCAAAATAGAACAAAAGAATCAAAAGGAATGCGAATACATAACTGTATTTAAATTTGGTGATATCGGAGCACGAATAGGGTGGAAAATACTACCCAAAAGAAGAAAAAGGGAGGCTTCCTCAGGGTGGGAACAGGAAACCACACTTTTACTTAAAAACGCCAGAAATGACGAGACACGGGTGTGGAGCAAAATAGGGAAAAAAATAGAAAAAATATCCTCAAAAAACAAAAACAATGGAGTAAATTGGGAGTCAACTATATTATATAATATATGCCTCAAATCAGTAAGGAAAGATGTAAAAACAGACATAATCAGACAATAGGAAAACTAGTTAAAGTCCTCTCATGGAATGTAAATGGGCTTAGAACTCCTAACAGGAGAAGAAGAATTCTGGAATATCTTAAAGAATCTGAATGTGAGATTATTATCCTTCAAGATACTCACCTTATAAGTTCTGAGTGGGATCAAATAATTAAAAACCTTAAATGGGTAGACACCTGCATCTATACTACACAAGACTGTAACATAAAGGGGGTAGCAATCATCATAAAAAAATCGTTAAAAGCCAAGATAGAAAAAAGGTAGTAGATAATAAAGGAAGGTGGGTAGTAACCAAAATCAGGATAGAAGATAATATCTTAACTATACCTGGATGTTATGGTCCGAATCTGGACGACTCGGCCCCCCTCCAAAAACTTTACACAGAACTGATAACAAACACCGCTCCCATAATAGTAGGGGGAGATTATAACATCATACCAGATCCTAAATTGGATAGGTTACCCCCAAATAAACAGATGAACCTTCCCAAAATGAGAGAGTGGTTAGGAATTTATAAAAAAGACCTAGATCTAGAGGACATGTGGAGACAAAAAGGGGAGAAAACACGCCCTTACACTTTTCACAAAAAAAAGCTCGGTCATAGATCAAGAATTGATTTCTTTTTAGTAAACAGACTTCTCCAAGATAGTGTTAGAAAAATTGATCACATTCCTGCTCACCTATCAGACCACTCAGTAGTACAATTAACTCTCTCACTACCGGAAAACAAAACCCCCCCTAGATGGACAGTAGAACGATCCATATTTAAAGATGCACAAAGTGTGAACCAGATTGATACAGCTTCTAAACAGTATTTTGAGGAGAATACAAGTGGTACATCAAAACAAATCAGATGGGACGCTTACAAAGCCGTGATCAGAGGGAAAATGCTCAGCCTAAGCGCACATAAAACAAAAATTAAAAAACAGGAAATCAAAAGAATGGAAGAAGAGATTAACGCAGTAGAGAAAAAAACTGGTGTGTGGAAACCTCTCAGAATCAATGGAAGAACTGACAGAACAAAGCTGTAAACTTAAGGAGGCTTTGAATGACTACCTGGAGAATATAGTTCAAGATAAATGGGAAAATAGCAAACTATCAAACTACGAATATGGGGAAGGATGCAGGAAAATGCTTGCCTGGAGTATTAAAACTGAACAGGTAAGGAATAATATCCCGTGTATCCAGACTCAAAATCAAACATCGCAAAGCTCGAATGATGCTATAATAAGACAGGAGTTTACGAAGTTTTTCTCCAGCTTATATAAAGAAAGCTCAAACCCAACAAAAGAAGAAATCAAAAATTATCTGGACGCCATACCACTTCCAACCTTAACAGAAGAGGAAAAAACAGAATTAAACAGGAAAATAGAACCTGAAGAAGTTAGAGCGGCAACAAAAAAGATCTAAAAAAAGGAAAGGCGGCGGGCCCTGATGCGCTCCCAAATGAGTTTTATATAACATTAAAAGATTCCCTAATCAACCAACTTACAGAAATCATGAACAACATATATTTGGATCATGAAAAAATACCCGAATCATGGAATGATGCCACGATTAGTATTATTTTAAAACCAGGTAAAAACCCAAAACTCTGCGAGTCGTATAGACCTATATCGCTACTCAAGTGTGATTACAAGCTATTCATGCAAGTTATCGCTAAAAGACTAGCCAAGGTTATGCCAACATTGATCAACCTGGACCAGAAAGGTTTCATAAAAGGCTGAACAATTTATGAGATCACCCATGAATTATTTGCAGCTGTCGATATTGCTATTTGCGAAAAACTACCTTTAACCATAATCACCTATGACGCGGCTAAAGCATTCGATCGAGTCAACTGGGCCTTCTTAAATGAAATCATTGAAAAAAACAAACTAGGAGACTGCTTTGGCCAAATGGTAAGGGAGGTTTATAAAAACCCAAGAGCAAAAATAATAGTCAATGGAAATCTGACTAGCAATATCGAGATCCAAAGAGGTACGAGGCAAGGCTGCCCATTATCACCGTTACTCGTTAACCTCTACATTGAACCATTAGCCTGCTTGATTAGAAACCACCCTACAATAACACCTTTTAAACATCAAACTTGGTAAAAAAAAAGTGGCACTCTACGCAGATGATCTAATGATATTCACAAATCACAATGAAGAAGCTAATCAAGCAATAGAAGATACTATGATTTACTTCGGCAAAGTATCGGGATACTTAACCAATGAAGACAAAACAGAAGCAATGAGCTGGAACACAAAACCCAACACACCATTTTCCAGAGACAAAATAAAATATTTGGGAATCACCGTAGTAAAAGATCTCGGAGATATTCTACAACTCAATTTAAACACAGCAGCTAAAGAAATGAGAAGACTCTTAAAGATCTGGTCAGGACTATCACTAAGCTTCTTCGGAAGATCTAATGCTGTAAAAATGACCAATATTCCTAAATTTACTTATCTTTTCAAAACCATCCCACTAGAATTTAAAAAAGAATCTCTAAAGAAGATACAAGGAGACATAGCCAGTTTTATTTGGGCATCAAAAAGCACAAGGATAGCTTGGAATAAACTTAGGAGAAGGAAAGAACAAGGCGGAATAGCAAGTCCCGACATATATGAATATTATAGATCATTTCAATTTAAAAATTTTAGACCTCTCCTAAGGAAACATCAATCATACCCAAACTTCCTACAAACTATGACTGAAGTGAGAGACCACTTCCTATTTAAATTTGGCCATCCCAAATACTTAAAAAAATAAAACTAAAGGTCCTAAATAATTCTGCAAAACTTTGGAGCCAAATCAGAACAACAGTAAACATCCCGTACTATAGTATTATAGCTCCAGTTTGGAATTCGCCTGGGACTCCGGATTGTCTAAAGGATTCATTAGCGATCCCTCTCAAAAAAGCAGGAATTGAAAGATGGGGACAATTACTGATAGACAATACTCTAATTACATGGGACCACCTATACACAATCACTGAAGGCAAACTATCAAAATTTAAATTTTACCAACTAAGTAGTTGGTCTAACAGCTTACCAAAAAACAAGAGTAACTATGATAACCTTTTAAGTGAAATGATTAAAATAACACCAATAAAGTAAGAAATAGAAAAATGGTATTGCGCCTTTATCGAAGCAGGTGAAGACGATTTCTTAACTCCGGAAAAACTACGGAGAAAAGATATGCCAGAACAAGAATTGGATTTACAACTTCTCTGGAAGAAATCTATGGAAAAATGCTGGTCCTGCGTAAAACCTGCCGCACTAAAAAGGAACCACTATTTCTCACTACACAGAGCCTATTGGACCCTAAAAAGATTGTCTAAATTTAAAGGTACGAACATAAAATCATGTCCTAAATGCGGAGAGGCTAAAGCAGACGACGTCCATATGTTCTTTCTACCTATTGGAATGAGATTGGTAAGACACTAACCACAGTACTGGGAGTCAACATAACTGTAAGTACCTCTCTCATTATTTTTGGGATATACAACAACAGTGATATCAGTAAAGGTAAGCTAAGTAAAAAACATGAAAGCTTGATGTTCATGCTAATCCTGCTTGCGCGTAGAGAGATTTGTATAAATTGGATAAAACCGGGAGCGCCTACTCACGACAACTGGCTAAATTCTATAATAAAAACCAACAAACTTGACAGGAAAGGGAGAAACTCCAAGAGTATAAAATTTTGGGAAATTTGGGAACAACACTTTTAGACAAACCATTAACTCCTTCATAACATCTGTAAATAAGATCCAATGATTAAAGCGGAGACAATAATTCCAGGCAGGATTGATTACTGCTGAGTAGCCAAATAGGCTAGCTCTCCCTCAAAACCACGGAATTATTGGTAACGATAAAAGGTTACAGGAGCAAAATGAATGGTCATAACAGACAAGGGTATACTCCCCAAAGACAACTCGATAACGGGGCAGTGAAGGTATAAGAACAAAGAACAATCAGACTCCCTAAACCTCCTTATCTATATATCCGCAAGATGAGGATAAAAAAAAAAAAACCCAATTACTCCTCACTGACTAGCAGTTGTATACTACCAGTAGCACTCACTCCTCATCGACTAGCAGGTGTATTCTACCAGCAGCGCTCACTCCTCACCGACTAGCAGTTTTATACAACCAGCCGCACCCACTCCTCTCCAAGTAGCAGTTGTATACTACCAGCAGCGCACACTCCTCACACACTAGCAGTTGTATAATACCAGCAGCACTCCCTCCTCACAGACTAGCAGTTATATACTACCAGCAGCACTCACTCCTCACAGACTAGTAGTTGTATACAACCAGCAGCACCCAGTTCTCACTGACTAGCAGTTGTATACAACCAGCAGCACCCAGTTCTCACTGACTAGCAGTTGTATACAACCAGCAGCACCCACTCCTCACCGAGTAGCAGTTGTATACTACCAGCAGCACTCACTCCTCATTGACTAGCAGTTGTATACTACCTGCAGCACTCCTCACAGACTAGCAGTTGTATACTACCAGCAGCAGTCACTCCTCGTCAACTAGCAGTTGTATACAACCGGCAGCACTCACTCCTCACTGAGTAACAGTTGTATACTACCAGCAGCACTCACTCCTCATTGACTAGCAGGTGTATACTTCCAGCAGCACTCCTCACAGACTAGCAGTTGTACTCTACCAGCAGCACTCACTCCTCATCGACTATCAGTTGTATACTACCAGCAGCACTCACTCCTCATCGACTAGCAGTTGTATACTACCAGCAGCACTCACTCCTCATCGACTAGCAGTTGTATACTACCAGCAGCACTCACTCCTCATCAACTAGCAGTTGTATACTACCAGCAGCACTCACTCCTCATCGACTAGCAGTTGTATACAACCAGCAGCACCCACTCCTCACCGAGAATCAGTTGTATATAACCTGCAGCACTCACTCATCACCGAGTATCAGTTGTATACTACCAGCTGCGCTCACTCCTCACAGACTAGGATTTGTATACAACCAGTAACACCCACTCCTCACCGAGTAGCAGTTTTATACTACCAGCAGCACTCACTCCTCACAGGCTAGCAGTTGTATACTACCAGCAGCACTCACTCCTCATTGACTAGCAGTTGTATACTACCAGCAGCACTCCTCATCGACTAGTAGTTGTATACTACCAGCAGCACTCACTCCTCATTGACTAGCAGGTGTATGCTACCAGCAGCACTCCTCACAGACTAGCAGTTGTACTCTACCAGCAGCACTCACTCCTCATCGACTAGCAGTTGTATACTACCAGCAGCACTCACTCCTCATTGACTAGCAGTTGTATACTACCAGCAGCGCTCACTCCTCATCGACTAGCAGTTGTATACTACCAGCGGCACTCACTCCTCATCGACTAGCAGTTGTATACAACCAGCAGCACCCACTCCTCACCGAGTAGCAGTTTTATACAACCAGCAGCATTCACTTATCACCGAGTAGCAGTTGTATACTACCAGCTGCGCTCACTCCTCAGAGACTGGCATTTGTATACAACCAGTAACACCCACTCCTCACCGAGTAGCAGTTTTATACTACCAGCAGCACTCACTCCTCACAGGCTAGCAGTTGTATACTACCAGCAGCACTCACTCCTCATCGACTAGCAGTTGTATACTACCAGCAGCACTCACTTCTCATTGACTAGCAGTTGTATACTGTGAGAAGTTGGCCTGATTTATGATGCTCACTAGTTCTAGTGATCACCTTGTATCAGTCCAAACAACCCTTATGGTGATTGGTTGTAAGTCAACCTTATAGACCAGCTATCCTAATGGTAGCATGGACAAAGCAGTCTTAGGCTAAACTCTTTTGGCATGTGAAGCCAGCTGTTTTACCACATATAACCCCTTGAATATCAGATGAAAGGACACCACACAGGTTGTTATAAAAATAAACAATATATTTATTAATAACAAACACCTCTGAACTCTTTATGAGATCAGAGGGCTAAGCACATGACAATCTCTCAGGAAAAATACATTTAAGTTGCACGAATTACAATGGTGCCCTAGGGGCACGTCAGACCATATACTAAACAAGTGGTATAAGGAAGTCGATAGAAGGAATGGAGCTGTCTAGAGGCTGTAGGTTCGCTGGGACTACACTATCCTAACCTGAGGTAAGTAATAGGAGGCCCACGGGACGCATGTGCAGAGTGTGAACTCACACGCGAAATGCGTAACAAAGTCAATGGACAGTACAAATTATGAAAAGGTAAGTATTAGACAGTTCCGACTAGCTAGGACTAAAACGACTGGAAATCTGGACACTAGGAGAGTCAATCTATCCTTGAGCACCGAAATGCTCTTGTTACCTCACGCATGGGCTACGGGTGCATAGGTGTCAAAGTGTGTCAGGTTTCCGCGTTGAAGTCTATGGAGCCTGGAAGAAAAGATGCTGCAGGCGGCCAGAAGGAAGATGTCCGGAGCGACCCAAGGGTGGATCAAAGAAGATGGAGACCTGAAAGCAGAGGGGACAATGTTCAAATTCACTAGCTAGTGACTGGAGTGGAACCAGGAAGGAACCAGATGTTGTCGCGATCAGGTGAGAAGTGGACGCTTGACTCTACAGCCACGTGGACCAGGTGGTTTCCTCGATGACCAGGATGGAGACACGAGCTGTCCCACGCAGGCTCTCGCTGTCGGCGGTGTTGGTTCCGGATTCGGCATCAACAGGCCTTGGCAAAGGCAACCCATGCGGTGAGTGGAAAAGGCGTCTGGTGCGGACCAGGAGGGTCCGGGGTGCTTCTCCTTTGCAGGGAAGCAAGGGCCAGTCTGGAGCAACCAGACCAGTGGTGTAGTTTTCAAGGATCGTCGTCTAAGAGGCCACTAGCCAGCCGGCAAGTGACCAGACAACGCGTCAAGCAGCAATCAAGCAAAAGGGCCCCACGCAGATCTCGTGGATGCTGGAGGGATGATCTTCTGTGCAGGAGCTGCTCGGGGCTGGGGCTTCTCAATCCCCAAAGCACTTTGTCGAGGATGCCTCTGAAGTCGTGCTGGAAGCGAAGTGCAGTTTCTCCAAGATGGCCGGTCCCACGTGTCTCGTCCTACCCACGGATCTCAGCTGTGCTGCAGATGTAGGTAGAGGTCGGAGAGGTCTGGGAGTCTGGGTCTCATCAGGCTCTGAAGTCTGATTCACCAGGGAAGACAACAAAGTGAACCGCTGGAACGCTTGATGGTGACTGCTGGTGCAGGGTGGACACTCCTTGCCCACAAGGGAGATTTCTTCAGTCTTCTGGGGAGCAGAACGTCAAAGTTCAGAGTTTCTTCTTGTAGAGTTTCAAATCAGGATAATCTAATTTGGAATGGGACCAGCTCCTACCTTTATTCTCCTAAAAGGGGCTGTACTATGACTAGGTCCCTCCTATGGGTGGGACCAGGAAGGGGGGTGGTTACACCCCCTATCCTTTGTCCGGTTTCGCACCAGAGCTGGCGCTGGAGTGCCCAAGCAACTGGTTTGAACTGGTGTATGCACAGGGACGTTCAAACAAGGAGAGAGTTTTCCCTATCGACCCAGAAAGGACTGGGAAATGTAGCTACACAAAGGGTGGTTCCTTTCTGTGGTTGCTAAATAGAAGCGCAGAACGCTTTTACACATAAGACACCGATAACATTTCTAGTCACAATGATATGTATCCTGACATGTTCCTCAATTATTTCAAAAAAACATAATTTTCATTAAAATCAGATTTATTAAAAACTTAGTCAGAAGCCAGCATGGTATACAATCCACAATTTTGCATTTAAAAACAATTACAGTACATTAACATCAAGCACATATACACATTTTGCAAAAGTTAAAAATAAAAAATAACCAAGTTGTCGACGCGTTTCGGTGTTTAAGATTGATGATACACCTTCCTCAGGACTACAATCAAACTTCTTCAATCTAAAAATATACGGAACAGTCAATTAGTATACATTCATTGTGAGATCTCATTTACAGAAAGTTTTTTACACTTCTAACGGTGTCTAGAGTGTACACAAGAGGATTTCTTACTCAATTCGCAGTGTTCAATTTGCGGTGTCAGTCTAAATCCTGGGGATAGATAAATCTTATCCACTCTTATGGTTCACTTTTCTTCCTTTAAAAGACCTGTATGCACACAATATTATTTTTTGTATCATTAGTGTGTTTAATTTAATCCACACAACTGCATCTTTGTCATTGTTCAAGTTAAAGTAAACCAATGCTTACTTTATTTTTGTAAGATTGGAGCCTTAAGGTTTTTGCTTTCAACCATGTGGATGTTTTTCATGTCCACTGTTAACACTCAGGATGGTTCCTTAAAATAACCTGTGTATACATAATATCAGGTATGCCATAAGTATATTGCTTATTAAGACACTGTATTAGAAATATTTTGTAAAGCTGGTTAAAAATATGCTTACATTATAGTTAAAAGATAGGAGCATTAAATTTCCTTCTTTACGCGATAAACTCAGGGTGAACCTCCGATGAGCGTCTTTTCCACTTCTTGCTTAAGTTTACCGGAGATGGAGTGCTTCTTTTTTAAAATTTGAAGACGATTCCTTATATCTACATAGAGAAATGGAATGAAATGGAATGGAATGAAATGGAGTGCACATTTTATACTTTGGCATATCACATGTGATATGCCAAAGTATAAAATGTGCACTCCATTTCTCTATGTAGATATAAGGAATCGTCTTCAAATTTTTAAAAAGAAGCACTCCATCTCCGGTAAACTTAAGCAAGAAGTGGAAAAGACGCTCATCGGAGGTTCACCCTGAGTTTATCGCGTAAAGAAGGAAATTTAATGCTCCTATCTTTTAACTATAATGTAAGCATATTTTTAACCAGCTTTACAAAATATTTCTAATACAGTGTCTTAATAAGCAATATACTTATGGCATACCTGATATTATGTATACACAGGTTATTTTAAGGAACCATCCTGAGTGTTAACAGTGGACATGAAAAACATCCACATGGTTGAAAGCAAAAACCTTAAGGCTCCAATCTTACAAAAATAAAGTAAGCATTGGTTTACTTTAACTTGAACAATGACAAAGATGCAGTTGTGTGGATTAAATTAAACACACTAATGATACAACAAATAATATTGTGTGCATACAGGTCTTTTAAAGGAAGAAAAGTGAACCATAAGAGTGGATAAGATTTATCTATCCCCAGGATTTAGACTGACACCGCAAATTGAACACTGCGAATTGAGTAAGAAATCCTCTTGTGTACACTCTAGACACCGTTAGAAGTGTAAAAAACTTTCTGTAAATGAGATCTCACAATGAATGTATACTAATTGACTGTTCCGTATATTTTTAGATTGAAGAAGTTTGATTGTAGTCCTGAGGAAGGTGTATCATCAATCTTAAACACCGAAACGCGTCGACAACTTGGTTATTTTTTATTTTTAACTTTTGCAAAATGTGTATATGTGCTTGATGTTAATGTACTGTAATTGTTTTTAAATGCAAAATTGTGGATTGTATACCATGCTGGCTTCTGACTAAGTTTTTAATAAATCTGATTTTAATGAAAATTATGTTTTTTTGAAATAATTGAGGAACATGTCAGGATACATATCATTGTGACTAGAAATGTTATCGGTGTCTTATGTGTAAAAGCGTTCTGCGCTTCTATTTAGTATGCACAGGGACACCTTGTGTGCCCCAGGCATGTCTCATTCCTTTCAGGCCTGTCCTACCCAATGCACAAAATCCTGTCTGGGGTAGTGCTAGCACCTCCCAAGGCAGGAAACCTTTTGTCCAGGCCTCCCTCGCTGGAAGGACTCCCAGAAGCAGGAGGTCAGACTTGTGTCTGTGGTGGCAGCATCCATTTTGTGATGCTGAGGCTCGAGTTAACTTTAACCGGGGTTCATATTCACATACATGTTGTGTCCCTCTAAAAGGGTGGAATGCTACCCCTGTTGCCAGAACTGGCGAGGGGGTAGTATTGCAATTCGTATGACACCTTGCTCGACATGTTTTGATAATGCTATGCCAAAGTTAGCAATAACCGCAAGGATTATAATGCACTTAAGAGTATATGGTATAGCGTTATCATGGAAACAGCTAAAGGACTTGGTTCTGAAAGCTGCAGACAGGCTCAGCTCATGCTAGAGCACCATCTCACATAATTCCAAGCACTCTGCCTCCAGGATTGTTAAGGCCTGCCATAGGAGTGACTTATAGGAGTATATGTGTCCATTTTAGGGTTAGATATAGGCATACTATATCTAAAGCAAAGGGTGATTACACCACCTTGCCCCAGCTGATTGATCAGCTAGTTGTGTCAGATTTGGATGGCCAGCCAGGGGTGGCATAATACATGCTGCAGCCCCTGGTAGGCCTTGGGTTCACGTATGCCATGGGTACCTATGGTACACTTTACAAGGACTTACAAGAGTGACCCAATACCAATTGGTAAATGCACCTAAGGTACATGGATGTCAATTTAGAGAGAGAACAGCTAGGCTGTGGGTCAGATTAGCAGGCCCACAGCCAGGGAAAGTTGTAAACCAGTGAAGCAAAAAGGAAAAATTTGGGGTGACCATAGGATTGCAGACCCTACTCTCCTACATTACCCCCCCCCCCCAAACCTAGGGACATTAAACTAACCTTGACCAGATGAGTCTTCATGTTCTAAGTGGAAATACCTGGAGAGACCATCTGCATTGCCATGGTCAGTCCCTGGTCTGTGCTCCACTGTAAAGCCCATCCCCTGTAGGGAAATGGACCACCAAACAAGTTTGGGGTTTTCACCCTTCATTTGATTAAGCCACAAGAGGGGCTTATGGTCGGTCTGAATCTTGAAGTGAGTTCAAATAAGTATGGCCTCAACTTCTTCAGGGCCCAAACTACAGCAAAGGCCTCCCTCTCAATAGCTGACCAACGTTTCTCTTTAGGCGTCAGATTTCTACTTATTAAAGCAATGGGCTGGTCATGACCATCAATATTCAGCTGAGATAGAACAGCTCCCACACCCAACTCAGAAGCATCTGTTTGGACAATGAAGGTTTTGGAGTAGTCTGGACTCTTGAGAATAGGTGCAGTACACATGGCCTGCTTTAGGTCATTGAATGCCTTTTGACAGCTAACTGTCCACAGAACTTTCTTTGGCGTTTTCTTACTTGTCAGGTCATTAAGTGGAGTCACAATGGTTCCATAATTTCTGACAAATTTCCTATAGTAACCAGACAGGCCCATGAAAGCTTTGACCTGTGTCTGGGTGGTTGGAGGAGCACAGTCCTTTATGACCTGTATCTTGCTCTACAATGGTTGAACCTGGCCTCCACCTACAAGGTGGCCCAGGTACACAACCTGACTCTGCCCTATCTGGCACTTGGTGGCCTTGATAGTGAGGCCTGCCTTTTGTAGGGACTCCAAAACTTTTCTCAGGTGGATCAGGTGATCCTCCCAGGAGGAGCTGAAGACAGCAATATCATCTAGATATGCTGCACAAAGGTCATCCAACCCAGTGAGAACTTGGTTCACCAAACTTTGAAAAGTGGCAGGTGCATTTTTCAAACCAAAGAGCATCACCACCAACTGGTCATGACCTCCTGGGGTAGAAAATGCTTTTTGGCCTTGGCATCCTCAGCTAACCTGATTTGCCAATAACCAGCTGTTAGGTCAAATGTACTCAAGAATTTGGCAGAAGCCAATTTATCTATGAGTTCATCTGCTCTAGGTATTGGATGGGCATCTGTCTTAGTGACAGCATTGAGACCCCTGTAGTCTACACAAAACCTCATCTCTCTCTTACCATCCTGGGTGTGAGGTTTTGGCACTAGAACTACAGGACTAGCCCAAGGGCTCTCTGAAGGTTCAATGACTCCCAATTCCAATATCTTTTGTACTTCTTTCTTTATGCAGCCCCTGACGTGGTCAGGTTGCCGGTAGATTTTACTCTTTATAGGCAGACTGTCACCAGTGTCCACCTCATGGGTGCACCAGTTTGTCTGACTGTGTGTCAGATAGAACATTTGTCTAAAGGATTGAAGAACCTGTTTGCAATCCTTTTGCTGATGCTCAGAGAGGCTGTCAGAAAAGACCACACCATCTACTGACCCATCATCAGGGTTCGGAGTGAGCAGGTCTGGGAGAGGGTCACTCTCTTCCTCCTGTCCCTCATCTGTGGCCATGAGCAAGCCCATGTACTCCCTGTGAACAAATGCCTTGAGCCTGTTCACATGAAGTACTCTGTGAGGGCTCCTGGGAGTTCCAAGGTCCACCAGGTAGGTGACCTCTCCCTTTTGTTAAATGATGGTGTGGGATCCAGACCATTTGTCTTGGAGAGCTGCTGGGGCCACTGGCTCCAACACCCACACATTCTGTCCAGGCTGGTAAACAGTAAGGACATGCGTGTAACAAGAGGGAGAGAGAGGACTAGTTAGCTAGTCCGAGTCCCCGAGGGTTTATATGTGATTAAACAAAGAGGACTAGCTTAAGTTGACCAAAGTGTTACAGTACTCAAATTAGTTCTGTCATGGGCACCTTGTTGGTGTATTCATGAAGCCCTCACCCATCAACCTAGTTGGTGGCATGCTTCATCATCGGGCCCACCCAGTGACACCTAGTATGTCCCGGGTGTGCTACGACGCCTGATTACAGCGGAGCTGGTATATTGCTGAGAGTGCAGTGAGGTTGTGTGAGTTGTGATTTAAAACGGCTTGGTGGTGGTCCTAGTACCCGAGGGTAAATTACATTTTAATAACTGGGCATTCACCAGCGGTTAAAAGTAAGGCTACAGGATGCGTGAGGGTGGCGAGTTACTGCCCCCTGCGTCCTTCAGATGGTCGACATGTTGCAGCCAGTGCCTTAGAGTATTCTGGCTTTCCTCAGGACCGTTTTTTAAAATGGTGTGGTGTAATAAAACAGACTTAGTGTTGTGGTACAGACTATGTGATACACTCACTAAGGCGTTTTTCTATATGTGAGAGGGGGATTCCCTTCTCATGCATACCTGTACAAACAAACATTAAGAACAAGGACAAAACATTTACAGAGAGAGTCAGTAGTCAATTTAGACATATGGTCAACAATGCTTAGGTGGCCGGACCTATAGTGCAAGGTGAGAGGATTATAGTCGGCTAGGTGTGATGGTACTGGTGGTGCCATCAGAGTGAAAATACGCGACTAATGAGGAGCGTGGTGTGGCTAAAACACGGAAATCACACTGAAAGGAGTTGACTTAGTGTGGCAGAGCGCAAGAAAATTGTTCTTACGCTTTGGGTTATTAGCCAAGGATTCCTGGAGGGAAGAGGTAAGGGGATGACCCTATGGGAGAAAAAGAGATAGGCTGTAGGGGTTAGGGACCTGTGAGGAAAGAAGCGCTTACCCAGTTTGTTGTTTGGAGGCTTGTCAGGTTTGTCATACTCACAGTCTTTCTGGTCAGTGCCTGCCTTGTACCTGTTGTCCCGCCGTCGTCCTCCGGTAGAATGAGCCTGTCGGCGTGTGAGGTTTTTATACTATGGTTAAGGAGGTAATGATGAGCACCTGTGGGAATAGTAAGGGTGGAAAGACTATCCCTTTGTGTTGTTGCTGCTCATGCTCGTGGTTTGCACACTAGTCTCTCGTGCATGCTCAGTATATCAGCGCGATTGCTATGTTGTTGCTCATGATTTGCACACTAGTTTCTCGCACATGCTCAGTATGAATGCGTGATTAAAATGCAAGTGATTTGTACTCTAGTCTTTTTCATATGCTCAGTATGATAGCGCGATTGCATTAAGGTACATGTAGCAACAAAAATGTGCCGCCGTTGGTACGGGGAAAAGGGGCAACACCCGTGTTAGGTGTGGCGTGGTCTTATCTGCGCAGGCGCGAAGGGATCAGCGTTGGCTATGTATGCGCTAATATTGGGGAAACATGCCTGTGGGACGCGCCGCCTCCCAGAGTGGTTCGGCCCGCTAATCACTGCTTAATGCGCATGAAATACTAGGCGCTGCGCGCTAAAGTTGACATGGCAGTATTAGGGGGGGTTGAAGCATGTGCCCATGATTATGGCAGCCTAGTGGTACACACAAGGGGAGCATGATCTATGTCTATGTACAGAGGGACTATGGCACGGGGGACTGACCACTGTACACCGGCAAGGTAATAGTGTAGGTCTAGGGTGTGACTGAATTCCACGGTATGGCATCGTTGAGGCCATTGGTTTGGGTGGATAGGCGATATATCCAACGTTGTTCCTTGCTGAGTAATTTCTTCTCATTATCCACTGCCAGTTCCGGTAGCTGTTCGATGATGGTCCAGGTCAGGTCATTGGGAGTGTGCCCCTGGGTGATGAAATGACTGGTCAGTTTACTAATGTTCTTCTTGCACCTGATTGCGCTCCTGTGTTCTGTGACTCTAGTTCTTATTTTGCGGGCGGTCATACCGATGTATCGGAGGCCGCAGCTGCAGGTAAGTAGGTAGATCACGTTACGTGAATTACAGTTTGTGTGGCAGCGTTGGGTCCACACTTTGTCTGGTTCTAGTATCAATGTTTTCGTATGGCTGGTGAGATGGCACACGCTACAGTCATTGCATCGATAATGTCCAGAGATTTTAGGCAGGCCCCACGCATTCAGGATAGTGTTGGGTTCTCTATTGGTCAGGGGTCTGGGGCGGGAGATGGCATAGTATAAAAAGCCCACACGCCGACAGGCTCATTCTACCGGAGGACGATGGCGGGACAACAGGTACAAGGCAGGCACTGACCAGAAAGACTGTGAGTATGACAAACCTGACAAGCCTCCAAACAACAAACTGGGTAAGCTCTTCTTTCCTGACAGGTCCCTTACCCCTACAGCCTATCTCTATTTCTCCCATAGGGTCATCTCCTTACCGCTTCCATCCAGGACGCCTTGGCTAATAACCCAAAGCGTAAGAACAATTTTCTTGCGCTCTGCCACACTAAGTCAACTCCTTTCAGTGTGATTTCCATTTTTTAGCCACACCACGCTCCTAATTAGTTGCGTATTTTCACTCTGATGGCACCACCAGTACCATCACACCTAGCCGACTATAGTCCTCTCACCTTGCACTATAGATCCGGCCACCTAAGCATTGTTGACCATATGTCTAAATTGACTACTGACTCTCTCTGTAAATGTTTTGTCCTTGTTCTTAATGTTTGTTTGTACAGGTATGCATGAGAAGGGAATCCCCCTCTCACATATAGAAAAACGCATTAGTGAGTGTATCACATAGTCTGTACCACAACACTAAGTCTGTTTTATTACACCACACCTTTTTAAAAAACGGTCCTGAGGAAAGCCAGAATACTCTAAGGCACTGGCTGAAACATGTCGACCATCTGAAGGACGCAGGGGGCAGTAACTCGCCACCCTCACGCGTCCTGTAGCCTTACTTTTAACCGCTGGTGACGGCCCAGTTATTAAAATTTAATTTACCCTCGGGTACTGGGACCACCATCAAGCCGTTTTAAATCACAACTCACCCAACCTCACTGCACTCTCAGCAATATACCAGCTCCGCTGTAATCAGGCGTCGTAGCACACCCGGGACATACTAGGTGTCACTGGGTGGGCCCGATGATGAAGCATGCCACCAACTAGGTTGGTGGGTGAGGGCTTCATGAATACACCAACAATGTGCCCGTGACAGAACTAATTTGAGTACTGTAACACTTTGGTCAACTTAAGCTAGTCCTCTTTGTTTAATCACAAACAGTAAGGACAGCCTTTTGGTCATGTCAAGCTTTTTGAAGTTCTTGGCTCGCCTCCAGGTTGTTAGATGCCTTCTCCATGTACTCTGCCATCCTGGAGCGGAGACCAAGTACATAGTCCACTATGTCAAGTTTAGGCTTTTTGAGAGGTAACTCTCATCCTTCCTTCACAAGACATAGGGGTCCTCTTACAGGATGCCCAAATAGAAGCTCAAAAGGGCTGTTGCCAACCCCCTTCTGTGGGACCTCTCTGTAAGCAAACAGAAGGCAGGGTAAAAGGATGTCCCATCTTCGCCTAAGCTTTTCAGGTAACCCTTTTATCATCCCTTTTAGGGTCTTGTTGAATCTCTTCACAAGCCCATTGCACTGTGGATGGTAGGGTGTGGTAAATTTGTAATTTACACCACACTCTTTCCACATTGCAGTCAAGTATCCTGACATGAAGTTTGCCCCTCTGTCAGAGATGACCTCCTTAGGAAACCCCACTCTGGAGAAAACTCCAAGTAGGGCCTTGGCCACAACAGGAGCTGTAGTGGTCCTAAGGGGAATAGCTTCTGGATACCTGGTGGCATGATCCAGTACCACCAGTATCAATCTGTGCCCAGATGCTGTTGGGGGGCCCATTGGTCCAACAATGTAAATCCCCACTCTTTCAAAGGGTACCCCCATCACAGGTAGTGGTATAAGGGGGGCCTTTGTTGTGCCACCTGATTTGCCACTGGCTTGACAGGTGACACATGAGTGACAAAACTCTTTTATGTCTACAGACATATGAGGCCAGTGAAAGTGTGGGACAAGCCTTTCCCAAGTCTTGTTCTGGCCTAAGTGACCTGCAAGGGAATCTCATGGGCCAAGGAAAGAAGGAAACCTCTCAGAGACAAGGGGATGACCAGCCTCCTGGTAGTACCAGGCTTGGGGTCTCTAGCCTCAGAGTATAGGAGTCCATCATCCCAGTACACCTTGTGGGTACCTGTGGCATTCCCTGCAGCCTCAGCAGCAGCCTGCTGTCTGAGGGGTTCAAGAGAGGAACAGTCTAACTGTGCCTGCCTCAAGTCCGCCCTGGAAGGTCCCCCTGTCCCAAGAAACTCAAGCTTTTCAGGTTCAAGTTCTTCTAGGACAGTTCGTTCTGGGGTCTTTGGGTCAGTCTCCTGTGAGGGCTGATCCTCTACTTGAGGCAGGGGGGAAGGCACTGGCTTAACCCTACTGCTCTTTCTGTTGGGTAGTGTCTGGTCCATTGTTCCAGGATCCAGCACTTGATTAGCTGGGCATTTCTTGCCCTGTGACCTGGCCACAGCACGGACATGTCTTGACAAACCTAACATTTCCACATGAGTCCTATACTCCACTTCTGACCATAAGGAGGATTCCAAATCATTGCCCAAAAGACAGTCCACTGGGAGGTCTGAACTAACTACAACCCTTTTGAGGCCAGTTACCCCTCCCCAGGAGAAGTTAACAGTTCCATACTGTGATTGATAGTGACGTTGCTAGCATTGGTCACTAGTTAGTCTGAACCTAGTATTACCTTAGCAGGATCCACAAAGTTTGGTGTCACCATAGTGACACTGGCACAAGTGTCCCTGTAGGCATGAGCCATTTTCCGTTGATTAAATGTGTTTGCCTGTATTTGCCCAGAGTACTGGGACTTATAGTAGGGGTCATATCCATGTCCCCAGTACAAACAAGAACAGCCAATTGGTAAATGCACCTAAGGTACATGGATGTCAATTTAGAGAGAGAACAGCTAGGCTGTGGGTCTGATTAGCAGGCCCACAGCCAGGGAAAGTCGTAAACCAGTGAAGCAAAAAGCAAAAATGTGGGATGACCATAGGATTGCAGACCCTACTCTCCTACATATACTACCAGCAGCACTCACTCCTCATCGACTAGCAGTTTTATACTACCAGCAGCACTCACTCCTCATCGACTAGCAGTTTTATACTACCAGCAGCACTCTCCTCACAGACTAGCAGTTGTATACTACCCGCAGCCCTCACTCCTCATCGACTAGCAGTTGTATACTACCAGCAGCACCCGGTTCTCACTGACTAGCAGTTGTATACTACCCGCAGCCCTCACTCCTACCTCGACTAGCAGTTGTATTCTACCAGCAGCGCTCACTCCTCACAGACTAGCAGTTGTATACTACCCGCAGCCCTCACTCCTCATCGACTAGCAGTTGTATACTACCAGCAGCAGCCAGTTCTCACTGACTAGCAGTTGTATACTACCCGCAGCCCTCACTCCTACCTCGACTAGCAGTTGTATTCTACCAGCAGCGCCCACTCCTCACAGACTAGCAGTTGTATTCTACCAGCAGCGCTCACTCCTCACAGACTAGCAGTTGTATTCTACCAGCAGCGCTCACTCCTCACAGACTAGCAGTTGTACACTATCAGCAGCACCCACTCCTCATCGACTAGCAGTTGAACACTACCAGCAGCACTCACAGACTAACAGTTGTACAATACCAGAAGCTCCCACACCCGTCACAGGTGCGCACGACTGCCCGCACTCACCCGTCTTGTGGGAGCCGTTTGACACTAAGGACAGGACTGAAACCCCACAGTGGCAGCAGCCACGCACCACCGACACTCAGGCACCACGGAACCACTGCCACAATCGGCTGCAGAGCAGGAAGATCGGACTGACGGCCCCTTTATTGATGAGCGTGTGTGGTACTGTCTGTGGCTGAGGGAGTGAATGCAAGGAGCCAGTGGGGGAATGAATAGCTGCACGACGAGTGACTGAGAGCACTGATGAATTGCAGAATGAAGGTCTGGCTGCGTTGATGGAGGCATGAAGGCATGGTCAGTTACAAGCCAATCCTACCGACTTGGAAATGCTTATGAACATTAGTTGCCCTATACCACCACCCTGTGGTATTCTACGGTAGTGAAAGCACAGAAACTAGAAATACCATCTAAATATCCAGCTCCCATCATCCCTCTGGGTAAACATACTTAGATTAACATTTGAACATGCAGATCCAGCCGGATTCTCTACAATTCGACACATTGAGCACAGAGCTGTGTCATATGACGTCACAGTAAATCAATGTGTGTGTCTCGAATTTCTAAACTTCGTACTTCCGGACTCTCACCACAGTATCTCCTAATGTCACTATAACCAGATGTTTAGTCTTACCACTCCTGTTAAAGCTGATCTTCTGTTAATGAGCCAATAGTTTATATTGCTGAGAGGCAGTCACAGCAAGAATTTTCCATACATACTTCACTGTGACCCGTTGTTATTGTCATTCCATCTCCTGATTTATTTCCATCCTTGTGTAACCATAAATTGTCACTTTCTTAATATCGCACTTACTGATTGTTTTCTCTTTTATTGCACCATTGGTGATTTAGTCTCCATCATTTTTCACAACCCCCCCGTACAATTAATATGAGCTTTTATAGGACAGCCATACATTACTTGTTCCACGTAGCATACATATGTGGAAATTTAATAATGCACGTTGAGGAACACATAGTTAAAGTGACAAAAGGTCTAGTCCACTTTAAATCCCCCCCAAACTATGTGGGAACCCAATAGATCTATTTGCCTGTAGGTAGGGCAACTGAAATCATGTTATTGTGTGTCTGCAGTGTTTTCTGCTTAATGACGGATTTTATGTGTTTGCCATTTAATTCCCCTACTGCATTATTTGCAGATTTAAAACAAATGTAATAGTCACTAAAAACGCAGCTGCGCCTGTTGCATTGCAATGTTATGTCCGACAGAAATGTTGACAGCTTACTTTTTTTAAAACATATTTTTTTTATTGGTTTTCTCAACAAAACACCATGTAGGACCCATACCAATACGTCACAGTGGCTTCTACAGCCTCATTTATCATGCAGCAGTGCCTAGCTTACATTCTCCACTGCTAATAAATGGATCAAAACTCAAAGTTTCACAATATAACAATATACATCTTCGGAGCAAATAATATGCAGCAGTGGTATGATATGTCACAGATTAATGTCCAGCAAATCCACTTGCAGCAACCAAACATCTAATAAAAGAGAATACAGACCCCTCTACCCACCTGCCCCCAACCCAACCCTTCTCCCAGTGTGTCCTTCTTTACAAAGAATAAGAAAAAATTCAAGCAACTCCTGGATCAGCCATATATAACAGTTATGTAGTAAAGTCAATGAAGATCAGCATTCCCCCGGTCAAGAACAGCAGCGTCAGCACAATGCTCGCAAAGAATCTATCAGTGTACCCAGAACCCTACGGGGAGCCCACCGGTGTCCCTGCTGCCGAAGTGACACTCGATTCTCTCTCCGGCGCCTGCAGTATAACCACTAGCACTTCACAGGCCCTCGCAACTCCATGGCCCTATCTCCTTGCGTGAGCCTGGCTAATTGAAATCTAAGTGTGCTTTGGCTTATAGCCCATTTAATCAATTCCATTTTCCCTCTTGATACACTGGGGCCCCGTACAGCCTTCCAATGCGCTGTGATATCCCTCTTGGCTAGTAATAACCCCAAGTTCAAGAATTTGCTCGTCACCTTCGTTTTGGGCGTGTGGGGGAACCAGTGTAGCAAGCAAGTGCCAGCATCAGGTGTAAGTTGTCGCTCTATGACTACTCATGGCAGCGCTACTACCTCCTCCCAATAGGTCCCCAACTGCAGACAGTACCACATCATATGTTTAAACTCTGCCCCCTCTTGGTTACACAGTGGGCACTTTGCAGTGTCTCTGTTAAAATATTTATTAATCCTGGCGGGAGTGAGATACGCTCTATGCAGAATAAAGAAGTGGACCAGTTGGAAGCAGGTGTTTCTGGTGCTTTTCCATGCCCTCCTGACAATATGAGCCCACGGTTTCTCAGTAATCTCCTTATCCAGGTCCAGTTCCCATTTTTGTTTTAGTTCCCTCAGTGATAATATCCCTCCCCCATCATACGCCTATAAAGGCATGTGACTGCCTTAAAGGTTCCCGCCGCCATTACTACATATTGACACGCCACGGACATCCGCGGCTCCGACAACCCTTCTCGCCAACGGCGCTGAATGGCTGAGACTAGAGCCAAATGAAGCAAGAAATGTCCACGAGGGAGACCATATCTATCTTGCAAGGTCCGAAATGGGAGGAGGACCCCATCTTCATACAAATCCCCCTGCATCTGTAACCCCATAGCCTACCAGTCAGTCTGGGCAGACCAATCCCCACCATGTGGGAGGATCGTGCACATCGCCATTGGTATCTCTGGAGCATATGGGCAATCAATCATGGCTCTACGCTGGCTCCGGTTCCAGCACAATCTGAACGTCCGAGTTTCACTGGCTGTTGAAGAATGATAGAGGAAATTACCGATCTCAGCATCCCCATGGTGTCCTGGCCATCCGAGCCCCGAAATTCCGATACCACGGCTTGGGTGAGCCACTGAAACTGAGCCGCCAAATAATATGTTTCAAAGTCAGGGACCGCTAGCAAGCTGTCAATCTTCGGGCGCATCGAGCCTTAAGAGCAACCCGCCTCATACCAGGCGCCCAAATAAATCCCACAATCAAAGACTGACTCTGTTTAAATACCGAACCCGGGACCAAGCTGGAAGTGTCTTAAAATAATACAGTAACCAGGGAGCACCACCATTTTAAGCAGCGCCACTCTCCCAGCTACCGAGAGGAGGAGCGTGCCCCAAAACACCATATTGCCCAGGAGGTTTCGAATAGCCCTGCCCACATTACCCTCCAACATATCAGCGGACGTATGGTAAATGTTAGTGCCAAGGTAGGTCAAGCACCTATATTCCCATTTAATCCCGTTGGTATGAGTCGGACCGCCACTCACCGATCTCACTGGGAAAAGACACCTCTTCGCCCAATTCACTCTGAGGCCCGAAAGTCCCCCAAACTCGCAAAATAATTTACTTGCCCCCTCAAGTGCCTCCGCCGTATCATCCAGAAATAGAGCGATATATCCTGCTCAGCCCCATGCGCTGCGAGCCAGGCATACCTTCGACCCAGCCTGTGCAGCTAATGGCTCTAAGGCCAGCGCAAACAATAAGGGGGAGAGTGGGCACCCCTGCCAAGTCCCGCGACTCACCGTCGTTCTGTACAGCCTTGATTTCCTGGAACTTTGGAATGTGTTCTTTCAAATGACTGAAAGCTGTTACCTGGTCAGGCTGTGGCATGGATGGATTTTCTCTTTCCTTGGAATAAACATAACAACTTTACAACTGTTACCTGTGTCCTGCGTGATCCTTTCGGCTGCATGAGGATCTTACACAAGGGCATTGTAGTGCACTGTGGACAGGCATGTGATTTAAATGTGAGATCTTTCTTTTTTCAGGAGCCGGTGCCTTCATAGGTTGGTGCGATGTAGCAGTGACGTGTCAGGACAGATACAAGCAACCAGTAAGTTGACTGCTTTGTAGTTTAATGTGTGATTTCTTGGATTTGTGTGTAAATACCATGATAGTTGCTGAGAAAAACCGTAGTCACTGCAAGGACTAAAGTAATTTTTTAATGGAAAGCTCATTTAGGAGAAGCGTTTATTAGGTTTTGCCTGAGGCAGTGTGCAAGCAATGTCAGTGAAGTCTTTCTTTACCCCAAAAAAGTACAAAAACTGGCTTGGAGACCGCCCATTACTTGGCTTTGCCGTCACTCTTGTTTCCTTGCTTCTTATTGGTTACGGCTTCCTGCTCGCCTCCTACTTCCTGCTGGGTCTTTGAGTGTTTGTGCCATCTCTGGAGATTGGACCAAGTATGGTTTCTAGTCAGTGGCCAGTGTCCTTCCACTGTCAAAACGCTCCTGTATGTACTTTTTTTTAACATGCACTCTATAAGAGTGCATGTGTCTCTAGTCCCTCCCTCCTTCCACCATCTGTGCTTTAGCCCCCCCACCCCCAACATTGTGTTCCTGCTCCTTTCTCCTTCCTCACACCTCCCTCGTGTTGCTTCGGCCCCTACCCTCTTCCCCGTCTCCATTGTTTTGCTGCCCTGGCCTCCCTCTATATCAGGGGATGAATTGCCGACCTTGCAGATTGTATAAGCACTGAGGCGCAAAATAAACGGAAGGCAAGGTAAATATTTGGTGTAAGACAATCCACAATGGTGTGTTATCTGCCAAATTTAAAATGTTTCAGTCATTTGTGAGTGGTGAAATCGTAAAGCATGGTGTGAAGGGTCCTTTGTATATTTTTGTTGTTGCTTTTTTAAAAAACTTTAGGCCATGTTGTACAGCAGCCCACATTGCTGCCACCACCGCACTCATGCTGCTTAGTACCCAGTGAACAAAGCAAACAGAAGGAGATGATGGACGGAGCACTGAAACCGTTCAGACACTCACCCCCAGTCACAGATCAGGGTTGAATCCATCATAGTTCTTTAGCTCACTTCGCCACCTCAGTTCAGACCCAGCTATATGCAAATCTACCTTGACCCTGTGCCTCATGGGAACAGTCCAGCCCGAACTGTCAAGCCAGGTCTTCCCTGAACCAGAAACAAGCATCTTGGAACCGGTTTCCGGGTAACACCCCTCATCAGCCAGCATAGCTTGTATCCAGTGGCAAAGTAAGCAAGGAACCCGCAATGGATTTAACCCAGATCTCCTGACTGGGGGTAAAGCTTTTGATTTGTTCTGCATTCTGTCCATCAATTCTGTGTCTTTTGCTTAGTACCCAGTGAAGGCAATAGCTTTCCACTATGAGGGTAGTGCTTTAGCACCTCTCCTGGGCCAACAAGATCACAATTCGAAAGACAGGTCTACGTCATGGTGCACACGCATGATCCGGGTTTGCCTATGCCAACAAAAATCCGCATTGGGGATCCAAACATCAGTACTGTTAAGGCACTCTGAGGGTTGCATGTCCATTACCATGTGGAGGACTTTTCCATCCCAACAATCTACTAAGACAAAGTACAATACATAATATGCACAGTCTTCATAAGGCAGGTACGTTATCGTTGCTCGGGTCAGCATTCAAGTCCCACTTCCTATTCTAAAGAGCATGGCTATTCCCCATTTACATGAGGCAAAATCTAAGCAAGTCCTTGCTAGTGCAAACCCATCATAGCACATCAGATGGAGCAAGTTCCCCCAGAGGCCTAGCATTCATTATTACCTGCTTTTACTGGAGTGGTGGTTCAGAGTTCCTCATGAGTGCTAGCAAGATGGTGGTGAACAGAAGTCAGGATGCTGCAGTCGTCCATGGCACTCCTCCGGTTATGTAGTCTCTCTCTCTCTCTCCTCTCTCCTCACCACAGCTCTCTCCAGACACACAGGGGACTTAACAGCGCACATATAATAACAACTTCTTTAGTCTCCAGAGATACACAGGGGGATTACCCACTTCTTGAACTAGCACTGCACTAGGACAGCGGCCATCCGTTTTCACCGACATATTCGGGTTGTTAACAAAACAAATAAGGCAACATCCCCCCTCAGGTCACAGTGCTACACTGTTCAATGATCCTTACCTTGTTCTTCACTGTGGCCCCCAACTTGCATATGGGTGCACACGGGAAGACTGCCCTGTTGGTGCACATGCAGACACAGTCCGAGTTGTTCAGAATTTCATATGCTGCTCTCGGATGCACTTGGCAAGATACCCACTGAACCTCACTCACTCCAGGCGAGATCCTCCTCTTCATAGGATGCTCTACTCTTGGGTCAGCAGACTATGGTGCTCCAGATGAGTGTTCTTCATTCTCCTGGAAGATATCCACATACCAAGCATGGAAGACTGACCGGTTCTTAATCCTCGGATCTGGTCCTGCTGAGCTTCTCCACGCTGTTGTACAGTTTTAGTTTGACAATTTGGGAATCTCAAGCTCCCCTTTTTATATTCCACTTCCAGACACAAATGTGATTTAAAATCCCTGTCTTTGAAGTTCCTATTATGAGAGGTGCCCACTTTGAAGAGCCCATTCCCCTATCTTGAAGTCTATCACACCAGGACTGTCTCCAAACCTATGGCGCCATACACAGCCTATGGGATTAACTGGAGAATCACACCTCATTGTTGCGTATCTAAAGGTTGCAAAGAACTCAGCCCTAATCTTTATTATTCCCTTATAAACCCCATCTCCTTCCAGATAGGTGTCCTGATCCTTTTGACCAGTGACCTCTTTCAGATTCCAAGAACTCTTTTGAAGGTCACTGAAGAGCCTGGCTCTTCCTTCCTCCAGTGTGTGTCGCACCCAGCTGTCAGGAATGCAAAAAACCACAAACTGGACTGTGAGGTTCCTCTACCTCCGCATGTCCTTCCAGCAAGCTCTAGGATCCCAGTATGGGGCTCAAAGTCCCTCATGCACTGTACCACTCACAGGCACTCCTGCATCCTTACTTAGAGCTGAAAGTCCCTCCTGCACTGTACCACTCTCCGGCACTTCTGCATCCTTACATAACACTGCATGCAAACATTGTGTGGCCCTTCACATACTTTACCACTTCCCAGGCTCATGTTCACACAATCATGATGCACTTACGCATGCATGCAGCTGTCTCCATGTATTGCAGCACACACTGACTCGCGTACCTACAGATGTGGTGCACTCAGATATGCACACGCGGTCTCTCTACATCAGTCCTGAAGTACGCCAAGATTGAGTTGAGCACACAGCCATGGACATACCTAAGAGTGGGCCAGTATGCACCACTCCCATGACACAGGTCAGAAGACCTGGCCATATTACTTGATTATTCACTATAAAAACAAAGACAAACCCTGACCATTCTGCGATCAGCAGACAGGAAGAATTATAGGTGTGCACGCAGACACATCTCCTTGATGAATGTGTGATTACAGGGGAATGCATCCCTTTTCTGACCAGTAATAGTTCAAACCACCATAAACTTAGGGATCATGTCTTACAGAAGAGATCTGTAAAGACGAACGCATTAGGCATCATTTGACTTCATGGAATGAATGTGTAAATAGGCGGGGATCATGGTGGTTGTCACGAAGGCCGGAGACCAGAATGGGTTTTTCTAATTCCTGAAACATGTTGTGTAATTACATGGGTGGAAGAGGCATTAGGTCTCATTTGATATCTGAAACCGTGGTGATTTTAATCATATCTGAGGTTCCCATAATAAAGATAAAACCACTGGGTATTTCTCAAGATATTTTTTATCTTCAGTTGGATTGATGCGATTATCCAATATCTATTTACCCAAGAACTCCCAGCAATGGTTGAGCATGCCATGGTGGTTTTTATCTATCATGGTGTGTAATATCACCTATGATGAAGCATATCCCCATGAGTTATGGGTGTGGTGATATCTACAATATCTTTTCTTAATTCAGGTGAAGCACTCCCCAAACTAAGGAGGATATGTACAAGAAAGTGGCGGAGTGTGTTAGAGAATAATTTATGTGTACCTACACATATAAGAAATAGTGAAGCAGGTGACTGATAAGTAACTAAGTTACTTTATGTCAATAAATGTTGACAAATGGCTAGACCCTTTGGGGGTTTTATAAAATCCATTTTCAGGATACCCTATGCTAGGAGGGGGTATTGATTTTACCGACAAAAAAAACCCTCCCAGAATATAGTGAGTGGAGCTTCTGATTTGCTGGTTGCACCGGTACACAGGGAATACTTTTGAAATATGCATAGTTATGTCATGGATGAATGACTGCATTTGAATAGGTTATTGACCTTCAGTACTGAATGTCTATGTTTCATGATTTTTATAAAAAAATAGGTGCATTATTGCATGAGAGAAGGAAATTGACCTAACACTTTTCCCTTGAAGGAATTTTTTTTGAATTTATCTTTCAGTTTGTACGTGCACATTGTAAGTACAAAGCAGACATCACAAGACAGGATTTCAGATGAAAATAATGGTAAGCGCACTAGAAAGATGTTAAAAAAAAACGTCTGGAGAGAAAAATTCAAATGAAGGTAAGAATATGAAGTATAGAAAATATGTTAAGTACTATGGACAGTGAAGCAGTTACAAGGTATAGCATAGAAGAGGAGACTGGTTTTGCATACATTGTCCTGTATTCTACTTGTCACTTTTGTTTCATGCAATGCTGCAACAAATTATGGCCGCAATCTCATTATATAAAAATGTTGTCTGATTATGCCAGGGCTCATACCATAGTAGGGTTTGAATACTAGCAATTTCCTTATGTTGCCACATTTCTGCAGGTATACATACTGGGGCTAAAGTTAGTGGTAAACAATAGTTCCAGGGTTGGAATGACCTTTTGAGTCCGTGCAAACCTACTGACTTGCCTATATATGCTAGGATATATACCATGCATGCACGTTTGAGACTTTGTTTAATAAGTGGGCTTCTAATTAGGCCTGGCGTTAGCCATGACGTTTTGTGTATATTGAAATTATACCTGTCACTCTCTCTCAGCTGGCATCACTATGAGTGACAGTATTCTGCTGTTTCACAAGGAGCATATTGACACACAAAGTAGTTTTGTACAGTGCCCAGAATTCCTGGGGCAAGGTGTAATTTTTTAGACCAAAACGATTTTTGATTTTACCAATGCTTGTTAGAATAGTGAGGGCCCAGCAGCTCCAACACTGATATGAGTTTACAAAAAAAATACATGCCTAAACAAGTCAATTTCAGACCATCATTTGCTTTCAAGTATCTACGAATATTTGGATATAATAGGAGAGGATTCTGGGCTCAATATACATAGCCTCATATTACTAAACTTTAAAAGGTGTGAACAATTTTAAACTGGAACCACCGTCAGTGGTGTAGTCAGAATATGAGGCTTCTTGGCAGTTGTTAACCAAGGATGTGTCAAAAAGGGCTGAAAAGGTAAGCAGGAATAGATTTGTAGGAGTGCGGGGGAGTGGTTTGGTAGAGACGGGCCTGGTTACCTCAGTGTGTATTTAAAACTAATTGTTACATGATGAATGGTAATGACTGTTCCTAGGAAAAGGCACTAATAGAAAAAAGTAGGCTTCACAGAGAAAAAAAATGAATTTGTGTGTTTTTACAAAACTAGGATATAACAACTATTAAAAATAGATTCAACATGTTGCAGCATTCTTGAAAGTTTTAAAATAGAAATTGATTATTTTGGATAAAATAGAAAGAATACAAGTCAGGACTTCCTATCCTGCTTTTCCATATTTGTGGATCTCATAATGAATAATTACTTATTTCTAAAGGGTGAAAGAAAATTTCTATGTTTCAGTAAAGCTTTTGTGCTTATATTAAGTTTCTCTAGCAATCATAGTATTACTGAATATTAGGGCACTTACAAAGTTATACAATAAGTAGCCGTACGCACATGAGAATTACATTGCAAGCCTTTATGCAATCTTTTGATTTCATGCACAAGAATACTGGGAGAAAATTATGGCATTCTGAAAACTGAAATATTTTGAGCCACTTTTTAGGTTACTAGAAAAGTTTTTAGTACACACGATTAAAACAAATAATAGAGTATAAATTACATCCTACCTTAAAAAAAAATATCAGCACACTGGCACGGAGCAGCAATATTTTTTCAGCCATGCTTCTCGAGAGATACTTTCAAATGTGAATGTACCTTCTAAAATATCACCACGGAGGCACGGACCCTCAGTCTTGCTTCTGGAGAAGTTCTTTAAACAAAATAACCCACATAGGGAACGCCTTGGGACAGCCAGCTGCTAATGGGTTAAAAGGTCGAGGTCCACATTTTAGAAGCCTAACAGGGCTCAGAGCAAGGCTTGCCTTTGACATTTTGACCTCTGAAACTTTTTGAAAGAGGAGATGGAAGGGAAGAAGAATACGTTTGCTTACTTTGCTTTTGCCAAAAGCAAAGACTATACGCACTCATGCTAAGGGTATTCATGTTTAAATCGCTTAAATATGCTATTTACTTCCTCAGAGTTTGTTTATGCCCAGTTTCTACAAATAGGGGTTGATAGTGTTGTTAGAAGTGAAACCTGTTTCAGGTTTCCTACTGTCAAAATGGGAGAAGGAGGCTCGCTCCTCTACAAATTAAGGGTAAGTGTGAGAAAAAATATGGTTGCTATCTCTTTTCCTCAATCTCTTTTGAGCCTGTCTAAACTGTCTATGAAATAGCCATGATACATTTAATTGGCTATTCAGTAATACTGTTTTAAATATTGTTAGCATTAATAAAATGAATATATATATGCTATGTTACTGCCCATCCTGTCTGATGTTTTAATGAGAGCACGAGTAGTCTGCATAGCTTGGATCATGAAAAGTAGAACGCAGGGAAGATGCCCATGTGTTCCTTAGTAAACATTCTTGAAGAAAATGTACCCACTAGAATACCTGTAAAATTAGCAATATGGGATTTTCCTGCTGCTCCTATAACATAAGAGCATGGTCCTAAGCGTACAATGTAGATGCTTTGATTAAGAGAAATAATCGTAGAAGTGTCTGCAGTCCTGTACAAGTAATGAATGAATGAATGAATACGTTTTTATAGAGCGCATGGCTACCCTTAGGCATCCCAGCGCTGTAAAGTCTGTCCACGCAGGGAGTTTTTAGCATTTTTATCTGAGGTTAGCCACTGTGTGTGTGTACAGGGCTGTGTATGATTGAATGGGGATGTTAAGCAAATGGAAATTCCAGTGCAACTTCTTCTAAAAGAAAAAACATAGTTATAATACCTGCTTGTAGTGTTGAAGAGTAGTTTAAACAACTTAAATTCCTTTATATTAATTAAATATCCTGATTCTACCATTGTAGGATACAACACTACAGGTAAATGTACATTTTGCTCTAATGATGTCTAAATCTTATATGTGCTTAGGGAAATTAGGGTCAAAAATAATTCTCAATTCATGTTAATAATATTAGGGATATCGCCATTAGTAATTTAAATACATTTAATAAATAGAAGAATTTACCTAGTTGAAACAATGAAATTATGGCCTTGATTAAGCCTTCCTGGAACCACATTGGACACCAAAGATCTGTGTAGGTACCATTAGCTAAAGGATATACTGCATATTGTTTTAGGAGCAGATGGGGATATCACTTTTTTTGGGAGAAATATTTAACTTTGCAGGAGATATGCAGGGTGGGTTTATTCCACTGAATAACATTAGCAAGGGGTGCAGCGTAGATACCAGGGAGTAGATAAGAGTATGGTATCAGTTTATTTGTTGCGCAGTGTTTCAGGATGAAGATATCAGACATGCCCAGGGAGAATTTCATGGTTCCACTAAAGTGGAAGATGTTTCCACTAACGTGGGAGATAAAGGGATACATTTCACAACTTTAATATAAATAAATATAATTTTGCAACAGTATATATATATATATGTATATCCACTTGTGCTCCTGCTGCTGCGCCAGCTATCAATAATCAGCCAACTTCAACAAGGACACGGAAGACCCAGAGTGCAGGTGAGTTTTTTTATTTTATCGCACACCACGCCAGGATAACGTTTCGCCCTACACAGAGGGCTTGGTCACATGGTGCACCGGAGAAAGTTGCGTGAATTTAAAGTGCTAGTGCAGTAACAACGTCCTCACTGATTGGTTGTAACTTAATTAATCAAATTAACAACACAATTATAAACCAAATGTCTATACATGTGAAAACAAAGGGGCAAAGTATGACAATTAAGTGCAAGTGCATAAAAATTCCTGTGTAAATACACATACGATATCCGGCAAGTTTATGACAGAAGATTAAGAAAAGCGGACAGCTACATTGGTGTTTTCTATGCACATAGTGATTGAAAAAGGTTGCTTATCAAAATATTTCATATATTTACAGCTTGTGCAAAAAGGCATTCACCTCAATATATGCTGCCTGACTCCTGAGTAGTCACTGCTTAAATGCAATAATCAATTTATGTACATTACGAGAGTCCGCTACACTTCTAATTAAAATATATACATGAATTCATATATATACATCTATATACAAAAGTTATAATATATACATTTGTCAATAATTACCATTAGGGTTTAAACTGGTAAAGTTATGCCGGATAAAGAGACGGGCCTAAGGTTGAACATGACCTTCCAACAATAGCACATGACTTGCTAAAGATGTCAAACCCATCTATGCCCAAGACGTTGATTACTGACACTCTAATGAACAAGTGAGAGTTAAAAAGCAATGCTGTTCATGTATTGCTGAGTACAAGAATCTATGGTACAGTTAACTCAGCTACGGAAGAGCTCATACAGTGAATAGCAATTTCAAAATATAGAATACAGAACACAGGCATGCTATGAGCAGTAAGCAGTACAGGACTGGAGGGTGTTGACGAGGGTAGTGAGAATATGCGGAGCTATAGACATGTGTAAAAGTCCTCCGTGGAATTAAGCCCATTGGGGCTTTTACTGTCCATCTCCAGGATATACCTGGTCTCAAGAGCCCTCAAGATCCCTTCTCTATTCCCTCCCCTCCTAAGTGGACCAATGGCATCAATGGCATAGTATCTCATATATATACATTTATTCACATATTTTTAATAAATGGCATTTACTCACAAATACTTAATGATAGGTTAGAACAGGGCTCTTGCTGCTTGCAGCTTTAGTAAGGATTCTCTGTTGTATGTGCCACCTGTAGAGCATGTATGGATGTGTTGAGAGATGATGAATGATGCTGTTAGACTACAGTTTGTTACATATGAAAAGGAAATGGCTAACAATAAGGTTATAGATTAAGGGAATGGAGAGGTTTGTAAAAATGCCCTCACCATAAAGTGAAATTTAAAATAAAAAAACATTTTAAAAAGAAAGGGTGGTGGTAACATGCTGTCCCCATAAAGTGATTACCTTATGAACTTGTAGTCCCCTTAGAGCCTGTTGTGCCTGACACCAGTACGATATTATTATTTATACCTGTAGAGGCAGAGTATTTTTCTCTCCTCAGTGGGTTTTAGCATTAAAGTCCATCCACTGGGTGAAAACCTCTTTGCCATCATACTGAGATACCAAGTCCACTATGTTCACTGTGAGTCCCAATGCCAAAGCACAGGCAGTAAAGAGAGACTTGGGCCACCTATGCCTGGAAGGTGGTAAATTGCCTTGCAGTATGCTGATAACCTCCCTGTGACCTCTCCATCACTTGAGGCCTGTGAAAGCCTGTGACAAGAGACACCTGCTCTGCTGAACTGCCTCCAGGAGAGAAGAGAAGCCTCATTGTCAAAATGCCAGTGCTGTCAAAAAGAGATGACTTACCTGGATTTTGTGATATTCCAAGGTACCCGCAGCATATCACCTGACAGAATTAAATTGTTTCAGGGCATTCAGCTCTTGCCCACCAAGAAAGGAATGATGTCCTTCCCGGGGATACTGAACTGCTGCCACCAATCGATAATGAATGCAGATGCTAAGACTGTTACAAAATGAACTTGCAAACTGTTTCCAGAAATTAAAAGAGACATTGTGTACTGCGCCATCATGGGGACTGCCTGACTACAAACTGCCTTTCCATCTCTGTTTCAGAGCAAAATAACATTGCAAATGAAGTGATGCTGCCAATGATGTGCTGACACAGCTGGAAAAGAAAGGCCTGTGGGACACAACTATATGACTTTGCTTTCTGCAGTGATTGGGGGTCAGCAGCTGTGATGGTGGAGAGGACAGCTCTCATTGTGTTGGACTATACCTGTATTGTCTAGGTGCCATATTTGGTGCAGTTGTTGCTGTCTGGATCGACACAACATTTTTCTGCTAGCAGGCACACAGGTTATAATGGCACCATGTAAGATGCCCACCTGTTAATTTGGCAAAAGTATTACCTGTCATAGGTTATTCTGATGAGATCCATTCTCTTAGAAACAGAGAAGACCCCCAAGTAAGTTGGTGTTGAGATTGTAGAAAACGGCACCACACCAAGATTAGACACCATTAAAAAAGTTAGTCTATAGGAGTGGTACACTGATGGTTCCTCCAGCAGACTGATAGACACTGACTACAGAGCAGAGTATGTTATAGCAATAGCTGAAGTGCAGCTCTGCCACTTGGAACATCTACTCAATAAGATGGGCTGTATGCTGTGACACATGCATAAATACTAGTCAAAGGGTAAAACTGTTAACATTTAAACTGACTCACATTATGCTTAGCAGTTCTTATTTGTGGCCAGCGGTGGAAGTACCACGGATGCATAACAGAAGCAGGGCACCGTATTAAGAATGGTCCTTTAGTAAGGATCTTGTTAAAAGCAATATTATTATACACCGGGATAGCGGTAATAAAATGTGAAGCATACACAGGAGCTAATACTAAGTTAGCCAAAGATGATGCCATTACTGACACAGCATTAAATGACACAACATCTACATCTACTGATGCTGTTGAGTGAAGTACATATGATGGTCTGCACCTGCAGAAAAATAGACTGAAGAGGACAATGCAGGGCAGGTCCATGACACTGCCCCTGAACAAGACGCCTGCAGACCAGGAAGAGAAGCAGACTACCACTCACTGCGTGCCTTTAAATTACTGACACTTGCAAAAAGTGCCCAGGAACCGAGTGACACTGTAGCACTATGCACTGAACAGAGAAAAATATTTGTTGGACACTTACTGCTGGTATAACAACAGCCTGCTGATATAATACTGATCTCATCAAGATGTATCAATGTGACAATATATGCATTGTATGCAAACACTGTGTGAAGCCATCCAAAGATATGTATATATTTTGCTTTAACACTAATGTTGGATAGACCTATCCAAAAGGGGGGATTGTTACAAAATATATATGAATGTCCATATCAATTCATTTGCATGCACTTCCAAAGATGTCATGCTTATATAAGATCACATTAACATGGTGGCTGGAGCTCAAAAGGGCTTCCTATCTGACCCTGACTGGACAAGCTTCAACAAGCAGTTCTGCACACCCTTACAGGTCACCTTGCTTGTTTTGACTACATGATATGCAAGTGTTACACAGTGCAGAGCCTGCCTTTCTGGTCTGCCCATATCTGACTGTTTTGCATGGTGCAGACATTGAACATCCATGTCAGCCATATTTAGCTTGGTACCTTATTCTAGTTCCACTGACATGGCATTACTATAGGTATGTAACACCTAGAAATCTGTCACTCTGGGAAGAAGCGGTCTGAGAGCCCCTAAGGTGGCAGATCTGACTCCTTCCTTGCTAATTAGCAATGATGCATGGTTTTGGTACCATTAAATAAATGTCACTCTGTTTCTGAGCGAACCTGCTAAGTCTGGTGAGTTTCATTCATATGCTCCTGGGAGGGTGCCAGTATTTCCTCATCAGTTAGCCTCCTTGGCCTAAAAATACGCTCCGCCACTTCAGAAACGCAATTTTGCACCATATTTAAAAGAATATGGTGCAGCATTGTGTTTCCCCCTGCGATGGCGCTAAGTTTAACAACTTAGTGCCAAGGCAGGCACCCTTGCACCAGAGTGCAAGGGTGTCTGTGTGCAGAGGAGGATTGGTAATGTTTAGGGAGGTGTCCCTTCCTGCACATAAACAATCTGAAAATGCAATTCTGTCACTTTCATGTGTGCTGCTTCATGCAGCACACATGAAAGTGACAACAATGCTTTTTTAAAGGTTTGTTTATGTACAGGAAGTGACCCCTTCCTGTACATAAACAAGCCACTGCATTTTGCTTTTTCCATGTGTGCTGCACAAGGCAACACACATGGAAAACACAAACACCTTTTGCCAACTTAAGACCAAGGTTTTCCTGGTCTTAATTTTGGCGCTGCCTCCTATGTACGCCACCCTTGTACATAGGGCGCAGCATCAAATACAATGGGTGTTGCGGAGGAACGCCCCCCACAACACCCACTGCACATCCCTTTCACGCTAAGCATAGTGTGAAAGGGAGCCTTATCTACAAGGCAGCGTTAAGACATGTTAAGGGGCTTAATGCTGCCTTGTACATAATGCACAGCCCCTATTGCCACCACAACGTCCGTAAAAGTGATGTTGTAGTGGCGATAGGGGCTTGTACATATGCCTCTCAGTTGCCTGGCCATTTACAGTGTGTGTGTCTTCTGTATTCTAAATAGTTGAAGGGATCTGATGGATACAAGGATTCCCTTTTAGATCCTTGGTACTTGGATAGAGAAGATATGTTCCCTTGTTAATTTTTTACTTTCTTTCTTGCACTTCTTCCAGTCCACTAGTGTCCTTGCTGTTTGTGTACCAAGACACACCAAAGGTTGTGAACTTCTCAGCAAGTAAGGTTAGGCTGTTGGCCATAATGGCTTTATAGAGTATCATCTGAGCACTTCCATGCTATTATATGTGTTACTTGTGCCAGTTGAGATTATAAGTTGTCAAATACCAAAACCTTCACCCTCCTCGCTTGATCCCTAAACATGCATTAAAAGGAATGGGAATAGGGAGGAGACTTGAGGTTCCGCAAATGCACAGCTTTGGGGCTGAAAGTGAATGGGCGGGTTCAGAAAAATTATGTTCAACAGGTCAGAGATTCCAGCCAATGTAAAATGACACAGTCTGAGGAGCAGTCAGCAAAAGGAGGTAGAAGAATATGGTGGCCAATGGTGTTCATGACGGTAGACCGAGTGATTAAAAAGATCCCTCCAGCACCTTCATCTTTCCCCATTATTCATCCAATGCTAATGTAAGAATTGAATTGATCCCAAGTTGTGGTCTTTAGTGCAACCTGTCTGAGCATCATTTAACATATTATCTTCTTTAAATGACTTGAGTTGAATGAATATGGCTTACTTGAAAAGTTTTCCTAAATACGGTAGGAGCAAAATGGGTGTAAAGTTGGCGGGATCATTGGGGTTCAGACTTTGTTTCATCATAATTGATCCCTTGATGGCATTTTTGAAAGATATGGGAAAAATTTAAAAACAATAAAATAAAATCTGAGTTATTAATGTGGATAATAAGCAGGTCCACTTTGGATCTGTGTTTCTGATGGATACTGCAAACAACCTAGTGCTAAACTTTAGAAAAATCCCATGTGCCAAACAGGATCTACATTTTCAAAGCAAATGCACGCTCCGGCATCTAGCGCCGTCCAGAAAAGACCAACCCCAACCACAAATTGGTATCATCACTGCGCTCTGACTTTAGATCCTTTTTATTCTAAAATGTGGATTTGGAGTTACACTCCCAGCTTACTCAGTCCTACAGTTGCAATCAAAATGCATTAAAGACAAAGTGCCAGGCAAAATGCCCCCTTCAAGGTGACCGGCTTTTACCCATGCAGCAGCACAGGAAACTGATGTGGGTCAAAGACCTGCATGACGTTTGCTGTTGGTGCCTTCGTTCCAGCCACAGTTTGAACTTGTCTGACAAGTATGCCCTGATGTTTCTAAAGGTGATCAGGGATGGGGAAGCAAAGCTGTGCATGGGAGAACTAAAGAAGAGGCTGTGCTCAAAGCAGCTCTACCTCTTTAAGTCACAGCCCGTTCCAGCTCCACATTGTGGGGTCACCCATGTGCCAAATCCATGATCCATATTGAGGTCCACAAGTGCATCCAAGTCGTCCCACAAGATCAAAAAGGATGAGCAGAACTTAAACCCCTCTGGCCACTCCAGATAAGGTGAGAATCCCTGCAGTCAGCGCTCCCAAGCGCCTAACTTAAACTGTGTCTTCTGACTCATGACATTGGTCCCATTGCGCCCCCGTCTTCTCAGGTAGTCATCGACCCTGCAACAGATAGAGGCTTCTAAGGAGGCCATTATGCAAATCTACAAGTTGATGCAGGTAAGAATTTGGGCCCTAAAGACTGCATTGACCAGTCTTTTCTGCGGCAGGTCCTTCCCTGATGTCAACTGATTCTGCTGGACCTCTTTTTGGTTCCAGCCTGGAGCTGGCCAATAGCTGGACTATGACCGCAGTGCCTACCCTGGTCCTGGCTGACCCAGACTCCAGTGGCACCCATGCGGGGTCCAGTGACCACGCTGATCTCTGACCTGACAGGGGCAAATGGCTGGCCTATGCCATACTGCAAAGGAGAGTAGAGGCCCTGTTTGGTTTTGATTCAGACATGGTTCTCAAGGGCTTTATACTTAACCATGCAATGAGGAGCTCAACATCTTTCTCTTCCCTCATTTCACAGATGCTGGACTGGACCTAAATCTTAAAAAGGCTGGTCGGTTGGAAAACTCTTCTAAGACTCGGACCTCTCCTGAGGTAGTCTCTCCACTAGGTCCACCATCACAAAAAAAGTGTTCCATTGCTGCGGTTGCCCAGAGATCAGCAGACATTCCTGATGTACAGCTGCCGACAATGGAGACAAAATATAATACGCTGAAAGAAATTTTATAGCTCAGGCTTGTCACATCAGATCTTTCACCATGCAAATCTGCATCTCCCCTGGCTCTCCCTATGCACAACAACAGATTGGATCGGAAGCGATGTTGTCCCTACACAGACTTAGGTGCTCTCTGATTGGACCTATTTCTACACTCCTTTAAGACTTGGTAATGCACTGTAACTGTTACATTCTCCAAAACAATGGCAGACACGGGTCAAAGTTTTAAAGGTTTATGTAAAAAATATTAAGCAAAGTATATTGAGATGGCACTAATCAGGTTAGCATCAAAGTACAGATCATTAGTTTAAAAACTCAGTTAAGTTCAATAATAAATCCAGCATAGATTCTCCAGAGTGGGAGAATGGGGGTCCTCCAGTGAGGGATGAGCAGCAGGTCCTTTTATAGTTCTCAGGATATACACCAACGAGGAACAAGCAATAAAACATTTCACTACAAAGTACATTCAAATATTCTCTCATAATACTGTTACAATGAATTAAGAGGCTCCCAGAGTCTATTCATGGGACAAGAACTATAAAATTGTATACAAAGTCGCAGCCGGGATGGGCAAGTGGTCGCGAGGGAATGCAAGTGGTCGTGAGGGAAGGGGGGTTTAAATAATAAAAAAATAAAAAATTAACATACCTTTCCCGGGTCTGCGTATTCACTGCTGGGTCTGCTCATGCTTTTCTGCCTCCGCAGGAACAGGAGGCAGGCAGTCTTCCTCCACCCCTCCCCTAAGCTAATCAAAACGCTTAAATGGCAGCGTTGTGATTAGTTGTTGCAGCGTTGTGATTAGTTTGGATGCCGACCACACATGCGTCGATGGGGAGGCCATTTTCCCCATGCATGCAGCTTACACGGAGAAAAGGAAGCGTGTGCATGAATGGTTTGGTCGGCCCCAGAGGACCGATCAAACAGTCAGCGCCCATAACAGTGGGCTAGCCACTCCTTCCCTGCCCTAAAGCAGGACCGCACACCCCCAAACAAACCTTTCTGCTTTCGTGCAGTGTGAGGAGCAGAAACATAAAATGTAATTTATAATACCATTTTATGTTTCTGCTTCTCGCACTGCGAGAAAGCAGTGGGGAGATGCTCCTCCGCCGAAATGGAGGAGCCGCCCCAGTGTATACAAAGGAGTCTAGGACAGCAAGGTTGTCCATGGCTGGGTACATCTCATTCCCAAAGGCTAGGAAAGCTCATCATTATTTGATATTGCAAAAGCAATAACAACAATGCAGGTCTTGTGGTGTAGTGTGAAGTAATTTTACACTGGAAGACTGTACATTTTTGGGCTATGTTAGCGCAAGCTCAATTTCAAACAAGTTGAAAACTTAGAAAAGATAAATGTCCACAACACCCTTGCTGACTTTCATTGAGGTTCTAACAGACAAGCCAATTGTTACTTAAATGAAACCATGAACAGCTCCTCCAGTCAGTCGCCAGGTGGCCAGGCGACAGACCTGCCCCTGGTGGCCAGACAATTCTGAACCAGCACCAGTCCCTGAAAGCTTATTTGTACAGGAATCCATAGGCAAAGTCAACCCGTAACATAACATAGCATAAGATATGTATTTGTAAAGCGCACGTTCACCCAGAGGTATCTTGGTGCTGAATAACAGATGTTTATTGTTACCCAACTCAATGGTACTCATTTTATCAACCTCAGATGGATGACTGAGTGGACCCGCTGGGATTTGAACCATTGACCATGAGGTCGAACACAGGCCCCTGAAGTGGACACATTAGTCCACTAAGCCACCAGACCCGGGCACCAGACCCAAATGTAGGCCCTTCTGCCCTTGATGCAATCTTCAAGATTTTCACACCAGTTTCTGAATGTGGTCTGTCTTTT
Organism: Lissotriton vulgaris; assembly: GCF_964263255.1. Taxonomy (NCBI): domain Eukaryota; kingdom Metazoa; phylum Chordata; class Amphibia; order Caudata; family Salamandridae; genus Lissotriton; species Lissotriton vulgaris. The sequence continues at coordinate 109,442,216 of NC_141695.1, read as the reverse complement.
GGGCCATTGCACACCTTTTGAGAAATGTCCTGCAAGATTTTGCAGGCTATCCCTGAGGACTTTTGACAACCTTATCCCAAATGATTCAGGATTGACAAGGTGCTGCCAGATATGTACTGCTAGCCGGCTTCGACTGAATAGGCCGTGTGGGGATTGTCAAGGGCACCAGAGTTGGGTTAAGACATCCTTCTTAGACCATACTACTGGGTTTTCTGGCAATATCAAGGCACACCTAATGGATATGCATTTGATGGATCCAGGCTCTTTGGGGAGACTATCAAGTTTGTACAGGAATGACTCCAAGACAGCAACCTAGCATCCCACTCGTTAGGCTTATGTTTGTCAGCTCGCCACTTTCATCAGTGGTACAGGAAGTTTATAGGCTCCTCACAGGGCCGAACCTATCAACAGTTACAGCCCCGTAGTGATTTCGGCAACTGGCTCATGCTTGTTTGGTTTTGCAGCTCCAGAGTATGTGATGGTGGCTAAGCAAGTACATACCTCCAAAGATAACAACATTTCACCTCCTCATCTGCCACAATGGGTTCCAAGATGATCTAATTTATCCTTGAATGATCACACTCAGCCGGTAGCAGGCAGGATTAAATATTTCCTAGCTGGCTGCAAATCAGTCACTTCAGATGGGTGGGTGCTGCACATCATTCATGAAGACTAAGCCTTGCCATTCATTTAATTCCCTCCTTGTATCCCACTCAAGCATACTCACTATCCTTCTGCAGGAGCTCAAGTTGCATCTGGCCATAGGGGCCACCGATAGGGTGCAAATGCAGTGTTGCCCTGGATCCCAATAACTATATGGTGTCCTTGATCTTGCAGGATGCGTACTTTCATGTACCTATCCCGCAGTCCCACAGATGCTACATGTGGTTTGTGGTGGGGTCAGCGTGTTTCCCATTTGTCATCCTGCTTTTCAGCCTTACCTTCACCACACTGGATATTTACAAAGGTGGTGGCGGGCTTTGCAGCCCATGTTTGTAGGTTGGGACACATCTAATTCTGTACATCGAAGACTAGCTGTACAGACGGACTCGCCCCAGTCAGTTATAGATCACCAGCGGGATGCGTTCACTCTTCTTTGATCCCGGGGATTCTCAATCAACAAATTCCAATCTTTCAGCCTCAATCTAGAACCTCTGTGAGTACGGTTCAGAGGCAACATGGGCTTCTGGCCTTATGCAGCCTCCTTGTTCCTTGTTTCAGTGGCACATGCTGGTTTGACGAGGAACCTCCATATCCAAGAGTCACATGTCCTGGGCTTTGAAATGGGCAGCATCTGCATCTCAAAGAAGACAGCCCAGAGCATCAGTGGTGGCTGGTGTACACTGGCTTTTCCAGAAGCAGGCACTCTCCTTACTCCACACAGAGCTCACATTAGTGATGGAACCATTGTCTCTTGGTTGGGAAGGCCACCTGGAAGAGTTGGGGATGAGTAGTCTATGATCTCTAGAGGACCAACAGTTCTACCTCTACCTCCCTGAGCTTCTCATTGGTCCTGAAACTTTTTTCCCCCTTCATCAGGGGAAGGTTAGTGAAGGTCCTGAGAGACAACACAACCACCATATGATGCTGAAACAATCTAGGCGACGTGGTGTCTTTGGTCTTGTGGCAGAAGACTCTGTGCATTTAAAGACGTCTGGATCAATAAGAGATCTCCATGGTATCCAATCACATTGAAGGGTCAGTAAATGAAAGAACAGACAAGCTCAGCAGTTATCAGCTGGTAGACCACGAATGACGTCTTGACTCTGGGTGGCTCAGAACATATTAGTAGTGGGGAAGTTTCCACTGCTGAGAATACACAGTGTCCTTATTACTACAAGCTGGAAAATCCAACAAGGGGGGCTCTTAGGGATGCTTTCCACATGCAGCTTGGCACAGGTCTTTTGTACATATTTTGACTGCTACCACTGCTTCCTTGAGTTCTTAGGAAAGTCAGGACAGACTAGTCCACCAGAATGAGGCACACCTATCTGTTGATCCATGAGTATTTGCCCTCCGATCTGTCTGCCTATTCAGGAAGACCTCCTGTCATTAATATAGCAGGAAATGCAGCCTGATTCTTCACAATCTATGCATCATTTCATGGAGACTTAAAAATGACAACTGACCCAATTTTATTTACCAGCAGAAGTAGTGGATGTGAGCCTTGCAAACTGGTACCCCACACCTAAATCCACTATTTGTGGCACTGGTAGAAATTAGTGGCCTGGTGTAGGAACTATCTGCTTGATTCCATGCAGGCCAATTTACCAGATGTTTTATTTTTAACTTGTCTATCTCACTGCAAGGCTAAGGAGTGGGAATATTTGAAGATGGTCTGTCAGCCCTCTCGGCCTTTCGATGCTAGAATTAGCAACTTTCTTTATTTAAGTCACCGGTTGAGATGAGGTTCATAAAACATTTAACACATGTTCTTGTGGAAGCCATTCATTATGCCTCAATGGGACTTGGAGGAAGCAAGGCTTTACAGGCTTCATCTAAGGAGGGCACCCAGCTTTTGTATGAAGCATACAAAACAACATAGTGCAGACGACCAGCTCTTTGTGGCCTGTGCTATAAGAAAAGGACACTGTTTAGGTGGATCATCCAGTGCCTTAAGACTTGCTATGCCAGGGCCAAGAAGGAGCATTCTGAGGACCTGCATACTCACTCCACCAGAGATAAAGTTTTTACGACACACATTGGCTAGGGGTGTCCCTCCCCTAAATATGTCAGGCTGCCACATAGATATCTGTACAAACTTTTACAAAGCACTGCTGCCTTGACAAGCCAGTCCACAGAGAAGGCCATTTTGCCTGCCTGTATCTGGAGGTCTTTTTGGTACGCGTCGGTTCCTCAGACCCCTACCTTTTGGGAGGTACTGATTGGGTATCTTTTATAAAGATGAGGGATCTGGAGTTAGAAGTATCATCAGAAGAACAAGTTAATTACCTCTGGTAACACTCTTTCTGGTGGATATTCTCACTTACTGAGGATATCTCAATGCCCTCCTCTCCTTTCTGTAAGTTTAATGGAAAAAAAACAAGTTGATTCTGCACACTTTCACCTTCAATTTTTCATGATTGAGCCACGTCTGACTCTGCGAAAGAGCACAAAACTGATGTCCGCATGTAAGGTGGAGGGGGGTGGGGGGAGGGGGGTGTTTGTATCTGGCTCCTTTCTGCCACTTTTGGGTCCCCGTATGACCATTGGAGGGTTTGACATAACACCTAATGGCACGTGGGAGTAATTTCTTTAAAAGTCCAACTGTGCCTTGGAGAATTCTAAAGGTGAGGAATCTATGTATCAAGTATCCACCTGAAAGAGTATTACCAAAGGTGAATTACTGATCCATATTGGCCATGCTGGGTAAGACTCTAATGGAGAGCCAGTGGCTTTCCTATTTTTTATAAGTTTTTCACACACTGAAATAGTGACTGGTGCTAATTAAGCATGGGCGGAAAATCCGTTCCGCTCGCGGATTTTCGGTAAATTCGCAATCCGCGAGATTCGCGAATTTCCCGCAAAATCCACAAATTTGCACGCAGCGGATTTTTTTTTCTTGGTGATACAATTTTGCGGCGTGCGGCGTTCACTTACCGTCATTCAGCGTTTGCCGAGTTGTTTTTCTCGATATTTTGCGAGTGCTGCGCCATTTTGGATCTTGCTGCGGGATCCCGCGGGAGTTTGGCGACCGAGATTACGTAATCGCGGCTTGCCACCTTGCACAGCACGCATCGCGAGAGTTTGCAATTGCGAACACGTAGATGCGGCGAGCAGCAACAATCTCGCACTCGCGAAATTACAAAATTTGAAATTCTGCACAAGAAATCCACCAGCAAGCAGCATAAACCTTCTGAAAATGATGATTTTTATCAGAATAACTCCTCAGGTTTACATTTGCCTGCACTTTTTTTTGCAAGGAGTCCATTTTTGGGGGGGGGGTGTGGGAGGAAGGAAGTGCCCCACAGTCTCCAACTTCCTGTTCCTGTCCAGCAGGCTCCTCCCAGTGCTTTCTTCATGTGCTGGTCACTTTCATTCGGATTCTTCACCTGGAAGGATTACTTTTTGTGGATGCTGCTGGATTTTTGGATTTGAGGCCTTTTTGACTTTCTTTGGATCACTTTTGGATTAGCAAATTTCACAAGTAAGTTTGTTTGGGGCATTACAGTTGCTGCAACTACAATTTTGGAATTTTCGATTTTTGGGCTGCTGTTGGGGCCTTTTGCCCAGGGGCACTCAGTGGTGGGTGGACTGAGTCTTTCTGTGGGGTCTCTTTAATAAAAACATCATGGAGGGCCTGGATGGCTTGGGATTGTGCTGATTTTTCTGTGATTTTCGTTTTTTTGGGCTATTGTTGTGGCCTTTTCACCAGAGGTAGTGAGTGTTGCATGGGCCTAGTCTTTCTGTGGGGTGTCTTGAATTTAACCCCTTTACTGCTAAGGCATTACTCTTCTTTCTCATATAATTTCCATTGAAATCAATGGAAAGTCCATGACGAGTTACCCTTGTCATTAGCGGCGAAGAGGTTAAACATCATGGAGGGCCTGGATGGCATGGGATTGTGCTGATTTCTCTGTGTTTTTCGATTTTTTGGGCTGTTGTTGTGGCCTTTTCACCAGGGGTAGTGAGTGGTGCATGGGCCTAGTCTTTCTGTGGGGTGTCTTGAATTTAAAGATCATGAAGGGCATGGATGGCATGGGATTGTGCTGATTTTTCTGTGTTTTTCGATTTTTTGGGGTGTTGATGGGGACAGGCCATGTGGGTGGGAGCCATTTTGAGTGCTGCTACAAGCAGGCCCTGGCCATGTGCTGGGAGGCAGGGGGCCATTTTGAATGCAGGCAGTGTTCTTAGGTCTGCAACCATTTTGCCTAGCTTTCAACCTTTATGCCCAGGGGTAGTGAGTGGTACATGGGCCTAGTCTTTCTGTGGGGTGTCTTGAATTTAAACATCATGGAGGGCTTTGGATTGTGCTGATTTTTCTGTGATTTTCGTTTTTTTGGGCTGTTGTTGTGGCCTTTTCACCAGGGGTAGTGAGTGGTGCATGGGCCTAGTCTTTCTGTGGGGTGTCTTGAATTTAAACATCATGGAGGGCATGGATGGCATGGGATTGTGCTGATTTTTCTGTGTTTTTCGATTTGTTGGGGTGTTCATGGGGACAGGCCATGTGGGTGGGGGGCATTTTGAGTGCTGCTACAGGCAGTCCCTGGCCATGTGCTGGGAGGCAGGGGGGCATTTTGAATGCAGGCAGTGTTCTTAGGTCTGCAACCATTTTGCCTAGCTTTCAACCTTTATGCCCAGGGGTAGTGAGTGGTGCATGGGCCTAGTCTTTCTGTGGGGTGTCTTGAATTTAAACATCATGGAGGGCTTGGGATTGTGCTGAATTTTCTGTGATTTTTTCGTTTTTTTGGGCTGTTGTTGTGGCCTTTTCACCAGGGGTAGTGAGCGGTGCATGGGCCTAGTCTTTCTGTGGGGTGTCTTGAATTTAAACATCATGGAGGGCATGGATGGCATGGGATTGTGCTGATTTTTCTGTGTTTTTCGATTTGTTGGGGTGTTCATGGGGACAGGCCATGTGGGTGGGGGGCATTTTGAGTGCTGCTACAGGCAGTCCCTGGCCATGTGCTGGGAGGCAGGGAGGCATTTTGAATGCAGGCAGTGTTCTTAGGTCTGCAACCATTTTGCCTAGCTTTCAACCTTTATGCCCAGGGGTAGTGAGTGGTGCATGGGCCTAGTCTTTCTGTGGGGTGTCTTGAATTTAAACATCATGGAGGGCTTGGGATTGTGCTGATTTTTCTGTGATTTTCGTTTTTTTGGGCTGTTGTTGTGGCCTTTTCACCAGGGGTAGTGAGTGGTGCATGGGCCTAGTGTTTCTGTGGGGTGTATTGAATTTAAACATCATGGAGGGCATGGATGGCATGGGATTGTGCTGATTTTTCTGTGTTTTTCGATTTTTTGGGGTGTTCATGGGGACAGGCCATGTGGGTGGGGGCCATTTTGCGTGCTGCTACAGGTAGGCCCTGGCCATGTGCTGGGAGGCAGGGGGCCATCTTGAATGCAGGCAGTGTTCTTAGGTCTGCAACCATTTTGCCTAGCTTTCAACCTTTATGCCCAGGGGTAGTGAGTGGTGCATGGGCCTAGTCTTTCTGCGGGGTGTCTTGAATTTAAACATTATGGAGGGCTTGTGATTGTGCTGATTTTTCTGTGATTTTTGTTTTTTTGGGCTGTTGTTGTGGCCTTTTCACCAGGGGTAGTGAGTGGTGCATGGGCCTAGTCTTTCTATGGGGTGTCTTGAATTTAAACATCATGGAGGGCCTGGATGGCATGGGATTGTGCTGATTTTTCTGTGTTTTTCGATTTCTTGGGCTGTTGTTGTGGCCTTTTCACTAGGGGTAGTGAGTGTTGCATGGGCCTAGTCTTTCTGTGGGGTGTCTTGAACTTAAACATCATGGAGGGCATGGATGGCATGGGATTGTGCTAATTTTTCTGTTTTTTTCGATTTTTTGGGGTGTTCATGGGGAGGGACAGGCCATGTGGGTGGGGGCCATTTTGAGTGCTGCTACAGGCCCTGGCCATGTGCTGGGAGGTAAGTGGCCATTTTGAATGCAGGCAGTGTTCTTAGGTCTGCAACCATTTTGCCTAGCTTTCAACCTTTATGCCCAGGGGTAGTGAGTGGTGCATGGGCCTAGTCTTTCTGTGGGGTGTCTTGAATTTAAACATCATGGAGGGCTTGGGATTGTGCTGATTTTTCTGTGATTTTCGTTTTTTTGGGCTGTTGTTGTGGCCTTTTCACCAGGGGTAGTGAGTGGTGCATGGGCCTAGTCTTTCTGTGGGGTGTCTTGAATTTAAACATCATGGAGGGCATGGATGGCATGGGATTGTGCTGATTTTTCTGTGTTTTTCGATTTGTTGGGGTGTTCATGGGGACAGGCCATGTGGGTGGGGGCCATTTTGAGTGCTGCTACAGGTAGGCCCTGGCCATGTGCTGGGAGGCAGGGGGCCATCTTGAATGCAGGCAGTGTTCTTAGGTCTGCAACCATTTTGCCTAGCTTTCAACCTTTATGCCCAGGGGTAGTGAGTGGTGCATGGGCCTAGTCTTTCTGCGGGGTGTCTTGAATTTAAACATCATGGAGGGCTTGTGATTGTGCTGATTTTTCTGTGATTTTTGTTTTTTTGGGCTGTTGTTGTGGCCTTTTCACCAGGGGTAGTGAGTGGTGCATGGGCCTAGTCTTTCTATGGGGTGTCTTGAATTTAAACATCATGGAGGGCCTGGATGGCATGGGATTGTGCTGATTTTTCTGTGTTTTTCGATTTCTTGGGCTGTTGTTGTGGCCTTTTCACCAGGGGTAGTGAGTGTTGCATGGGCCTAGTCTTTCTGTGGGGTGTCTTGAACTTAAACATCATGGAGGGCATGGATGGAATGGGATTGCGCTGATTTTTCTGTGTTTTTTCAATTTTTGGGGGTGTTCATGGGGAGGGACAGGCCATGTGGCTGGGGGCCATTTTGAGTGCTGCTACAGGCCCTGGCCATGTGCTGGGAGGTAAGTGGCCATTTTGAATGCAGGCAGTGTTCTTAGGTCTGCAACCATTTTGCCTAGCTTTCAACCTTTATGCCCAGGGGTAGTGAGTGGTGCATGGGCCTAGTCTTTCTGTGGGGTGTCTTGAATTTAAACATCATGGAGGGCTTGGGATTGTGCTGATTTTTCTGTGATTTTCGTTTTTTTGGGCTGTTGTTGTGGCCTTTTCACCAGGGGTAGTGAGTGGTGCATGGGCCTAGTCTTTCTGTGGGGTGTCTTGAATTTAAACATCATGGAGGGCATGGGATTGTGCTGATTTTTCTGTGTTTTTCGTTTTTTGGGGTGTATAACTGAACTGATGTTCCTCTGTCTTCCATTGATTTTAGGTGCACAAGACTCAAGAGAACCACCAGTGCCAGGAAGAAGTCCTGCAGCGGTGTGTGTGTGCAGCATAACGTCACGCGACGTCACGTCTGGCCACAGACAACTCTGCAACTCGTGCAACTGCGGCCTGCTGTTCTGACCTCTGAAGAAGATGGCCCCCAAAAAAGTTCCCCGTAGCTCCTCTAGCAAGAAAGTTGCCAGTAAGGAGCAGAAGAAGCAAGTTACCAAGGAGACTGGTGTGCCGCCCGCCACATTTTTTGGGAGTAAAAAAAAAAGTACGCCTACAACAGCAGCGGGATCTGCTGGGGACCAAGCTGGGAGCAGCACCCCCGCTCCATTTTGCTCAGTGCCACCACCACCACCACGCCAACTTAAGTCCAAGCCCTTGAGTCCTGCAGAGGCACTTAGTCTAGTTGTTCAATCACCATCAACCAGTGATGTTGGCTCATCGCAAGAAAGTAGCAGCAATGTCCCTCAATCAACGCAGGTTGTTGTAACTCATCTGACGAGTGTTGAACAACCACAGCCGCAACAACAACCACATGTGCAAGTACAAGCCTAAGTACTTGTGGAAGGAGAGGCAGCGCAAGGAGATGCGCAAGCAGAGGTGCATGGAGGGTCACAAGTGCCCACAATAGTTGTTCCTCCAGAAGTAGGGGCACATCAGGAAATCGACAATCAAACCGAGGTATCATTTGAGGAAGCCACTCCTCCTGATCATTCATTGTCTTCCTCATCCCTAGCAAGGAAAAGATCAAGGGTGGTGTCTACATCTTCTTCAAGCACACCTCCTTCTGATGGTACGGATCAAAATTGGGAACCAGCACCACTGCCGTCTGAGAGTGAGGCACACCATGATCTGACAAAGGTAGTTAAGCGTAAATGGAAGCTCGTCCAAAGTCTCATAGTTATGGAGTGTGATGAGGCTCAACATGAAGTGGCGGATACTGCTTCTGATGAAGACTCTCACAACGACGACCCAGTCATCATAAAGGTCACTGCAGCCCCAGCGGGCATGCAGCAAACAGACATTTTGACCCTAGCCCGAGAAGCTGCTGAGCGTGATGATGTTGTCGACGAGGGGGCAATGGAAACACCACAATCATTGGAGTTAACTAGTACACCAACACGTACCGCTTCCATATTTCTTCCTCGCCAGAAGGGACCTCCATCCACCTCGACCTCAATTAGTGGTGGTGAAAGTGCAAAACGTACCAAAGTTCGGCAATCCACATCCTCCACTTCATCCGGCATTAGCAGCAGGACCACCACCACCAGTATCGCCGCCTCCTCCGGCCCCCAAAGACATTTCAAGTCCGCAGTTTGGGACTTCTTTAGTGTTTGCCCAAAAAAAGGAAAACTTCGCAATTTGTAGCATTTGTAAGCATGCAGTTAGTCGTGGTAAGTTTGGTACCAACTATGGTACCGGAGACCAGAGAGGTCATCTTGAGAGACAGCACGCTGTCCAATGGTTTGCGCACCTAAAGGAGATCAAGGAAGCCCGAATTGCAAGTCAAGAAAACGTTGACGTTTCATCTGATGATGACGAGGAGGAAGAAGATGTGTCAAACACTGCACTTACACCCAGTACCCCTGTCAGCAGCACACCCCATGTGAGCCACACTAAGAGTGTGGGAGAGAGTGAGACACCAATGCGAAAAAGTTCATCAGCGAGCGTAACTGGGTCGAAGAAGTCATCATCATCCCGTAAATGCTTGGTCCAGGGCAACATTAGAACCATGTTGTTTACAGAAGCGCCATATGAACGCAACCACCCACTGACGCGTCTGTATAACACTAAGCTGGCTAAAATGCTAGCTCTGGACCTTCTCCCTTTTTCTTTTGTAGAAGGGATTTGGTTTTCTAGAATTAGTGGCAGCACTGTGCCCTAAATGGAAGGTTCCTAGCCAGTTCTATTTTGCCAGAGTTGCGGTTCCAGCACTACATGAAGATGTTCTGGAGGTGATTGGGGCAGCTTTGCAGAAGAGTGCTGTTCACACTATACATCTGACAACAGACATGTGGACCAGTGGCGCAGGCGCTGATTACATGTGCATCACTGCACACTGGGTCTCTTTTTCAGGGGTTAAAGCAAAGCTAAACGCAGGTGTTGACCCGGACCGAGTTTTTAAAGCTGCTCGGAAACATGCAACACTAGCCATGTTTGGCTTGGAGAAACGTCACACAGCAGAAAACATTTTGAATGAGTTTAACACAAAGGTCTTTCACTGGCTGTCCCCCAAAAAATGCCAGATTGGTTATGTTTCCATGGATAATGGCGCTAATGTAGTTAAGGCCATGGAGCTGGGTCAATATTTCAGAGTGCCGTGTTTGGCGCTCTGTATAAACCTGGTTGTTAAAAAATTCTTGAGTGATGAAGACAGTCCAGCGTGCGAGTTAGTGGCCACCTGCCGAAGAATGTGCAACCATTTCAGCCATTCTTTTGAGGCCCGGAAGCATCTGAGGAGCCTGCTACATGAACGTCGAATGCCAGTGAAAGCACTCATCCAGGAGGTGGCAACATGTTGGAACTCAACCTTCTACATGCTTGAGCGTCCGTATGAGCAGTATACGGTACTCGATCACTATTTCTTAACACTGGGTACAGCTCAGAAGGACCTGAGGCTAGATGCGGCGCAATGGAACCTAGTTAAAAGCCTGACAGACATGCTTCGTCCTTTTGAGGTCTTCACGCGTGCATTCAGCAAGGAGGACTGTAATTTGGGAAAAGCTATCCCATTGTTGCGCATGCTGGAGCACCAACTGAAGGCGGTGTCTTCTATGTTTCAAAAAGATAAAAACAAGCAAGACGCTTTTGTTTTGGCGGAGAAATTATTAGAGCGCCGACGTGGTGATGAACGTCTTAAAATGATCCACTCAGAACAGCATTACATTTGCGCTCCTATTCTGGATCCACGCTACAAAAAGGCGCTGGCAGGCCGAGCATTCTTTCCTTTTGATGATGAAGATGTTACAAAGTACAAACGTTGGCTAGCCTTGTCAGCCAAGAGGTTTTGAAAGAGAACAGCAGCAAATTGAAGGAAAAGGTAGTACATCAGCATCAGCAGGCCATCCCCAGTCAAAAGAATCCACTTCTGCACCTGTGGCTGTGGCACAAGTGACCTCTCAGCCGTTAAAGACATCGGCAACCGGATCATCTGCACCAGACACAACAGTAACATTGGATGCAGAAGAGGATTGGCTAACTCGGCTTGGGTTTGGTTCTCAAAAGGTCACAGCAAAAAGTAAGCAAAGTGGAGGAACCTTGGAGGACCTTGAGTCGATGGTGCAGGACTATCTGAATGACTCAACAGAGGTCTATGTTAATGTTGACCCATTGGCGTATTGGCATGGGAAAAAAGAATTGTGGGCACAGATCTCCAACCTGGCTATAAACTACTTGTCTTGCCCACTCTCAAGCGTGTCTTCTGAACGTGTTTTCAATGCTGCTGGTGGCATTGTAACTTCCAAACGGAGCCGTCTCTCGCCCAAAAATGTTAACAATGATCAAGATGAATCAGCATCTCATACCACCAGATTACAAAGTACGAGAAAGCACGCCGGATGAAGACGAGGAGGACAGCAACGTAGATGAGGGAATTTGTTCTCTGTTAGGTGACACTGACCTCATCCTGCCTGAATTCCCAGAGTATGATGACGAACCCTTATTCTTATTTCCTGACACCGAGCCCTGAAAATGAGACAATGAATCAATAACTTTCTTTTTCGTCCTTATTCACTTTTATTCCTGTGTGTCTGTCTTTCTTTGTTTTGCACAGTTAATTTAATTCAAACTTTAATCACCTAATCATGAAAACAAGCCCATCAGCAGAACTGTCTTCACTTGTTTGCTTATTGATTTGAAGGTGCCGCAGTCTGCATTCCTCAGGTTCACAAGTTCACAAGAATATGCTCCTCTATCCTCCTCCTCCAGACTCCTATTTCCCTCAAAGCAAAGGGCTGAATTACGCCCAATGAAGAAAGACTCTGCACTTGTGGGGGTGTTCTACTTCTTTGCGGGTGAGTTGACGGCTCTGGGGCCATTGCTGAGAAGCTCTAATACCGGATAAAAGTGGTTTGGACCAAATCGGAGGCGGAAATTTTTTTGCGTTTTTGCTGACTTGCTTGCCTTTGAGGCGGTCTTTGGGGTGGGTTCCGGGTGTTTGTGGGTGAGTTTTGGGGTCTGGGAGCACTGCTGGGACAGTCTAATCTTGATTGCATTTGCTTTTCAGGAAATCCGTGGTGGAAAACGGGAGTTATGACCTAGCTGCACAGCGCGTTTGGACCGAAGGCCGATAAATATTGTAAGTATGAGATTTTCCTTTTTGGCTGTTTAGGGGTGTTGCGCTTTTTTGCGGGTGGGTTGGCGGGTCTTGGGGCATTGCTGGGAAGGTCTAATACCGGATAGAAGGGGTTTGGACAAAATCCATGCAGAATTTTGCTCAATGTAGCATTTTCGGGGGCCTGTTTGGGGGGCTTCCTGGTGTTTGTGGGTGGGTTTCGGGTAAGCATGGGCGAATTTTGCGAATCTGGCGTACGCGAATTTAGCGAATTTGCGAACTCGCAATCCGCAAAATCCGCGAATTCCCGTGAATTTGCGGATTTTTTTTTGTGTTCGCAAGTGTTTCTGCCAGTTCGCGAGGATTTGGTACTAGTTCGCAATTGCAAACTTACTTGTCGGCTCGCAACGGTCGCGACTATGTTGTTTCTAGGTCTGGTTCATCATCACAGCCTCCCAGCACCCTCTGTTTCACCACTGCCACCCTCTCTTTGACCCATGCCACCCTCTGTTACATCAATGCCACCCTCTGGTTCATCATCACTGTAGAAGATGGGGGGGAAAAGCAGGCACACCTGCCCTGCTTCAACTGACATGAATTAATTTGGGGTTAGTTTATTAACAACACCTGCCCTGCCCCAACTGACAATAATGAATTAGGGGCTAATTAATGTGTCACTGAATTTAAAGTTCCAGCCTGGCACCTGCTTGTCTGCTCCCTTAGCTGTAAATCAGGACCTTTGTGGCATACAGTTAAGGTCAGAGCAGGGTCACACAATAGTTGCAAGCAGGCAACCGAATTCTGGAGGGCCCCCTCAGGAAGCACAACAGGGAATCGTTACAAATCATGAGATTGACCTTTTGCACCTGCTCATTTGTTTTGCTTTTGCAAAAATCATTTTTCGGTAATTTCGTGCTATTTGCGAGGCTCAGCGTCGTGCGAAACCGACCGCGGAAGCCGCCAATTCGTGCGAATGAGCTTTATATTTTTTTTGCGGCGTGTTATTTCGCGAGTTTTTTTTGCAGTATTCGCGAGCCGCTTGCAGCGCAACACGCGAATCTACCCCAATGTCGAGTTTGGGCGCGGCCATTTTGTTTGCGTGATGTATTTCCGTTTCCGGCCGCTATGTATAATCTCGCGAAGTAAGCGCATTGCGAGTACAAGTTTGCACGAGATCGCGAGGAAAATCGCTTGCGAACTTACTTTCGCGCTCGTGAACGGGCGGCCATCTTGTTTTTCATTCATTTCCTGTGTCTGGGCATGGTGTTTATCCTCTTGCTATCTTTGCCATCCTTTGCTTGTTTTCAGTTTTTTTTCTAACGATTTTGCTTCTTATCTATCCCTCTCTTTTCCTAGCTGTATATTTTTGTCTTTTCTGCTATTTTTGTTTACTTTTAAACTACTTTTTTAAACTCTTTTCTTTTCTTCTTCCCTATCCTATTCTTTCTTAATTTTCTACTTCCTACCTTACCTGCCCAGACCATGGTGAAGCCAGGTGCCGTGAAGCTGCCCAGGCACTTGAGGGCCGCAGTGGAGGTGGGGAGGAGGAGTCCTGGACCCCGTGCCAGGACAGCATGCGGGCGATTGAGGGGGGAGCAGGTGACGCGACGGGAGATCTTCAGCCCGGAGGAAGTGGGCGCGCTGGTCTACTTCGTCCAGCGCCGCCTGCCCAGGACCATCGCGGGAGGCGGCAGGATCGCGGCCGGCGGCTACAACATCCGGGAGCGCCGGAAGCGGTGGCAGAAGGTGTGCTGGGCCATGTCCCAACTCTCCGGGGTCCAGCGCACCTACAGCCAGGCCACCCACCGCTGGACGGACCTCCTGGACCGGGAGCGCGACCTGCTGGACCAGCTCGGCTTGGAGATCCCCGGGCTTGGTGAGTAGTAGTAGCTATTTCATCACTCACTACTATGTTTTCTCCTACTCTGTGTTGTTGTATTGCAAATATTTGTTTTTTACATGGAGCAAGCCAATAATGCTGCTGACGATTACATTGTAGTTAAATTATATTTCAAAATCTTCTGTGCATTTCAGGTGCACTGCTCTCCTTCTCAGTGGCGTTGCTACTATGCTTATTTGTTTTCTATTTTGTGGTCTCATTGGCCTGAGTAACTATTATGTATGAGTGTACTTTACAGAACTGCGTAATGCTAGACACTAGGGGGCAGATTACATTTACAAGCTCCTTGCGCCACGTTTACGTTGCCTTGCGTGACGCAACAGCGGCGTAAACGTGGCGCATCCCTGCGAGTCATTTACAGCGTGACGCATCTAGGGAGATGCGTCACGTTATAAAGCCATGGGCCTGCGCCACAATGGGTGCGTTCCTAGTACGCAAGGTGGGCGGTCCAGTGGCTGTGCGCCTCGCAAAAGTGCCTGCGTGAAATCTACAAGATTTAACGCAGGCACTTCTGCAACGCTGCTACGTCAATTCAATTCCTTATGCCTGCTTGAAGCAGGCATAAGGACTGACACAGCATGTTAAGTATTGGGTGGCCCTGAGCATTACTGGAGTTGCATTGCGTTGGCGACGTGACTCCAGCGATGCGCCGCTCTTACGTGATGAGATGCGTCACGCAAGTGCCTACCCTTGCGCCAGGGCGCGCCGCATTGTAAATGAGGCGCATCTGCCGTGTCGCAAGGGTAGTTTTGCGTGACGCATTTGATCTGGTGCATCTCTGGAGATGCGCCAGAACGCGTAAGTAAGTATGCCCCTAAGGGGCAGAATTACAATTACCGTCGCATCCCTGCAAAGTAGCAGGGATGCGCCAGTAATTGTGCGGCCCGCTACCACCATCAAACATGGTGCGCCGTATTTGCAATGCGGCGCACCATGGGCCCAAAACGTCACCGAAGCTTTACTGCTGGAGTTGCGTCGCAACGATGGTGCAGCTCCAGCAATGCTCTGGGGTACCCTATCTCCCCAATGCTGGGTCAAGCCGTACGTCTGCTTCAAGCAGGTGCAGGGTTTGTGTGACGCATCATTGTCCTAAAGGTGATTGATTGAAATTTTGTAGTTTTCCCTCAGCCACTTTTAGGATGTGTTCCAGCGCAGGAATGCCCTCCCTTGCGCCGGAACGCCCCCTGATGGCGCAGGGCTTTATAACGGGATGCATCTCCCAATTGCGTCACGTTGTTATAATATTATAAGCCGCACCATGGCGCCTCTTTTGTTTAGCTGCTGCGTCACAAAAGTCACGCAAGAACGGAGCAAAAGAGCCGCAAGGGGCTTAAATCTGCCCCTTCCTTTGTACCCCTGACAATAAGAAAAATAGTGGCGGTGGATTGATAGTTTGACTATTTAAATGACTGGTTATGTAGCAGGCAACTGTTAGTGTTGTCACTGATCTGACTGAAATCACAATGGAGTTTGTCTGTCACTTTGCGTCTTGCCTGCGGACTGCTGCCTGCCAGTCCTAGGTGAACCTTTCAGTACTTTGTTTAGTGAGTTACGTGACTTTCGAAGTCGCAGGTCCGCAAATCAATGAAAACTAACCCTAATCAATATAATTTCGCGGAAATATTTTGTTATTGTTGTTTTGAAATGTTTGATTTGGTTGACATTGACAAGCAACAATCATCCATGTTTTCTGTTCTTTCTTTGATGTTGTACGTCAGCTCCCCCCAGGGGCCAGGGGACACAGGAGCAGCAGGCGGCGGCGGATGCTGTTGAACAGGGCCAGGATCGGGCAGGCAAGGGCTCCTTTGCTGGCCCCAGTAAGTTTTCATTTTAGACTAGTACCCATTTTTCCTAGCGTTCCTCATTTGATTTTTTCAAAATCGTCTTTGATCTTCTTGTAGACTGTATCTAAATTCTTATCCTGCCTCTACTATGACTCCCTGTGGTATTACTAGATTATTCTTATTAGTCTGTCTGTGTAGCTAACTAAGATTGCACGGTTGGCGAAACTCCCATTCTTGTCAGCAATAGCTCTGTCAACTTAGTGCAGTCCTCTGGGATTGTCCATCATGTCTTTTGAAGTGTTCTATCTGCTTTGGAAATTCCCAACTATAAAATGTGAATGACCACAAAGAAAGAATAAGATACTACCTTTTGGTTTGGATAGGAGGACAATCCATACCACCACTGTTGCGGGGACAATTCTTCTGCAGAAACAGAACTATGGACAATAAATAGTGCATTGCTTATCAATTATAATAGGCGCTGTTAGAGTTTCCACATACCTCTGTGATAACAGACTTTGAACCCCCAATGTCCTTACTGACTGACTACATAGTGTGGCACAGTCATTTACCTCCCAAATTCATCGATGATTGATCCCCAATGATGATTATCCAACGTAGCTCAAGAGTACGGAGTCAGAGTCAAGAAGTGTCAGAGGCACGGACTCATGCTTGCAAAAATTGTAAAACCTTTCGCTCAGTCACTCTAGTCTGGACCAAAAAACACAGAGTCTATTTAAGTTTAAAAGCTTTATTAAAAGTAAACACATTTATTAAAATGAAGTCATAATAAAAAAACTAAACGTTTAACTGAGAATGGAAAAGTGGTTAGTGCTGACGATTAATTGAAGACATTTCTTGTGGTCGAGCCGAGCTCTCACCTTGTTTCAACTTGATCTTGTTGTTAGAAGTCCATCTTCTGTCTGTGTGGAGAAAAATGGTGCGTGTTAAAAAGCCAGCCTTCATCAGTTGTGCCAAAAAGTGCAGCAAGACAACACCCTTCCCTGGAAAAAGGGACATTTTTTTTTACTTTAGAGTAGACAGTCACAAATTACATTGTTTTCACATGTCTTCATTCCTAGACCAAATACTAGTGAGTGGTTTATTCTAACATTCTTAAATGTACTTTGTAGGTGGAACATCTGGTGGCGGGGCCAACGCGGAGGTGGTGGTGCTCGACACGGAGGCGGAGGGCAATTCTTCAGGGGAGGAGGCGGCGGCTCCAGTGCCGGCTGTGAGAGTTGAGACGGTGGTGGTGGCGGGCAGAGGTAAGCTCTTATATATTCCTTACTTATTGAGATTGAAGACGTGGCTGGGAAGGAAAGAATATGAGATGCATGGCTGGGTGAATGATGAAGCAATAATTGGTGGAAGGACAACAGCCTGGGTGGGTGACACAGAATCTGTATGTGTCCATATACCTGGATCATGCTACTATCTGACTCTTAGATAGCATATGTGTATCTAGAGCAGGGGTACTCATAGTACGGCCCGCGGGACGGTGGCGGCCCGGCAAGCCTTCCTTGGCGGTGCGCAGACCTTGCAGACAATCACTGCTCCCCCGGCCCCCACAGAGCAGAGTGGAGATGCAGGGCCACAAAGAGGTGAAATAGAACAAAGCCTCTGCTCTGTGGGGCCGGGCAAGCAGTGATTGTCAGGGTGGAGATGCAGGGGCGCTACAACAAACAAAGCCTCAATAATATGTTAATGGTCTTTTAAAGACCTGTTAAGTACTTCGGTGTGGCTGTCTGTGTGTGCGCGTTGAGGAAGATGTCTCAGCCCGGGCTGAAGGCTGACACAGACAGACACACACACAGTGAGATGACAGAGGGGGAGGGAGAGGGAGGGCAGGAGGGAGAGAGAGATGGAGAGGGAGGGCAGGAGGGAGAGCAGGAGGGAGAGAGATGTATGTAAATGCTGGGTCTGGTGGCTCAGTGGATGAAGGCATCTGCTGCAGGGACCTGTGTGCAACCTCATGGTCACAAGTTTTCGTTTTGCTTTAGCCCCGCCCCCTCTGACTCCGCCCCCACCAGTGCGGCCCTCGGCCACAAACTACACTGTAAATTTAGCCCCTGAGAGAAAGTTTGCGAGTACCCATGATCTAGAGAGAGTAGACGGTCAGTGGATGAACTAAGTGTAACTTTGAAGAGCATGTAACACTGCACCCGCACATCTGTTCCAGTGTAGGAAAGGCAAGGAAAAGAAGTTGTAATTTTGTCCAAATACTACCATCAATAGTAGCAGTAGTTTGTATTGCAAGCACAGCATAGATCCGGTTATTACGGTGGCCACTCCCTACCTCTCTTAATAAGTTTAGTAGTACTCAGTCATTCATGTTTGGATGTATCACTGGTCACTTAATAAAAAGCAAAGCACCTAAAGTCATCCCATATGTAAGCAAAAACATCCCATGTGAAGTGATAGATAATCAGATTATTTATCTTCCTCATTTTCCATTTCTAGTACTCATTTGCACTGTAGGGTGAAAGTTAAATTAATTAGGCAGTAGCCCTTGTAACAGAGTATTCTCAGTGCCACCCGTAATAGAAAAGTAAGAGCTTCACCACCTGCATGTACTGGACCGGTACAGTAACGCAAGTCTAGGTCACTCATCATGGCGTGCGTCTCTTTTTCTCGGGTGCAAGTTCACTGCGCTGGCATTATGCCGGCTTGCAGAAGATAACGTACCAATTTTCCTAAACAAGAGACAAGAAGAAGAATAAGACTGGTGTACTTTCATAGTCGACTCCAATGGAAGTCCATAGTGCTCGTAGAATTTATTCCTTAAACTCCCACTAATGTTAGAGCAAGGATGAAGAAGTGGGAGGTTAGATAGATACTGGCCTCAATAGTTATGTAAAGCGCTTGCAAGTTGCTAGTTGTACTGCAACACAAATTTCTGCTGAATGATTGAGTTAATCTTAAAGAGCATTGGTTACAGACTATGTATTTCTTTCTTCATATAGATGCTCCTTCCAAACCAACAAGGTGGAAGGAGCTGGCTAGAGCGGCCCGGCAACGGAGGATCGATGCCACTGTTGCAGAATATCGGCGGCTGGTGGCCCTGGAGGACGACGAAAGTGCGCAGTCGACCACGACAACAACGTCGGCTGCATCGGCCTCCGTGCCCCCACGGGCTGCCACCCAGCACAGTGCTCCAGCCAGACTGAGCCGGGCTGCCAAAGCCAAACGCCGACTCCGAGCAGCAAGGACAACAGCTGCCTCTCACAGCCATTGCAACTGCAAGGCACGCCTGCGCCGCAGTACCCTGAGGGTGTCCCGCCTTCAGCAGGAGCTCCACCACTTTACAAACGTGTTGGAGGGGCTCCGCGTAGAGCACGCCTTGCTCCGCGAGGAGTATGATGCCCTGGCCCAAAAAGTAAACAGCATCCACCCATAGTGTCCCTTGCCCCTTTTTTAGAGACTTTTGGGGGGTGGGAATCGGGAGTTGGGTTTGGGACTTTTAAAGGACAACCGTTGGGGTTAGGGAGGGTCTTGCAGGAGATTATTTTGTTAGGGCTATAAAAAATATACTTTTTGAAACTTTATCTGACCATACCTGTTTTTACAGCTTGCCTGGTGGGTGGGGGTTTAACAGTAACTTTGTTTTCCTGAAAGTTTAGTTCCATTTTCTTCCTTTAAGTGTAAATGCCCAAACAAGAGTCCTAGGACTTTAGTAGTACTACCGTCAGTCTCTCGTCTCTCCTAATACTCCATTATACTCCCTCCCACCAAACGCTTATCTTACCTGTAATTTGTGTTTCAAATTAGGGCTAGGCACAGGGCTGGCTCCACGGGAAATGGCGATTAAGGTTGGCAATCCTGGGCGGATGAAATTTCCTCATAGCGGTGGTACTAGTGGTGTGACACAGTGGCAGTTGCATGCCTATGAAAAAAAAAATGAAATCTGGTTTGTCCTCCTGAGCAATACAACGGTACAATAGAGAATATAGCAGGTGACAGTACACTAGAACAGTGCCACATTGTAGCCTAACAAATGGTAAAGTATAACTACTAATTCGGTTGAAGTTCTTTGACATTAGCCATGGGTCTTTGTCAAGCAGAGTAAGAATATATCCTCGGATTTCTTCACCAGCCTGTTGCTATCACCTTATCCTCCCCAGCAAGTGTGTGAATTTATTGCTGTAATTTAGTCACACATCAATCAAAACCACACAGCCCGGGGGAAGAGGGTTAGGGTTTGAAAAATGGATGGGTACGGGGGTTTTTGGGAAAGGTTTTGGGAGACAAGAAAAAATAGCACAGCATGGACAAACAATTGTGAACATAAACAAATCTTTGGGTACAAACCTATCCATCAATCTTTGAAAGTGCATGCACTACTGCATGCATGTCAGTGAAAAGTAAGTAGTACTTTCGACAACTGTGGAAGAAAGAATGCGACAGTACAGGGCGTGTGTGGAAATATTGATAACTATATTCAACATAAGGTCTCCGTTGCCAGATACCTGAGAGCCTTGCTGGTCACTATAAATCCATTCACAACACTCAATGGGGTTGGTCTGGAAGGTATAGTAGATAGAAAAGGAGAAATTGCTCTTTTTCTAGGTGTCCCCTCACTCACCAGGGTTTCCCCTTGGTGACATGCTTCATCATTGGGGCCATCCCAGTCCTCTACGGGCTGGGGCGTGCTGAGACTTGCGAATTACGTAGGAGCACTTACAAATGACTATGTGTGGTGCAGATGTGATAGTGGAGTGGACTAAGTGATGTGTTAAGGGATCAATTTAGAAGCAGAGAGAGATCCAAGAAATGCAGTCACAGTCATAGAAAGAAACAATGGATACTGTATCTGTATGTTGTTGTAGTTGTCCTGTTGAAATTGGTAAGTAAGTTGCATGCAGAAAAAAATTCCTCTTATTAGCGGCACTCCTCCATTGCAGCTGACGCTTCGTCCATCAATGTTGGTCACCAAAAGACACCCTGTAAAAAAAGCACAGCATGGACAAACAATTGAACATAAACAAATCTTTGGGTACAAACCTATCCATCAATCTTTGAAAGTGCATGCACTACTGCATGCATGTCAGTGAAAAGTAAGTAGTACTTTCGACAATTGTGGAAGAAAGAATGCGACAGTACAGGGCGTGTGTGGAATTATTGATAACTATATTCAACATAAGGTCTCTGTTGCCAGATACCTGAGAGCCTTGCTGGTCACTATAAATCCATTCACAACACTCAATGGGGTTGGTCTGGAAGGTATAGTAGATAGAAAAGGAGAATTTGCTCTTTTTCTAGGTGTCCCCTTACTCACCAGGGTTGCCCCTTGGTGACATGCTTCATCATTGGGGCCATCCCAGTCCTCTCCAGGCTGGGGCGTGCTGTGACTTGCGAATTACGTAGGAGCACTTACAAATGACTATGTGTGGTGCAGATGTGATAGTGGAGTGGACTAAGTGATGTGTTAAGGGATCAATTTAGAAGCAGAGAGAGATCCAAGAAATGCAGTCACAGTCATAGAAAGAAACAATGGATACTGTATCTGTATGTTGTTGTAGTTGTCCTGTTGAAATTGGTAAGTAAGTTGCATGCAGAAAAAAATTCCTCTTATTAGCGGCACTCCTCCATTCCATCTGACGCTTCGTCCATCAATGTTGGTGACCAGAAGACACCCTGTCCACTGCCTGCCTGGCGGATGCTGAATTGCGGCTCGCTAATGTGAAGCCTGACTCCATCCTTTTTTCCCCATTGCACAGACTGAAACCCGGCCTGTAATTATTCAACGAAAAACAGGAAGTGATATAATATTACAACACCACTGATAAATAAATATAAGGTATGTAGGCTGTGGAGTGGAAAAAGTCACACTTTGATTTTCCTAGTAGACAGTACAATATTTTTGAAAGTGCGTACTCTGTCTGAGTCACCTTTTGAAGGATAAATAAGTATGGGCAAATTAATGTAGCGGATCTTTCCCCTCAAACTAGGTGTACTGTAAACTGTGTTTTAGAACAAAATTAGATCTTCCCAGCAGTGCTCCCACCCAGACCCTTACTAAAGCCAGTCGCAGAAATGTAGAAGACCCCCAATCAAATCTCAAAAAACGAGGCCTAGCAGAAAACTGGTGACAAATCGTACTTTGAAAGTAAAAGTAGGCCCAAATACCCCCTTACCCACCGTGGATTGTATTCAAACCACTTGCAAGCAACCAAGCAAAAGTATCCATAGCCAGCATCGCTCCAAGACTCGAAAACCCCCCCACCCAAACACATGCAATAGAAATACTGCTAACCCTAACGAACCCTAAGTGAAGAATAGTGGCAAAGGCTTTCTTTAACTATGCCAAATCCCCCCTTTCCCACCATGGATTTTCTTCAAATGTCTTGCAACCAAAATTACACATTCTCACAAGTGCTCTAAGACCCCAGAACTCAGTTGCAAAAATCTAGAACACCCCGAAACACATGCAATCCTGCTGCTAGGGCTAACCCTAACGAACCCTAAGTTACAAAAAGTGCCAAAAGGCTTTTCCGCGTGGATTTTGTCCCAACCACTTCTACCCGGTATTAGACCTTCCCATGAGTGCCCCAAGACCCGCCAACCCACCCGCCAAAAAACATAACATCCCCAAACAGGCCAAAAGCAAAATCTCCTACTTACAATATTTCTCGGCCTTCCGTCCAAACGCGCTGTGTAGCTAGGCCATAAGTCCGGTTTACCACCACGGATTTCCTGAAAAGCAAATGCAATCAAGATTAGAGTGTCCCAGCAGTGCTCCCAGACCCTGAAACTCACCCACAAACAGCCGGAACCCCCCCAAAGAGCATCTCAAAGGCAAGCAAATCAGCAAAAACACCAAATAATTTCCGCCTCGGATTTGGTCCAAACCACTTTTATCCGGTATTAGAGCTTCCCAGCAATGGACCCAGAGCTGTCAACCCAGGAGAAAACAAGTAGAAAACCCCCAAACAGCCAAAGAGCAAAAGTACAAAAATGGGGACTTAGTCATTTTTTTGCCAATTTCCCAAATCACTCTGCGCGCGCTCTGCAGCTAGGCCCTAACTCCCCTCTGCCACCATGGATTTGCTTCAAACCTCTTGCAAAGTAAAATATCCATAGCCAGCAGTGCTCCCAGACCCCGAAACCCACCCACAAACACCAGGAAGCCCCCCAAACAGGCCCCCGAAAACGCTACATTGAGCAAAATGTCAGAAATAGCAACAAAAAAAATCGGCGTGGATTTTGTCCCAACCACTTCTATCCGGTATTAGACCTTCCCAGGAATGCCCCAAGACCCGCCAACCCACCCGCCAAAAAGCATAACACCCCCAAACAGGCCAAAAGCAAAATCTCATACTTACAATATTTCTCGGCCTTCGGTCCAAACGCGCTGTGTAGCTAGGCCATAAGTCCGGTTTACCACCACGGATTTCCTGAAAAGCAAATGCAATCAAGATTAGAGTGTCCCAGCAGTGCTCCCAGACCCCGAAACTCACCCACAAACAGCCGGAACCCCCCCAAAGAGCACCTCAAAGGCAAGCAAGTCAGCAAAAACACCCAAAAATTTCCGCCTCGGATTTGGTCCACACCACTTTTATCCGGTATTAGAGCTTCCCAGCAATGGCCCCAGAGCCGTCAACCCAGGAGAAAACGAGTAGAAGACCCCCAAACAGACAAAAATGGGGACTTAGTCATTTTTTTGTCAATTTCCCAAATCACTCCACGCGCGCTCTGCAGCTAGGCCCTAACTCCCCTCTGCCACCATGGATTTGCTTCAAACCTCTTGCAAAGTAAAGTATCCATAGCCAGCAGTGCTCCCGGACCCCGAAACCCACCCACAAACACCAGGAAGCCCCCCAAACAGGCCCCCGAAAACGCTACATTGAGCAAAATGTCAGAAATAGCAACAAAAAAAATCGGCGTGGATTTTGTCCCAACCACTTCTATCCGATATTAGACCTTCCCAGGAATTCCCCAAGACCCGCCAACCCACCCGCCAAAAAGCATAACACCCCCAAACAGGCCAAAAGCAAAATCTCATACTTGCAATATTTCTCGGCCTTCGGTCCAAACGCGCTGTGTAGCTAGGCCATAAGTCCGGTTTACCACCACGGATATCCTGAAAAGCAAATGCAATCAAGATTAGAGTGTCCCAGCAGTGCTCCCAGACCCCGAAACCCACCCACAAAAACCAGGAAGCCCCCCAAACAGGCCCCCGAAAACGCTACATTGAGCCAAATGTCAGAAATAGCAAAAAAAAATGAGCGTGGATTTTGTCCCAACCACTTCTATCCAGTATTAGACCTTCCCAGGAATGCCCCAAGACCCGCCAACCCACCCGCCAAAAAGCATAACACCCCCAAACAGGCCAAAAGCAAAATCTCATACTTACAATATTTCTCGGCCTTCGGTCCAAACGCGCTGTGTAGCTAGGCCATAAGTCCGGTTTACCACCACGGATTTCCTGAAAAGCAAATGCAATCAAGATTAGAGTGTCCCAGCAGTGCTCACAGACCCCGAAACCCACCCACAAACACCAGGAAGCCCCCCAAACAGGCCCCCGAAAACGCTACATTGAGCAAAATGTCAGAAATAGCAACAAAAAAAATCAGCGTGGATTTTGTCCCAGCCACTTCTATCCGGTATTAGACCTTCCCAGGAATGCCCCAAGACCCGCCAACCCACCCGCCAAAAGCATAACACCCCCAAACAGGCCAAAAGCAAAATCTCATACTTACAATATTTCTCGGACTTCGGTCCAAACGCGCTGTGTAGCTAGGCCATAAGTCCGGTTTAGCACCACGGATTTCCTGAAAAGCAAATGCAATCAAGATTAGAGTGTCCCAGCAGTGCTCCCAGACCCCGAAACTCACCCACAAACAGTCCGAACCCCCCCCTAAGAGCACCTCAAAGGCAAGCAAGTCAGCAAAAACACAAAAAAATTTCCGCCTCGGATTTGGTCCAAACCACTTTTATCCGGTATTAGAGCTTCCCAGCAATGGCCCCAGAGCCGTCAATCCAGGAGAAAACGAGTAGAAGACCCCCAAACAGCCAAAGAGCAAAAGTACAAAAATGGGGACTTAGTCATTTTTTTGCCAATTTCCCAAATCACTCCGCGCGCGCTCTGCAGCCAGGCCCTAACTCCCCTCCGCCACCATGGATTTGCTTCAAACCTCTTGCAAAGTAAAGTATCCATAGCCAGCAGTGGTCCCAGACCCCGAAACCCACCCACAAACACCAAGAAACCCCCCCAAACAGGCCCCCGAAAACACTACATTGAGCAAAATGTCAGAAATAGCAAAAAAAAATCAGCGTGGATTTTGTCCCAACCACTTCTATCCGGTATTAGACCTTCCCAGGAATGCCCCAAGACCCGCCAACCCACCCGCCAAAAAGCATAACACCCCCAAACAGGCCAAAAGCAAAATATCATACTTACAATATTTCTCGGCCTTCGGTCCAAACGCGTTGTGTAGCTAGGCCATAAGTCCGGTTTACCACCACGGATTTCCTGAAAAGCAAATGCAATCAAGATTAGAGTGTCCCAGCAGTGCTCCCAGACCCCGAAACTCACCCACAAACAGCCGGAACCCCCCCTAAGAGCACCTCAAAGGCAAGCAAGTCAGCAAAAACACAAAAAAATGTTCGCCTCGGATTTGGTCCAAACCACTTTTATCCGGTATTAGAGCTTCCCAGCAATGGCCCCAGAGCCGTCAACCCAGGAGAAAACGAGTAGAAGAACCCCAAACAGCCAAAGAGCAAAAGTACAAAAATGGGGACTTAGTCATTTTTTTGCCAATTTCCCAAATAACTCCGCGCGCGCTCTGCAGCTAGGCCCTAACTCCCCTCTGCCACCATGGATTTGCTTCAAACCTCTTGCAAAGTAAAGTATCCATAGCCAGCAGTGGTCCCAGACCCTGAAACCCACCCACAAACACCAGGAAGCCCCCCAAACAGGCCCGCGAAAACGCTACATTGAGCAGAATGTCAGAAATAGCAACAACAAAAAAATCAGCGTGGATTTTGTCCCAACCACTTCTATCCGGTATTAGACCTTCCCAGGAATGCCCCAAGACCCGCCAACTCACCCGCCAAAAAGCATAACACCCCCAAACAGGCCAAAAGCAAAATATCATACTTACAATATTTCTCGGCCTTCGGTCCTAACGCGCTGTGTAGCTAGGCCATAAGTCTGGTTTACCACCACGGATTTCCTGAAAAGCAAATGCAATCAAGATTAGAGTGTCCCAGCAGTGCTCCCAGACCCCGAAACTCACCCACAAACAGCCGGAACCCCCCCTAAGAGCACCTCAAAGGCAAGCAAGTCAGCAAAAACACAAAAAAATGTTCGCCTCGGATTTGGTCCAAACCACTTTTATCCGGTATTAGAGCTTCCCAGCAATGGCCCCAGAGCCGTCAACCCAGGAGAAAACGAGTAGAAGAACCCCAAACAGCCAAAGAGCAAAAGTACAAAAATGGGGACTTAGTCATTTTTTTGCCAATTTCCCAAATAACTCCGCGCGCGCTCTGCAGCTAGGCCCTAACTCCCCTCTGCCACCATGGATTTGCTTCAAACCTCTTGCAAAGTAAAGTATCCATAGCCAGCAGTGGTCCCAGACCCTGAAACCCACCCACAAACACCAGGAAGCCCCCCAAACAGGCCCCCGAAAACGCTACATTGAGCAGAATGTCAGAAATAGCAACAACAAAAAAATCAGCGTGGATTTTGTCCCAACCACTTCTATCCAGTATTAGACCTTACCAGGAATGCCCCAAGACCCGCCAACCCACCCGCCAAAAAGCATAACACCCCCAAACAGGCCAAAAGCAAAATCTCTTACTTACAATATTTCTCGGCCTTCGGTCCAAACGCGCTGTAGCTAGGCCATAAGTCCGGTTTACCACCACAGATTTCCTGAAAAGCAAATGCAATCAAGATTAGAGTGTCCCAGCAGTGCTCAAAGACCCCGAAACTCACCCACAAACAGCCGGAACTACCCCTAAGAGCACCTCAAAAGCAAGCAAGTCAGCAAAAACACACAAAAATTTCCGCCTCGGATTTGGTCCAAACCACTTTTATCCGGTATTAGAGCTTCCCAGCAATGCCCCCAGAGCCGTCAACTCACCCGCAAAGAGGTAGAACAACACCCCCACAAGTGCTGAGTCTTTCTTCATTGGGCGTAAACCAGCCCTCTGCTTTGATGGAAGTAGGAGTCTGGAGGAGGAGGATAGAGGAGCATGTTCTTCTGAACTTGTGAACTTGAGGAATGCAGACTGCGGCACCTTCAAATCAATAAGCAAACAAGTGAAGACAGTTCTGCTGATGGGCTTGTTTTTGTGATTAGGTGATTAAAGTTTGAATTATATTAACTGTGCACAACAAAGAAAGACAGACACACAGGAATAAAAGTGAATAAGGAAGAAAAAGAAAGTTATTGATTCATTGTCTCATTCTCAGGGCTCGGTGTCACGGTCCACGAATAAGAATAAGGCTTCGTCATCATACTCTGCGAATTCAGGCAGGGTGAGCTCAGTGTCACCTGACAGAGAAGAAATTCCCTCATCTATGTTGCTGTCCACCTCGTCTTCATCCGGCGCGCTTTCTCGTACTCTGTAATCTGGTGGTATGAGGTGCTGATTCATCTTGATCATTGTTAACCTCTCCACATTTTTGGGCGAGAGGCGGCTCCGTTTGGAAGTTACAATGCCACCAGCAGCACTGAAAACACGTTCAGAAGTGGGCAAGACAAGTAGTTTAAAGCCAGGTTGGAGAGCTGTGGCCACAATTCTTTTTTTCCCATGCCAATACGCCAATGGGTCAGCATTAACATAGACCTCTGTTGAGTCATTCAGATAGTCCTTCACCATCGACTCAAGGTTCTCCTCCAAGGTTCCTCCACTTTGCTTAGCTGTTGCTGTGACCTTTTGAGAACCAAACCCAAGCCGAGCTAGCCAATCCTCTTCAGCCTCCAATGTTACTGTTGTGTCTGGTGGTGCAGATGATCCGGTTGCCGGTCTCTTTAACAGCTGAGAGGTCACTTGTGCCGCAGCCACAGGCGCAGAAGTGGATTGTTGTGACTGGGGATGGCCTGCTGATGCGGATGTACTGCCTTTTCCTTCAATTTGCTGCCGTTCTCTTTCAAACCTCTTGGCTGAGGAGGCTAGCCACTGTTTGTACTTTGTAACATCTTCATCAGCAAAAGGAAAGAATGCTTGGCCTGCCAGCGCCTTTTTGTAGCGTGGATCCAGAATAGTAGCACAAATGTAATGCTGGTTTGAGTGGATCATTTTAAGACGTTCATCACCTTGTAGGTGCTCTAATAATTTCTCCGCCAGAACAAAAGGGTCTTGGTTTTCTTCATCTTTTTCAAACACAGAACACACCTCCTTCAGTTGGTGCTCCAGCATGTACAACAATGGGATAGCTTTTCCCAAATTACAGTCCTCCTTGCTGACTGCACGCGTGAAGAACTCAAAAGGACGAAGCATGCGTGTCAGGCTTTTAACTATGTCCCATTGCGCCGCACCCATCCTCAGGTCCTCCTTCTGAGCTGTACCCTGTGTTAAGAAATAGTGATCGAGTACTGTATACTGCTCATACAGACGCTCAAGCATGTAGAAGGTTGAGTTCCAACCTGTTGCCACCTCCTGGATGAGTGCTTTCACTGGCATTTGACGTTCATATAGCAGGCTCCTCAGATGCTTCCGGGCCTTAAAAGAATGGCTGAAATGTTTGCACATTTTTCGGCAGGTGTCCACTACCCTGTACGCTGCACTGTCTTTATCACTCAAGAATTTTTTGACAACCAGGTTTATACAGTGCGCCAAACACGGCACTCTGAAATAGTCACCCAGCTGCATGGCCTTAACTACATTGGTGCCATTATCCGTGGAAACATAACCAACCTGGCGTTTTTTGGGGGACAGCCAGTCAAGGACCTTTGTGTTAAACACATCCAAAATGTTTTGTGCTGTGTGACATTTCTCCAAACCAAACATGGCTAGTGTTGCATGTTTCCGAGCAGCTTTAAAAACTTGGCCAGGGTCAACACCTGCGTTTAGCTTTGCTTTAACCCCTGAAAAAGAGACCCAGTGTGCAGTGATGCACATGTAATCAGCGCCTGCGCCACTGGTCCACATGTCTGTTGTCAGATGTATAGTGTGAACAGCACTCTTCTGCAAAGCTGCCCCAATCACCTCCAGAACATCTTCATGTAGTGCTGGAACCGCAACTCGGGCAAAATAGAACCGGCTAGGAACCTTCCATTTAGGGCAGAGCGCTGCCACTAATTCTAGAAAACCAACCCCTTCTACAAAAGAAAACGGGAGAAGGTCCAGAGCTAGCATTTTAGCCAGCTTAGTGTTATACAGACGCGTCAGTGGGTGGTTGCGTTCATATTGCGCTTCTGTAAACAACATCTTTTTAATGTTGCCCTGGACCAAGGATTTACGGGATGATGATGATGATATCTTCGACCCAGTTACACTCGCTGATGAACTTTTTCGCATTGGTGTATCACTCTCTCCCACACTCTTAGTGTGGCTCACATGGGGTGTGCTGCTGACAGGGGTACTGGGTGTGAGTGAAGTGTTTGACACGTCTTCTTCCTCCTCGTCATCATCAGATGAAAATCAACGTTTTCATTACGTGCAATTCGGGCTTCCTTGATCGCCTCTAGGTGCGCAAACCATTGGACAGCGTGCTGTCTCCTAAGATGACTTCTCTGGCCTCCGGTACCATAGTTGGTACCAAACTTACCACGACTAACTCGAAGCTTACAAATGCTACAAATGGCTACGTTTTCCTTTTTTGGGCAAACACTAAAGAAGTCCCAAACTGCAGACTTGAAATGTCTTTGGGGGCCGGAGGAGGCGGCGATACTGGTGGTGGTGGTCCTGCTGCTAATGCCAGATGAAGTGGAGGATGTGGGTTGCCGAACTTCAGTACGTTTTGCACTTTCACCACCACTAATTGAGGTCGAGGTGGATGGATGTCCCTTCTTGCGAGGAAGAAATATGGAAGCGGTAGGTGTTGGTGTACTAGTTAACTCCAAATCCAATGATTGTTGTGTTTCCATTGCCTCCTCGTCGACATCATCATCACGCTCAGCAGCTTCTTGGGAAAGGGTCAAAATGTCTCTTTGCTGCATGCCCGCTGGGGCTGCAGTGACCTTTATGATGACTGGCTCGTCGTCGTGAGAGGCTTCATCAGCAGCAGTATCCGTCACTTCTTGTTGAGCCTCATCACACTCCATAGCTATGAGTTTTTCGACGACCTTCCTTTTACGCTTAGGTATCTTTGTCAGATCATGGTGTGCCTCACTCTCAAACTGTCGTGATGGTTCCCAATCTTCATCCAGATCATCAGAAGGAGGTGGGCTTGAAGAAGATGTAGACACCCCCCTTGATCTTTTCCTTGCTAGGGATGTGGAAGACAATGAATGATCATCAGGAGGAGTGGCTTCCTCAAATGATACCTCGGTTTGATTGTCGATTTCCTGATGTGCCCCTACTTCGGGAGGAACAACTATTGTGGGCACTTGTTGTGACCCTCCATGCACCTCTGCTTGCTCATCTCCTTGCGCTGCCTCTCCTTCCACATGTACTTGGGCTTGTACTTGCACATGTTGTTGTTGTTGCGGCTGTGGTTGTTCAACACTTGTCAGATGAGTTACAACAACCTGTGTTGATTCAGGGACATTGATGCTACTTTCTTGCGATGAGCCAACATCACTGGTCGATGGTGATTGAAGAAGTACACTGACTGCCTCTGAAGCACTCAAGGGCTTTGACTTAAGTTGGCGTGGTGGTGGAGGCACTGAGCCCAATGGAGCGGGGGTGCTGCTCCCAGCTTGGTCCCCAGCAGATCCCGCTGCTGCTGCAGGCGTACTTTTTTTTTTACTCCCAAAAAACGCGGCGGCCGGCACACCAGCCTCCTTGGTAACTTGCTTCTTCTGCTCCTTACTAGCAACTTTCTTGCTAGAGGAGCTACTGAGACCTTTTTTTGGGGCCATCTTCTTCAGAGCAGGTCAGACAGCAGGCCGCAGTTGCACGAATTGCAGAGTTGTCTGAGGCCAGACGTGACGTCGCGTGACGTTATGCTGCACACACACACACCGCTGCAGGACTTCTTCCTGGCACTGGTGGTTCTCTTGAGTCTTGTGCACCTAAAAGCAATGGAAGACAGAGGAACATCAGTTCAGTTATACACCCCCAAAAAATCGAAAAAAAACAGAAAAATCAGCACAATCCCATGCCCTCCATGATGCTTAAATTCAAGACACCCCACAGAAAGACTAGGCACATGCAAAACTCACTAGTCACTACCCCTGGTGAAAAGGCCACAACAACAGGCCAAAAAAACTAAAATCACAGACAAATCAGCACAATCCCATGCCCTCCATGATGTTTAAATTCAAGACAACCCACAGAAAAACTAGGCACATGCACCACTCACTACCCCCTGGTGAAAAGGCCACAACAGGCCAAAAAAACGAAAATCACAGAAAAATCAGCTCTTACCCAAGCCATCCAGCCACTCCATGATGTTTAAATTCAAGACAACCCACAGAAAGACTAGGCACATGCACCACTCACTACCCCTGGGCATAATGGATGAAAGCTAGGCAAAATGGGTGCAGGCCTGAGAACACTG
Organism: Lissotriton vulgaris; assembly: GCF_964263255.1. NCBI lineage: Eukaryota > Metazoa > Chordata > Amphibia > Caudata > Salamandridae > Lissotriton > Lissotriton vulgaris. The sequence goes on along the minus strand of NC_141695.1, from coordinate 109,410,732 downwards.
CCTGCATTCAAAATGGCCCCCTCCCTCACAGCACATGGCCAGGGCCTGTAGCAGCACTCAAAATGGCCCCCAACCACATGGCCTGTCCACAACAGGCCAAAAAAACGAAAATCACAGAAAAATCAGCACAATCCCTAGCCATCCAGCCCCTCCATGATGTTTAAATTCAAGACAACCCACAGAAAGACTAGGCACATGCACCACTCACTACCCCCTGGTGAAAAGGCCACAACAGGCCCAAAAAACGAAAATCACAGAAAAATCAGCACAATCCCAAGCCATCCAGCCCCTCCATGATGTTTAAATTCAAGACAACCCACAGAAAGACTAGGCACATGCACCACTCACTACCCCTGGGCATAATGGATGAAAGCTAGGCAAAATGTGTGCAGGCCTGAGAACACTGCCTGCATTCAAAATGGCCCCCTCCCTCACAGCACATGACCAGGGCCTGTAGCAGCACTCAAAATGGACCCCAACCATATGGCCTGTCCACAACAGGCCAAAAAAACGAAAATCACAGAAAAATCAGCACAATCCCAAGCCATCCACCCCCTCCATGATGTTTAAATTCACGACAACCCACAGAAAGACTAGGCACATGCACCACTCACTACCCCCTGGTGAAAAGGCCACAACAGGCCAAAAAATGAAAATCGCAGAAAAATCAGCACAATCCCAAGCCATCCAGCCCCTCCATGATGTTTAAAATTCAAGACAACCCACAGAAAGACTAGGCACACGCACCACTCACTACCCCTGGGCATAATAGATGAAAGCTAGGCAAAATGGGTGCAGACCTGAGAACACTGCCTGCATTCAAAATGGCCCCCTCCCTCACAGCACATGGCCAGGGCCTGTAGCAGCACTCAAAATGGCCCCCAACCACATGGCCTGTCCACAACTGGCCAAAAAAACGAAAATCACAGAAAAATCAGCACAATCCCAAGCCATCCAGCCCCTCCATGATATTTAAATTCAAGACAACCCACAGAAAGACTAGGCACATGCACCACTCACTACCCCTGGGCATAATGGATGAAAGCTAGGCAAAATGGGTGCAGGCCTGAGAACACTGCCTGCATTCAAAATGGCCCCCTCCCTCACAGCACATGGCCAGGGCCTGTAGCAGCACTCAAAATGGCCCCCAACCACATGGTCTGTCCACAACAGGCCAAAAAAACGAAAATCACAGAAAAATCAGCACAATCCCAAGCCATCCAGCCCCTCCATGATGTTTAAATTCAAGACAACCCACAGAAAGACTAGGCCCATGCACCACTCACTACCCCGGGTGAAAAGGCCACAACAGGCCAAAAAAACGAAAATCAGAGAAAAATCAGCACAATCCCAAGCCATCCAGCCCCTCCATGATGTTTAAATTCAAAACACCCCACAGAAAGACTCAGTGCACCCACCACTGAGTACCCCTGGGCAAAAGGCCCCAAAACAGCCCAAAAATCGAAAATTCCAAAATTGTAGTTGCAGCAACTGTAATGCCCCAAACAAACTTACTTGTGAAATTTCTAATCCAAAAGTGATCCAAAGAAAGTCAAAAAGGCCTCAAATCCAAATATCCAGCAGCATCCACAAAAAGTAATCCTTCCAGCTCCAGATCCAAATGAAAAGTGACCAGGAGATGGACAAAGCACTGGGAGGAGCCTGCTGGACAGGAACAGGAAGTTGAAGACTGTGGGGCACTTCCTTCCGCCCACCACCCCCCCCTCCCCAAAATGGACTCCTCGCAAAAAAAGTGCAGGCAAATGTCAACCTGAGGAGTTATTCAGATAAAAATCATCATTTCCAGAAGGTTTATGCTGCTTGCTGGTGGATTTCTTGTGCAGAATTGCAAATTTTATATTTTCGCGAGTGCGAGATTGTTGCTGCTCGCCGCATCTCCAAGCTCGCAATTGCGAAGTACCGCGATACGTGATCACGGCGTACTTGCGTTGACAAACTCTCGCTGTAAAAGTTGGCAAGCCGCGATTACGTAATCGCGCTTGCCAAATTCCCGCGGGATCCCGCAGCAAGATCCAAAATGGCGCAGCACTCGCAAAATATCAAGAAAAATAACTCGGCAAACGATGAATGACGGGAAGTAAACGCCGCGCGCCGCAAAATTGTATCACCAAGAAAAAAAAATCCGCTGCGTGCAAATTTGCGGATTTTGCGGGAAATTCGCGAATCTCACGGATTGCGAATTTACCGAAAATCCGCAAAATCCGCGAGCGGAACGGATTTTACGCCCATGCTTAGTTTCGGGGTCTGGGAGCACTGCTGGCTATGGATACTTTAGATTGCAAGAAGTCCCCATTTTTGTACTTTTGCTTTTTGGCTGTTTGGGGGTCTTCTACTAGTTTTCGCCTGGGTTGGCGGCTCTGGGGCCATTGCTGGGAAGCTCTAATACCGGATAAAAGTGGTTTGGACCAAATCGGAGGCGGAAAACTTTTTGGGTTTTTGCTGACTTGCTTGCCTTTGAGGTGCTCTTTGGGGGGGTTCCGGGTGTTTGTGGGTGAGTTTTGGGGTCTGGGAGCACTGCTGGGACAGTCTAATCTTGATTGCATTAGCTTTTCAGGAAATCCGTGGTGGAAAACGGAAGTTATGACCTAGCTGCACAGCGCCTTTGGAGCGAAGGCCGATAAATATTGTAAGTATGAGATTTTCCTTTTTGGCTGTTTGGGGGTGTTGTGCTTTTTTGCGGGTGGGTTGGCGGGTCTTGGGGCATTCCTGGGAAGGTCTAATACCGGATAGAAGTGGTTTGGACAAAATCCATAAGGAAAAGCCTTTTGGCACTTTTTGTAACTTAGGGTTCGTTAGGGTTAGCCCTAGCAGCAGGATTGCATGTGTTTCGGGGTGTTCTAGATTTTTGCAACTGAGTTCTGGGGTCTTAGAGCACTCGTGGGAATGGGTAATTTTGGTTGCAAGTGATTTGAAGAAAATCCATGGTGGGAAAGGGGGGATTTGGCATAGTTAAAGAAAGCCTTTTCCACTATTCTTAACTTAGGGCTCGTTAGGGTTAGCAGTATTTCTATTGCATGTGTTTGGGTGGGGGGGTTTTCGAGTCTTGGAGCGATGCTGGGTATGGATACTTTTGCTTGCTTGCAAGTGGTTTGAATACAATCCACGGTGGGTAAGGGGGTATTTGGGCCTACTTTTACATTCAAAGTATGTTTTGTCACCAGTTTTCTGCTAGGCCTCGTTTTTTGAGATCCGATTGGGGGTCTTCTACATTTTTGCGACTGGCTTTAGTAAGGGTCTGGGTGGGAGCACTGCTGGGAAGGTCTAATTTTGTTCTAAAACACAGTTTACAGTACACCTAGCTTGAGGGGAAAGATCTGCTAAATTAATTTGCCCATACTTATTTATCCTTCAAAAGGAGACTCGGACAGAGTACGCACTTTCAAAAATATTGTACTGTCTATTAGGAAACTCAAAGTGTGACTTTTTGCACTACACAGCGTACATACCTTATATTTATTTATCAGTGGTGTTCTAATATCACTTCCTGTTTTTCCGTCAATAATTACAGGCCGGGTTTCAGTCTGTGCAATGGGGAAAAAAGGATGGAGTCAGGCTTCACATTAGCGAGCCGCAATTCAGCATCCGCCAGGCAGGCAGTGGACAGGGTGTCTTCTGGTCACCAACATTAATGGACGAAGCGTCAGCTGGAATGGAGGAGTGCTGCTAATAAGAGGAATTGTTTGATGCATGCAACTTACTTACCAAATTCAACAGGACAACTACAACAACATACAGATACAGCATCCATTGTTTTCTTCTATGAGTGTGACTGCATTTCTTGGATCTCTCTCTACTTCTAAATTGATCCCTACAGCCATTCTATAGGTTTTACTTCGGCTATTTTTGAAACCTAATTTAATGTAAGAAGTGTTTCTCTGAGTGCAGAGATAGGCAAGTGAAAATGCTGCAGCCCTGTACTTCGCATTCTGTAATTCACGGTTGTCGAAAGTACTACTTACTTTTCAGTAACAATGCATGCAGTAGTGCATGCACTTCCTTTATGTCACTTAAAAGATTTATGGTTAGCTTTGTACTCAAAGATTTCTTTATCTTCAATTATTGTTTGTCCATGCTGTGCTTTTTTTTTCTTCTCTCAACAAAACCTACCCAAAAAGAAACCCCCATTCCCATCCATTATCCAAACCCTAACCCTCTTCCCCCGGGCTGTGTGGTTTTGATTGATGTGTGACTAAATGACATCAATAATTCCACACACTTGCTGGGGAGGATAAGGTCATAGCAACAGGCTGGTGAAGGAATCCGAGGATATATTCTAGACTTACTCAGCTTCAGTACTATTTCTTGTAGTAGTAGCCAATGTCAAAGAAATTCATCGCAAGTACTAGTTATACTTTCAATACTTTACCATTTGTTAGGCTACATTGTGGCACTGTTCTAGTGTACTGTCACCTGATATATTCTCTATCGTACCGTTGTAATGCTACAGTAAGGACAAACCAGGTTTCATTTTCTTTTTTTCCATAGGCATGCAACTGCCACTGTGTCACACCACTAGTACCACCGCAATGAGGAGGACATTTCATCCGCCCAGGATTGCCAACCTTAATCGCCATTTCCCGTGGAGCCAGCCCTGGGCCTAGCCCTACTTTCAAACACAAATTACAGGTAAGATAAGCGTTTGGTGGGAGGTAGTATGATGGAGTATTAGGAGAGACGAGAGATTGACGGTAGTACTACTAAAGTACTAGGACTCTTGAATTCACTTACTCTGTGAGAGGCACTTAGTGTTGAAAACATTTAGCCATTTACACTTAAAGGAAGAAAATGACACAGACTTAAGTTTCAGAAACACAAACTTTCTGTTAAACCCCCACCCACCAGACTCAAAAGCAGTAAAAAACAGGTATGCTCAGATAAAGTTTCAAAAAGTATATTTTTGTAGCCCTAACAAAATAATCTCCCGCAAGACCCTCCCTAACTCCAACGATTGTCCTTCAAAAGTCTCAAAAACAACCCAACTCCAAATTCCCACCCCCAAAAGTCTCTAAAAAAGGGGCAAGGGACACTACGGCAGGATGCTGTTCACTTTTGCGGCCCCCACCCACCAGACTCAAAAGCAGTAAAAAACAGGTATGCTCAGATAAAGTTTCAAAAAGTATATTTTTGTAGCCCTAACAAAATAATCTCCCGCAAGACCCTCCCTAACTCCAACGATTGTCCTTCAAAAGTCTCAAAAACAACCCAACTCCAAATTCCCACCCCCAAAAGTCTCTAAAAAAGGGGCAAGGGACACTACGGCAGGATGCTGTTCACTTTTGCGGCCATGGCATCATACTCCTTGCGGAGGGTGGCATGGTCGGAGCGGAGGCCCTCCACCAAGGTCTTATACGTTAGGACCTCCTTCTCCAGGTAGGACACTCTGAGGCATAAGCGGTGCTGGCGTGCCTTGTGACTCCTGTGGGGGGCAGCTGCTGTCTTTGCTGCTCGGCGGTGGCGGTTGGCTTTGGTAGCCCGGCTCCGTACCGCTGGAGCACTGCGCTGGCTGGCAGCCCGTGGGGGCATGGAGGAGGATGCAGCTGTCCCAGTGGATGTTGTACCGGTAGACTGCGTGTCCTCCTCCTCCAGGGCCACCAGCCGCCGATATTCGGCAACAGTGGCATCCAGCCTCCGTTGCCGGGCCATTCGAGCCAGCTCCTTCCTTGATGGTCTGTTTGATTTGGAAGGAGCAACTATATGAAGAAAGAAAGACATAGTCTGTAACCAATGCTCGTTAAGATTAACACAAAATGATTGAGCAGAAAATTGTGTCACAGTACAAGTAGCAAATTGAAAGCACAGTACATAACTATTGAGGACAGTATCTATCTAACCTCCCACTTCTTCATCCTTGCTCTAACATTAGTGGGAGTATAAGGAACAAATTCTACGAGCACTATGACTTCCATTACAGTCGACTATGACAGTACACCAGTCTTATTCTTCTTCTTCTCTCTTGTTTAGGAAAATTGATACGTTATCTTATGCAAGCCGGCATAATGCCAGCGCAGTGAACTTGCACCCGAGAAAAACAGACGCACACCATGATGAGTGAGACAGACTTGCGTTACTTTACCGGTCCAGTACATGCAGGTGGTGAAGCTCTTACTTTTCTATTACGGGTGGCGCTGAGAATACTCTGTTAAAAGGGCTACTGCTTAATTAATTTAGCTTTCACCCTACAGTGCAAATGAGTACTAGAAAAGGAAAATGAAGAAGCTAAATAATCTGATTATCTATCACTTCACATGGGATGTATTTGATTACATATGGGATGACTTTAGGTGCTTTGCTTATTATTGAGTGAACAGTGATACACCCACACATGAATGACGTACTACTACTAAACTAAAGTTATTAAGAGAGGTAGGGAGTGTCCACCGTAATAACCAGATATATGCTGTGCTTGCAGTTGCAATACAAACTACTGCTACTATTCATGGTAGTATTTGGACAAAATTACAACTTCTTTTCCTTGCCTTTCCTACACTGGAATGGACTTGCGGGAGCGGTGTTACATGCTCTTCAAAGTAACACTTAGTTCATCCAGTGACCGTCTACTCTCTCTAGATACACATATGCTATCTAAGAGTCGGATAGTACCATGATCCAGGCATCCATCCATTCAAAGTCTATGCACACATACAGTTTCCGTTTCACCCACCCAGGCTGTTCTCCTTCCACCCATCCTTGCTTCATCATTCACCCAGCCATGCACCATACCATATTCTTTCCTTCCCAGCCTCCTCGGGGACCAAGCAAACACATATCATTCTCCTTTGCCAGTCATCATTAAATTTCTCGTCCTTCCACACTTACTTACACCCTTCTTTCGCTTTTCGTTCATCCCATCCATCAAGTTCATCTCAGATCTGATTGGGATTCTTCTTGCCAAAAACTTCACAGCTAAGTCGAAGTACATTTAGAGGAAGCTACTACCTGGTTGATTTATAATACACCCGTGCAGAAAGCACACTCTGCAGACTTCAATCTCAATAAGTAAGGAATATATAGCTTACCTCTGCCCGCCACCACCGTGTGAACCCTCACAGGCACACTGGTGTCGTCCGGCACTTGCACTGCATCCTCCCCAGAAGTGTTCCCCTCATCCACCACCACCACCTCCGTACTGGCCCCACCACCAGATGTTCCACCTACAAAGTACATTTAAGAATGTTAGAATACACCACTCACTACTATATAATATTTGGTCTAGGAGGAATAAAGAAATGTGAAAAAAACAGAAAACAATGTAATAATTTGTGACTGTCTACTATAAAGTAAAAATGTCCCTTTTTCCAGGGAAGGCTGTTGTCTTGCTGCACTTTTTGGCACAACTGATGAATGCTTGGTTTTTATTTTTAACACGCACCACTTTTTCTCCTAACAGACAGAAGCTTGACTTCTAAGAACACAAGCAAGATCAAGTTCAAACCAGGTGAGAGCTCGACTTGACCACCAGAAATGTGTCCAATTAATCGTCAGCACTAAGCACTTTTCCATTTTCATTTAAACGTTTAGTTTTATTACAAACTTGATTTTAATAAATGTGTTTACTTTTAATAAAGCTTTTAAACTTAAATAGACTCTGTGGTTTTTGGTCCTCCAGACTAGAGTGGCTGAGATAAAGGTTTTGGAATTTTTGCAAGCATGAGTCCGTGCCTCTGACACTTCTTAACTCTGACTCCGTACTCTTGTCCTACGTTGGATAATCTAATCATCATTGGGGATCAATCATCGGTGACTTTGGGAGCTAAATGACTCTGCCACACTATCTAGTCAGTAAGGAGATTGGGGGTTCAACTACAAAGTCTGTTAACACTGGTGTATGTGGAAAGTCTAACAGCGCCTATTATAATTGATAAGCTAAGCAATGCATTATTTAGTGTCCATAGTTCTGTTTGTGCAGATTTGTCCCTGCAACAGTAGTAGAATGGATTGTCCTCCTATCCAAACCAAAAGTAAAGAAGTATCTTATTCTTTCTTGGTGGTCATTCACCTTTTTATTGTTGGCAATTGTCAAAGCATAAACATTTAGAAGACTTGAAAAGACATTATGGACAATCCCAGAGGACAGTACTCAGTGCATAGAGCTATTGCTGACTAGAATGGGAGTCCAATGGAATTGCCAAATGTGAAATCTTAGTTAGCTACACAGACAGACTAATAAGAATAATCTAGTAATACCACAGGGAGTCATAGTCAAGGCAGGATAAGAATTTAGATCCAGTCTACAAGAAGATCAAAGACGATTTAGAAAAAATCGAATGAGGAACGCTAGGAAAAAATAGGTACTCTATATTAAAATTAAAACTTACCGGGGCCAGCAAAGGAGCCCTCGCCTGCCCGATCCTGGCCTGCATCCTGTTGAACAGCACCCTCCTCCTCCTGTGTCCTCTTGCCCCTGGGGGGAGCTGATGTACAACATGAAAGAAAGAAAGACCAGAAAACATGGATGATATTTGTCAACCAAATCAAACATTTCAAAAGAACAATAACAAAATATTTCGCCAATAGCAAATAGACAACTATTCCACGGGATATATTGACCGATCTCATGTGGTCTACTACGTTATTAGTATTGCTTGATTTGCGGAATGTCGACTTGGAAAGTTCTTATGTAACTCACTAAACAAAGTACTAAAAAGGTTTGCCTAGGACTGGCAGGCAGCAGTCCGCAGCACGCGAAGTGACAGACAAAGTCCATCGTGATTGCAGATCAGCGACAACACTAAAGTTCCTACTACATTAACCAGTCATTAAAATACTCAAACTATCAATCCACCACCACTATTTCTTCTTATCGCCATGTGTACAAAGGAAGGACTGGACTTGAGTCTGTAGGGGCTGATTTAGAAGCCCCTTGCGGCTCTTTTGCTCCATTGTTGCGTGACTTTTGTGACGCAGCGGCAGAACAAAAGAGGCGCCAATTTTGCAGCGTATATTAACAACGTGACGCATATGGGAGATGCATCACGTTGTAAAGCCCTGCGCCATCAGGGGGTGTTCCGGCGCAAGGGAGGGCGTTCCTGCGCAGGAACGCATCCTAAAAGTGGCTGAGGGAAATCTACAAGATTTCAATCAGTCACTTTGAGGACAATGATGCGTGACTCAAACCCTGCGCCTTCTTGAAGCAGTCGTACGGCTTGACGCAGCATTGGGGAGATAGGGCACCCCAGAGCATTGATGGAGCTGTGCCGTCTTTGCAATGCAACTCCAGCAATGCGCCGCCTTTACGGCACAGATGCGTAACGCTTTGGTGACGTTTTGGGCCCATGGTGCGCCGCATTTTAAACACGGCGCACTATGGATGGTGGTGGCGTGGTGCACAATTACTGGCGCATCCCTGCTACTTTGCAGGGATGCGCCGGTAATTAAAAATCTGACCCTTAGTGTCTAGCATTACGTAGTTCTTTAAACTACACTCATACATAATTTCATAGGCCAATGAAATGAACACAAAATCGAAAACAAATAAGCATAGTAGCAACACTACTGAGAAGGAGAGCAGTGCACCTGAAATGCACAGAAGATTTTGAAATATAATTTACCTACAATGTAATCAGCAGCATTATTGCTCTTGGTAAAAAACAAAAAATTGCAATATATTAACACACAGAGCAGGAGGAAACAGAGTAGTAAAGAAATAGCTACTACTACTCACCAAGCCCGGGGATCTCAAGGCCGAGCAGGTCGAGCAGATCGCGTTCCCGATCCAGGACATCCGTCCAGCGGTGGGTGGCCTGGTTGTAGGTGCGCCGGGCCCGAGAGTGGTGGTACATGGCCCGGCACACCTTCTCCCACCGCTTCCGGCGCTCCTGGATCCCATACCCGCTAGCGACCTTGCCGCCTGCCATGATGGTCCTGGGGAGGCGGCGCTGAACATAAAAAATTAGTGCGGCCACCTCCTCTGGGCTGAAGATCTCCCGGGGTGCGACCTGCTCCCCCCTCAAACGCCTGCACGGGAGCCGGGCACGGGGTGCGGGACCCTTCCCCTTCTCGGGATGCTTCCCGGCTCCCTTTACCATGGTCTGGGCAGAAAGGAAGCTAAATAATAAAGAAAATAAAATAGGGAAGAGAAGAAAAGAAAAGAGTTTAAAAAAGTAGTTTAAAATTAACCAAAAGTAGCAGAAAACAAAAATAGAGGGATAGATAATAAGTAAAATAGATTTTAAAAAAACTTCAAACAAGCAAAGGATGGCAGAGATTCAGAGAGGAAAGAAGAAGCATGCCCAGAACCATAGCAATGAATGAGAAACAAGATGGCCGCGCCCGTTCACGACCGCGTGGGTAAGTTCGCTCGAGATTTTCCTCGCGAACACCCGCGAAATTGTACTGGCGAGTCGCACACTTTGCGAGATTACACATCGCACCCGGAAACGGAAATACGTCATGCAAACAAGATGGCCGCGCCCGTGAACGACCGTGAGGGTAACTTTGCGCCGTTGCGCTACAAGCGGCTCACTAAAACGCACAAAACCTTGAGAACTAACACGCCGCAAAAAACAAATCGCATATTCGCGGCTTCCGAATTCAATCTCGCGCACCTTCGCGCCCCGCGAATCCCGCGAAATTGCAGAAAAACGAGTTTTGCAAAACTGAAAGCACTCAGCAGGTGCAAAAGTTCAAACTCATTATTAGTAACCATTTCCTGTAGTGCTTCCTGACTGGGGCCCCTCCAGAGTTCAGTTGCTAGTTGCAACAATTGTATGACCCTGTTCTGACCCTCACAACAGGCTCATAGAATAGCTACAAGTAGGCCACAAAGGTCCTGGAAAAAAAATTGCACTGCAACAGAAAGCAAATTGCAAATAAGGAAGCAGGTGCCAGACTGGAATTTTAAAACAGTGACACATTAATAAACCAACCCCAAATTAATTCATGTCAGTTGAAGCAGGGCAGGTGTGCTTGCTTTCCCCCCCATAATCTACAGTGATGATGAACCAGAGGGTGGCATTGATGTACCAGAGGGTGGCATGGGTGAAACAGAGGGTGGCAGTGGTGAAACAGAGGGTGCTGGGAACCTGTGATGATGAACCAGACGTAGAAACAACATAGTCGCGACCGTTGCGAGCCGACAAGTAAGTTCGCAATTGCGAACTGGTACCAAATCCTCGCGAACTGGCAGAAACCCTTGCGAACACAAAAAAATAATAATTCGCTAATTCGCGAGAATTCGTGGATTTTGTGGATTGCGAGTTCGCAAATACGCAAATTCGCGAATGCCAGATTCGCAATATTCGCCCATGCTTAGTGCTAATACACCCATCATTATTTAAATGGTTGGCATTACATATTAAAGCTTGGATCATTTTCTTTGCAGGATTTCCCTTGTTTTCCAAAGTACCCCAGAAGATGTGAGCTACTTCATTTACTAAATGCAACATTTTTTTGGATTACAATCTGCTCTCGCCATGTGTGATGAGGTTAAATACTCCCTCGCTTTCGTTCTCAGTGATCTATGAATGGAGGTGGATACCAAACATGTTTGGACCAATTTTATTAGATTTGTTTGCAGTCTTCAACACTGTAATCACAGCATCATATTTGACTCTAACCTCTGAGATATGGTGGTAGGCTGTGTCACCTGCCTTGACACCTGTACTTTTTCTTCAACATGTATAGTAGCACCCTGGCTTTTTTTATTTGTTGAAGAGATTTATTGCTGCACTGACAATATTTAACTATAAATGGCATAAGGTTAATTCAAGTGTGTGTTGGACACAAATAACCGGTGTATCAGAACCATTTTTAATTAAGTAGACGAAATAGAGAATTTGGTGTTTGGAGCACATTACCATGTTTCCTTCTGGACCTTTGTCGAAAATCAGATTGTGCTTACCCAATCCCATTCCTACTCATGAAGAACTGGTGTATGTGGACTATTTCAGGTCTTGGAAAGTTGGGGAGTAGACCACCCTAAGACTGAAAAGTCTAACACCCAGCAAATGGTCTGAACAACCTCTGAAGATAACTTCATCAGTACCATCAAAAATGTAAATCTAACCTCACAACCTCTCAATCCCATCCTTGGCTCTCTAATGAAAGAGAATGTTCATCTCTTCAATAAGACTCTTTTTCGTAGTAACTAATAAACACATCCTTCAAAGAAGATGTCATCCTATACATACTAAGGACTGGTCACATCACCCTGCTATTAAAAATGCAGAGGCAGAATCAAACGATCTGCAAATTTCTGATCAATCATTAAACTCACAAGGCTGGACAATGCACTTACCCTCACACATTGGCCAAGCAATCTTTTAACTCTCTATCAGTCAAGTTTCCATTAGGGATGCAGCACAGACCTTAGAGTACTTAGCAATATGTGCAGTGTCCTAGATAAAGGTGGCACCTATTCCCTCATCTTCCATCAATGGTTCAAATTTTTTTCTCTCTAAAATTAAACAGGTTAGGATGGGCACATCTTCCTTCAGGCCACTGCAGCGACTTGTGATGCCCCTCAGGGCTCTATAGTAGCACAAATGCTGTTCATTCTATACATGGAGTCACTGAAGGACCTCATGATACATCAATACACCAACGACACCAAGATCAACCTGGAAACTTACTACACAAATATCTTCTGAGTCAACCCTGACACAATCAAAAACATTTTTCTTTGGAGAAACCAATAGCTTTAATTAAAAAAAGATGTACGTAATAAACTAAAATCCAATGCCTTTCACTTCATATAAAAATAGAAGGAAAATGTGTTTGTATTTGGATAAATCAACATTTGGGGTCTTATTAACTGACCACACTGTAAGATCTGCTTCAGGGACAACTTTCCTTGCCTTCCAAAAAAAAACGTTTTCGGACTTCCGACTGATGGTAAAAATCCTGCTGATTATTTTAATTGATTATGGAAAGGACCCTGTTGGACTTGGCCCTTTTTGCAGGGTCATTCCTGAACTCTTTGCCTTCCCCCTGGTATTTTTTATGACCCTGGTGTTGGTGATTTTAGGACTCTGTGCCCTTTATCACTGCTGTCCAGTGTAAAGTGCATGTGCTCTCTATGGCAAACATGGTAAGATTGGACTACACCTGTTTGGCGTATTTAATTTACCTATCAGTCCCTTGAAAAGTGGTACCCAGGAACAGTAAATTAAATGCTACTGGTGGTCTTGCAGCGCTGCTTGCGCCACCCACCAAAGTAGCCTTTCAAACCTGTCTCAGACCTCTGCTGTTGCAGGGCTTGCACGCGCAGTTTACTGCTGCTGTGACGTGGCACATAAAGTTGGTGCCATGTCTGTGACTACCCTTGTACTACATATCAGTCTACCCTAAAGTAAGCCCTATCTAGCCCTGGGGGCAGGCTGTGTTGTAGGTAAAAGGTAGGACATGTCCCTTAACTGGGTGGCATGTGCTGGTAGTATCAAACACCCACAGCTGTGAGGCTGCCCTCTCATAGGAATGCATTGGGGATTCCCTTATATGTGTTTTAGTGGTAATTCCTGATATGAGAGGAGCAGCTTGATCAAGTTTGACATGTTTGAAATAGTGGTGATAAATGCTGCATGGTGGTGTTCACAGATGTATTATCACTATTTTGGAAATGCCACTTTTTGAAGTGGGTATTTCTGTGTGCTATGTGTCTTTGTGCCTGCTTGTTGTGTATTGCATGTCTGGCTCTGGAGTTACAGAGACTGGGGAGGTGCAGGAGCTCCATAGGGGCTGGGTGAGTCAGCTCTAGGCTGAATGGGCCTGATCTGCATTTGGAGTGGTGGGAGGAGTAGCACCTGACCCTGAATAGGACTGAGCCTGCCTTTCACAATTCTGGCTGTGCCCCCATGTGTTGTGTTTGGGCCAGAGCCTACACTGACAAAGGAGGTTGTTGTGCATTGTGAACAAAATGTTAACTGCACCCCAGAACTGGTTTTGACCGGGCACAGAGCCCTGTGCCAGCGGGAGAACAAAGACTTGCAGGAGTATAAGTGTTGGAGCTGTGACCCCATGTGTGGTGTGTACAGCTTGGTGCTTACTTGGGGCCGGCAGGCTGCTGGACTGCCAGGAGGAACAACCACCAGTGGACTGACCTGCTGCCCTGTTTGGCAGCTGAGGGGTCTGCTACCTTCCCCAGGAGACCCGGTGTGCTGGTTTGCCTGTGCACCTTCCTGGGGAAAAGCGCTGCCTGCTCCCTGCTGGTGTCTGTAGGTGTGAGACAGGCGGAGCGCTGCTCATGTCCCCTGCTTTTCTGGTCTTGCCAGGGAGAGTGGGTTGCTGCGCACCTCGTGGAGAAGGCACAGGGTTAAGGGCCAGAACTAGCCCCGGAGTCCGTGGTGCAGGCTCCTCAGCCTAGTCACCGCCGGAGGGAGCTGACCCCGCTTTGTTTGTGCCAGGGAAATGTGCGGTGATCGCGCACCTGAAGTGTGACGGGCACTCAACAAACGCCTAATATGGGGGCTCCGACCGCAACGTGAAGCGGGAATCAGGCACTTGTCGCCTTACCAGGGGCGAACCTGATCCGTGGGAGAAGCCAATTGTGGATGTGGGCGCCGGAAGTCAGGCAAGCTCATGCCTGGAGGAGGGCGTGGCTCCTGGGTGCTGGTGGGAGGCCCCATGTGGTGCAACGAGGGAGACAGGGTTGGCGGACACTTCTCTCCGGGCTGTAGCACCTCCGCATTGCAAAGGAAGAGGTGGAGCCTCGCAGGCTCCCTGTTAGAGCCCTCAAAGTCCCCGAAGAGAAGCCCCGGTGATTGGGGCTTGGAGAGGAACACTGTGGGTGCCTGCGGTGCCAATTTTACTACGAGAGGGAGCCTGGTTAGTGGGGTTTCCAAGGCACCCTGTAGGTGCCTACTTGTGCTGGTTGCACACATGAAACCCCGGTGAGTGGGGCTGGGAGGGTACACTGTTGGTACCCACTAGTTGTGCCTACAAAGAGGAGTCTCGATTAGGGGGGCTCACAAGGCACACCGTTGGTACCAGTTTTGATTCATACAGCTGCACCACCCAGTCGTGGGCAGCTGCTACGTGGGGGGACGCATTTTTGTGTCACTCAGAGACACGGGTAAATTGCACGCTTGCCCCCTTTTTTGCTTCCAGTCCATGGGTCCCATACCCTGCTGCAAAGGCAGCCTGGTGGGTCAGACAAAGCCACGTGCTCAGAGATCCCTGACATTTGGACAGAGGGCATTACGGCACAGCCCAAGACGGGCCACAGAGGCTTGGAGAACACCTTGTGTTCTGGCGGGGCGTAAGACCCTAAGGTGATGTGTGCAACTCGTGAGTATTACTGTGGTGCACTGATAATTTAGGATGTATGCCTAAGATGTGATGCATAATGTGTTTATGCTACATGCAATGTTACCGGTAGGACCTGGTTGTGATTTTCACTGCTTGTGTGATTCTAATGGTGATGACAGTGGCCCGATTGGCCCTGTAATATATATAATCCCCTGTATAGTCATACCTAGTGCCAGGTGGCACAGTGTATATATATGTGAATGCGTTCTAATGTGTTTTATGAGTAATACAAAGGCTATGTTTTATATAACCTTGTGTGGAGTTTCTTTTGTGGTGTGCCTAGTGTGTCGCTGCTGTGTGAGTGTGTTGCGCAAACGCTTTACACATTGCCTCTGGGATACTCCTGACTGCTCTGCCAAGCTACCAAGGGGATGAGCATGGGTTATCTTCAGCGTGTAACTCCCTTGTCCTGACTAGTGTGGTGGTTTCTGCCTGGTTTAGGCGCTTGCCCTAGCCAACCAGAAATCCCATTTCTAACAGACCACTTCATGGGAGTCCGTCTGTCGGCACTCTTGTGAGTCCCCACTATCCTACGTCCAGGGCTCAGCTCTGGTCTGGAAAACCTGACCACTTCCCCCATTCAGAAATAACTTTAATGGTTTCCTCTAAAGACCAGAATCATTTTCAAAATGGCCTGTATGACAAGCAACCACATCAAGTGCGACAAGCCAGATAACTTATGTGCCACCTTGAAATTTTTAAATTAATGTACAATACAAACGTCTGTACTTTATCCTATCTCTAAAGCCAGCTCTAAGCCAAAGTGACCTGCTGAGATTTCATAGAAAACCAAAACATTTGATTTGAAACAGTCTGTGATTGTTTTATTTATGTATTTTGTCTTGCTTCTCTACATCTTTCTCCGCCATTACATCTTTTTCCCTTCTTCTGCTTCTACTACAATAAGCTCCAATGGTCCCCATCGTCCCGCCCTCTTCACTCTTTCCACATTTTCGCCTTGTCTTGATCTAATGGCATCCTCTCTCTTCTATTCTTCCTGCCTCCCATCTCGCACTCTCTGCTGTTCTTCTTGCCTCCCATCTTGCACTCTCTGCTACTCATCCTGCCTACCATCATGCACTCTGCAATTCTTCCTGCCTCCCATCTGGCACCACTGCCAATATGATGTAGGTGGTGTCTGCCCAGGCCTTTCTGCACTGCTCTTCGGTGGTGGTATTAGGTGTCTATCTCTCCAGCCCTCTGTGTGAGTTCAGTGGGACTCCAAAGGAACCCTTAGCTGATCCTTGTTAATATAAAGCTGAGTGACATCACCTGGCAAAGCCGGTGTAGAAAAATGCAAAATAAAATATATAAATGAAATATTTGAGCAACTCCCAGCTACTATTAGTAGCACACTTTGGCACTTTGAGTAACACTTAGATAAGGGTTGTGGTATTTGATACAAGCACTTGCATTCTAAAACCAATCCTGCCTGTAGTTTGTTTCCTACTATGTGTTTTAGATTAAATACTAATTGTCAAGGGACTAATAATCTGTATCATGTCCGCTGCCAACCTTATTTAAATTGTGGCAGCGTTTCCTGGCACGCTGGGTTCCATGTATTTCCGGTGGTGCTGGCATCCTGCACCGGGAACTGATGTGGTCAAATGCTTGTTTGCTGTGGATCAGTTTGACCTATTAATCCTTACCATTTCCTGCTGGGTTTGTTCATCACCTCTTGCTGTAGACAAAGTATTACATAATTCTGATTAAAAAATCGCTCCTGGCTCCAGTTTCACAAATGTTCTTGGGTGGAAAACCTCCTCGCACATTAGGGATGATTGTAGCAGCAGGGGGCTGTCATGCTGCCCTTCCGGAGTGTGTAGTGGTGCTATGAATGCCCCCCCCCCGCCCCACCCCTACCGTGACACCGCACGTCAGAGGGCTGAAGGCGCTGGACACCTCCACTACCAGACCTGTGGTTTCCTCTTTCCTGCACAAACACCGCACAAAAAGTTTATCTGAACCCAGCAGCCATTTGCTGTCAGACCTTCATCAAACTCTGTCAGATTCAAGCATGGAGGATGAGGAGGGGTACACGTGCCTGCACTTCAGAGACAGGAGGCTGAGGCGGCCAGGGGATGGAGGTAAAGAAGTGCTCAGTGCTAGGAGACCTTGTTATTGTCTCACCCTTATTCTTGGAGGGAGAGGGCATATCTGTGTATGTCAATAGACTACAAACTAGGGAGCATATTTACAAGGCCCTTGTGCCACTAGAACATCACTTTTTTTAAAGCCGGGATTGCATCAGATTCTTACACCTCCCCAGGGCTGGCCTTGAAGTGGTGCAATGAGGAGAAATACCTTTATTTGTTTGCTCTTTCTATTTCTGCTGCATTCTGCAGCACACATGGAAGGAGGAAAATGCCATGAATGACTGTTTTTTGTGCAGGAAGGTGTCCCTTCCTACACAAAAACAATCATCCCTGCAATGGAGTCACCCTTGCATCACGGTGCAAGGGTGCCTTTTAATAAATATACCCCTCATGATGTATGGTAGAGCTACCAGAAATCACTGATAAACTAGCACCAGTAGTAGTAGGAGAGGTGTTGATGAAGGACTACTTAAAGATGTGGAAACCGACCCATCTTCTGGACATTATTTTTCCCGGTTTCCATTAAAAAGTAGATGAAATTCTGCAAAACTGACTTTATATCAGTAACCGTCGAAGATTAATGTTGTTTTTTGGTGAGAATGGAGCAGATGAAAGTCAGTTGATGAGGCTGGAATTAGGTAAATGTATATTCTAATAAAAAAAGGAATCATGAGATGGTCATAACTTGGATTAAACTTATGTTATGTGTATTTGTAAAGTGCATTATGCCCCACAAGGGCGTCCTAGTGCTAAGCAAGTGTGTGTGCGTAACCCAGCCTAGGGGTGGTTGCTTAATTGAAAAGCCAGCTCTTCAGCTACTTGCGTAATTCAAGAAGGAAGCGCTCATATGGACTGGGAGATTGTTCCACACTTTAGACGAGATACAAGGGAATACTCATCCTCCTGATCTGGTTCTGCGTATGCATGGGATGTGTGCGAGTCAGAGTCCTGTGGAATGGAGAGATCAGGGTGGTTGGTGGAAGGAGATGCGACTGTGAGTAGTTTGAACTGAGCTTCTTTGTGTATCGGAAGCCAGTGTAGTACCCTGAGGTGTTGTGTGATTTGAGTTCTGTGTAAGAATTTGAAGATGAGTATGACTGATTATTATTGTAATCGAAATTCCTTGCAAAAGGAAGGACCCGACTGGAGTTCAGGACAGATACTATCAGAGCAATGTTTATGTATGATGGGAAACGTTCAGCGGGATGGACACGTTGGCCTGTATAGAGATATTTTTGTTTAATATTTTTTATATAAAGAGATACCCTCCTCATCACCTTTCTCTCAGCCCTTAATATGAGAGAGACAGATGGCACTGAATGCAAATACAATACTGCAGACAAATTTGACACTGCAAAGGTTTGATCAACAACATGTTTCTTGTACAGCCCAGAAAAATTGTCTTTACTGCTCACTTTCACAGTAATTTCCTCTGTTGCTATCCTTATGAGAAGTGATTATTTTTGCTAGAGACAGCCTTTTCTTTTCCTGAGAACATGGGAGCAACATAACGGCCTCTTTACTTTCATCCCATTTCCATGCTTTGCTATCCAGCATCAATCCTTAGAAGGATGACCGAATTATAGTCATTTTCTTTTCTGGATTAATTTAAGCTACTGGCTCCTTCTCATTAGGGATTCATGGGGGCCCATTGCATTGAAACCATCCTCTCAGTCCAACACTATCAAACCTCATCTTCCAAGCAGATGCCTTAGATCTTCAGGGACTGCTCGGTTAATGATCGCAAAAAACACAGAATACCTCTGGGAGGTGGCTCTTTCAGCTTTTTGGCTACCAGGCTTAAGATCTACTCCATGTAGACCTAAGAATGGAACCTTCTGAATGTCTTTTCCGGAAAAAGTTGAAGACTTTGTCCTTCAGACAATCTTCTGGCTACTAGTTAATACGGGGCAGGCTCTGCAAATCTCTAAATTGGAATTCAGCGCAGGGACACTCCAAGTGGAGTAAGCAGACACTTTTTAAACTTCTAACATAACATAACATTTACTATTGATATCTAAATTGTCAGAGTCCATAGCGTCGACATCGTCTCCTATGCTGAAGACTTGCAGTTGATAATTTCTGTTGCTGGCAATCTCAAATCAACCAGAGGCAAGTTCTTTGACGGTGTGACCAACGGGGACACCTGGATTAGAAACAACACCCTCAAGTTAGATGCGGAGAAGATTGAGATCATCCTCTTCAGCGAGGCCAATTCCATCTGGTTTAATAATTTGTGGTCCAGCAATCTTGGCCATGCCCACTGTCTGAAGGACCAGCTAAGAATTTGGGCATCATCTCTGATAATACTCCTTCTATTAAAGACTAAATTACAGCTGTATTTGTGACATGTTATTGGATTCTGAACATGTTGTGCAAAATCTTTAACTGGCTCTTTTGTTGCTGAAAAATCATTATCCATGCCCTGATCACAAGTCGTCTTCATTATGGTAATGCCCTTGACAATGGAATAGCTGGCTATCTGTTCACTCACCAGCATATTTCTGCCCACATGATTTGCAACTATCTGTCTTATCCCACACACTCCATTGAATGGCAGTCCGTAAATATGTCACCTTCAAGCTTCTCTTTCATGTGCAAACGGCCCTTTACTTTTCTGTTCCCTTCTACCTTCAGAGTAAAATCAATTTTATGGAACAATTAGTGCCTTAAGACCTGCTATTCAAGCCCTGATGTATACTAACTGCATTCACTTTTCAAGAATGGTAGCCCATTCCTTTTTTAACTTGGCGTCCTACCAAAGGAATTCTCTTCCGCGGCATCTCCCGTTAACATTGAGCAGTCCTGTGTTCAAGAAGCTTGTAAAAAACGACATGTTCTAATTTCATGTTCCTTGGAGGTTTCCCAATTTGTACTACTGCTGTGATTACTCTAGCTCAGCTCAAGTGATCAAGGATACCCTTTTGGGTGGGTTGGTACACTATAAATCATTTTAGCATAGCCTATCGTCATGTGGAAGGGAATAATGGTACTTTTGGTTCTGCTTCGAGAAGATGGAGCCTGTTAAAGAAGTTCTTGGTCTTTTGGTGCAAGGATTCACTAGAGCTGCTGCCTGACTCCAAAATGGCACATTACAAACCATGGTGATGTCATGTACGGCAGCGGATTATTGTCAGCAGGAGCACACGCTAGCACATTGATGATGGGTATGTGGTTAAAATGCCACTTCCAGTAAAGGACATTCTTTGGTGCGTGATAATAAGACCTATATCACATTGATGTGTTGGTATGGAAAAATAGTATACTTATTACAGAAATATATCCCTAATTTACACATAATTGCACATCAAAAAGCGTGCAGTTGTTCATGTTTTGTTCTTAGAGAATGGGCCCAAATTACATAAAAAGCCCTTTGGATAACCCAATAATCATTACAGAGGATAAAACAAAGGGAAAGATCACTGGGAGAACCAGGACCTGGACTCTGCTCAACCTGAATTTTATTTCCGAACCCACTTTCTCCTCAAACCAGTCTCCTTGTGGGGATTTATAATAACTTTCCAACACAAGGAATGTCCTCACATTAAATGTTCTATTGAAATACACTGCAAGGTAAATTTCTCAAAATTATGCAGAACTTTCATAGAATTTCTCAAATTTAAATTTTACACAGACCAAATGTAATGAATTTTCTGAGAATGTGGTGAGTCTGGTTTTGCCGCTGTTGCGTCGTGCTTCAGGGATAGTTGTGAAGAAGAAGAGAGAACATGGAAAAACAATGATAAACTATGTGTAATACCATTAAAAGATGGACACCTCCTGCAGTGTTTTTTTAAAGTAATTTTTTTTATTGCAAGGCTTTGCCTGTCACATTTAGGTGGTGGTATTTTTTTCCCTTTATTGTTTTAATAAATGTTGCACATGCTTCCAAATTAAATAAATAAATAACAGCTTTGCAATTTAAACAGTATATTTTTGCAAGGCCACACCTATGGCCTTTGTTAACGCTCTTTAATGACATGTGCCCTCATTCAGAGTACAACACAATATGCTGATACGCGTAAGGTCCACCACATGTATGTAAACAACAACAGCTATAAATAGAAATATTAATAGAATATAAAATATTCTATTTATACATATTTCTATTTGTAAACTGCGACAGCCCCACCCAACCAGATGGATGTTCAAAATCGAATAAATGAACATTTGAATAAAGTTCCGTCCCATGACGTCAGCCTGGGAGAAGACATTGTGAGATTCTGCTGGAAGTTTTAAGCATCTTCTGTTCACTGAAGTTTAGATGGCACAGTGCTTGGAGATCTGACCTCAGCCCTGTCATCATGAAATACCTGTTAACTACAGGGCTTTAAAATGGTAGAACTGTGATAGTTGGCACTATAAAAAGGTGCTAGTAATACTACATCTGATGGCCAGATGTCTACAGTGGGGGTTTCTATCAGATTCCATCTGCTTCTTGAGACACATCGGGTCCTCCACTGCCCATGATTTAGCATCTTCCTTATTCTGTCATGGGGACCATACCAGTGCACAGACCTGCTCTTCCCTCAGCTCAACAAAGTCCTAGATAACTGCACCTATTCTCCAGGACAGTTTTGACTCCTGCACAGTCAGTGGTACCACCTTTTCGAATATTTCTTTGAGTCAGCCAAATGTGACGTGTAGCACTCACAAAAAACGTGACTAAAAATAAATAAGAAAATAAACTACTGCATAAAATACATGATAACATTTGATAAAAAAAGAGATAATCCTTCTTGCTTAATCAAAGGATATGGCTAAAGCTAAGCCCTGAACTTGAGTCACAATTTGTTTAAAGCAAATGTTTCTACAGATAGACTAAGAACAAATTAAAATAAGACATGGGAAGGGCAATCCCTGCACAAGGCGATTTGTAACACACCTAATCACCTGTAATAATTAAATTATACTGCCCTTCAATAGTAATAACTTTTCACAGTTAAGTTCTAAATACCATGCCTGCTGTCAGAGCCAATAGCCACGGTGAAAGGCAATTTACAGAGAATAATTAAAGCTGCACCTTCAAGGAACATGAAAAAGAAATGTGGATTTTGCCTTTTCTGCCCTGTTTTTCTATATGAACTATGATAAGCAGAAAGGAGATTTTTATGGTAACATGTTTCTTTCTTACACAGCTTATAATCCTGCCCCCCTGATATACCTCTGTAAAAATATTGTTGTCCATAGATTTTCATTTTAGATTTATGTATTTAGATCATTAGAGAAGTAATTTAGCTTGGGTAGACATTGCTGATCGGGGCGGAATCTTTCGGGATGACCTTTTTAAAAATGACGGATGTGTTGCAATGATGATGTCATATTTCAGGAACCATGAGACCTATATAGTTCGTTTTGCTGTTAAAACATAGGTTTTTAGGGTTTGGAGGTTAATTAGCCTTATAGAGAAAGAAAATATCTCCTCAGAGCAACCCTTCTGCCATTTTCCTAACTTTGGCGTGTATAATAGAGGAAGAAGAGACAGATATAGAAAGGAAACAAATAATAATGGTTTTGAATCCTTTTATGTATACATCAAACAATGCTTATGATCTTTCAAAGCTGACTTTATTTATTTGTTTTGGCAATCGCTTGTGGTACATTTGCAGAATGTTGAACATTTGAGAAGAGCATATCGAAAGGGACTTCTTTTTGTAGCCCAGGTTTTGCAAGTACGTGCTTGTGTAAGTTCTGTGGGTAGAAGCTTTAGAAATGTTGTAGGTTTTAGCAACCCATCAATATCTTCCCAACCAAATTCATACAAATCTTTCACTACATATGTATGATCCAAAACATTGACACATCTGATCAAGTCGAACGCTCTTTTAATGTGTCCATGCCCAGAATATGACTTCGGTGGAAGGTCACTTAGTGGGATTGAGCTCTTGAACTCACTGTACCGAAGATCGTCAAATGTGTGACAGTCAGAACTCGTTTTCCACACATATGCAAGGTATTATTCTACATCTTTAAAGTCACATTCTTCTTCTGTTTCAGCAAATCCTTTTAGAAACTTCACAGGTTCAGCAGTTAAAGCTACAAGCTTTGTTCCAATTTTGCTCAAAGTGTCATCACCCGTAAGAATATGTGCTTTGACAAGAACTCTGGGCATCTCTGGATCAAGTTTCTTGTAAAGAATATGAAGCGGGATGAAGTGTATTTTCCCGCCTGTTCCATAATGTATCCATAACTCTGACAATCCTTATCTTATGAACATTGCAACAAATCAAAGTAGCACAATAATAACATCTGCATCATTTGACAGTACAATAACTCAATTGGAACAATTTCGAACAACCTACTCAACAAGTGGCACAACATGAAGGTCAGCTTCCTCCAATTTGCTGTTAAGTTCTTGAACATTATGACCCATTCCTTTTGAATATATCTCCTCATATACCAACTCCTGATTGACAATCACTGCACTTGTAATAATTGGAAATTCCGTTTTCTCTGAAGCAACAGCAATGTTTTGGCAAGTTAACATATCCAAATTCATCTTGTTTGATGTTCATGACCAGATTTAATCATGTTTGTACAAGCCCCTTGGCCATTCACAAGTGTGACATATAGTCCAGATTAACAGCAGTTTGTTAATGAGAACATCTTTTTGAATTGAAATTCTTCAGGTGAAAGGTTTTTTTTCAAGCTCTTGTATGAGTTTGTGCTTCACTAGTTTGGTTGTAGCATCAACATCAGATAATGCTTTTTTTGGAAGAAGATCATGCAACAAAATGTCCTTTCTTTTGCTACATCCATCTATCTATGTGCTTTTGAAAATTGTTTTTTGTCGTTGGTTTTGTAGTGGCTCTTTGGACGTTAGCTTTAGTGATCATGTCAAACAGCTTTTTCTCTTTCAGTACAAATCTCTCATGCTTCAGTTCTGCATATAGTTTCAATCCACGTTTAAGGACATGTAGTAGATGTATCCTTATATCACTATCCACATATTGTTTGGTCACAAAGTTGTATAGTCGCATAGGCTCAGTCATTTCAAAGGGGTATCCTTGCTGTTGCATAAAATAAAGAAGGCTGTCAACATGTTTATTAAAACCTTTTTTTCCCACAAGTTCTTTTCACAATGGTCCATTAATTTTGAATTTGTCATCTCTTTGAAAACTTTGCAAATAGAAATATCTTTATGGTAAACTAGCTGCCATTGAGCAACATATTCACTTTTACGAGTCTGACCAACAATTCCCTTGGAGCTTTTCTCTGATATCTGGATAAACTTAACTTACAAAAGTTAAAAACACATATATAATAATTATTATATATATTTACTGTAAAACAATGAAAGTGTTCATTTAAATTTCTTTTATAATTTTAAAAATATATAAAAATGTAACACATAAATATATACATACATATACCAATACCATAAAATGAATGCTAAAAAAATTCTATTGTTAATTAAAACATTAAACAATTTAAAAATATCTAAACTTAAATTTTCCACTCCAGTCAATGCAACAATAGGAAAAGTGTTGGATTGCGGAGGGGTAAAAATTGCTTTTCCCACTCCAGTCAGTGCAACAGTAGAGAAAGTGTGGGATAGCGTAGGGGTAAAAATTACTATTCCCACTCCAGTCAGGGAAACAGTAGGGAAAGTGTTGCAATCTTGGAAAGGTAAACATTACTATTCCCACTCCAGTGAGTGTAACAGTAGGGAAAGTGTTGGATAGCGGCTGGGTAAAAATTACTATTCCGACTATAATAAGTGCCACATTAGGGAAAGTGTTTGATAGCGGAGGGGTACAAATTACTATTCCCACTCCAGTCAGTGTAACAGTAGGTACAGTGTTGGATTGTGGACGGATACAAATTACTATTCCTATTACAGTCAATTCAAAATTAAAAACAAACAAAATATTAACAACAACAAAGAATATTTGAAAATAAAATAAATAAAAAAGATATTAAAATGTAAAAAATGTAAATACAAATATATTTAATATTATGCATTAATAAAATACATATCACAAATACCTATAGATAATGTATTAAATAAAATATAAAAATCTTTTTCAAACAAGCATATATTTTTAGTTTGAAATTATTTATAAACAAAAACATAACATACATTTATTTTATTCAATCAACACTTTATTTCGCATTTGAAATCAAATGCATAAAAAGTACAAACACAAAACAACAAACATTTCAATAAATTAACATTGAAGACATACATTATTAAAAACATACCCATAAAAACCTGTTAGCATGATTCATTTAAATAATTAATTTATGTTATATCACAATGGGAACTAATTTCCTTGGATTTGTTATACGCTGGTTTAAAATGTAATCATATATTCGCTAAAGTGCGGGTTTTTAGTGCTGCACATAAAAATGAGGCTATTGCCAAACATACATATGGTGTTTCCAGTTCTAACATAACAGTCAATGGGAGGGTGTACTTACACAAGCCAATTTTCTGCAAAAGTTGAATAATATTTTTTTTTCTCCTTTTCATAAAAATGACAGAAAATAATATATACACAATTGATTGTTTTGAACCTAAATCACACGGGCAACGTACCAATTGAGTCAAAGAGAACACATTTGCAGGATAGCCCAACATAAGTGTTATATAACCTAAGCAGAATCTCGTTAGAATATATCGATGGCAGTTATTGCCCTCAAAAGAAAGATATGATGATGGGCCATTCCGCAAGGATGGTCTATTATTGTATGCAATTACTGTGGGTTTACCTTTATTTTTAAGCCATCTTTCATGTGCTAATTTTTCTAGGAAAAATGTAATTAACTTCGCCTTTGAGAAGATTTCACACTGTAAAGGTTCAGCATACAAGAACCCTGGCCCCAATGATTCAAGAGTGCTCTTTATGTAGTCTAGCCATGAAATTTTAGATCCATGATCCAAGTTCATAATGTCGTTTAGGATACATTAATTTATTTGTACCACCTTGCGTTTCCATATTGACAACCAGAGCAACAAAGGGGCCAGTTTGATTGTATCTGTAATGTAGGGTAGGCCTAGTTTTTTATGAGTAATCACATTTGTGCAGGCCTTTGGTACGGACAATAACCTCTTTGCAAACCCATCCTCTATTTTTGGAGGTTATCGACAATAACTATACCCCATATTGCAGTCCCGTATGTTGCCATTGAAACGGTTTTTGCCCAATAGATTTTAACAGTCTCTGGTATTGGCTTATTACCCAGATTCGTCGCAGATCTAAAGATTGCGGCTAGACTTTTGTTCATCTGAGTAGCCCTTGAGTTCACCATCATATTCCAGTTTAAGCTTGAGTCAAAGACGATACCCAAATATGAAAAAATGTCTACAATGTCAACTTACTATCTTCAATGACATAAGTACTTTTCTTTTTACTTTTCCCAACACACATTATAAAGGACTTCGTTCTGTTGACGTGCAGATCAAGATTTTTCATAAAAGACACATTATTAGGGATACAGTTTTGTAGGGCTAAAGGTGTTCTTGCCAAAAGGACTGCATCATCTGCGTAAAGCAAAATTGGTACTGGGGTATCCCTAGCTTTCGGAGTGTCAAGTACCTTATCTACCAGGTGGTCATTTAATTTACTGGTATACAGTGTAAATAGGAGGAGCGCGAGCACACAGCACTGTCTTACACCATTTGTAATGTTAAAATGGTTTAGTATGTTCACCATGCCTTCCATGGCAGATCTTTGCAGTAGCACCAGCATATTGCTTTGGTTTAACCAGTTAAAAGCAAATGAAAGACACATCAATGCCATATAAAGGTTCTCTTGCTTGCCCTGTGTATACTTTGCTGCTAAAAGGGACAAGTTCAGACATTGGTCCACTGTCCCTCTGCCTTTCCTGAACCCATATTGTACATTCGCAAGGATCCCATTCTCAGCTACCCAATCTTCCATTCTATTTAGTAGTAGACGACCCATTATCTTGGCCGTACTATCAATTAGCTCTATTGGGTGATAATTGGCAGGGTCAATTATTGACTGTTTCCAGGACAAAAAGGAAGGCCCGTGATGCCAATAGCATTAAACACTACCATGAGCAGTGGGACACAGAAGTCACCGTTATTTAACCCCTTCCATGCTCATGACGAGCTCAGCTCGTTATGAGGTACAGTTGAGCTGTGCTGATGACGAGCTGAGCTCGTCATGAATATAGGAGAATAGCTATTCCCAGCACAGGGGAAAAATAACCACAGCAGCGATGTGGTTAAAAATATGTCGACAGGGACCTCATCTGGGCCTGGTGCCTTTAGTGATGATGCTTGTGTCAATGCAAGTTCTATCTCAACTATAGTGAAGTCTAAAGGCAAGGTAACTTTTGGGGTGACCTCTGGTCCGTTACTACAATTTTTTAGTATGCATTTGGAAGATTTTTTGGAAGTTGTTAATCCAAGTGTTTTCATCTATAATCACATCTGTGGAAGGGCCACCACCACCTTGTAAGAATGGAAGGCTGACAACTTCCCAGAATGCTTTAGAGACATTATCCTTACCCTCCTTACCCGCTATCCTTAGTTTCTCCCAAGCTTCAGATCTTAATTCTTTTTTCATTCTGCTATGGATCTTTTATAAATTCCTCTCAGATTTTTTATTTTTTGTTCAACCCATGGTCTTGATTTTAGTCCATTACGAAGATTAGCAGAGGCTTTTGAGCAGTTTTTATCAAACCATCTGTTGTGTTGCTGGCTCACTATGCTACTCGATCGAGTTAGTTGTATCTTAACCCCTTTCGTGCTGCCGTCGGCCGTTGGACGTTGCGAGCACTACCTCCGTAGTGCTGCGCACGTCCAACGGCCGACGCGGCCCCACCCATTTCTTAGAACGTTCAGCTGAAAAGTCGTGGGGACACACCCTGATACGACGAAACGCGTTGGCACAAGGGAGTGGAAGACTGTGACCCAAACTTAAGAAATAAAAGACAAAGACAAGCACAGAACTTTTGTTTACCAATTTTAAGTGTTTACTTTTGATGTACTGAAGAGCGTTTGTGATTTTGGCCTGTGCTACAGAGTATTGTGAAAACTGTATTCAATCGTTGATTGAGGTGCAGGAGGGATTGGGTGTTTACTCTCCTTTTCTGTAAGCACGGCTATATGAAATGGATTGAAATAGATTTTTAGTGTGAATTTTACATAAGCGCCTCATATCTCTTTAAACACCACTTCTGTGTAACTCATTAATTTAAGAGTTGGCACACTGTAAGCACTAATTATAAAACACAAAATGAGTGATGATCTGGATCGTGATAGGATGGCAGCAGAGCTATTTGATAATTTGAGTAAGGGGAGCACGGTTAATCAAGCAGTACAAAGTGGTAATCAACCCAAGAATGAAGGTTTACGTACAGAATTTATGAAATTAGAAAAACTCAAACGTGCGGAAATGTCCAAGTGGTGAGACGGAACAACACTCAAGCAATATGTCAAACTGAATAGAATTCCCAGAGGTCTGCGTTCACAGATCATCCTGACCTATGATGATCTGGATGAAGACCTCTTGGGCATTTGGGAAAGTTGACATCAAGTTCCATGGAACTTATGGATATATTAATAGAAAATGCAGAGAGGAAAGTTGCCAAATTTCAGGCAGAAATTGCACAGTTGGAGTCTGAGATTCTGGCACTCAATGTGCCAGAGCCAACAACTAAAAATTATGAGATCTTGAAAAAATTTCTATTAGACCATCAAAATGACATCAAACAGAGAAAGGCCCGTAAATTAAAGAGAGATGAGGTGGATTACAAAAATAGGAGAATTTTAACATTCTCAAGTAAATATGACTATTTGTTGCAGACTGATGAAACTAAACAAGTGCCTGCACCCGTGTCAGCAAGTTCGAGCAATACGTCACTTAGCACTATACCAACTAGCTATAGTGAGACAGAGGGAGCAGCAGGCAATGGTTCTAAGCAGCCACACCCTTTAGGCAACTCTTCCTTCATGCTGGAAGTAAATCGAATAAAACGAGGAAATAGAGACCAGACCAAGAAAGTAGGCAATCCAAGAAAACAAGGCGTGGGAAGAGGGGCGGAAGGTCCAATAGACAATCTCAGAATGAAAACTCACTCCTGGGACAAGAAATCATAATAGAAGAACTTGAAAAGCAAGTAGAAGTAATTAACCTCTCAGACTATACTTTGACAGAATCAGCTATGTCATTACTTAAAAAAGGCCTGGGCTTTTGTCCGCAATCAATGGGTGATCTGTGTACTACAAAAATGTATTTATTTAAATTTGTAAGATGCCTTAAACACAAGAAGTATTTTGCATTGCATCCTAAACCCAATAAAGGTACGACAGCTGCATTACTGGGTACTGTGTCTAGTGATTTACCTATCAGTGACATCCAAGATACAGTGAATCTTTTATCTATTACTGAACTGGAAGAGGATCCGGTCACAATTGGGAGAGTTTTAGAGGACCTGGATATTAGTCCTGATCCATCTATATCTAGTAGTTTAAAAAACAAATCCCGTTGGTACCCAAATTTAATTAGTGGCAACAATGTTGAGATATTCCACAGACTAGTAATTGATGATTTAGATAAAATGTATGATAGTAGAATAGTGAAAATAAGTGTATGTAAAGATAATTTGACATAGCAGGAAAGAAATGTTATGAAGATGTTAATGGATAACCCCAATATTACAATCCGAAAAGCTGATGAAGGGGGGAACATTGTTTTTATGAATGCCACTGATTATGAAGATGAAATTTATGAACAACTTAAAGACACACAATGTTATGAACACGTTTCTGGCAACCCTATGATTAAACTAATTGCAACTATTAATGGTTTTCTGAAAAATTGGCATGAGAAGGGATTACTAGATGATGAGTAATTGTTATATCTTAAGGTTACCCGCCCCTGATTCCCATGCTTATATACTTTACCAAAAATCCATAAAGGCCTCCCTTTTCCACCAGGGAGGCCCATAATTGCCAGCATGGGGGGACCAACAGAACATCTGTCACATTTTGTGGACTTTTTTTGCAACCTATAGTGGTAAACTTGCCCTCTTTTATAAAAGATACAACACATATCTTGAATATTTTGGGAGACATCACTTGGAAACCAGGAATGACTCTGGTGACCCTTGATGTGGTGTCTTTGTACACTAGTATCCACAACGAATTGGGTTTAAAAGCACTATTTCACTTTTTATTGAAACGGCCAGCTACCCAATGGGAACATACAGAAATGTTATTATCCTTGACAGAATTGATCTTAACTATAACTTTTTTCTCTTTAAAGAAAATTGGTATAGACAATCCCAAGGTGTTGCAATGGGTTCAAAATTATTACCTGCATATGCGAATATATTCATGGGTTGGATCGAAGAATTTATGATCTGGGGAACCTCTGCAAAAGAATGTAATGAACATATCCTCTATTGGGGGCGCTTCATAGATGATTGTTTGATGATATGGACAGGACCTAATAATTTGTTGTTTGATTTTATTAATTATTTGAATAAGAATGATATGAACATAAGGTTTACCACGCAATCTAGCTCTGAAAAAGTAGTGTTCTTGGATGTAGAATTGTATACTGAAGGAGGGAAGATAATGAGTAATATGTTCCACAAACCTACAGCACCCCAACTCCGGGACGTCATCAACACCTCCTTCAACACCGCCACCTTCCCGGAGAGCTGGAAGCATGCCGAGCTCAACGCCCTACTGAAGAAACCAACAGCTGACCCCACCGACCTCAAGAACTTCCGCCCCATCTCGCTCCTTCCTTTTCCAGCCAAAGTCATCGAGAAGACCGTCAACAGACAGCTTGCAACCTTCCTCGAGACGAACAGATCCCTCGACCCCTCGCAGTCCGGCTTCCGAGCCAACCACAGCACCGAGACTGCCCTCATCGCAGCCACCAACGACATCAGAACCCTGCTCAACAACGGAGAAACAGGGGCCCTCATCCTCCTGGACCTCTCTGCAGCGTTTGACACTGTCTGCCACCGCACCCTAGTTCAACGCCTAAGCAACATCGGCATCCAAGAGAAGGCACTAGAGTGGATCACCTCGTTCCTCACCGGAAGAACACAGAGCCTCCCCCCCGTTTCGATCCGAGGCAACCGAAGTCATCTGCAGCGTACCGCAAGGATCATCACTCAGCCCCACCCTCTTTAACATCTACATGAGACCTCTTGCAGCCATCGCACGCCAGCACAACCTCAACATCATCTCCTACGCCGACAACACCCAACTGATCCTCTCCCTCACCAGAGACCCCGCCACCGCCAGAACGAGTCTAAACGAAGGGATGAAAGACATCGCCGAGTGGATGAAGAACAGCCGCCTGAAACTGAACTCAGACAAGACGGAAGTCCTCGTCCTGGGACCATCGCCCTCCGCCTGAGATGACTCCTGGTGGCCCCCCGCCCTGGGCACCACTCCCAAGCCAACAGACCACGCACGCAACCTGGGCTTCATCCTGGACTCCTCCCTCTCAATGACCAGACAAGTCAACGCCGTCTCCACATCATGCTTCAACACCCTACGCATGCTCCGCAAGATCTTCAGATGATTCCTGACCGAAACCAGGAAGACGGTCACCCAAGCACACTGGCTCCCCGTCAGCAAGAGGATCACGTTCAGGCTCCTCACCCACGCACACAAGTCTCTCCACGACTTGGGCCCCAAGTACCTCAACGACCGCTTGACCTTCTACACGCCCAGCTGCCAGCTACGTTCTACAAGCCTTCCCCTCGCCGCCGTACCACGCATCCGAAGAGCCACCGCCGGAGGTAGATCCTTCTCCTACCTGGCAGCCATGTCTTGGAACTCCCTCCCTATCCATCTTTGGCTGACTCAGGACCATCTCGCTTTCAGGAGACAACTCAAGACCTGGCTGTTCGAGCAATAGCGGACACCTTCCCCCAAGCGCCTTGAGACCTTGCCGGGTGAGTAGTGCGCTATACAAATGTTATGATTGATTGATTAATTGACCGCCTGTAATTCCCTGTTACATGCGCTAAGAGCACATCCTAGACATCAAATCAAATCTATCCCTTATTGTGAAATGTTAGGGTCAAGACGAAACTGTAGTGACGATGACCACTTACAAACATGCATTTTAGACATGAAGAAAAGATTTATTCTAAGGGGTTACAAACCCAAGTACATTGCGCAAGCAAAGAATCGAGTCATGAGAATAAAGAGAAGCACATTACTTAAACCTAAGGGGAAAAAGAAAGAAGAAACAGGACCAATAAGGTTGATTACTGAATATACTGAGATCAATACTACATTACGTAAAAGTCTTGTAAAATATTGGCACATATTACAAGCAGATAATACGTTGAAAGAATTTGTAGGTGATAAACCACTTATTACATTTAGGTACGCTACTTAGTCCCAGCTACCTGATAACAAGGTTTACACCCTCTTGGCTATCAGAATTATCAAAAGTTTTTTTTAGATGTGGCAATTGTGGGATGTGTAGATTTGCGGCACATAAGATGACAATATTCAAGGACAGTAAGGGTAAAACTTATACTATTTTGTCAAACATTACCTGTGTAACTAAATATGTAATATATATCATTAAATGTAAATGCTCAAGAAGATATGTAGGAAGCACTATAAGAGCATTAAAAGATCAAGTAGGAGAACATATGAGAGCAAATTAAGAATAATGATTGTAGGTATCCAATCGCAGAGCATGTACGCACCTGTAAAGACCAGGGACCAGTTAAAGCATTTATATTTTATGGTATCGAACAAGTCAAGCCAGATCCATGTGGTGGCAACAGGGAGTTGAAATTGCGGAGGCATGAAGTACGTTGGATTATGCGTTTGCGAGTAGTAGAAGAAGGACTTAATTTCGATCAGGAATTGCAATACTTTTTGGGAGATTAAATGGGCTGAGGCACTTGGTGCCATTGAGACTCAGACTCATATACTGTGATGAACGAGAAATCATGTTTAATGATTAAATTTTTATCTTTGTATTAAAACTTAGCCATAACACTGTGGCATTGAAACATAACAATTTGGGTAAGATTGCATGAAACCAATCGGGGGTTAAGAATATCATAATATGGTGTATTCATAATTAGTTGTTAAAGTTGGAGTTGACAAAAAAAAAGAAGTGTTTTTATACTACAATGCGTAAATATACAAATGCTTTATACTAGTATTTATAAGTAGGCTTAATATCTAGGTAATAGGCTGTAGCGGAGATTGGCATGTTACATACTGATGTTATAACCGAATATACATATTTGCAATTTTCTCATCGATCGATTTGGATACTCTAAGATGGCGCGGATTTAGAGGCGGGTTCAGTCCTCTTTCGTTGTTCATGGTCTTTTTCGATATCCAGGCTTGCCGCGAAATTGGCGGGGTCTCAGAACCAGGTAGACGCGAAGGGCGAGGCGGAAAGGTATGAGCCACAAGATAATGTGAAAGATGGCATTATTTACCGCACAATGCCACTAAACTTGTAATTTACTCTGAAATCTGATTATTTTCAGATTTCTCGTACTCCGGGAATCTATTAACGTATGCGACGGTGATACTGGGTCCGTCGATTTGGATAAACAACAGAAAACGAATGGTGTGGAGATAATTGTCTCAAAGACTAAATTACTGAATGTAAGTTTATTCAGTTTATTTCGGGATTGAAGTTAATGTAACTAGGGAGACAGTATGAGCATGATAATTTTATTCAACACTTCGCTGATTTGAGGTGTCATATTATATGCTGATAAGTAGGATACATGTTGGGAGAAGCTCAGAAATTAGTATTCAGGAACTAGAGTGCATTATTCTGCTAGAGCCGGCAACTAGGTGTTATAAGGACGATTAGTGCGATGAACATTATCCTTTTTCTTACGATCTAAATATAACAATATTGATCGACCGAGGTAGAGTAATGAGAATATATATTTCTCTTTTTTTTGTATAACAGCTGAGGATAGCGATTGCGTTTTTCACTGTGAAGGAGCAGGATCATTTGAAATAAACTTGAGACTTAAAATGGAAGAATAGATGTTTGTGGTGGACACTGCAAGTAGAGGTAAGGCTTTACTTATTTGGGTCTGTGTAGTACAGAGAGCGACTAGGTAGATTCATGCCTCCGTGGTTCCATGCCCTAACTTTCATGTTACTGGTTTGATTTTCAGAAAACTGCTTTTCTACAAATTTCGCAAGGTATTATAGAGAAATTTTATTTCTTACTTAATATTTTGGGGTACCAATTTTTATTTAATAGATTAAAGCTGCACTAATGGGCAGGAACAATGGATTCACGAGGTGCCCCGTGTACATAAGCTGTACGGTCAATACTACTTTTATAATAGAATGTTAATAACTTTTCCTTTTGGAGCACTTGATAGAGTACTCCCCTATAGAAATTCACATAGGTGATTTGTTTGAATTTTAAGTAGTCATTATGAATATGTTGGTATATATACAAATTGGTGAATTTTATGTATTACTTCCAGCCCTGAGGAAGTCGTGGGGACACACCCCGATATGATGAAACGCATTGGCACAAGGGAGTGGAAGACTGTGACCCAGACTTAAGAAATAAAAGACAAAGACAAGCACAGAACTTTTGTTTACATTTACCTCACAGTTTAGATTAGCTACTCGGCTTCAAACGTCATCATGGGAGGAAATAAGCTGCAGAAAAAACATGTTTGCCCTTTGAGTCTCCGTACTCTGCACTTTGTTCTTTCGTCAATCCCTTTGATCCTTGTTCTGGCTAAACCACAGATAACACATTGAAGATCCTCTGCTTTCTGTTCAGTTGTTGGAGGTGGACATGGGGAAGCCATCGATCTTCTAAGTGGAAGGACATGGGGTTCGGTTGTCATCGCCTTCTCAAAAGACTCGGATTATGTTGTGATTTTTTAATTTCTGCTATTTTTTGACAAATTTTTCCAGGGTTTTAGCATTATATGGGACATGTAGCACTTGTTGTTACAATGATAAAATATTTGACCCTTTTCACCTATCAGTTTCAATCTTTTGTGAACCTCGTCTTGCCGTATTTCTGCTGCATCTCGAACTCTTTACTGTCCATCTGCCATTGATTTTAGCTTTTCTTTTGGATTAGTTTGGCATATTACACATTTTTCTTTGAAGGAGTCCTCAGATTTTGTAGTTAGCAGCACTTTGTCAGGAGGTAAAGATCATCTGCTACCACCTGCTTCACTCATGTTTACGAATCTGAATCAACGGAAACCCTGAAACAAAAACAATATTGAAATAAATTGCTAATATGACGGCCAAAACAAATCAGTTTAGAGTAGCCATTTTGGAAAATGGTGGAAGGGTTGCTCTCTGAGAAGTTATTTTCTGTCTCTAAGTATATAGGTCTCATGGTTCCTGAAATATTACATCACTGCAACACATCTGGCATTTGTAAAAAGTAATCCAGACAAATTGGGCCCAGATTAACAATTTATACCCAAGCTAATTTAGGGCCAGATGTAGGTAAGTATATTTTACCGATTCATAAATACCGAATTTTACCGATTCGGTATTTATGAATCGGTAAAATAGAAGGGGGGAGATGTAGAAAGAATCGGTAATTGAATTGCCGATTCTGTAAGAATCGGTATTTACCGAATCGGTAAATACCGATTCGGTAATGCCCATTGATTCCTATGGGCATTGAAGCCTATAGGAATCAATGGGCATTACCGAATCGGTATTTACCGATTCGGTAAATACCGAATGTTGCAAGGGTGCAGGGGGTGTCACTTTGACACCCTCCAGCACCCCGATTCCAGGCATGTGTGACATGTGGCACACAGACATGCCCTTGTCTGTCTCATGCCATAGGTGTGCATGCACACATGTGCATGCACACCTGGAATCGGTATTTTACCACCCAATTGGATTGGGTGGTAAAATACCGATTCGGTAAGGCCTGTGGGACTCAGAAGAGTCCTACTTACATCTCAGAATTACCGAATCGGTAAAAATACTGATTCGGTATTTTACCGATTCGGTAAATTTACCGATTGGGTACATTTACCGAATCGGTAAAATAGGCCACCTGCATCTGGAATAGGCATTTACCGGTCAGACACGGCCAAATCGGCCGTTACCGGGCCCTATTTTACCGATTCGGTAAATTTACCGAATCAGTAAAATACCAAGTCGGTATTTTTACCGATTCGGTAACTTGCAGATGTAGGTGGGACTCTTCTGAGTCCCACAGGCCTTACAGAATCGGTATTTTACCACCCAATCCAATTGGGTGGTAAAATACAGAATCCAGGTGTGCATGCACATCTGTGCATGCACACCTGTGCCATCTGACACACAGACATGCCCTTAGTGGGGAAGTGTGGCTCAGTGGTTAGAGGCGGCAGACCCGGAAGCTGAGATCGGCTGTGGACCAGGGTTCGATTCCCCGCCTCGGCGGGTCTCGGGCTCAAAATTCCACAGAGTCGACAATTCTCGCTCCGGTGCCTACTCGACTCACGGGGTCACACTCTGCGACTCTGGGCAATAGCTTGCTTAATCTCCACTATGGCCCCTCGCGGCGGGATGCCTGGCTTTCACCTTGT
Source organism: Lissotriton vulgaris (assembly GCF_964263255.1). Lineage (NCBI taxonomy): Eukaryota > Metazoa > Chordata > Amphibia > Caudata > Salamandridae > Lissotriton > Lissotriton vulgaris. The sequence goes on along the minus strand of NC_141695.1, from coordinate 109,373,842 downwards.
GGATACCCGGCTGGGGTATCTCACAGGGGAATACCAGGACGGGTTCCCTAAGCAAGCGCCTTGAGACCCCTGGGTTAAAGTGTTGCGCTATATAAATCGAAACACATTCACATTCACATGTGTGTCACATGGCACACAAGCCTGTAATTGGGGTGCTAGAGGGTGTCAAAGTGACACCCTCTGCACCCTTGCAAGAATAGATAATTACCGAATCTTTAAATACTGATTTGCTATTCCACATTGATTCCTATGGGCTTCAAGGCCCATAGGAATCAATGGGGGATACTGATTCGGTATTTACAGAATCGGTAAATACCGAATCTTATAGATTCGGTATTTACCGATTCAGAATTACCTACATTTCCCCCCCTCTAATGTACCACTTAAATACCGAATCGGTATGATTCGATATTTTAGAAGTGGTAAATTAGAATTACCTACATCGGGCCCTTCATAGTGATTTGTATTATAATGGCAAGCAGAAAATGATTGGCCTAGTTTGGAAAATGTGAAGCAACAGAATGCATTTCACTTTTTGGCAGACAGTGTGGGAGCAAAGAAAAAAAGATACAGCTTGTTCACACTAGATTACAGTTGCGCGGAAATGGCCAAAACCACAATGAGGTGTGAAAAGCACAATCGCTGCAAGATGACTTCCTGCATTTTGTGGGTCGGGGTAGATTGTGAACACTGTTCCAAACAATTACCGGCCTCATCTAATTTATAATTGTTTTAGTTTCACCTGTAGTTACAGCTGCTGCAACAAACTGAAATCTGCTGGTGAAAAAGGTCTGCCCCAAAAGGAGGAATTACTGGGAAAATCGGACCAGAAATTACATTTTCCTTGTTAATTTTTCATTTGCTAGTAGACCTTCCTGGTCCAACTCAGAATGGGCTGGATTTTCCCCACCCCTGGATTTACATGTACTCCAGTGACGATAACTGCAGGGGTGGGGCTAATCTGTTCAGTTTCCAGTGCACTCACAATGGGACCAGGGCAAATGTAAATGCTGCATTTGTGATCAGTGGTGGAGAGCAGAATTGATCCCCATTCTGTGGAACCGGATGTGTGCTAGAGTGGGTCCCATGCTCTCCATGCCACTGGAGTCAAGCTATCCTGGCTGATGCTGGCTGAAAGCCCGAAACCAATCCCAGGATGCTTGTTTACACTAGTCCAGGGAGGACCGGGCCTGGCAGCTCGGGCTGGACTGTTTCCATTGGGAGCAAGGTCAAGACTGATTTGCATATGGCTGGGTCCAAACTAGAATGGCATGGTGAGCAAAAAATTATGGATTTATGCCCAGATCTCTGTATTGGGGTGAATTTATGACATTGTTCTGCATTCTGTCCATCAAATGTTCTTTTTGCATTTTTCACCCAGAGTGGGACAGGTGTGCCCAGACGTGGGTCCTGTGCTCTCCAGGCCACTGGAGTCAAGCTATCCTGGCTGATGAGGGCTGAATGCCCAAAACCGGTCCTCAGATGCTTGTTTCCAGTCCAGGGAGGACCTGGCCTGGCAGTTTGGGTTGCACTGTTTCCATTGAGTGCTGGGTCAAGACGGATTTGTGTATGGCTGTGTCCAAACTGGAATGGCATGGTGAACAAAGAAACAATGGATTTAGGCCCATATCTCTGTACTGGGGTGAATGTATGACATTGTTCTGCATTCTGTCCATCAATTGTTCTTTTTTCAGTCAACATGGGGAGCATGACTTGCACGTCCCCTCATATCTAGTTAGAACAAGTTTGCCGATTAGGGACAGGTGCTGTCAGTGATAGATAAAAGTCAGTGGACCAGAGTCATAAAAATGTAGTAAATCTTCACTCCAATTATTCCTACAAGCAGGTTTACATTTTCTAAGTTCTGTTTTTCACAAATGTGGCCAGCCCTTTTCTGGAGTAAATTGCCAACCATTCCAAGAGAGGAGTTTGTGAGTGCCCTAAAAAAAACTCTCAAGGCAAACCATGCTTGATCAGCCTACTCGCCACCCAGTGGTGGGGTTTATTATTGTAAAATTGTTCCTAGTTGCAGAGGAGAATTCTAGAAGGAGGAAATCTATTTACTCCTACTAAGCATCTTTCTATGAATACCTGACAAGCATACATGGAGCCAATGTTGTCCATAAACATGCGCTTATGAATGTAAATGGTGTTGTAGATTGGATCCAGAATGATACTGACTACTAATACAACAGAAATGTCCTGAAAATTAACTTTTATTTTTAAAAAAATTAATCTTTTTAATGTTTTTAGTTAAACCAAGAAATTGAGGAGAAAAGAGAAATCACCCTGTATCAATAAATGAATCAAGAACCACTGAGCAGCATGGTAGAGATCAGTAAGTAGGCACGAACGTGGGCACCCTTTAACCATTACCAGTGACAGAGAGTCAAGATGGGGCTCTGTCCTTTCGGATTATTCACAATACTGAGTCCAGGGCACCCAGATATGTTTCCTGGCACATATTCTTGCTTTACACAATGATTCTTCAAAGATGGTGGAGTGGTTCATACCCCTTAGCCGCTCCGTAATCTTTGTTGGGTATTTATCTTTCCACCTCTGGGTGCCATCCCTCTTGGTCGACTGGTACACACCCAATCAACACTGTGTGCTGTTCCCAGTGGCTGTCCCATACCATCCAATAATGCCCAGAAGAGTCACCACAGGGTCTAGATTGACGGTACTGCTCAGCACCTCCCCCAAGATCCCATGTACCCATCTGCTATAATGCACAATAAGAGGACATTCCCTTATAACCTGTAGAAGCGTTTTATTTGGATTGGGTAATCTGAAACATGAAGGGTTCAGAGCCCTCTCCATGCGCCAAAGCCTAGAAGGCTGATTGTACACACAATGGAGTCTAGCAGATATCATCAGGATTCTGAGGCCATAACATATGGCTCTAAAAGTTTTAGCTCCATCCAGAATGCTGCGTCTTCCCTATCCCCAGAGTTCCAATCATTCAGAGGGACCAAGTTGTAGGCCCAGTGGGATGCCTAACTATCATGAGCTAATTGCATATGCACTTGATGAAAGAGATTTAAAGGGCTCCTCCTCCTAACAGAAAACTTCTCACCAGGAACTGTAGATTTTGGAAAAACAGTGGTGATTGGGAAAAAGGGCACTATGGTAAGTAGGAGCGATGCCCAGCCCTCAAAGTCTTCATTTGTATGCCGGAGCAACATGGGGACATTCAGATACCTAGTCCTGTCCATGGATCTGCTGTCCACAACCCCATGTACTTAAAGGACCCGTCTGCATTAGTTACCAGTAGATAGCGTGGGACAGATGGGGGATCCCCCTGTAATGAGATGTTTACTGTTTAATCCCAATTCACCCTCAGTTTAAGGCATCTCTAAACACACCTAGCATATGGATGAGTCTGTGCAGAGAAGCACAAGGTAGCTGAAAATACAGCAGAAACTGAACCACATTAAAGGCAACTCTGTCCTCCTGTCCAATCAGCCAACAGAAGCCACAAAGCTTTGCATCACGCCGGAACCACTGCGACAGGACTTCCATTACTATGGTGAAAAACAGCATGGAGAGCAGGCAACCTTGTCATTGGCCCGCTCTATGAAAACTAATGTTTTATTGTAGAAAACTGTGAGAAATCGAAAAGGTAAGAAAAGGAGATCGGTGTTTTTATGTTTTGCATAATAAACATAACAATCATCCAAATTAATGGGGTGATTATAATGGCGGGTGGCGGTGGCGATTCGCCCGCCATCCTAACTTGATTTACCTCCGTCATATTACCATGGCGGGGATATTGCGGTGGATGCAGAGTCCGTCCGCCGCTTTTCCGTGGGTCGGCAATCGTTACGATTGCCGGCCGGGCGGAGCTGAGGCATTACATGGTGGCGTTGTTTGGAAGGCACCGCCATCCATATTATGATGCTTGGTTGAAAAGGCCTTTCCTTGGCAGCAATGGGAAAGGCTGGTGGGGATGCGCTTTGGGGGCCCGTTGAGGGCCCCCAGGGGGATGGGCAGGTTGGGGGTGCACTTGGGGGTACCCATGGTACCCCCCTGTATTCCCATGCACAAGGAGGCAGGCACTGCGTGGTGCCTGCCACGTTCCTCATGGGAATGCACAACATGTCAATTTGGCATGTCAAATTTTCGGACTGCGACCGCCAAGGTGGCCGTCGCAACATAATCAGCAGTGTGGGACCGCCACACGTATGGCGGGCGGTCCCACCACTGCAGGGATGGCGGGCGTACTGAAGTCCACTCGCCATCCTAATGGGCCCCAAAATGTTCTAAGGTAATGTTGTTTGTTTTCCACAATACTGCGGGGAATGAGATTTTAATATCTTTTATGATCAATTTGATAACTTATCTCATTCGTCAATTTTGGATCGCTTGTTTTCTGTCATTGAGTAAAAGACAGCCCCTGCATAAGTTAGATAAACCCCATAAACTGACGCAACCCTGAAGAACCACTTACAACTGATGAAGTTTAAAGTTTTAATATACAATTAAGAAAAGTTGCAAATACAATCCTCTCAGGATAAAATTCAATCAGTATACGAAAGAATACAATTACTATCAACTCCAAATCTCTTCAGATTATAGCATCGACTCAATGTGGTCCCGTTGCGTCATCTATAGAAAGAGAAAAATAATCAAGTTAAATCTGTCCCTACTCTATACTAAGTGACATCCCTACTTCGCAAGTTTCTAGTACCCTAAAAAGGTGTCAGCAGTTTGACTCCCTAAGAAGTTCAAACTCTCTTAGCCTCTAAAGGTAACTTAAGTTTAAGAAGCAGTACCCTCTCTGCCTACCCATCCGCTCTCTAAGGGTCCTCGGCCTACTGCTCTCTTGCGCTCTGATCTTTCTCAGCGCATCTGCTCAAGTCATCTGCTCTTTCTAACTTGCCTTCGCTCTGTTCTCGCTGAGCTCTTGCTATCTTCTCCCCGGGGTGCTGTCCCTAAAATACACAATCACAGTGTGGGTGGAACGCCCCTTCGACGCCCACCACGGACTTTCCCCCATGATGTCATTTTCTAGCTCTTTCCATGGCTTCGTCTCTTCGCGTCGTTCGTTAAGTTGACCTTTCTCCTTAGACGCCATCTTCGTCTTCCTGCTGGTGACTTCATTCAACTTTACCTTTGACACTTTCGGAGCAAAATCTATCACCTTATCAGAACTTTACTCTTTATGACTATGTATGTAACCTTTCTTGGTCCTGTGAATGGTCATTTCAAAACAAGACTCAAATTCCAATCGTCTCCTCTCATGTTTAGGCAATAAACTTCGTCCGACATTTGTCACCTTAAATCTAACAAGAACTAGACTCCTTGGCTCGCACATTCAAGTGAAGGCTATTCACGACTCCTGTGAGCCCACTAAATTACCAACAGCGGACTACACTCCTTCGAACCCTTGGTCAGTCAGGTTATAATCACAAATGACCTAAAACTCTTCTAACATTCCTACAAACTTCTTCTACACAGTATAACCTTTAACACACATTTATATATGATCGCATTTAGCAAATCCCTTTGCTTATGTGTGAATACATTTTACATAGAATACAAATTACGTAGAATATAACTTTATATTCTCATTTGTTACATCGTTATATATGCTCTCTCTGCACATTTCTCCATGTTACATTTCTCGCCATTTCTGCATTTAAAGTTACACACGTACATGAATTCTACTTTGCACGTTCTTCTGTTAGTGAGCATTTCTACACATTTCTACATTAGCCCACTACGTATACGGGCCTTCTAAATCTAATGCATTCTAAAGTGAATACAGAATACGTTTCCTATATTACTTTGGTCACATCTGTTAACTTTATACTATAAGCGTCATCTTCACGTTCGATATACATTTCATTCCTACGTTATACAATATGCTTCTAAATATGACTCGGATATACGTTTTATTCAAATTGCGCTCTCTCAGTTCCCCCCTTTGATGACTTTTAGGAGTCATCACAAAATGCAATTTGAATAGCACCTTTAAACAGAACTAGTTACATCATTTCCTCTTTTCATCATTTCAAGTGCTCTCAAACTTTTATACTGTTGATCTTGTAAAGCAGCTAATCTCCTTTCTTGCTCTCTCATGGATCTTTGTAACCGGTTCGTCCTATACCATTTATATAGTTTCACAAATCCTAACAATGTGATTATGCAAATTAATACTATTAATACTGGTTTTAATATATACCATACAATGCTTTTACCAAGGTTGGCAAACCAACTTCCAACCTTTCCTACTCCATGACCTACTTTTTCCCAAACATTTATTTTTGTCAAATCTTCGATTTCTTGATGAATCTGTGTAATGTTTCTTATGACCTTCTCAAGTGGTTTTGAATTATCAGGAATATAAGTACAACATTCCTGGACCTTCAAAGCCTTGCAAACTCCGCCTTCTTTTGCTAATAGCACATCAAGAGCAAGTCGATTCTGAAGAACCATTGCTCTAATCGATTGCATCTCACCTTCTATTAGCATTAATGACCTTGCAGTACTTGCAGACAATCTATCTACGACTGTAGCTAGTCTCCTGATCTTAACATCGTTAAGTATTAAACCTAACATAGGAAACATCGCTCCAAATACGTCTCCTACTACTTCTGCATCTCCTACTTCTCTTTTCGTTCTTGTCGAAGCCTTTCCTTCTACGATCGCTAAATCCTTTGCATGATATATTTTGGGGAAGACAATTGCCAAGTAACACGAACCATACCAATTGTCAGGCAGTTTTACATAGGCATTTCTTCCGCATACAAAATATACATTAGGAATCACTTGCATCTCCTTCATGAAATCTTTCGTGTAGTACTCTAATCGAAAAGCATGTTCGCAATTAACTTCACCTACAAATACCCTCTCATAATATGTCTTGCTTCGAGTTAAACATAACTTTCCTTTCTGCGTTCTATCCAAAGCTATTGGACCATTGCTCCCTTTCTTTTTATGTGCCTTTTCTTCTTCGGTCCAGTCAGTTTTCCACTGTCCTGACATTTTTAGAATCTTCTGTCTTCTGTATCGGTCATCTACTTGTCCTATGAACTTTTTCTCAATCTCTGACACCTTGCAAGTCAGATTATTTCTGCGTGCGTATGATGTATCTAATGTATCCCAAGGAAGAAAGAATTTGGCTAGTCTATCCTCCTTTTTGTAATAGTCCCACTTATTCATTTGTTTATAATTCGGAACTTCAGGCAGTACCGAATCATAATTTGAAAAGTAGTACTCAAATCCTTCTCTACCATAAAATATACTAAGCAGTAAACTACATGTTATCCCATAAGTCAATGGGAGATGATGATATCGGATGCCCTCATCTACAGAAGCCGGCAATTGCATACAAACGTAGCAATCTTTGGCCTCCATGGCATCGATATACTCATATAATAGTTTAGCATATGCGTTTGACCTAAAGTTTCCCTGTGACTCGTCTACGTGTAATCTACGAGCTTCATCTGCCAGTAACGCCTTTTCACGAATAACATTGCTCTCCTCCTTCTTCCCATCAAGAGCAGGTTTCAAAGTCGTTACAGGTTTTACGTCTACTATTTCTTTATCACTTTCATGTCCTATTATGTATGATATTGTCACTACTGTAATTATGAGAAAAATTACTACTGCTATTAGTGTACCTATTATGCATTTAGCTTTTCGGTTTGGGTTGCCGTTCTCCATGTTATCAAACAGCGTAACTCCTTCTTTTGCGAAAAAGTTTTTCTTTTCTTTTCCAGTCTTTGCTTTATTTACTTTATTTTCTTCTCAGTTTGTAAAGTGCTCTTTATCAACAAAGTCTCTTTTCCGCAACAATGTCTCTTTATCTTTAACAACAGACAACCCTAACCCTTCTCCGTCCTCTAAATGTAATCCCTAATTTTATTCTTCTTTCCACTCGGCGCTAGGTTATCTTCTTCTTTATAACTTATATACAAAAGTCTTTATACATCAACAATTATTCTCGTACCTGCAGCTTTCACAACAAGTTCCAATAGTTCAAAACGAATGACTTTTTCTTCTTCTTCCGGAATTTGATGACCAAAAGTCGGAAACTGTAATCGATTTAGCACTAGATCTTTGATCCGACTCAAGTATGGGGGTATGGGAAGTGTGAAAGTCAGTAATCCCTCAGTCTCGAGTCCAGGAGTCAACATCCATATCTCCACTGCCACAAATGGATCGTGATTGATTACTTTCACTTCCTTCACTCTCCCAGATTTCTGTCCCCAAGACATCTGCTAGATAAGTCCACTCTGGGGTGGCGTACCTTCTGCAGGGCACACGTACCCTTCTCGATCTTCTTGGACTCTCAGTTCCTGAGTCTGCAGTTTCCTCCTCTTGATCCGATTCTTCAGAGATTGGGACAAGGGTTTTCTCCGGTTGTGCTTTTAAGCTTGGCCTCCCTCTTCTCTCTGGCCAACTAGCTTCGTCACTCCTTGTCCTCCTGCTCCTCGTTCTTGGACTTGTCTCTTGGTCACTCTCAGCTTGTTCAGTATCTGATTCGATCTCCCAGTTACTTTCTTCTTCTGAGGCGACTTCGGTCTCACTGGTGTCCTGACCTTCGTCGACCTGTTCTGACACAGTCTCAGCCTCTTCAATCACCTCTACAGCTTGGCTTTCCCCCTCTGTGGCTTCTCCGCTTTCCGCTGGATTCTCATCCGAGAGAGGAGCTGTTTCTTCTAGAGGTGTTGGCACTCTTCGAGTGTGTGAAGCATGTATCCAATTTGGCAGGCCTCCACACTTCACTGCAGTGTTCGTGAAAAGTATGACTTGAAACGGTCCTCGCCAACGCACGTCTAAGCAGTTCTTCCTGACATGCTTTTTCACCAAAACCCAGTCTCCCGGACTCAGGTCATGGCACAAGTCTTGTGCTGATGGAACCTCTGCAGCCTGGACCTGTAGGGACACAGAATTAATGGCATCAGATAGTCCCTTGCAGTAGTCCAAGATCAAGTCGTCGGTGATGTTCAATAACGCTGCAGTCGGAACCGATGGCAATCTCATAGCTCTCCCCATTAGCACTTCATGTGGAGAGAGGCCTGTTTTTCTATCTGGTGTACTACGTATGCTCATAAGAACCACTGGTAGTGCGTCTGGCCAACTCAGGGATGTTGATGAACAAACTTTGGCAAGTCTGGACTTAATTGTGCTGTTGATTTGCTCTACAATCCCTGAAGCTTCTGGTCGATAACTGCAATGGAGCTTCTGATCGATACTCAAAGCTGAACATAGCATCTTCACTATTTCGCTGTTGAAATGAGTTCCTCTGTCCGATTCCAAAGAGGATGGCACCCCAAACCTCGGTATCAACTCTCTAAGTAACAGTTTTGCTACTGTAAGTGTATCGCATCTACGTGTAGGGTAAGCTTCAACCCATCCAGAAAATATACAGACAATCACTAAAACGTATCTGAGTCTGTTGCATTTAGGCATTTCTATGAAATCAAGCTGCATCCTATTGAAAGGTCCCCCAGACCTCCCAATGTGACTCAATGTGACTGGTGTTCTCTTTCCTACGTTTAGTTGCTGACAGATTGCACATCGCTGACATACTGCTTCTGCCGCTACTCTAAATTTAGGATTAAACCACGTTTGTCTGAATACTCTCACCATGGCATCTCTACCTATGTGTGCTGATCCATGCAATTTCCTTGCCATTGGACTAACAAGTTCATTTGGTAAAACTGCTCTCCCATCGGCAGAGATCCAAAAGTTCATCTCGCTTCTAGTACAACCAGCTGTTTCCCAACTCTTTTTCTCATCTTCTGGTGCATTTTCCTGAACACCCCTTAGCTCATCCCACGTATCTACAGTATCTAACAACATTGTCAATTCAGTTCTTTCTTGGATTCCCCCCACTTTCACATCAGTGTGAGAATATCCCTGTTCTGCGCAGTAACGCGCTACTTCATCCGCATAGCGGTTACCTTGTGACACAAAGTCTACATTTTTCGTATGCGCAGCACATTTGACAACTGCAATAGCTGTCGGGCCTTGCAATGCCTCTAACAATAGTCTCACGAATTCTCCATTCCTAATGGGAGAACCCGAGGAGGTCATGTAACCTCTTTGAGACCATAACTGCCCGTAATCGTGAACTACCCCGAAACCATACTGGCTATCGGTGTATATGGTGACTCGAATGTTGTTACCTGCTAAACAGGCACGCGTCAAAGCAATAATTTCAGCTACCTGAGCGGAATGTACTCCTTCCAGGCAAGCGGCTTCTACAACTCTGGTAATTGTACAAACTGCATAAGCTGCTCTCAGCTGACCAATATCGTTTCTTACACATGAACCATCGACAAAGAAAATTTCATCGGGGTCAGTCAATGGCTCATCTACGATATCTAGTCTCGGTTTGGTGCATAGTTCAGTCACATCAAGGCAATCATGATCTGTACAAATTTCATCATCCACATCATTTGGAAGTGGCATCAAAGTTGCAGGATTCAAGACGGAGCATCTCTTTAGGGTCACATTCTCGGCAGCCAATATGACCTGCTCGTAGCGTGTGAGCCTGCTATTCGTCAGATGCTGAGTCTTAGTCCTGGTCATTAACAATTCCACAGAATGCGGTACATACACCACTAACTGATGTCCCATTACCACGCTTTCAGAACGCTCAATGCTGACACCCGTTGCAGCAACGGATTTGAGACATCCGGGCAACGCTGCGGCTACTGGATCTAATGTAGCCGAAAAATACGCAACTGGCCTACGCGCATCTCCATGAATCTGGGCCAAAACTGCTAAAGCGCATCCCTCTCTTTCGCAGCAGTAAAGCAAAAATGGTTTTGTGTAATCCGGCATTCCTAAAGCCTGGGCGCGACATAAGTCCTCCCTCAGCTGCAAAAACGCCATCAAACAATCTTTGTCCCATGGTACCGGATCACTCACTCCTTTGTGCGTCAGTTGTAATAGCGGTTTTGCCTTCAGTGAGAAGTTGGCTATCCACTGTCGACAATAACCGACCATGCCTAGAAACATCCTGACTTCTCTCTGTGTTTTAGGCGCGTTCATTTTCATAATCGCCTCTATTCTGTCTGGAGACACCTTCCGTTTCCCCTTTTCAATCCTGTGGCCCAAGTATTGCACTTCGGTAAGACAATATTGCAATTTACTTGGAGACACCTTATGCCCATTCTCGGCCAAGTGATTTAGTAAGGTGATGGTGTCTACTCTGCAAGCTTCCTCAGTTTCTGATGCAACTAGGAGGTCGTCTATGTACTGGACCAGAATCGACTTCTTGGGCAGTACTAGACTTTCAAGATTTTTCTTCAGTAGCTAGTTAAAAATCGATGGGCTTTCTGTATACCCCTGAGGGATACGACACCATGTTAAAACGCGATCTTCCAGCTTAAAAGCGAAAAGATACTGGCTCTCTTCATCTAAAGGAATCGAAAAGAAAGCCTGGCACAAATCTATCACGGTGAACCATTCAGCTTGGAACGGTATCTGAAACAATATCACTGATGGATTCGGTACCACTGGACAACATGAGACAACAATATTATTAATCTTTCGAAGATCCTGCACTATTCTGTATTTTCCACTAGGCTTCTGTAAACCCATAATCGGGGAGTTACATGGACTACCCACGATCTCCTTCAGTATTCCCTGTTTAATCATGGATTCGATCACAGGCTTTATTCCTGCAATCGTCTCCGGTGTCAACTTGTACTGTGGTGTTCTTGGATACTCGGCATTGGGTCTTACCATGATCTTTACTGGTTCTACCCCTTTGATCAATCCTATTTCTTCTCCAGTAAAATCCCACACCTCAGCTGACACTTTCTCCCTCAAGTCCTGTGGAAGCTCCCCCACTGTTAAGGTAGGATATAGTTCCACGCATTCATGCGAGTTTACAACCTTAAAATCGGCATCTTCATCGTTGGTCTGCACTTCTACTCCTTCAGGTGTGCAGTGTATTGTGCAATTCAGTTTACACAACAGATCTCTTCCTAGTAAACACACCGGGCTAGAATCACAGATCACAAACTGATGTTCGTCACTGTAATTCCCTATCTTCACTGACACTGGTTCCGTCAGAGGATTCGTCATCCTCTTGTTTGCGACTCCTACCACCTGAATCATCTCTCCTGATATCGGCAGACCTGGGACTACCGCTGATCTCAACGTGGATCTAGTGGCTCCCGTATCCACCAAAAAGGTCGTAGGACATCCAGCTACTTCGGCCTCTACGTATGGTCCTCTCTGATCTACTTCCAGGGCTGCCCCTAAAGTACAGTCTTCTTCCCTATTCACACGTTGCCCTGTAAGAGGATCAACGTAGTAGCATTCTTCTCCTCCTACGAACAATGGCATTTGTCTATAGGTTTTCCCTCCATTTGCAATGCGAGGCGGTTGAGGAAACGGGGCTCGAGGAGTCTGAGTCCCCCCTTTGATAAACTTTCCCTTCGGGACTGTTGCTCCCTTAACCACGTTGTTCTGTACCTCTTCCTCCTCCTGTTCTAATTCCCCTGTCTCAATATTATAAGGACACTCGCGTCTCCAATGTCCCACCTCGTTACACTGATGGCACCTGGTTGTCCTTTTCAGTGTTGCGATATCTATTCTCGGTCTTGGTCTTTCTTCCTCATCTCTGCTCTGGTTATTCTGTTTCTTTGCTGGTGTTCCTATTCCCTGTTGCCGCTGTCCACCCTTTCCAGCTGCTTGCATCTGTACTAACATCAGCTTTTCCTTAAGCTTCTTTGCCTTTGAATCTATCTCATCGCTACAGTATCTTGCATACCTCAGAATCTCATCCAAAGGTTTGTTTTGCCAACAGATCAAATGTTGTTGAATCATCAGGCTTATGTCTGGTCTAAATCCGAGAACAAACTTCGACACAAACTGTCCTATGTCTTTAGGATCCATTACGTCCAACCCACTGTACTGTTTAAATGCTTTCAGCAATCTCTCATAGAACTCGTGAACGGTCTCCTTAGGCTCCTGAGTTGTTCGATCTATCTTAACCCAATCTATGTCTTGCACCGGCACATTCTCTTTTAGCCATGTTATTACTCTCTCGTATTTTTCCATGACTCTGTCTGATGGACCGCCTGTCTGGGTATCTCTCGGAGGCTCACAAGCGGGCCATTCAATACTAAGTTTGCATGCCGTCCACAAATCTCCGGGTACCACGATATCGAACAAAGTGTTCACATCGATCCACAGTACCTTAGAGATTTTTACAAATCTCTCTACCTGCTTGTACCACTCCACGGGATTCTCTCTAAGCTTCGGGAAAGAATTAGTGAATGCCGCTAAATCCCCCCTACTCCAAGGTACATGAACGTAGTTTCCGTTCGCGATTTCTCGCAAAGGGAAAGCTTCCATTCGCATTAGATCTGTATCCTGAGACTTCACGAGTGTACTCCGTCTAACAGATCCCCTCTTGGACCATTTTTCCTCCCATCTTTCCAGATCTCTCCATATTCTAATACACATGATTAGTTCCCTTATGTGTACTCTTAGCCCAATCGTTCTACGCTCATCTAGATCCCGATCTGTGCAATTCAGCCTATGGTTGGCCTGTAAGGCTTTTGTTCGTGACATGTCTATCATATACTTTTCTGCTAATTCAGATAACTTTTCATGAGCTGCCCTTGCTTTTCGAGTAACATCCTTAGATAAAAACAATATTTCATCTGGTGCGTACAGCTCTAACCTCTCTATTGCCACTGTGCCGTCAATTATCTCATCCAAGTCTGATTTTAAACTCATTACATCTATGCGTCTTGCTCTTATTTCAGCTCTCAGTACGTCAGTCCTAGGTTGTTCTCTTACATCCCTCTCACCTCCACTATGCGCCCTACGCCTAAGCACAGGTGAGTTATGAGGAATTTTTCTTCCATCTCTTTGTTCCCACCTCTCTAGATCCCAAGCTTTTCCATCTTCCCTTGGGGTGTGGTGGAACAATGCTCCATCCCCCAACCCTACATTCCGTCTTTTCGGCTCAGTTTCTCCAGATACGAGATAGGATCCTCCATGCTGTTCTAAACCACTGTAACTTGCTTGCTGTCTGGTGTCGCTCAACAAACGATAAGGACCTTCATGGCTCTCCATGCTCCCGCGATCTCGTTCGTGATCACCGGATGTATGGCGAGACGTTTCGCGACTCCCTATATTCTCATGACTTCGTTCTTGATCACCGGACGCATGGCGAGACCCTTCGCGACTCTCCATGTTCCCGTGATTCCGTCCGTAATCACCGGAGACATGTCGAGACGTTTCACGACTCTCCATGTTCCCGTGATTCCAATGTTGCACATTTTCATCCGGGGTATGGTGTGTGCATCTGAAAGTATTTCGGTACTCCTGCGTCCTTCGTTCTCCCTCACTAAAGGTGACGCGAGGCACTTCCCCACACCCTGCACTCCTGTCGTTGCACGTTTGCCTATTGCCACTAATAGTAGGGCAAGTATCTCTCCTGCTTCCTTGACTCCCTCTCTCCTACTCCGGGCTGCTTTCGCCAGCTCCACAATGAGAGAGGATCTTGTTATCCTGGTCTCTCCACTCTGCTCCTGTTTCTAAACTTTTATTCCGAGCCTCTTCGGCAGTATCCCATTCTTTCAGATATTCCCTTAATTCCTTATAGGATTTCGGCTTCGGTCCCCTCAAATCCATTGATCCTCTTTGACCCCCTTGTTCTATCCAGGGACCCGTTGCGGAATCTAATGGGGTACTCCGACTCACTGGTGCTAGTATCTGCCTCTGAGGATTCATCGTGTTATTCCTATTCTCCATCTCCGCCCTTTCCCTGTCCCATCTTGCCTGTTCCTCCTGCTGGACCCCCTCTGGGTTGTAGATTGACACTATAGGGCCTATGGTAACAGGTACTTGTAGAGCGTCTGGCATTTGATACGATCTTGCATGCTGTGCTTCTGGCACCTTCTGGACCACGAATCTTCCTACTACTCTCTGTTCGGAACTAGATTGAAGTACTTCCTCGTCTTTCTTGGTATCCCACTCTGTTACTGGGATCGATTTATATTCCCCCCATCTAGCTCCGTCCTCCTGCTGTAGTACGGGACTTGCGATTTCGCTGTTATACGGAGGTGGTCTATCTGTTAGTAGTCTCTCCATCAGATCCTCCTCTGTCTCGCTATCCTCATCTTCTTCTAGAGGTTTCTTTTCTCCCGTAGCTTCTATCATGGTGAACAGTTTGTCTGCTTCTATCTTTTGCACTCTCCACTTCTTAGCTTCCTCATCCCATTTCGCATCCTGCACTGCCTTTACTGATCTTCTCACTCTTTCTTGGCGCCTTTTTAAATTTCTCTCGTGTGCTGCTCTAAACCATGCACTAAGTGCTTCGAACTGTGTTGGCCTCGGTAGAGGTCTCGCTGCAAGCATTACTGCTTTCAGTTGGTTCAACACTTCTAGCTTAAACGTTCCAAATCTTGGAAACGTCAGTTCTTTATTCCCTTCTGTTAGCCTATTCCACTCGGAGATCCACATTATCGAGTGTAAGCCTACATTTACTGCCATATGATAAGCTGGTGTGCCTTCTGGTGGAGCTTCTTCTCCAGCATATAAGTTTCTTCTATTTCTCTTAAAGATTGCTCTTAAACTCTTAAAGCACTTCATTTTTGGTAATCTACGATTTTCCTTATTAATTCTCTCCTTATTTACGTCCCGATGACAAACCACCAATCCCTGTGCGACTCTCGCTAATCAGCCTATCCCAACGCGGTTCTATGCCAACCGACCAATCTCAGCGCGGCTCTACGCTGACGTCACTCGTCCCCTCTGCAGCAGTTTCCTTTGTTTCTCAACTCGTCTCGCGGTCTTACATGCGTTTCATTCATACACCGAAAAATGACTACTTCCGTCCAAGCGATCACTTTTCTCTGACTGTACGGCCACAGTCTAACTGTAATTGTCACCTCAACTGACGAAACGTCTTCCTCTTACTGTCAGACGCTCGCCTCAACTGATAGGTTACTTACACACAGTAAACGTACGACCAGCATGCGTTTACTCATACACTCACTCAAACGCTCCCCCTATCATCGGTCTGCGGGCGATCAATGGTACCTCATGACCCCCTTTAAACGGTAGACAAATTACTCTGGGTGTTCGATACACCCGAACCACTTAAGCCCTCTCTGGACATAAGATTTTATCCGGTTGCGCGCGCTCACAACCTTCCCTCAATCACACTACAGGCATTCAACTCCGCTTGACATTACAACACAGGAACAACATAAAACACCGCAATCTTACAACGCATGACCCTTATACTCACTCTCGACCGACTCTGCTGCTTTTCTCTCGATGCACCGTCAGCACCTTCTTCGGCAGGGATTCCTCTTCTGGTCGTCGATGACTAGGGACCTTGGGGTAAACTAAACCTGACCTAGGTTGTCTTCCTCAAGAAGAAAACCATCTTTCTCTGCTACCAACTGCGGGGAATGAGATTTTAATATCTTTTATGATCAATTTGATAACTTATCTCATTCGTCAATTTTGGATTGCTTGTTTTCTGTCATTGAGTAAAAGACAGCCCCTGCATAAGTTAGATAAACCCCATAAACTGACGCAACCCTGAAGAACCACTTACAACTGATGAAGTTTAAAGTTTTAATATAAAATTAAGAAAAGTTGCAAATACAATCCTCTCAGGATAAAATTCAATCAGTATACGAAAGAATACAATTACTATCAACTCCAAATCTCTTCAGATTATAGCATCGACTCAATGTGGTCCCGTTGCGTCATCTATAGAAAGAGAAAAATAATCAAGTTAAATCTGTCCCTACTCTATACTAAGTGACATCCCTACTTCGCAAGTTTCTAGTACCCTAAAAAGGTGTCAGCAGTTTGACTCCCTAAGAAGTTCAAACTCTCTTAGCCTCTAAAGGTAACTTAAGTTTAAGAAGCAGTACCCTCTCTGCCTACACATCCGCTCTCTAAGGGTCCTCGGCCTACTGCTCTCTTGCGCTCTGATCTTTCTCAGCGCATCTGCTCAAGTCATCTGCTCTTTCTAACTTGCCTTCGCTCTGTTCTCGCTGAGCTCTTGCTATCTTCTCCCCGGGGTGCTGTCCCTAAAATACACAATCACAGTGTGGGTGGAACGCCCCTTCGACGCCCACCACGGACTTTCCCCCATGATGTCATTTTCTAGCTCTTTCCATGGCTTCGTCTCTTCGCGTCGTTCGTTAAGTTGACCTTTCTCCTTAGACGCCATCTTCGTCTTCCTGCTGGTGACTTCATTCAACTTTACCTTTGACACTTTCGGAGCAAAATCTATCACCTTATCAGAACTTTACTCTTTATGACTATGTATGTAACCTTTCTTGGTCCTGTGAATGGTCATTTCAAAACAAGGCTCAAATTCCAATCGTCTCCTCTCATGTTTAGGCAATAAACTTCGTCCGACATTTGTCACCTTAAATCTAACAAGAACTAGACTCCTTGGCTCGCACATTCAAGTGAAGGCTATTCACGACTCCTGTGAGCCCACTAAATTACCAACAGCGGACTACACTCCTGCGAACCCTTGGTCAGTCAGGTTATAATCACAAATGACCTAAAACTCTTCTAACATTCCTACAAACTTCTTCTACACAGTATAACCTTTAACACACATTTATATATGATCGCATTTAGCAAATCCCTTTGCTTATGTGTGAATACATTTTACATAGAATACAAATTACGTAGAATATAACTTTATATTCTCATTTGTTACATCGTTATATATGCTCTCTCTGCACATTTCTCCATGTTACATTTCTCGCCATTTCTGCATTTAAAGTTACACACGTACATGAATTCTACTTTGCACGTTCTTCTGTTAGTGAGCATTTCTACACATTTCTACATTAGCCCACTACGTATACGGGCCTTCTAAATCTAATGCATTCTAAAGTGAATACAGAATACGTTTCCTATATTACTTTGGTCACATCTGTTAACTTTATACTATAAGCGTCATCTTCACGTTCGATATACATTTAATTCCTACGTTATACAATATGCTTCTAAATATGACTCGGATATACGTTTTATTCAAATTGCGCTCTCTCAATACACACTAGTCAATGGCATGGCAAGTTTAGCAGAAGCCCTTATGCAAGCAAGTACAATAGGCCCCCTCCTTTATCTCCTGGGACAATGTCATAAAGCCTTGGGTGCTGCCTTCATGATTCGTTTTTCACCTCAACTGCCTAAACACTGCTCTGAACCCTGTAACCCACCACCAGTCAAACATCCTTATGTATTTGAAAACAATAATTTACTCACAGTAAGATTTAGGCATTGTATCACATGTCAGCCATCGTCACAAGTGTTGATTGTTACATTTTGGTCAATGAAACCAGTTTTTGATGAACAGGTTATTCTTGTGAAGAGGAAGGGGCTGCCTGCACACAGCTCCAGCACCAAGCATGAATCTGCCAAGTTAGACGGATCACTTCATACTTTTACCTGTGATCTATCTTTACTGAAATAATCAAAGGTTAAAGTGGAGATATACGTGAGAAAGGTGGTACAATTTTAACTTTTGTTTAAAGAAACTCAGAAATTCACTGAAAAAGTACTGGAGTTGAAACACCAAAACACTTGGTGTAATTCTGCTCAGAAGTTATGGCTGTATCATCGGGTAATTTTTCCTATGGAAAATGCATTGAAAAAGTGTCTTGGGAACCCCTCATTTTCTCAACCTTCATTTCATGAACCACTCCAAAAATTTTCGGGGAGGAGCTGAGGTGGATTCAATTCCGGGGGGGGAAAGTTTAGTGAAGAATCTTCATACAGAACCAAAGTTATTATCAAAACAAAAAATGTTCTTCCTATGGTAACTCTAGCTCACATTTAACAACACAGTGGTGATTGCCACTGTGTAATATATATATATATATATATATATATTTATATATGTATATATATGTATATATATATATTTATATATATATATATATATTTGCAGGTTTATATACAGCGAAGTCGACTCGAAGGTATTGGAGCGCTTTACGTGTGCGGCAGTTACATTACACAATCCCACGGCCATGACGAGTGGCCCTTTTTTATTCGGCAGCTCTCAATCATAGCAAAGCATTTCTTAATGCCAGAAACACTAGGATTGTTCTCTCAGTTTTAGAGCAACAGTTTCTCGGTCAAGATATCTGTCAAGATACCATCTGGTCATCATCGGAGGTTCGCTTGCGACCTATCATGAACCTTTATTTCTTCATGTTTCTGGTATCTTGATGAATGTATTTTCCTTTTGAATATGCACCTGTTGCTGTATCGCATGTTGTGGTCAGTCTGGGGACTTTTGGCTCCCCCGCATAATTCAAGGATGCAATGATGGGGATTTCCATTCTTTTTTTCAAGTGGTCTTTATTTCTACTGACCCCTTGCAATGCCAGTGAAAGATTGAAGCTTGGCTTTCTTCAAACGATGTGTTATTGATTTGGGTCCTGATGAAGATGGAAGGAAAAGTCAGAGGGTTGCACCGAAATGCACGTTGACGCCTTTTAAATTACCTACAGCTGTTAGCCACACAAGGATGAAAAAATGCAGCTTGTCTCAATGACATTTGGACTCTGTGGGGCAGATTTACAATAAGTGACGCATCCCTGCATATCAGCAGGGATGCGCCACTTATTGTGCGCCGCAGCTCCGCCACCATTGGTGCGCCGCATTTACAATGCAGAGCACCATGGGACAAAAACGGCACAGATGCGTCACACATCTGTGCCGTAAAGGCGGCGCATTGCTGGAATTGCGTCGCAAGCGCGATGCAGCTCCAGCAATGCTCTGGGGAGCCTTATCTGTCCAATGCTACGTCAATCCTTACGCCTGCTTCAAGCAGGCGCAGGGTTCTGACGCAGCATGGGCACAAAAGTGACTGAGTGAAATCTTGTAGATTTCACTCAGCCACTTTTAGGAGGCCCCCCTGCGCAGGAACGCCTCCTTCTGGCGCAGGACTTTACAACGTGACGCATCTCCCAGGTGCATCACGTTATAAATACCCCATACCATGGCACATCTTTTGTGCCGCTGTGCGACACAAAAGTGGCGCACCGGTGGCGTAAAAGAGGCGCAAGGGCCTTGTAAATCTGCCCCTGTATCTACAGCTGAAGCCTTGTTTTTAACTAAGTTCTAAACTTTTAGGTTGGATTAATTCTGCAATGTTGGGGGCAAACCCGATTTTGTTATAGTGTATTTTGTGGTATTAATCGTTTTTATGTTTTTTCCAAGGAATATTATAATGCCTTGTTTACAAATGAATGTGTATGTAACAAATAAATTGTACTGATGAAGGTGATGGTTTTAGGATGAATTTGATGACTTTCTTGGGAAAAGTTGTGTTTTGGTTTCATTGATAGGTGGGTACTATCTTGCCCTTTAATTGCCAGTGCTTGTTACTGTTGTTTGAAGTTACACTTTATTTCCACCCCGCGGTGTACGGAATGGGGAACATCCTTTACAACGCGGATGTTACACAGCAGTGCCGTTACGACGCGTCTTTTACAACGCAAGTCGTTACCACGACTTGCGCTGGAGGGCGCTCTAGGCTAAGGAATAGTAGATTTACTATTCCAACACCTTCCCTACTGTACGTAGGCTGTTGTTGGAATAGTAAATCTTACTATTCCTAAGTCCAGCACCCTACAGCGCAAGTTGTGGTAATGACTTACGTTGTAAAAGACTCGTTGTGATGTACCGCGATGTAAAACATCGCGTTGTATTATCATACATCCCTCCGGAATGCATCTGTGCGTATCAGGGGTTGGAGCAGGGCCTGGTCCTGCATTCACCCAATGTTGGTGCCCCCACCCCAGCTGCACAAGGCCTACAGCCATGCCCTGCCCCATATCCACAATAGCTGGCCAACCACTGCAGCACAAGGACGCCAGCCTTGCACAGCTGCAGGATGGAGGGCCTAGGTGCAGGTCTGCATCTAGGAGCTCAATCCAAAGCTCCACCGCAGAGTCCCAAGCTGTGAACACCTTCTTTACTTTTCTCACACCTCTGTCTCTCTCTCTCTCAGTCTGTTACCTCATATTGCTTGAGTCTTTATTGAGTAGTGGCTTATGAATACTGGGTAGAGCTTTATCCTCTCTATATTTTCTCTCTCCTTTCTTTTTAAATTATCCCAATATCAAAGTAGGCTTGTTACTGTGACCCTCACGAGGGGCTGGCACTCGTGTCCGTTTGAAAGGAACATGCACTAGTGCGCATATCTGACTATTACAGGTTTAGCTGGGCTTGCCAGCTTTCAGCGCGGACCATTGCTGCCTGCCAGGGTAGAGGACATTCCTCACTGAGACATGGGACACCCCACATTGAATGCGCCTTTGTACTGGAAAACAACAGTGGAGAGATGCCATTACTGATACTACAATTCATATGACAATTCGTCAACCCAATAAAGATTTCTATTCAAAACTGAGGGATGCTATTGAATAGCTGTTTATTTGACAAAATATATTGCAAGGTACAATTAATTTGACCTTTAGTGCATAATTTCAATAGAGAATTTGTGACAACAATGAAAAAAGGACACATAACAAGATAAAATCTCAACCATACAATTATAAATCAGACATATCACAGTCATACCAGCAAACATTCACACAATCATACAACGCTACTTCCCACAGGCTAGGGAATCAATACCACAGTGGGAGAAATAGTAAGTCTGCTGTACAATAAGAAAACAAATCAAATCAAGAAAATACACTCCTTACAGTTAAATTAAATCAACTTTTTCAAAAAAATTTACAAAAGTGAGTGTATAGTTCTTAGTCCGAGTGTAACACTGTTAGACACTAGGACAACCAAGGGCAGACCAGGGGAAAAAAGGGGAGGGGGGGTTGAGATTTTATCTTGTTCTGTGTCCCCATTCTGTATTATCTGTAGTTCTTTGATCAGGTATGCAGGCAAACCCAGGTATAGGTTTAAGTTGGTTATTATTCATCCAAAGAGCTATGTCCTTAAGCAAGCCTTACAATTTTTAAAAGAATCAGCTGCCTGATCTTTAAAAGAAAATATCAACTGTGTGTCGTCTGCGTAAGATATCGCCCTCACGCCCCAGTTTGCTATCAGCTTGAACAATGGAGCCAAGTATATATTTAAAATTAGTGGACTCAACGCCGAACCCTGGGGCACCCCACACCATAAACATTTGGGTACAGACAAGTAGGGTTGCAGTGAGATACTTTAAGTACAATTTTCAAGAAAGGACTTTAGCCAAGCAAGGGCTACGCCTCCAATACCAATGTCCTGGAGGTGCTGAACCAGCTGTAAATGATCAACCGTATCGAAAGCTGCCAACAGATCCAGGAGCACTAGCATAGCTGACGCCCCTGAATCCGTTGCCATCCTCACCGTCTCCGCCACCTCCAGAAGCTCCGTCTCCGTGCTTAAACCAGCTCGGAACCCAGATTGGGTGTTATACAGAATGCCTTGGCTCTTTATGAAATTGGCCAGTTGTCCCTGCACTAATTTTTCCAACATTTTGGCCGGTGCTGGTAGTAGAGAAATCGGCCTATAATTGTTTAATTCCCCTGGATCAGCACTTGGTTTCTTCCAGAGTGGAAGGAGGATGGCGTGCTTCCATGTATCAGGGAAGATGCCGGAGGTGAGAGATGTGTTCCAAATGTGGGACGACATATGGATTACATTGTGCGCCACCTTCTTTCAAGGTTGTACAGGATCTTTGGGGCTCATTACGATGGCAGAGAGACTGCCACCGTCGGCCCGGCAGTGGCAGTCCCTCCGCAATCTGGCTCCCATTTCCTCCACCACATTAGGATGGTGGGAGTTATCGTGCCACAAGCCTGGCGGGTGCAAATGCTAGCTTCAGCCATCCTTTCCATGGGGGTCGAACGACCATGGAAAGGCTGGTGTAGGCTGGCTTCGGGGGGCCCTTTACGGGCCCCCTCTGTGGTGGGGGCAGTTGTGCACTGGGGGGGTACCATTTCCCTGCACAAGGTGGCAGGCACCGCCCGGTGCCTGCCACCTTGTGCAGGGAAATGCACAACATGGCCATTTACCATTGCGACGGGTGCTACAGCCAGCAGCACCCGCCACAATTTTAAATTGCCAGATGTGACTGCTGCGGTGGTGGTCGCATCATAATTAAGAGTTCGGGACCGCCGCGTTACAGGTGGGTGGTCCCGAACCTGCTACGATCCGCCCTCGTAATCGGCCCCTAAGATAGGAATTGGACTTTCATGGAGGAGCAATGACAGAAAGGTTACATGAGGCAGGTCTTTTCACTCTTGCACTGTCTGGGCAGCAACAAATCAATTGTTTAGTCTTTCACCCTTCCATATGCATAGTGCCATTCTGGATAGGGTATAATCCTCGACTCAACCGGGGTTCATGCAGCTGGAGCCTGTCTGCCTGATGGTCATGGCCCATGAAAACCTCCTCAGAATTTTTACTTTCTTTGGCCTAGCAACAGTGGGTAAAAACCTTTTAAAGTCTGCATTGGTTCTGCCAAGGTTCGATTGATCTCCCTCGTTTGTGGGTGCCTTTGTTCATCAGTAAGGAGACATGGGACTGCTCATGTCTCTAATTCCTGTTCTTACCCTTGGGGCATCCTTTTACACATTCAACGTGATCACTGCCTGGCACATGTTGCTGTACAGATTACTGGGCCCGCTCAGATTACCCCCAGTTTTTGGGTGGATGCACGGTGACCATCCCCGTGCCCTCATAGCCAAGTTGGTTCTGTTGGTATCTTTCACTCCTTAGTAACCATGTATTTCACGTCCACCTCTCACATACCCTCATGCTATCACACCCCTAAGTGCCGCATCCCATAACACAATAACCCAGTGGTCATTACACACAATATGTAAACACTTCCCACATAGGCTCATAACAAACACAACACCCTTGGAACTATCACCCTACACCAGAGGGCTTCAAACTGTGGTTGTGCGCCCTTGGGTGTACTTGGATGGGTTGTCCCTGGGGGGCACAAATGAGTCTGCAGTTCCTTGTAAATGAAGGGAGCCTGGAAGCGCGACTGGGGCATTGACTGGCTGTCTTCATTTATATGTGGCAGTTAAAGTGCATAGAAAGAGTGTGGGAGCTTTAATACTCAATGCCATGGGTCAGGGTCAGTGAGTGTGGAGACAAGGGTCATAGGAATTTCTTTCGCCTTATATTAAATAACACACACACACACATCTCCAATGAAAATTAAGTGGAAGTTACAGTAATCAATGGGAAATACTCTTTGACGTTATGAAACCTCAGTTGGCTAACGAGATCACTGCAGATGTCAATGTGTGTGACTAGAGAGTCACACAATTAAATACTGATTGGTGCAGTGAGGAATTGTGACTTGTTAATCTATAGTGCTATGAGATTCCAGACGGTGACAGTGCAAACGTCATTATTTTGAAATTGTATTACACAGTATAAATCAGGCAGTCACAAAATAGAACTTAAGATGAGTGGAAATATGTTTAATGGGCACATATATTAATTACCTCTCAAGAAACATAAATATGTCTCACCACGAAGCTTCACTCGACTACATGAATTAAAACCTGTAATGGCTCCAAAGCAGCTTTTAAATGTAGTTAACCAGGTGCACACGTTCACATTTTTTTCAGATAGAAGGCATGATTCTTGTTTAGCTCGCTCTCCCTTTCTACGTTTCACAGCACATGAGCCCCTCTCCCTGCCCTCAGTGAGTGGTCACTGGACACCTTTTATAGCTGGATAGATATATTTGATATTTGATATTTATGGGTATTTATAAAGCGCGGACGTTCGCTCCCAAGGGAGCATCTTGGCGCTAAGCTTGCGTGCAGTAAATAAATAAAAGATGGAATGTGGTGAAAAACTGGAACTAGATGGCTGCCAGTACGGAGGTGTCTGGTTGTTAGTACACCCATGTCTTAAGGAGTTTTCTGAAAATGTTTTCCTTTTCAATTAATCTAAGGTTGGCAGGAAGGTTGTTCCATGCCCTGGCTGCCAGGACAGTAAAGGTTTTCCCACCCTTGGTTTTGTATTTGAATCTGGGAATCGTGATGAGATTTGTCCCAGAGGATCTCAGACATCGCGGGGGATTGTAACGCGTAAAGCGATTTGCAAGGTAATGGGGCCCTGTGTTTTGCATAGATTTGAAAACAGTGAGAAGCAATTTAAAAAGGATTCTTTTATGCAATGGTAGCCAGTGCAGAGATTTTAGTGCTGCTGAAGCTGATGACCTTCTGGGGAGTTTTAAAACCAGTCTAGCAGCTGCATGTTGTATACTCTGCAGCTTTCTAAGGGTGGACTTTTTCACTCCAGCCATTAATCCATTGCAGTAATCGAGTCGGGAGAGTATTAAGGCTACCGCGACTGATTTTCTAGCTGCAATGGGGAGGAAATCAAAAACAAATTTCAAAGATTTAATGAGTCCAAAACAGCGTCCAGCAGTGATCCTGATGTGGTCATCGAAAGAGAGGGATGAATAGAATTGCACACCTAGGTTCCGTGCTGATGGTACTGCACTGGGGGGGGCCTCCGATCCCATGGGCCACCAATATTTCGGACAGAAAGATAGATCTTTACCCAGCGGTATGATTTCTGTCTTGGCACTATTGCATCTTAGATGGTTTTTATTCAACCATTGGAATACATCAGAGAGGCAGTTTTGAAAACGTAGGTCTGCATCCGTCCACTTTTTGTCGATAGTGACGACAAGTTGTGTATCGTCGGCATAAGACAAGCATTGACAAAGCCAATCGTTCGACAATTGGCTTTATCAATGGTTTTTAGCCGTGCTGTGCAGCGTGATAAATAAGGGAGGAAACGTTTGTGACATGGTGGCCGACTGCGTCATAAACTGTAATAAGATGATCTGTAGCCGAGTAGTATTGATTGATGATGTTTATTAGATGGATTTCAGGTTAAATCAAGTAATCATTTAAGTATCATTCAAGTCTCTCCTAAGCCCCACCAGGAGCAGCTCTCTTGCTACTCAGCCCTCTCATCCAACTGTCATCCATCCACCAGGCACACCACACATTCCATATTACCTCACACACTCAACATTCTATCATTCACCCAGATAAGCTGAGTAGCAAGACAGGTTAATTAGAAAGGCACATGGTATCCAAACCAGGATACTACACCACCTTCCCCCTTAGAAGGAACAAACAAATGAACAGTGTAAAAATGAGAATGATCATTCTACAATTAAACTTGCATTGAAAAACTTAACTATCATAAAACATAAAAGTATACAATGTGACCACCCCTTTCCCTTTACACGTAAAACAGAAATAGATTGATAATACATATTTTCGCAAAAAATTTCAGAAGATGTAATGAATAGAATTGACCGTAACCCACACACATGCCAGTTGGCCAGACCAGCAAAGTGAAAGAAACGGAAAAGTCAACAATTAAAATATGCGAACGAGAAAATCACCAAAAAATACTTAATTAAATTATAATTCCTATAAAGTGACGTGTGCACAACGTACACTAAATAGGAATATGTAGATGACTAAACAATAAAGTCACATGCAATGCATGCAATTTGTATAAAATAAATAGATGACAGTCACGTGCATAGAACAGAATTAAATATAAAATTTGTATGAACAAATTTGTGACAGTCATGAGCACATATGCTAACGTGTAGTATTTAACCATAAACAATACATATGTGTATAGCATTGAACTATACTAAACAAATTTGCAAATTAACTTTAGTATGCTATTTTTAAAATTTATGAAATAATCTTCTAGGATAGCAAATTAACTTTAGTATGCTATTAAAATTCATGTAATAATCTTCCAGGATAGCAAATTAACTTTAGTATGCTATATTAATAACCTTCAAGAATAGCAAATTAATTTTAGAATGCCATTCTTCCGTTCATGCTACATTTAAAACTTATGTAGACAATCCACTAAAAATAGCAAATATGCTATTCTTCCGCTCCTTCATGTCACCACTGTTTTTTTTACATGTTGTATCCTCAATAAACATATGTAAAACTAAACACATGAAAATAAACTACAGTGGAACACAGGCTAGTATTTTAACATACAAAAATAGCAAATTACCTTTAGAATGCTATTTTTAAACACTTGTGAAAATAACGTACTAAATTAGCAAATTAACTTTAGAATGCCAATTGTTTTCAGAATGCCACACATAAATTGACTTATTATTTTGTAAAATAATGCATAAAAAGTCGATTGTAGTATCCAGATATACTGTGTGTACTGATGAAAAGCTTGTCACGCTGTTGAATTAAATAGCGTGCGCGTCGCTGAAGAGTTGGACGCGCTGTATTTAAGTGCCCTTGTAGACTGTAGACTATAACTACAATAAATCATGTAGAGTGCCCATCGCTGTAGAACATGACGCCTTTGCAATAAATAATGCACTAAGCAGGATGAAGAAACAAAAGAAAACCAGTACCTGCTGCTAAGTCTTCAAATACATCTATGTGTAGGCACACCGGATGTCCGTGGAATACTTGGCAGGAAAAGCAATGAAAGCGTGCCCATCGCTGCAGAAAACACCGATAAACAATGGGCAATTCCATAACAAAGCGTGCCTATCGCTGAAAAGACAATCTGAAATGAAACGGCAAAAGAATGAAGACTGTACATAAGATGACGAAAAAAATGCCAAGCTAAAATGGTGGTACGTCAACGTGGAAGATGCCGGGAGGTTCAAGGTGCGTAAACGTGCCCAAACGTCGAGAAACAGCCCACAGACTTGCCATGAAGAAGACGTCACTGAAGCCTCGGACACCATCGGAGGACTGACGAAAAGGACAATGACGAGAAGGTGAGACTGCTCGCATGAGCCACATGCTGTGTTTTGAAAGGAAAAGCGGCGGATCAACTGCCAAAGTGCGAATACATGGCCCATCCATTGCATGTGTCAGATTTTTGACAAAAAGCACAGCGTTGCAAAAACTCATGTCCGGTCTGCTCAGCTCTCCCAATCTTAAGCACTGCACTTCTGCCGATTGGCTAAACTAGTAGATAATTAGGTACAAATGGAAATGCCATTCCTGAAAATGTTTTATTCGGGAAAAACAGTTCTCAAATTAATAACGCCAACTTTCAAGAGCAGGAATAAATATCGGAAAACAAAACATTCCCATCTCTTCTTTTCTTAACACCGGCAAATCAAGGTCCCACTAATGACCAGAAGATGGCAGTGAATGACTGAATAGTGTCGTTTTTCGATCTTCTAGAGTGTCGTTTAACCCTTTCGATGCTGATGACAAGCTCAGCTCGTCATCACCCACGGGTGGCGTGTGCTGAGGACGAGCTGAGCTCGTCATGTAACGCGGCTTTTAAAAAAAAGCCGCACAGAGCGAAAATCGCCACAGCATCGATGCGGTTAAACTGCAAAAAACTCACAATCCGGTTAATATTTAAAGCTTGTACTGAAACAGATTTCCTTCTCTATTTCTGGCACACTGTAACTTAGACAGATTTCAAATAGGAACTGACAAACAGTCAGGAAAACGATAGTCAGAAAGTATGCAGCATGAGTCACAAATAAATTTAAAAGAGTCTTGAGCGGTGCGTCTACTACACACGCACTTGCTGTAAATATGAAGGTTTCAAAAAGAATGAAGTCTGGTACACTTAAATTGTATACTGGCAAAAACTGGCACATGAATTTCGATAGTCCCTGGCGCTCTTCAGTATTAAACAAGCAATGCTCACAATAACAAGTAGGCGCTGGCAGGAAGAAGCGTTGTACTGGGACTGGCACAATTAAGTTGTATGCAGGTATAGACTGGCACATTCAATTTGGAGGGCGACCGGTGGTAGGTCACTGGTGGGGCTAACTAAGGGGTGCCAGTAAACTTTGAGTAGTTTTAAAGAAATTCATTTTTCCTTACTTGAAAATCTTGATCATGAAGTTTCATGGAGATCCTTAAAGTAGTAAGCCGTGCAGGAAAGTCCAAAACGTCGCCAAATGTAATAAGATGATCTGTAGCCGAGTAGTATTGATTGATGATGTTTATTAGATGGATTTCAGGTTAAATCAAGTAATCATTTAAGTATCATTCAAGTCTCTCCTAAGCCCCACCAGGAGCAGCTCTCTTGCAACTCAGCCCTCTCATCCAACTGTCATCCATCCACCAGGGGAAACATCACTTACAACGCATTTATTACAACACACTACCATTACAACACAACCATTACAACGCAAACCATTACAACGCATTGCGCTGGGGGGCGCTCTAGGATAGGGAATATATTTAGTTTACTATCCAGCACCTTCCCTACTATCCACGGGGACTGGAGTTGGAATAGTAAATTAAATAAATCACTATCCAGCGCTTAAAAGCACTATGCGTTGTAGTGGTATGCGATGTAAAAACCGCGTTGTAACAGAAGGCGTTGTAATAGCCTGCGTTGTAACGACACCAATCCATCCACCAGGCACACCACACATTCCATATTACCTCACACACTCAACATTCTATCATTCACCCAGATAGGCTGAGTAGCAAGACAGGTTAATGGGAAAGGCACATGGTATCCAAACCAGGATACTACATAAACTATGTACCATACTCGCATATACAGGGTTGTTTAAAATACACGTAGTGCTGACGACGCAGTGTACAATGAAAAAAGCTGATTGCCTGCAATGAATACTAATGGCAGAATATTGCAGTAAAAGCGCCGCGCTGTGCGTTAATGGGAATGAAGTTAATTATATTGAACGCGGGTCTGCTATCGGCATGCTGTGTTTATTACCACAGAGCTTCTAAAAGGAGAGTAACGTTAAAAACGAATGAAAGTGCGTTCATAGTGCCGCATTGTGAAGCAGTTGTGCTGTTATTAATGTGTTTTACTGAAAGGCCTGGCTCGAATACACATTTCTGACTCGTTCAAACATGGCACTCAGATAGGTAGCTGACTTTCTGTGACCGACTTTGAACCAGCCCTACTCGACTTTACCAGTTCCTCCTGAAGTCGACCTACTAAACTGCTAAGAAAGGATGGGGAAATCGTCACTCTGGACACATCACGACATGCCAGTGGAACACATCAGAAGATGCTGCAATGTTGTCTAATTATTAATTATGTGGAATCCCGACCTGTCCCATCAGTGCTTAATTTGTAGAAAAAGAAGTGCAGGTGCTGAACATTTTGCAAAGGAGGCCACAGCTCACTTCTTCATCCGGTGAGCCCCACTTTCAACACTCACTCACTGCCTCAGTCTCTATCTTCTAGCCTTGATCTGTTGTCAGCCCCCTACGTCTTTGCTCTAAGAGTCTATCTTCTCACCTCTCTAATTGTTTTCTATCATCTTTGTCACACCTGGTGTGTTATCTTATTCCCTGCATTTCTGATTTGCCCTCTATTCATTCTAACCCTGCCCTTTTTCCTCTTCACTTTTATCCATGCTCTGCTCTCTCCCCTCCATCTTGGCTCTTTACGATCACTCTTCTAGGAGTGATAAGCTCTATCTCCGTTTTATCATTTGTTTGCTTTTTTTCCTCTGTCCTATCTCTACATCCTTTCATTCTATCTTCTCTCTTCTTAATGCTCTCTTCTTCACATCAGGGCTGCTTTCTCTTTGTACCTGATTTGCTCTCCTTTTCTAGTTCCGTCTTATTTCTCTCCTCTCCTGTTGTGTCTTTCTCCTCTTTATTTCTGCTCTATCTCTTATCTATAACATTCCTACTGCCTGTGACCCCTGTCGCCAGCCTGTACATGTCCCAGCTATTTTGAACTCTGCGTTTTCCTGTTGTCTTTCCTAAAGAAGAGGAAGATGACAGGTGTTTTACTTTCTTACCTACACCGAGTGCAAAAACAAAATGTACACCAAATGAAAATTCTTTTTTTGCATATACTAATCAGTGCAGTATAACTGGATTATTTGTAGAACAGGTAGCTGCTAGAGCACAGCAGGCGATGTCATCTACTAGTGCTGCCTGTAATTAGTAGGTCCAGGGAAGGCGACAGCATTGGCATCCACTGCTCAGCTTGCTGTGACCCTGCCTGCTACAGCATAGGCATTGTCCCCAGCCGTAATGCTGCCAATGCCGGTAAGTATGGCTGTGGTGCCTACTGGACTCACGCACACTCAACAATTACCATGCTGGGGTGCAGCGCACAGATTCTACAGGTGACGCCATGGCACACAAAAGTTGTGTTGGGCCACAGCCGCATCGAGCACGTTGAGGATAGCAGCAATTCAGGGCTGCAGGATATGCTACTCTGGCTACACAGCAAGTGGAAAGTCCACACTTACTTTTGTTTATTCTTCCTCAAGAGCCCTCACTCCCAAGTTCCAAATGCGCTCTCGCAGCTTCCTTGCCTCAACCCCATCATGAGCCAGCCCCCAGCTACATTTATCCAATGGGAGGCTTAGGCTCAAGCAGTGGCAGACTCTGGGAATAGAATACAAGACATAGTTTGTCAATGACTTCTTGGATTTGTGATCGGTGAGATGACATCATCACTAACTTGGTGATACATAATCATGCCTGCCTGGACAGGTGTATGCTGGCCTGTCTATGAACATTTGCCAGCCAGAAACCATGCAATGTATGTTATTCTTTTTATTTTGAATTTGAACAATTAATATTGAGTCCACCACCTGCAGGGTCAGAAATTGTAGCCCCGGCCCTGTGAAAGAAGTGCAGGTGCTGCCATGGCAACCTAGGAGATATATCTTAAATCTACCTAGCTCACCCGTGGTGCGCTGCAGTGCATTGCCCACTGCCACGAAAACTACGTTCTGTGGAAAATAGGTGCAGCTGTCTGCATGCAGCACCTTTCCAAAAAGAAGTTGGCATTTTGTTTATGCGTGATGCAAGTTTGTACACCCTGAGGGGGTTGGGGGCTTGTTCTCTTCTGTGCGACATGCTGTTAGTCAGGGGATGAGTCGGGGGTACACACGGGCGGGCCGCATCCCCCCATTTTTTTCACTGGCGGACGTTGTCCACTCTGCCAAGAAGTAGGGCCCCACTGAAAAAGATGCTGAATTCGTCCAGGTGTAATTTTCAAACCCCGGGACACTTTCAGCAGCACCTGCGTTCGATCTTACACAACCTGTTCATGTTCTGTGTAGGAAATATGTATGCACTGAAAGACGTCAGATGTGTTGATCTTTCCCAGTATTTGCACAAAATAAATAGCATTTATATAGAGCTTACTACCCCTGAGGAGGCGTAATCATTTAAATATCACTATATCTTTTAAAGTACTATAGCTAGAGAAAGCGTAATGCTGACAAATGGTAACATTGTTTTATGTGTTGCATATAAAAGTGTTAATCTTCTGCCTAAATCAGGAGGGGTTACAAGTATACTTGAAATGTGCTCACATGCACTCATGATACACCTGCTAAACATATATGTGAGGGCTTCAGATCTGATGACACTTCTTGCAATGCCAGTTACTGTGATGTCACGCGCTGTGATGTCACGCACCGCGATCTCACGCGCTATGATGCCACGCGCTGCAACGCCACTTGCTTACTGACTAACTAGGTTAGTCCCCCACTTCTTTTTTTAGGATTTGGGCCCTGTTGTTTGTACATACTTTGGGTGTTGGGGGGTCATTCTCTGTGACCCCATATGAAAGCACGAGTCTCGGTTTGCAAACTGGGAAGTGTTTCGATATAGCGGTGGGTGTGAATCCTGCAGTGCTGATAAAAGGCCCATGCTTCCCTGTATATAGCTGTGTGCTTGTCAGCATAGCTTTGAATCACTGTCCTAGTCCACATCACCGCAGCCCCTTTGTAACCAGGCTAGTATTCTCGATGGAGCACGACCGGGGCACAAGTCCCAAACCTGCAAATGCGGCGAGATAAGAAAAAGAATTACAGACCTGTTGACAGCAGAGCCCAGAGCAGCACTTGTCTCATGTGCTCCAAATTAAAGATGAGCAGGAAAATAAGAAAAAAAAATAGTGCCCCAAATCATTGACCACCAACATGGAAGGATACCAATATGGAAGGGTACCAGTAGTTAGGCACTGCTCCTTGGGAGGAAACAACTGACAACAAGGAGGGACAAAGGCCAATCGATCGAAGTAATGCGATCTAATAATCTAATTGCAATCTACATAAAAGCACCCCTGAAGAGATCTCATAATCCCCACCCCCTGCGATCACCCCCCTCATAATCACCCCTTCCGCTCCACAATGCAACAGCATAAATCTTTGGAGCGCAGCCCGAATTCAAAACATTTTGTTTGGGGGCTCAGAACAAAACATTTTGAAGCCTTCTGCTCTACATAGTGTAACTTGCTATCTGTGTAGGTAAGCCATTAAATACCCCACAGCAGAGGGGCATTAAGCAGCATGCTTGCTTCATTCAGTAGAGCATGCACAGTGTGTGCAATCGTCCTCTCCTCACTAGGCGTGTCTGTTCTTCAGTGAAAACTTCATAAAAACTGTAGGGCATAGGTTTCAGGGCCAACACACTGCTTATACCAAAATGTTAAAAAGCATCTGATAATCAGTATGCTTAACCTGTAAACTTACACTTCCACAAGGCAATCATGATTCAAAATTGTAAGCAAGAATGATGCTCTTGTAATGTGCATTTTGTGTTGTGAGAGGGAACGTGTTGTTCCACACTGTGGTCATGACCTCATTGTGGTTGTATAGTTGATACATGACATGATCGAAGGAGAGTGTGTTACTTTGCTCCAACTCTTTCTGCATTGTTCAGTACTGTTTTGCTTCAGCAGAAATCTATATTTATACTTTGTCTCTGAAGACAACTTCGATGCCAAAATAGTACCACCACAACAGTGCGGATAATCATGTCCTATGCTGCTTAGGAGGTCGATGTTTGATATCCATTTTTCAATTCTTTTTCTTGAGTATGATAGTCCGAACTGCTTGGATGTTTTATGCTTGATTGTTTCTTGCAGTCCAATACCAGGTTTACAGCCCACCAGTGGAAGACTTTACTAGCTGACACAGGGCCTTATTATGAGTAGATCGGTCCATTGGACCATCGTAGCCACGGTGACAGTGCGGGCACCAGTGGTCCGACTGCACCATTATCACCTCAGGGTTCACACCACAGTGGCACCACCATAACTACCTGGGATCACCGATCCCTGGCGAAGTTGCGGTGGTCTTGAGGCTGCAATATGCTTGGCGTGCCGAACATGTTGCGAGTTTTCTCTCCGCCACAGATTTCATGGCAATGAGCCCGCCATGAAAAGTGTTGTGTAGAGGAAGCAAAGGAGGCCCTACAGGGCCCCTTGTTGCCTCTGCACCAGTGTTTGCATGCAGGGGGTACTTGGTGTGTCCCCCTGTCTGCACGCACCCCTAGTTCCTGCAGGGCATGGACTGTAATGGCGTTCCCGTTGCAGTGCCTGTTACGGCTCTCCTATGAGACTTTAAGCAGGCACTTCTGGGCCAGCTGCCACAGGACCCCTCCCCTAGGACACCCCCGCGCCGCACGGCCACTAGCTGCTGCGTGTGCCCCCTTGCCTTGCCTGCCTCGCTGCCGCCTCGTGACCACGCCCCCTCCTTCGAGCGGCGTGGTCCACGCTTGCCTGTTGGTTTTGCTTGTGATTGTCTTCGTTTTTGTCTTTCCTTATTGCCTGTTTTTTTTCTCACTTCTGTGACTGTAATAGCGTCCTTTTTTCCTTCCTGCTTGCCCTGCTGTTGTTATTGTCTTCGTTTTTGTCTTTCCCTATTGCCTGTTTTTTTTACTTCTGTGAGTGTAATAGCGTTTTTCCTTCCTGTTTGCCCTGTCGTAGTGCCGCCCTCGTACTCCCTCCCCGCTTCCCGCCACCGCCGCTAACCCCGCCCTTTTTCCTTCTGTACCCTCCCCGCTCCCGCCTCCCAGCTGCTCTGCCCACCCGCGCACTTGGCCATATATGGCGACCGTGCGACGCAGGTGAGTGTGTCCTAGTTGTAGGACACCCCCGCGCCGCACGGCCACCAGCTGCTGCGTGTGCCCCCTTGCCTTGCCTGCCTCGCTGCCGCCTCGTGACCACGCCCCCTCCTTCGAGCGGCATGGTCCGCGCTCGCCTGTTGGTTTTGCTTGTGATTGTCTTCATTTTTGTCTTTCCTTATTGCCTGTTTTTTTTCTCACTTCTGTGACTGTAATAGCGTCCTTTTTTCCTTCCTGCTTGCCCTGCTGTTGTTATTGTCTTCGTTTTTGTCTTTCCCTATTGCCTGTTTTTTTTACTTCTGTGAGTGTAATAGCGTTTTTCCTTCCTGTTTGCCCTGTCGTAGTGCCGCCCTCGTACTCCCTCCCCGCTTCCCGCCACCGCCGCTAACCCCGCCCTTTTTCCTTCTGTACCCTCCCCGCTCCCGCCTCCCAGCTGCTCCGCCCACCCGCGCACTTCGCCATATATGGCGACCGTGCGATCGTGCAGCGGTCACGCGCTGCGGGCGCGCCGATTGTGCGCCAAAGGCGCGCCAAAGGTAAGCCTGTCTACGCCCGTCCGCGCCTGGACCGCGCCCAGTGCCAGGACCCCTGGCCCCCGAAGACCCCGGCCGACCCGCCTGACGTACACCGCCGCCAACCTCAGCGCACTCAACACCGGTCGACTCCCAGGGTGCTACCACGCCACACCACGACGCACCCACGGACCCTTCAGCTGCCACGCCTGCAAGTTCACCTGCATCCGGACCTGCATCGCACCGGCACCCGCCAAGTCGAACTCCAGCAGCACCCACCTCAAGTGCTTCCTGCTCAACACCCGCTCCGTCCACAGACACGCCATCGAACTCTGGAACCTCCTCGACACCACAGCCCCTGACGTTGCCTTCCTCACGGAGACCTGGATGAACGCCTCTTCAGCTCCCGACATCGTCATCGCCATCCCAGAGGGCTACAAGATCACCCGGAGGGACCGCACAGCCAACCAGATGGGAGGAGGCATCGCCATCGTCCACAGGAACACCATCCGTATCACGACCAGCACCGACAACACCCTTACCACCGCCGAACACCTGCACTTCCAGATCCACACCGACCCGAAGACCACCCTCAGAGGCACTCTGATCTACCGACCTCCGGGACCACGCACCCAATTCAGCGAGGACATCGCCGACTTCGTCAGCCCGCACGCCCTCCCTTCCGCTGACTACATCCTCCTGGGAGACCTCAACTTCCACCTGGAGAACAACAACGACCGCAACACCAGCACCCTGCTCGACAACCTCGCCAATCTTGGACTCAAGCAGCTGGTGTCCACCCCCACCCACCTCGCCGGACACACACTCGATGCAGTCTTCTCATCCAGCAAAGACATCGCCTTCAGCCACGCCACAGAGCTTCAATGGACGGATCACAGCTGCGTCCACTTCACCTTCAAAAGAACGACGACCCACCACCACCAGCAACAGGCTGCCCGCAGAAGCTGGAACAAGATCACAGCCGACCAGCTCGCCACCTCCCTGAGCCAGCACCCTCCCGCCAGCTCAGCGAACCCCAGCCAGGCCGCCGACAACCTCACGAAGTGGATCAGCAACTGCGCGGACGAGCTCGCCCCCCTGAGGACCCCGCCCATCAGACCCGGCAGCAAGAAAGCCCCATGGTTCACCGACGAACTCAAGAGCTCCAAGAAGAACTGCAGAGCCCTCGAGAAAGTCTGGAGAAGGGAACCAACACCGGACAACATGACCACCTTCAAGCTTGCCACCCGGAAGCACCACCAGCTGATCCGCGCCGCCAAGAAAACTGCATTCAAGGACCGGCTGGACAACAACGCACACAACTGCAAAGAACTCTTCAACATCGTGAAAGAGCTATCCAACCCCAGCGCAGGAAACAAAGACATCACCCCATCGCAAGACCTCTGCGACTCCCTCGCCTCATACTTCCACAACAAGATCGCGGACATACACAACAGCTTCAACAACCAACCAACGCACACCACGACCAAACCACCACCCCCCACCACCACCTCGCGCCTGGACTCCGATCAGCACTAAAGACACCGCCCGCACAATGAACTCCATCCACTCCGGAACTCCGACCGACCTTTGCCCCCACCACGTCTTCAACAAGGCCGACGCTGTCATCGCACCCCACCTGCGAGACATCATCAACACATCCTTCGACACCGCCACCTTCCCTGAGAGCTGGAAGCACGCCGAACTCAGCGCTCTACTCAAGAAACCCACAGCGGACCCCACCGAACTCAAGAATTACCGCCCCATCTCGCTCCTCCCGTTTCCAGCCAAAGTCATCGAGAAGACCATCAACAAGCAGCTGGCCGCCTTCCTTGAGACGAACGGATCCCTCGACCCCTCACAGTCTGGCTTCCGAGCCAACCACAGCACCGAGACCGCCCTCATCGCCGCCACCGATGACATCCGAGCCCTGATGGACGACGGAGAAACAGCGGCCCTCATCCTCCTGGACCTCTCCGCGGCATTCGACACTGTCTGCCACCGCACCCTAGTTCAGCGCCTCAGCAACGTCGGAATCCAGGAGAAGGCTCTGGAATGGATCATCTCCTTCCTCGACGGACGAACACAGAGAGTCCGCCTACCACCGTACAAGTCAGAGCCCACCGATGTCATCTGCGGCGTCCCTCAAGGATCCTCGCTGAGCCCCACCCTCTTCAACGTCTACATGAGCCCCCTCGCGGCCATCGTACGCCGACACAACCTGAACATAATCTCCTACGCCGACGACACCCAGCTGATCCTCTCCCTGACCAACGACCCCGCCGCCGCCAGAGCCAACCTGCACGAAGGGATGAAAGAGGTAGCCGAGTGGATGACGACCAGCCGCCTGAAACTGAACTCAGACAAGACGGAAGTCTTCATCCTGGGCTCTTCCCCCTCCGCCTGGGACGACTCCTGGTGGCCTCCAGCCCTGGGCACCGCACCCAAACCGACAGACCACGCACGCAACCTGGGCTTCATCCTGGACTCCTCCCTCTCCATGACCAGGCAAGTCAACGCCTTCTCCTCGTCGTGCTTCAACATCCTACGCATGCTACGAAAGATCTTCTGGTGGATCCCCACCGAGACCAGGAAGACCGTCACCCAGGCCCTCGTCACCAGCCGACTGGACTACGGCAACACCCTCTACGCCGGTACCACCGCCAAGCTCCAGAAGAGACTCCAGCGGATCCAGAACGCCTCAGCCAGACTCATCCTCGACATCCCACGAACCAGCCACATCTCCGGACACCTGAGAGACCTACATTGCCTCCCCGTCAACAAAAGAATCACCTTCCGCCTCCTCACCCACGCACACAAAGCCCTACACGACCAAGGCCCGAGCTACCTCAACAACCGAATCAACTTCTACGCTCCCAAACGCCACCTCCGATCAGCCAACCACGCCCTCGCCGCCGTCCCCCGCATCCGAAAAGCGACAACAGGAGGAAGGTCCTTCTCCTACCTGGCCGCCAAGACCTGGAACTCCCTCCCGACCGACCTGCGCCTGACCCAAGATCACCTCTCCTTCAGTGTCAGGGGCTACCAAACTTACTTGTGATCTTTCCAATACGGCACGGGAACAGAGATGTTAGAAACCTTGCTCCTCTTCTACATGTGTGACTGGCTCTCCTCTATTATAGTTGTCACTAGTAAGAGAAAAAGAAATATACATTGATTTCTTACTCTTCTAGTGGATTCCTAATTTATACAGCCTCTATTATAATTTCCCTTAAAATTCTATTGGTCACTTACTTCACTATAGTGGTGATGTGTCTCTAAGTGGGTTTCTGTGTTTCTTGCTTCTTTAAGTGTCTTTCACTCTGGTAGTTGGAAGAGCCTCCTATATTACACTGTTTCTATTCTCTTCACACATTGCCTTGTTGGAGTGCCAGATGTGGTTTCCGCTTATTTACAGGTATGTACATTTATTTTCCATTGACTATGCTGATCCTGACTTTCAATACTTAATTCTTTCTTTTTACGTTTATTCCCAGGAGTTATAATTGCCACTGAACTCCTTCTTCTCAACTTACAGTATGTCTTGCTTTCAATGTCTTTGCTTTCAAAGTCTTTACCTTCAAAGACTTTACCTTCAAAGTCTTTACTTTAAATATCTTCACTTTCGATGTTTTTTCCTTCAATGTCTAACCCTTCAATGACTTTACTTTCAATGTCTTACTTAGAATATCTTTACCTTCAGTATGTACACATATATATATATATCTTATTTTGAGTGTCACTTAGCTGCTCTCGGTTTCTACAGCCACTCCTCCTCTTCTCTACAGGAATACTCGATAATTCACACTTCTCTCCCTCCTCCGCTGCGTTCTCCGCTAGGCGCTCTCTGGGAACCTTGACGTGCGCACACAGCCGCCTGCTGTGTCGTTCCTAGCCTCTAAACAACCCGCGCTTGAATTATGCGCCGGGTGTGGAAAGACGGAATACCTCTTCTAGGTTCCGACAATAGCGGGGAAATTCTTGTCAGGAATTAAGCGCCTCTTGACAGGATTCTCTTGACGACGGAATTCTCGGACCTCTCAGGTTGCTATCTCGGTGAAGTGCGAAGCTCTCCTCACGCTCGCGCTTCACATTGGTTCCAGAGGATCAAAGAGACTAGAACGCCTGTCGAGCCTCGAGCAAGGCAACAGCGGCGGCCATCTTGAGTCTCCACTTTCGCACTCTCTCTGACCAACCCTGCTGCCCAGCTGGACAGTGCATGACGGTATTCAAGCCTTGGGTCCTGACAGTACCCCCCAACAAGATGGGTCCTTCCCTCCCTGGCTTGGAGGGAAATCGTTGATGGAAAGACCTTATCAACCTGGGTGCATGTATATCCTCCAATCGTTCCCAGGATCGCTCCTCCGGGCCATAACCCTTCCAGTCGATCAAATAGTACAATTCTCCTCTCAATCTTTTAGAGTCCAAAATTTCTTTCACTTCGTACTCTGTACCCTGTTCTAGCTGAATTGGCTTTGGGGGTGATTGGCGTCTCAAGGTTGCTGGGGCCTTCTTTAACAGAGAAACATGGAAGACTGAATGTATCTTTAGCTGAGGTGGCAGTCTTAACCGATAAGTTACTTGATTGATTTGTTCCTCGATAGGATATGGGCCAATAAATCGAGGTTGAAACTTCCTGTTTCCTTTCAATCTCAAATTCCTAGTGCTCAACCAAACCTGATCTCCAGGGCTCAGAGGCGGCCCTTTACGTCTTTTCCGATCAGCGTACTTCTTATACTTATCTTTGGCTATTTGCAAATTCTTTATCGCCTTTTGTTTAACTTGAAGTAGGTGTGTCATGACTTCCTTTACTGCTGGGACTGTAGTATCCATTTGCCGGATGGTAGCATTCGGATGTCTGCCATAGTTCAGGTAGAAAGGGGAGTAACCAGTGGAGCTGCTCTTTGCATTATTGTAAGCAAACTCTGCTGTCCACAAGTAATCTGGCCAATTATTCTCCTCCTTCAAAAGAAACAGTCGCAAGTACTGCTCTAACTCTTGGTTCACCCTCTCAGTCTGCCCATCTGTTTCTGGGTGGTAACTAGTGGAAAACCTAACTTCTGTTCCTAACCCCTCCATAAAGGCCCTCCAAAAACGGGACAGGAATTGGGACCCCCTGTCCGAGATGACAATCTTTGGAATTCCATGCATTTTAACAATCTGGGAACTGAAATGGACAGCTAACTGTTTGGCTGACGGAACTCCCTTTAGGGCTGAGAAGTGGGCCATTTTAGAAAAGGCGTCCACCACCACTAAGATTGTGTCGTACCCTTGACTAATTGGTAGGTCAGTAATGAGGTCCAAGGTAACTGTGTGCCATGGGTTGGGAGGTGTAGGTAAGGGTTGCAATAACCCTTTTGGAGCCTGCCGTTCGGACTTCCCTTGCGCGCAAATCTCACATGACTTAACATACATCTCTATATCAGTTGCCATCCGGGGCCACCAGTAGTGTCGTTTTATGATATCTGTGGTTTTTGCTTCTCCTTTATGACCAGCCAGTTTGTCATCGTGACATTCACGCATCACTTGCTGCTGCAACTCGGTGGTGGGAAGGTACAGAGCGCCTTGATGGTAAGGCATTTGTCGAATGATTTTTCTGTTGATATCTTTCTCCGCCCAACTCTGCATAGCCTCTGGACTCATGACATCCGCAATCGATTCTTGTAGCTGAATTGAGGTGATAGTTCCTATGATCTTGTCACTGGGAATGATCGGCTGAACATCTGTAATGGTTTTCTGCAATTCCGTGCCAATTCTGGATAAGGCGTCTGCTTTTCCATTTTGGGCTCCTGGACGAAAAGTGATCACGAAATCGTAGTCCGCAAAATACAAGGACCATCTTAGTTGTCGTGGAGTGAGCGTCCTGGCGGTTTTCAGAAACTTTAAGTTTCGATGGTCGGTAAACACTGTTACTTGGTGTCGGGCGCCCATCAAATAGTGTCTCCACTCTTTAAAAGCGTCTTTAATGGCCAACAACTCTTTCTCTGTGATGGTATAGTTTATCTCCGCCTGAGTCAACTTCCTAGAGCGATAGGCTACCGGATGTAGTTGGCCTGTGGTCTTATGTCGTTGCGACAATACTCCTCCTACAGCTAGATCCGAGGCATCAGTTTCCACATAAAAAGGCTGGGATGGGTCAGCATGCAACAGGACTGGTGCTGTGGTGAAGTTTCCCTTTAAAGATTGAAAGGCCTCTTCCGCCTCCTTAGACCACTCAAACTTGACTCCTTTTCTCAACAGTTTTGTGAGGGGTAAAATCTTCCTGGAGAACTCGCTAATAAATCTCCGATAGAAATTGGCGAATCCGATGAAACTTTGGACTTCTTTTACACTTCTCGGGGATTCCCAGCTCGTCACTGCCTCCACTTTACGTTGATCCATCAGAATTCCGGATGGCGACAACACAAATCCCAAGAACTCCACCTCTGACACATCAAATGCACATTTTTCTAGTTTCACGAACAATCTGTTCTCCTGTAATTTTTGTAGCACTCCTTTTACTTGATCGTGATGCTTCTCCACATCAGAGGAGTAGATGAGGATGTCATCAATGTACACTATCGCACATCGATCTATAAAGTCTTTCAAGACATCGTTGATGAAGTGCTGGAAAGCTGCAGGGGCATTGCACAATCCATAGGGCATCACCTGATATTCAAAAAGGCCGAATCTAGTCCGAAATGCCGTCTTCCACTCATCGCCCTCACGCATTCGAACTAGATGATACGCTCCTCTCAAATCGAGCTTAGTGTAGATTTGCGCGCCCTTCACTTGGTCCAAAAGCACCGAAATCAATGGCAATGGATACCGGTTCTTCTTGGTTATCTTGTTAAT
Source organism: Lissotriton vulgaris (assembly GCF_964263255.1). Lineage (NCBI taxonomy): Eukaryota > Metazoa > Chordata > Amphibia > Caudata > Salamandridae > Lissotriton > Lissotriton vulgaris. The sequence continues at coordinate 109,331,661 of NC_141695.1, read as the reverse complement.
TGCTCTATAGTCGATGCACGTCTGTAATTCCCCTTTTTCCTTCTTCGGTACGAAAAATAGGGGAGATGAAACTGGAGACTGGGACGGTCGGATGAAGCCATTGGCAAGGTACTTATCCAAGTACTCCCTTAAATGTTGGTGCTCCTTCTCAGTCAAGGCATAGACACGACTGCATGGCAAGTTGGATCCTGGCTCCAGTTCAATTTTGCAGTCGTAAACTCGGTGCGGGGGCAAAAGTTCTGCTTCCACCTCATTAAAAACATTTGCAAACTTCTTATATGCTTCGGGTACTTCCAGAGCGTTGATCACACACATAGTGTGCTCCATAGAGCACAACGATAGGGCTGGATTGTTTTCAACTGGTTCGACTGGTGAATTCAAACAGTTCTCTTGACAATAACTTGAATCCATAACCACCGTTCTGGAACTCCAGTCGATTGTTGGGTTGTGCTCTGTAAGCCACGGGAGACCCAGGATCAACTGAAACTGAGGGGCGTCTATTAAGTTGAACTGGATCTTCTCTTGATGACCGTCATGGGTTGTCAACTGTATTATTTCCGTGTGGCTTACGATTGTCCCGTCCACAGCGCGAACAGGCTCGCTCTTCAACTTTTGGATTGCCCGAATTCCCACTCTAGCGGCAAACCTCAAGTCACAGAAATTCCCAGTGGCCCCTGAATCTATCATGACCGATACTTCTGTCAGAGTTGTTTGCCCGAACTTCACCTCCATCGTCATGATCAAATGCGGGGCCGCCGACTGCAGCGTATTTGCTACTTGATACTCTTGTGGAGTTATTTCTTGAATCGCACCCACCTGCTCAACTCCTCCCACAGATGGTGCTGTTAGTTTTCCTTCGGCTTGAAAGAACTCTTGGGTTTCTTTGGGCACTCTCGAACGAAATGGGTTCCAGATCCACAATACATACATTGGTTATTGGCCCTTCTTTTCTCCTTCTCTTCCTTGGTCAAAGGACCTCTGATCGCTCCGATTTGCATTGGTTCGACCCCAGAGTGAGTCTCCGAGCTTCTAGCTCCGTCTGGTCGAGCCCGGTCAAATCTTGGGGGTATCACTCTGAAATCTTTTTTCTTTTCACCACGTCTCTCTCCCTGGCGGAAATCTATCTCCAACACCAAATCTATGAGTGCTGATACTTCAGTGGGTCGATTTGGAATCTGGGCCAAGGTGTCTTTTAGTTCATCTCTCAATCCTCGATAGAATATCGCCGCTCTCTTGTTTTCTGGCCAATCGGTTTCCACCACTAACTTATTGAACTGGGCCAGATATGCAATCAAATCTCGGTTTCCTTGTCGTAAGTCAAGCAATTCATTGTCCACCACTTGGGAAATTCTTCTTCGATCAAATATTCGTAAGAACTCTCTTTTGAAGCCCTCAAAGTCTTTTAGCAAGGGGTCATCTCTTGTGACCAAAGGCATGGACCACGAAGCTGCATCTCCACTTAGATATGAGAGCATGAAAGCCACTCTGGACTGCGCGTCTGGGAAGATCGAAGGGCGGCACATGAAGTGTAATGAGCATTGAGAGAGAAAAATCTGGGCTTTCTGTGGGTCCCCACTCAATCTCTCTGGAGCTGCTAATGGTATAACTGGGGAGAGGGAGTGAATGACTTGTGTAGTGGTTCTATTAGTGGACTCTACTACTGGATTCATGGCCTCTCTCTCTAGACTACTCGGTTGACGTAAACTCCGCGCTAATTCAGCTGTTTCTTGTCTAGCGCTAACTAACTCCTGTCTCAGGTTTCGATTTTCCTCCCTAACCGCCCCCAATTCTTTTTGTATTGCGTCTAAAATGGTTCCTAAGGATTGGACATCAATTCCTTCCACCATCTCTGTTCGGGTGCGAAGGGCAACTTGGGCACTTCACTCTGTCAGGGGCTACCAAACTTACTTGTGATCTTTCCAATACGGCACGGGAACAGAGATGTTAGAAACCTTGCTCCTCTTCTACATGTGTGACTGGCTCTCCTCTATTATAGTTGTCACTAGTAAGAGAAAAAGAAATATACATTGATTTCTTACTCTTCTAGTGGATTCCTAATTTATACAGCCTCTATTATAATTTCCCTTAAAATTCTATTGGTCACTTACTTCACTATAGTGGTGATGTGTCTCTAAGTGGGTTTCTGTGTTTCTTGCTTCTTTAAGTGTCTTTCACTCTGGTAGTTGGAAGAGCCTCCTATATTACACTGTTTCTATTCTCTTCACACATTGCCTTGTTGGAGTGCCAGATGTGGTTTCCGCTTATTTACAGGTATGTACATTTATTTTCCATTGACTATGCTGATCCTGACTTTCAATACTTAATTCTTTCTTTTTACGTTTATTCCCAGGAGTTATAATTGCCACTGAACTCCTTCTTCTCAACTTACAGTATGTCTTGCTTTCAATGTCTTTGCTTTCAAAGTCTTTACCTTCAAAGACTTTACCTTCAAAGTCTTTACTTTAAATATCTTCACTTTCGATGTTTTTTCCTTCAATGTCTAACCCTTCAATGACTTTACTTTCAATGTCTTACTTAGAATATCTTTACCTTCAGTATGTACACATATATATATATATCTTATTTTGAGTGTCACTTAGCTGCTCTCGGTTTCTACAGCCACTCCTCCTCTTCTCTACAGGAATACTCGATAATTCACACTTCTCTCCCTCCTCCGCTGCGTTCTCCGCTAGGCGCTCTCTGGGAACCTTGACGTGCGCACACAGCCGCCTGCTGTGTCGTTCCTAGCCTCTAAACAACCCGCGCTTGAATTATGCGCCGGGTGTGGAAAGACGGAATACCTCTTCTAGGTTCCGACAATAGCGGGGAAATTCTTGTCAGGAATTAAGCGCCTCTTGACAGGATTCTCTTGACGACGGAATTCTCGGACCTCTCAGGTTGCTATCTCGGTGAAGTGCGAAGCTCTCCTCACGCTCGCGCTTCACATTGGTTCCAGAGGATCAAAGAGACTAGAACGCCTGTCGAGCCTCGAGCAAGGCAACAGCGGCGGCCATCTTGAGTCTCCACTTTCGCACTCTCTCTGACCAACCCTGCTGCCCAGCTGGACAGTGCATGACGGTATTCAAGCCTTGGGTCCTGACATTCAGGAAGAAGCTGAAGACCTGGCTGTTCGAGCAGTAACAGCAGCCCCCTCCCCCCAGCGCCTTGAGACCCTACGGGTAAGTAGTGCGCTCTAGAAATGTCTTTGATTGATTGATTGATTGACCCCTCGATCTGGATTCCAGTCGGAATCCGGCCGTCGGTCTACTTACGGCTTTGGCAGTTCGGAAGCGGGGCACTGGTGTGGCGGCCCGCTCCCTCACTGCCGAAGTCATTATAAGGCCCACAGTCTGCCACCTCTTTTATGTAACCATTTGTAGGAGGTGCGACTCATAACAAAGTTACAATTTTTAGGTGAACTGGCATACAGATGCACTGTTTGAAATGACTGCGCCCAATTTCACTTTGAGTAGAGAATTACAGAGTCTTCTCCATTTTTTTTTCACCATGCTACTTTCCTTTCCAGTACCTGTGGGTTCCTACCTCATTATAGTGTATCTCTTTACATGTAGAATCAGGATTTTTTTTCAACGAATTGAAAAATGCGACCCTAAATCTATTAGTGTTTCTTTCACAAAATTACAGTCTAAGCCACTACCTAAAAAAAGATAAAGATAACATTGAGTTGCTAAATGCGGGTCATTTTCTTTATTTCTATGCTACTCAACTTTTACATACCACTGGGTACCCTCCATCATCGCCCTGGGGTCCGACATCTCTTAGCTGCCCCCAGATTACTATGGATTTTTTTCTTCTTCATTGCGGAGGTCTTGATCCAAAAGCAGTTCACAATTTTCAAGATGGCAGAATTAAAATGCAAGCCAATTACATTGACAGTAGTCACGAATCGCTGAATTGCAAGAATTAAGGGCACAGGTTTAAGAACGTGTTAACCCTTTGAAGCCCCCCAGCAACTTAAAAAAAATCGTGGGGCAGATTTATGATAACTGGCGCATCCCCAGGGATGCGCCAGTTATTTTGCGCCGCTGCTCCGCCACCCATGGTGCGCCGCATTTACAATGCGGCGCACCATGGGGCAAAAACGGCACAGATGCGTGACGCATCTGTGCCGTAAATGTGGCGCATTGTTGGAGTTGGGTCGCAAGTGGTACACAGCTCCAGCAAGGCTCGGGGGTGCCCCATCTTTACAATGCTGCGTCAAGACCTACGCCTGCTTCAAGCAGCCGCAGCGTTTTGACGCAGCATTGGCCTGAAAGTGACTGAGTGCAATCTTATAGATTTCACTCAGCCACTTTTGCAAGGCGCACCTGCCCCGGAACGCCCACCCTGCGCCGGAACGCCCACAAGTGGCGCAGGGCTTTACAACGTGACGCATCTGCCTAGATGCGTCACGTTGTAAATGGATCATAGGGATGCGCCACGTTTACGCCGCAGTTGCGTGACGCAAACAAGGCGCATTCCCAACATAAATCTGCCCCATAATATTTTAAAAACACACTTTCTGCAAACGTTCTAATTCCATGCCAAGTTTGGCATACATCTGCTCAGTAGTTTTTGCTTCATGCCCGAGCAAAATGGTATATGGGTGCAAAAATGGAAAAATGTAACACATTTTCATCCCCTGTAACTTTGTCCCCTGCACAGAATGGCACAACATTTAGAATGATGAACCATATCTGTCTATGCTAAGTGACTGTCAAACATGTAGGCACCTCAAAAATGTTTTTTCATTGGAAGGGATGTCTGAACCATAACTACACAGTGGTGTCTGCCTCGGTACAATATCTATATTTATTACCATTGTTGTGATGGTGTGGCAAGTAAGAACTATCTGGCAGATGCATCAAAGTAATGTTTTGCGAGTCCTTAATAGCGAATTTTAAGGAATCGCTATTGAAGACTCGCAAAACGGGATGCATGTAGGAATCGCAATGTTATTAGCGATTCCTTAAGATTCCTTATTAGCGATTCGGTAAAAGCTAATCGCTAATAAGGAATGGCTTCCCCATTCATTTCTATGGGCCTAAAGGCCCATAGGAATGAATGGGAAAGCCATTCCTTATTAGCGATCAGCTATTACCGAATCGCTAATGTTCCGCTATTTCAAGGGTGCCAGGGTGTCCAAAGGACACCCTGTTGCACCCCTGAAATGGACCTGTGCACAAATGTTACACACACACATGCCCTAAGGGCATGTGTGCGCGCAACATGTAACTTTGAAAAATGCACAAAAGTGCATTTTTCAAAGTTTTAGCAAATTACCACGAAGTTCAACTTCATGGTAATTTGCTCCCCCTATTAGCAAAATCGCTATTTTTTTGGGTTTCATGCATTGCATTTAAGGAATCTCATTTTGGGATTCCTTACATGCAAGAGCAATTTAAGGAATCTCTATTTAGAGATTCCTTAAATTGCGATTTCTGCATTTGGGATGATGCATCCCAAATGCAAAAATACCGGGAGCAAATGGGCAGATTCTGAGAATCTGCCCGTTTGCTCCCGGTATTTTCTTTGATGCATCTGCCTGTATGAGAGGTGGAGTCTCGAGTGGGCCACGATGACAATCCCCACCCTAACATAGATAATAAGCAGCATATTACATTCCGCACATCTGCATATACAGCTATTGCCAATCCATGGCTTATTTGAAATGTAAGTGCTTTTAAAGTGTTTAATCAAAAACCAGGATGGAAGGAGATAAACTTCATCAGAAAAGTACAATTACACTGAAGCGGCCTCATTTGTATTAGGAGGGTTGTGTCCTTCTGTTAAATAATTGTAACATGCAATCTGTGAAACAGTAAACAAGCACTTTCTCGTGTTATTTTTCTGCTGCTGAGGGAATAAACTAGAATTTGACCATTGCACCATAACAATAAATGTGTGAATGTGTATTTATTAGTTAATTTGGTCTAAATGCCATGCGTTATTTGGCCACATTTAGCATCAATATAGAATCGACCAGAGATCTTTAAGTTGAAAGAACAGACTTCACTCGATAGGGATTCTTTTTCATCAATATTATATGAGATCCATAGAGTATAAGGAAGAGTTAAAGCATTTTGCCCTCCCTGGCCTGCTCACAACCACCTAGTCTCTGTAATTTTTGTTTTGCAGAGTGTCTGCACTATCTGGGAACAAGTGTTTTGCATGTTCCCTGATAGAGAGCTCTTGGAGAAGTAGTTTCATTAGTGTATACTCAACATTATAAAAAAATGAAACTTTATTTGGTTTTTATATTTTCCAATTTCTTTCGTAAGAGACAGTCATCTGTAAATTCAATTTTTCATCTTATAAAGACAGTGTCCATTTGAACTGACTTGCCGTTGTGTTTCCTTTTTGCGTGTATTTGTGTGGCTGACCTAGTTCACACAATGCAGACCTAGTGGACTAAAAAGTTTCTGTTCCTTTACCACAATACAAGTTTTTTCATTTTTGAAGAGAGATCACTTTATGTCCACATGTCGCCTTGGCTTTTATGATTTTGCCTCAAAATCATATTTATACCTACCTTGGATGTTCCATTCTCATATATCCATTACCTTTTTTATTTTGCATCTTTCCTGGTATCCAGTTTGTTTATTGGAATATTTTGTACTTCATGTTGTCTCTGCGTATTTTTCTTTCTTCAAATAAAAGCATTTTTCTATCATTTTGACCACATAAACAAGCGTTTTCCTTCTTTTCTCTACTCCTACTTCACATATATCGATGAAACTGAGACGCCACTGCCCCTCCGTAGTTAACTTTTACACTTCACTTCATGAGAAATCTAATAGTTGCACCTCAAATACCTTCCTTTGTACCAATACCGGTGAAAAACTATTTTGCAAAACATCTTGTGGTCTTTATAGGGTGTGAGGCTCCCACATATATTTGTTTCGTTGACAATATAAAGGAACTTTCACCAGGAACATTTTGTTCGGCAATAGTTGCACAACTACTGTGGATGGTCACCAATTTTTTTTATGGCAAGACTTTCGGTTATTCAGTGTGTTACTTTTGTTTGGTGAAAATCGGTTCAACCGTTTTTGAGATATGAAGAAAAAATGTAAGCAACCAGTGCGAATGTCAAGGTATGTCTATTTTAAAAAAATCTTTCTTGAAAAAATCTTGACAAGCCCTATCTAGGCTGCAGAAACACTGAGAAGAAAACACAAGAAACAAAGAGAAAAAATTCAACATTATTCATAACTAGTCGGAGGAGCCCCCGGCTTATTATTTCTCTCTCGCCCTTATACTAGGTGAGGGATCTTCATTGAATTTCTGGAACGTTTTTAAACGGGTATTATAATGATATGCTTTAACCACAGCTTTTCTTTAACTGTCTTTTTCCCAATTATTATATGATTTACTGCTATCAGCCTTTGTGTTAATGGCAATTATACACCTGGTTGACTTCCCTTTATCAGTTTCCTGAACAGTAACTGAACTGAAATTGAAACTGAATTTGAAACTGACATGAAATTTGAAGCACCCGTTTTAAAATGGCGACTCATCATAGGTTAAACCTTCACTTTTTTGTGCAAAGTGTACTTGATGAGTTTATATTCTACTCTTTTTTTTTTTGCCTCTTCCCAATGAAGTGTTTGCAGTGTTGCATCAAACATAGTATTTCCTTCCTCGTTTATTTTATAGGCACCCTGTTCTGTAATATAATTGTATTCTTCTTCCCTTCTCCATGAATTTTGGAGCAGCATCATGTTTGTATTTGAATGATTGGTCCTCATGGGCAGAGGTGCAGCTGCCAGTGGTTCAGCAGGTGCCCGGGCACCAAAGAACAAAAGTGATACCTGGGGATGCTATGTTGGGCTTTGACTAACCAAGCAGAGGAGGGGACATTTCCCTCACTTGCGCCAGGGCCTTTGACACCCATACCACTCCACCTTTCACTGGTGCACTGGTTTTCCAGTCACTGATATTGATGTAATATGAGATTTCCAAGAGTGTATTTAACTTGGAATGGTGTAAAAAGTTATATTAACTTTGGACGTTTACCTTGGTTAAATGGCATGGCAATGTGCCAGTCAAATGACAAGATGATAATCAACTGTGTTGAAGCAGCCTTGAATTTATCACAGCTGGTGAATTGGTGTTTGCCATGCAACCTACAATTTACAGGATCATGGACCTTTTCCTCACTTGGCCATTGTTTTCTCCAGGATATGCCAGAGACAACAAATAGGTACAGTGCACTAAGTCCTGTCCACAATTTGAGAAAGCTTGTATCATTGTCAATAAAGCAGTGTGGTCTTCTCTGCAGAACCAAGTCATGAAATCTACCTGTGACAATGATGCGTTGAGAGGTATGATATATTGCAATTATGTCTTATATTTGACTTTACAGATTGAATAGTGTCTTCACTAACATTCAGAGAAGTCTAAACACATTTAAAGGAGCATTTTTAAGGTCACACTACCTATTAGCTTCCTTGTTTTTTTTTTCTGTTTCTTGACTTACTTTCACACCTGTATGTTTCTTCAAAGACAGTGTTCATGCTTGCATCTTTACCGCAAGTCACATGTATGCTGTTTTAAAAATACTTTGTAGTTCAGAAATGACTATCCTGTTGTTTTAAATCTTTATGTCAATGGCCTATAAATGTCTTTATTGGCTGATGGACAGGACATGCTGCAGTAGGCGCATGTCCGATTCTAGTGCTATGTTATGCGGATGATGCAATCCTGATGGCAAGAACGGCCAATGGCCTGTAGAAATTACCTAATGTAGTTGGTCTTTTTTCATAAATTACTTGAATTTGAAGAAGAATTTAACTAAATCTTTGACTATGATCTGTGAGCCCAAATCAGTGAAAAGACACCAACATACCATCCATGTCACGTTGGTTGGGATGTTCGGACCTTCACCTTCTTAGGGATAACTTTGGGCTCTGTTCTGAGCTGGGGAGACTTCCATACTGTTCGGCAGTAACAGTTTGTGAGAGCGATGAAACTGTTTTCAGGTCTCAGCTAAATTAGGTGTAAAGCCTATGAGTGAGATGATCACTATACACAAAAGAAAATGTCTATCTGTGGCCACTAATCTGGACCCTCAGATATAAACAGTCTGCAAAAGGTCAAATATCGTTTCTGAAGAAGGCTGCTGGCTGTTATACACAGAGTTCTAGTTATCTTTGTCATTCTGAATTGGGGAGTCCAATTTAGAGTATTTAATTAAAATATGTTATGGGTTTTTCGAAGGGCAATAATCGATGGCTGTTTCTCATTGGACACGTGTCATGGATCCCCCGGTATTCTTTATTCAGAAAGGTCTGTTGCCAAATGACTTCCCTTGAAGTTTTCAGTAATCCTGATTCTAATAATACCTCCACCAGAGTTTCTCTTAAACATCTATTCTTTAATCATTTTGAGGATGTAGGGGCTTCCAGAGAGTGTTGTATATACTCTGTAAGAGGGCATTCTATCCTATTGATCACGACTACTATGAAACTCTGTCTCTATCTCTTGCGGTTAACTCGCAACATGGATTTTATCTTAACCAATTTAGGTTTACTATTGTACATATCTTAATTTCTTCACAGTGGCTCTTGGTTAAAAGAGTTTTCCATTGGGATAATCAGGCCTGTCAGAGCAGACATTATTTGGTGCTTTTTTGAACATTTTATTCAGACCTGATGCAATGGTATTTGTTATCAATACTTTTCACCTTAAATATGAGGCAAAGTAGACCTGCACCTATCCTCTTACAACAGCTTTCCGCTCATACCTTCTGCTTGACTCTGATTCATTTTATAGAGAGTGCTCTTAGAATTAGGAAAAATGTATAGCTTATCGTTTCTCTGGCCAGTTATGAGGTGTGGAGTATATTATGTGTTTTTTTTCTTTTTTAGATGATGGACTGTGTATTCATGTACAATTGTATATTTGTTATGACAAAATATTTACTAATGCTACTTTGATTTGTCTGTGTATCTGTAATGGGTTTTAAATACGCTGAATAAGGTATTTGTAAATGGATTGAGTGATTGGTTCATGTTATCATTCACCTTCACTTGTCTTGCATTTAAGTGTGTTTTCAAATCATCTCATTATCAAAAAGGGGAACAAGGAAAAAGTGTGGTGGGGCATTGCCATCACCCGTTCAGAAGCATTTATAGATAAACCAAGGTAAGGTCCTGTACAAACCAGTCCTGTAGATAATACATCACTCTAGTGCCCTGCTTATTCAGGGAACCTCCCTTCGGATTTGTAAATAGGGCCCCCATCCACGAGATCTCACGGCGTGCATCATCATCACACCCTCACCCTATGAATGACTCGGCATTACGGTGGACTCTATCAGTTTCCTGGGAGCTGTTTGATATTGTAAGGATGGGATAAAATAATAGGGTTAAAATTATCTAGGAAATACCCATATAAGAATTAATTTATTAATGATAGGATTACCAATGAAAGCACTGATTTAGTACACAAAGGGGGATGTTCTGAGGCTAATGAGGGCCTCTACATCCTATCTCCAGACCTACATGTTACAGCCATGTGAGGTTGCCTACACAAGTCAAGTGGCCTTCATCAGGACCAGAATATGCCTAAACACCACATAGGGAAACCAAAAACTATGGATTTGGGGTCTTTTGGCAGACCACCAAAGGTGTTGGGGTCATCCTATAGTCCACGGGGGTCCGGAATACAAACTGAGACCAACGCTGGAGCCAGAGAGAAAGGATATTTATTACAATCTCATGAGATGGAGAGGTGCCTCAACAGCAGACACCCATAGCTGTCTGAGGAGGCAGTCTGCTAGAATGGTCTTACTTCACGGGTTATATACTCTTTATCCGGCCCCAGGCATGTAAGGGAGTTGTATCAGTTAACTTTTTTTGGATTCCTAAACAAATAGTCAATCTGGAGAATCAGCAGGAGAGTAGCCTTTGGGGTTTTTTGCAGGATATGGGAAACACATTATAATGACATAGTACACAATGGTCACTGGTACTGCAGGGCATGGCATGATTACATGTCAAACAAAAGGATAATCTGATAAGAAAAGGTAACGATGAGGACCCTGCAGGGTGCAGGCGAAAGGCATGTTTATTACAATTGACTCCATAAATATTTATCATTTGGACTACAGCAGGGCAAAGGTGAGAGGTATGATTACACAGAAAGCAAAGATAAGTCTTGATAAGCCTGTTGAAGGACGCCTGCAGGGTGTAGTGTGCAGGGTGAGGACGATAAACTGGTTGAGCTTTGGCTGGTCAGTTAGTGGCAGGCCAACGCATGAACAGAGCGTCCGTACAGGAATGCAACAGGTCAAAAGTGGAGGTCCAGAGTGTTCGTGATACAGAGAGAAAGTCAGTCATGAAGGTTAAAGCACAACATGGTGGAGTGAATCACGAAATGGTGGAGTGAATGGCAAGATAACAGACCCACTTTTCCACAAAACTCCCTAGTTCATTAGTGAGAGGTTTTGCAGATGCACGCACTCATGCAAGACACTCATGAAAACTCACAGTTGCTGAGGGGATTCCGCAACTCACAGTTGCGGATTGCGCGAGGCTAAGATGGAACGTGGGCGCATGAGAACATTGTTGTCAGAATATCTTTGACATATGGAACTTCCCCTAAATATGATTTACAGAAATATCGCTCTAGTGGAATCAATAACAGAAAGTCTGCACCCAATGAGATGATAGTTTAGTAACCACATTTAGGACAGAATGTATATACTGGAGAGTAGACTGACTGAGGACAGGCATTTGGCTCCTAGCAGCCGGAGCCTTCTTGAAATGTTTTCAGTTCCAGCAATGAAGGAGACAGGCTGGCTTAGGCCTCCCACTCTCTGCTTTAAATGACTATGTTTCCTAAGGCTATAGAACATTCTCTCTTACACGAGGATCCTTCCTGGCGCCCACAATCAACCTTTTGTTTTCTCTTTCCCCTTCCCATATAGATCAGAGTGACTTCCGGGTCAGGAATCCTTGGCTGTTGAAGGGTTTTGTCTCAGCGAGGCTCAGTAGTTGCAGAGATCTCCCGTGCTATACATAAACCCAAGCACAGACAACATTAGAACTTTATTTGTTTATTAGAAACAGATCCCTAAAAACAAGGGGGGCGTTCGATATCTATAACTTTAATGCTTTGTACTAATGCTTTGTATAAACAATAACATTAAAAACAACAAGGTTATAGCTCATTTAAGAAGGGCTTATGTAACTGGAAACTACCAAAATGGGGGATATTTTTTCGACAAATACGTCACAACTATCATGTATAGGTCTGTACCAGCATAACTAAAATGGGTATGAAAAATTACATCCCAATAGAAGAACCATCAACCAATAGAGTAATTGTTTAAAACCAAAACTTAGTAAGCCGGTATTTCTATGATCTATTCCGGGTTAGTCCGTCCTTGACATAATGACGATCATTCGATATTGATTAAAACCAAAATTCATAAAATCTAGGATGGCTAAGCGGGTATTTTTAATTTCAGGTTAACCCGTTTCTTAACATGGACGGAAAAATAAAAATGTGTATATACAGGCCATAAATATAGCCTTCACGGCAAAAACGGCAACACTAGAAGCGAGTCTGGGCTAGTCCGTCCTCTACTGTGGACGAAAATGACAACAATCCACTGAAAAAACTAAAAAACTACATATATGGCACCCACTTCGCTCGCAAGTATGCCTTAATTCAACAAAGGTGTTAACAATTTTTCACTAATCCCAATTATCCTGTGTATAAATAGAGATAGCCCGGTGCAGTATTCATTCTGACACGGGATAGAAGGGAGACCGGGCAGGCGGTGCGTTTGTCATCTTGAGAGGTAAGAGTCACTCGAACCGAAACAACGATAGAGGGCTCGTTAAATAGATCGGCGTATTGTTCTAAAGGTTGCTCATAAACACGCTCGTAATCTAAAGGGGAATTAGCTATTTAAAAGTAAGACTGAGTGCTTGCCCCTATTTATTCCTCTTGCAATCTAAGTATCCCACTACAGTGGGGCTTTTTTGTATTGTAAAGTATTGTCTCCCAACGTGGTGGGGAAAAGAACTAGCTTGTTACAATTCAAACACGGTTTTTACTCTGTAGAGACAGGCTCCACTTAAATGTAAAACATGTAAAGATGGAATGGGAGGGAATATATTTGTCCCCTTTTACCAATAATGAGTATAAGCACTCGTGCCTCACACAATATCTACATAAGTGACTCGGGGTTAAACGTACATATGTATGCAACATGTACACATTACCTCTATTGAAATTATCTATTGTTTATGCAGACGTTGAAGATCACCTCAAATTAATAAAGAGGGAAGATCATCGTGCAAATCGTTAAGGAACAAGGGATTGGGATCGACCAAACCAAAAAACAGGAACTACAAGTATAAAGCTTCTTGGAGTCTATCTATTGGCTCGCATGGTCCTATGCAAAATATAAAGTAAGCGACAACGTTGTATGTCCCGTTTCTTAGACTTTTCACTCCTATTATGGTTTATTAAAATTCTAAAAACGATGGTATTCTATATACAGATCCGCTGATGATACAGCTGAGTTGCAGGGGATTATCTATTGTTACCTCAACTCCCGGATCAAAACTGGTATCGCAAAATAAAAATTGCAACAAATGTAAGATAAATTTAAGATCTTTGTCCTTGACACCTTATGAGTAAAAATAATAAAATCCCCATACATTGTATACTAATAGATGTTATGTACTTTTTTTAGAAAGAAGATGTTTTTAATATAGTCCTCAGGAAGGTGTTCCAAACATCGAAGCACCGAAACGCGTCGACAAAACTGTTTTTTAATTAATTAATTTTTATTTATGTATTAAAAATCATGTATTGTGCTTTATGAATATATGTATACTGTTGCTCCAAAAGAACCGGATAATTTTATTTTTATGTGTGATAAAGTGTTTATATTAAGTTCACTGATGAAAAACATTTTTTTAATAAAAATTATTTGGATACATCTAATGTTATGATTTGACTTAAATGCAATGTATGATGAGTTGGGGGTATAATTGATTCAAATAGGTGTCATTGTTTATAAATTATATTAATGCTTTAAGTTGTACTACACAGAAAGGAATTCTTTTTGGTCAGAATATCTTTGACATACAGAACTTCCCCTAAATATGATTTACACAAATATCGCTCTAGTGGAATCAATAACAGAAAGACTGCACCCAATGAGATGATAGTTTAGTAACCACATTTAGGACAGAATGTATATACTGGACAGTAGACTGACTGAGGACAGGCATATGGCTCCTAGCAGCCGGAGCCTTCTTGAAATGTTTTCAGTTCCAGCAATGAAGGAGACAGGCTGGCTTAGGCCTCCCACTCTCTGCTTTAAATGACCATGTTTCCTAAGGCTATAGAACATTCTCTCTTACACGAGGATCCTTCCTGGCGCCCACAATCAACCTTTTGTTTTCTCTTTCCCCTTCCCATATAGATCAGAGTGACTTCCGGGTCAGGAATCCTTGGCTGTTAAAGGGTTTTGTCTCAGTGAGGCTCAGTAGTTGCAGAGATCTCCCGTGCTTGCTCCTTCAGAGAGAGGCCAATATGTACTTGGAGAAAATTACATCCACGGGACCCACAGAACAAAGGAGGTGGGCGCCGCTGTGGCTCACAGCCTGAGCCTGCCACGCAGAGTCCACTGCAGGCTCATAGTTTCTCCACGCCCCCAATATATTAAACCTCGGCACCTCACAGGGTCATTAACTGTCTTTAGCCCCTTGCCATGCTCAAAACTGCCCAAGGTCCGAAGCTAGAGCCACTATTCTCTACTCTCTGCATTTTAGGTAGGGGTGGCACCTGTAGGCACAGTGTCTTGGGCCACATGGTGAATTTATAAGGCTGCCAGAAGACACACCAGAAGCAGTTGTGGGAGAGCTCAAACGTCCTGCACAGAGGTATGTTTGTATGGCCAAAACTAAGGTGGCATCCTTTATATAACACAGAAAAGTCTTGGCATTTCTGAGCAGCTGCAGTGCCTGCCTGCCCTCTGTCACTCAATTACACTGAAATTATGAAAATATCACACATAGCAATCTGAAACCTTGACAGCTCCGCACACAGTAAAACACAAATATCTTTTATAGCCATGCCATTTTTCATGAAGGTGTGCATATACTCATATGAACAAACACACGTGCATATACTGAAAACATATAGCACCATTGTAACTTGTGCGGTGCTTCCTCTGCTCTAGCACACTTTGTAAGCACAAACAGGGATCCACAAGAAGTGAGTCTGAAGTCTTTGTTTCCAATTTACAAGCTGCACTTTGTAGTACATATAGTAGTACTACTCACATACGACAAAATCAAATTTATTATTAATATTATTGGGTTTTGTAGAGCGCGTAGTCACCCGTAAGTATCCCAGCGCTAAGATCCTCACAAGCTAGATAATTTACTGTGGGAGAAGCCTCCAATACATACTAAAATGGTATAATCGCCTATTACGTGACAATGTTTTTTTCCCTAGTGTTCAAGGAATCAAGGTAAACATAAACAGTGTGCAGACTTTAATGTCCATTGCCCCTCTTGTGTTCCATGACAGGAAGGAGCCATCTACTGGCCATTGCTGTGAAACTCACTGACCTTTACGAATTGCAAATGTACACGCACCCAACAACCAGTTTAAATTGTGGCAAAAACCTACAAAAAACAAAACTTGGGGCCATATTATCAAGAACGGCAATAACATTATTGCCGCTTTAGTGGCAGGAAACTGGAGCTTAAGCGGTGATAAGGGGCTTGATAATATGCCCTTGAGAATTCCAATAGACCCCCGGGTCCCTTTCAAAATCAGACCTATGACAACCAAAGATTTCCAAACCCGGAATTTCAGAACCCCCAATTTCAAAACTACCAGGGGCCTTTTTTAGGGAGAGGCTGGGGCAAAGGACGCGGCAAACAGAAACCACCATCACGGGTGAACTGGTCGGATCAAGAACAAGAAATCACCCAACGGGTGACCAGGAGTATGGCACAGGGAACCGCATCGAGTACGAGCCGCGACCCTCTCTAGTGGTGAACCTGTCAGGTCACCCCTTAACTCCCATTGAGGAACGCGTTCTGAATAAAGGACTGGGCTATGTTCCCACCAACTACCCTGACCTGTTTACACTCCGACAGGATCTGTCAGTCTTTTTCCGCAATCTGAGATTGAGTGTGTTCTTTGAAGGTAAACATCGTTTACCACAAAGTTTTTCCAACGCGGTACCTTTAGCACGCATCCCTTACAACGCAAGTCGTTACCACGACTTGCGCTGGAGGGCGCTAAAGGATAAAAAATAGTACATTTACTATCCCAACACCTTCCCTATGGTCCACGGGGACTGGTGTTAGAATAGTAAAATTACTATTCGAAATCCGCACCCCCAACGCAAGTCGTGGTAACGACTTGCGTTGTAAGGGATGCGTGGTAAAGGGATGCGTTGTGACGGTACGCGTTGTACCATCATACATCCTCTTTGAAGATCGGAACCCTAACGAAAGAAATAATGGCGACACACCATTTCGCCCGAAATCGACGTTTATACCACAACTGGTGTTGCTCCCCCCACAGATTGCGGCCTTTGAGGAAGCAGTGGTTCATGATTTGGAAACAGCAAATCTCAACCAATCGGGTCATTTTTCCAACTTATCTAATTGTGAAAGAGAAGTATTGAGAGAACTGGGGAACAATAAGGAAATTATCCTGAAACCCGCGGACAAAGGGGGTGCAATTGTAATTATGGACATAGATGCCTACCACCTTCTTGCTGACCCCAGAACCTACAAAAGACTTAGAGAGGACCCCACGGAGGAGGTCACCAGGGAGATTGTTAGCATGGTGGAAGAAGCAAGGATTAATGATTGGATCACGGAAAAGGAAGCCGAGTTCCTTGTGAACAAACATCCGAGGGTTCCTTATTTCTACTGCCTTCCGAAAATCCACAAAACAGCAATACACCCTCCCGGTAGACCTATTGTCTCCGAGATGGGGTCTTTGCTAGAACCTCTTTCGCAATTCTGCGACTTCTTCTTGAAGCCAATGGTGCAGCGCTTGCCAACCTATCTAAGGGACACTCTGTTCATTTTAAACCTGTTAAAAGATGTACCATTCGATCCTGACTATGAATTCTTGATAGGGCTTGATATAGAGGCCCTCTATACGAACATTCCACAGCGGGAGACACTGAGGGTCCTGGAATCTTTACTTTTTGAAAGGGACTGGCCATATGAAACCCCACAGGCCTTTATCTCACATCTGGCCGAAATAGCCCTCACGAAAAACTTTTTCGAGTTCGAGGGGGGACAATATCTTCAAACCCATGGCACTTCCATGGGGAGTGTTTTGCCCCTAGCCTTGCTGGACTTTATGTTGGAGCTTTTGAAGAACTTACAGTGCTGAACACCAGTGGTCCATGGACGAACAACTTGAGGTTGTGGAGACGTTATATTGATGACGTCTTAGTGATATGGAGGGGCGAGAGAACATCTGTTGATCTTTTTCTCGACTGGCTTAATGCCCAGAATCCGTTCCTCCATTTCACTTAGACCATCACTAAGACCAACCTACCCTTCCTGGACCTAGTTATTGAACCTAGTGGCGGTACCCTAAAAACAAAGGTCTTTCACAAACCCACCGACAAGAACACTCTACTGGCATTCAAGAGCTTCCATCCGCGCTCCGTACGGGAGAATTTACCAGTAGGACAACTTTTCCGCATTCGGCACAATTGCTCTGAAAGAGATGATTTCACTGAGGAAGCGGAAGCTCTGACTACGAGATTACAACAGAGGGGATACCCTATCCAAGTCATCAAAAAAGCACGGAAAAGAGCGTTCAATGCTAACCGTGATGCATTATTGTCCAAAAACATGAGACCACAAACAAAGAAACCGGTGTTTGTATCCACCTTTAACACGGCATCACATCAAATTAAAAAGTTGGTTCTGAAGAATTGGAAGATACTCAATACAGGGGACATGAAGGTTGATACACCCCTGTTTTCTTTCAGACATAGCCAGAACTTGAGGGATCTTCTCATTCATACTAGAACCAGGGACCTGGGGCTAGCAAGAGAGAATACCACTGTGACAGGTTTACCCAAACTGACCGGACACACACGCTGCGGCTCATGCAGTGTCTGCCACTTGACTAACAACTCCACTTCAATTGATTTAGGGCTCCACACTCCCTGGGAACAGAGATCTCACACCAATTGTAATTCCCAGGGAGTGATCTACTTGCTAACCTGTCCCTGTCAAAAAATGTATGTAGGGATGACAATTAGAAAGGTACGCACCAGAATCACAGAACATCGGAGTACTATAAGATGTGGCAAGACAAACACGAAACTCACGGCCCATTTTTTTGAGAATGGACATAGTATAGAAGACCTCAGATGGACCGTGATAGAGAAGGTAAAATCTAGCAGACATCAAATAGATGACCAAAGGGTGTTACTGCAGCGAGAACAGCGATGGGCATACCGCTTGAGAAGCCATAAAGTGGGACTAAACGATGATATTCCTTGGCAGGCACTGGGAAGACAGTAAATAAAACAACTTTACTAATACGGCCATGGATACTTTGACCACCTTCTCAGTAGCTATGACTGATGATATCTTCTATACACTGCACCTGGTGGTCGTCCCCTATGAAATAACATACGTGGGATATCACATAGGATATAGTTACATTGAGGGTTATGATCCCCGGCCGATATTCATGGTCAATTATTATCTTAGAGCATGGGGTCACTTTAGTCACAACCCCCTGAGTGGGGATGGTGGTTCTACCCTGGTGAAGCATTATGAAGGATGTATATCATACATTCCTCCTCTCCATTCAGTCCCAGGCTACCAATATCTAATGACAATGCCCCCCCTCTTTTTTTAACACCAATGCATTTATTATGATTGCGGATATAGACACTCGTGACTTGGGGCATTGTTTACGAATCACCTACTGACGGGCTCCTTCGATATCAATCTACTGAATTAATCACTTTTAAATGTACCTTTCCGCAAAAGCACTCTTGATTAAGATTGTTTATTTACCGTGTTTGTGGGGTTCGCTAGTGTTTGCTGCGCATATCAGCCCCCCCTTGCCTCTGCGCAATGATGCATAGAGACGAGCGACTCAACCGGTACTACATTTCCCGACAGCTCCCAAGGGTTTGCCACGCCCGATGGCATGTCGCTTTGACACCCGTGACGTCAGTCGGCGGGGGTGGAGCAGGCAATGGTTTGTCGGTAAATACTCAATCTGACACCGCGTTTCCCATCTACGCAGTGCCTTAAGGTACAGGAATTCTTTGGCAGAACTAGCCTAAAAGAACGGTAAGGAGAACGGGTGAGGGTTGGATAGACCGGCGCCTCACCTTGTGATTTGAATGACGCCGGCTCGGGAGAGGTGATGCCGCTAAATACCTCTCACGCTCCATTCCCTTATAGATTGTGTTCACAGGCAGAACCTCCTGACGGACACCAGTTCGAGTTTGTGTAATACATAAACTCGGTAAGTCTTGTTCATCTGTGGGTCATTAGCCTTATTGGAGGCTTTTTAACGATGTGCCAAACTTAGGAGTGGTTTACCTGTGGAGTGTGTGTGGGTTCATGGTGGTCTCAGGCTTGGCTATGGGAACGTGAGTGTGTTGCGTATATTATTACCATATCGCTTATCGAATAATTTGATTCAAGATTGAGTGATCAAAGTTAATCACCTGGAAAGTTTGGAAAGAAAACCCAGGCTACAACACCATACTATTGAGTCCTATTATGGAACTTTTGTGAGCACAGTTCATTTAGTCGGAACAATACCCTAGTTAGAGAAACATAAATTTTAGGGGATGAATTGAGTAAAAAAATGGGGGGATAGTACCCACACCCCTCTCATTATTCTTTACTCTTTTCTAGTGAATGTTCTCCCCTTATGTTTGGGGGCTTAATCTCCACTAAATGATCGGCAGACCCGGAGGAGTACGGATCTGCTAGACCTACTCCATTCGGGAGACCCAGTGACCGAATTACGGCATGGGTAACTAGTGGATTTGATCGCGACAGTCCTGATGAAGATCGAAGTGACCATTTGAGGCACAATTGAAGCGGTCGAAACATGTTGACTTCAGCAGTGATAGGAGGGAAGTCTTGAGGAACCTTATTTTCTCAATAAGACATTTCCCCATCCTTTTCATATTTTTTAATCCTGATAAGGGTATCAAATTGGGTTTAATAAAGTAATTCTTTCTACTGGCACCCTTAATCAGTTTTAATCACATCCTTACTGCACTTTTTTGTTGCACTATCAGCTTATCCACGAGGTGTTCACTGCACGTTCTATTACTCATGTGTGTTATTAGTTGTACGTATTGACTGATTGTGTTGTACGTCTCGTAGTGTGGAATTTATTATTTTTTTCCCCTCCCTAATGCTCCGCCCTGGATGTGGCTACACCTGGGCGTCTGGCAGGCCCTATGATGAAGCATGTCACATACCTCGGTATGTGAGTGAGGGCAGTTTTTCCAAATTGGAGAATTTTCCTTTGTTGTAGTTGTGTACTCTATATACCCCTTGTGTGTGATCATTTGGTTTGCTCCAGGGGGTCTGGGGTATTGGAGTTTAAACAATTTTGGCCCTCCCCCCTTTTGTGTGTTGATGAATTCCCATAGAAGCCCAGGTTCTGGTATGAAGTACATCAAACCTGGGCTTCTATGGGAATTCTCAAGGGCATATTATCAAGCCCCTTATCCCCGCTTTAGCGGCAGTTTCCTGCCGCTAAAGCGGTGATTATGTTATCGCCGTTCTTGATAATATGGCCCTCAGTGTACACAGCATCCATTTTTTAAAAAATGTCAGTAAAACAAACATTATGACTGATTGCACCACTAATCATTTACACATTACATATTTCTACCCTTCTTTTTCCTGACAAGTTATCTGATCCTTATATAAACTAAGGTCAACTTTCTATGGAACGGAAACGAACCTAATCTTAAGTACACAACATTGTGTGCCGACATACGATACAAATGTACTAAGGTCCAGCCTCGGTTTTCATTGCAAGAAGTAAATATACTTAAGTGAGAATTATTCTTTCTTGTTTTCCTTCCACAGTTTCTGCTCTCATGTTTTCAACTTGCATGAGTTTACTTGTTCGAGTACTTTTTTCATTGTTCTTTATGCCTCACTGTATTATCAACTAAAAACGTTTGAAGTAGAAATACACAATTTAAGTATCACGCCTAGATGTGTGCGACCAAACTGTAGATTTTGTTTTTCAAATGAAAATGTTTGGTTTCCAAAACTCATGCCATAAATGCCAGTTGGTTCACATTTTAATAAATTAAAGGGACTGTTGGGAACCTGATGCCTCAACTCTGCCCACATCTAAGCCGCGAGCATTCAAGTCCCACACTGAGCTCAGGCGCGGTGCGTCCATTGGGGTATGGTGGCGTAGCCCTACGCCCGCAACTCCCTCGGCGTCTTTGAACTTAAGGAAACTGATTCAGTTTACTTAAGTTCAATGACCCCGAGGAAGCACTGACAATCATGTCAGTCAGCATGACTTTGGACCGCCCACCCCTTCAGAGTCTGAAGGGGGTGGGTGGTCTGTTGTCATGTTGACTGACATGATTGTCAGACCAGTGGGGGGCAACAGGCAGCAGCACAACACAATTGTGCATTAGTGGGGAAGGAGGGCGAATTTTTGCACCGTGCCCACTCATGCGCACTTGTGTTTTGACTTGTTTGCGCATGCCCATTAGGAGCCGGCTCCTAATGGGCGTGCAGTGGGCGAAGAATAGCCGTGCCCTCAGCCAATCCTGGCACTGCTGGCAGCGCCAGGATTGGCTGAGAGGGGCTGTAGGCTGTAGGCGCCAACTGACTCGGGGCGGCGCGGACCTACTCAGGACCTCAGGTAGGATTTTTTAAATGTATTTTAATACCCCCTTTCCCTCTCACCCCCGTGCGATCCTCCCCCCCCCACCATCTCTGCTGAGGGTATGTGCGAGCAAAAGGGTCCCAAGCAATTGTCTAGGGGTGGGGTCGGGGGGGTTCTATATTGAGGGGTGCATTGAAAGAAGAACTCAGGCTCTCCTCAGGGGCTCAGTCAGTGGGGAGGGGGCTTCTCTGTGTGCTAAGGAGGTGCAGTCTGCTGGCTGGTGGCGAATTGTGGTGATGGGTGCATTTAGAGGACCCCAATCTGTGCTGAGGGATGCATTCACTGCGAACACCAATCTGTGCTGGGGTGCTGTTGGAGGGTGGGAGATCTGTTCTGAAACATGCACAGGACATACCGCTGCACCGTACAGAGGAAATACCACCAGTATTGTGCACAGGAGAGACCCAGTGCCGTGTACTGGAGAGACTCCGGCACCGTTCACAGGACAGACCCGAGACCACGGTACCACGTACAGAATACACCTCAGTACCATCACCGTGCACAGGAGAGACCCAGTGCTGTGTACTGGAGAGACACCGGTACAGTGCACAAGACAGACCCCGGTACCGCGTACAGAGCAGACCTCAGTTCCGTGCACAGGAGAGACCCCGATACCGAGCAAAGCAGAGACCCCCAGTACTCTGCACAGGAGAGACCCGGTACCGTGTACCGGAGAGACCTCGTAGCTCGGTGTACGCATTCCGAGTGCGCCTGAGAGGGTACATGACGTCTACCCAGGCCGTCCTGAGGGGGTACAGGCCCAGAGGAGCCCTACACACACTACTACTGGGGCGACGTGTTCCCCACTGCGAGTTCTTGCTGCAGGGTGTCTGAGAGATGTGTGCCCGTCAAGTGCCCCCTTGTATTTTCCACGCGCCCTCCAGCATGCGCTCCTAGTAAGAGAAGAACTCGAGAAAATTACTAATTTAGATTTGCTTCGTATCCTTGTGATTCACGAGATATGGCACTTTGCAGAATCAGATTACAGGGTTCTGGAGAATCACAAAGGGTTTGTTCTTTTTCTGGAGTGCACGGGGTTTACAGGCACATAACAGGCACCGCTGGAAACAGGATATGGGAGACGGGGCTGCAGGCGACGGCCCAGGCACAGGCAAGTCACAAGACAGTGCTGAGTGGACAGACAATAGTGAGATATAAAACAGTGCTGAGGGGTATATGTACAGGGGAAACACAGGACAGTGCTGAGGGGTACAGACAATGGTGAGATACAAACAGTACTGGGGGTGTGTCTACACGTGAGGCTCAGGACAGCGCTGGGGGGGTGTATCTGCAGGTAAGACACAGGACAATGCTGAGGGGTGTATGTACAGGTGAAACACAGGACAGTGCTGAGGGATACAGACAATAATGAGATACAGGGGCCGCGCACTTCCCTTGTGATTACTGCATGCAGGGTAGTTGGCCTCCGAGGAGGCGGGTGGCAGGTTTTATTTTCTTTGCTTTGTCTCTGCGGTGATCTTGTGACTTGTATGTGATCATATCACACTATTGTTCATAGTTCAAACGTCAATTTATGGAATGACATTTATTTTATATCACGTTACTGTTATAACAACGTATATAGTATATTGATTAAAAAAAACAACTGTGCTCTTTGTTGGTAAGAAAAAATGTCCACATATCTTTCTACCTTTAAATGATTGGTTACAAGTCAAAGGTGTGTAAGAATGTTGTTTTTGCTGAAATACTATACACTAAAATCAGTCTAGTTCGCCTACTGTGGATGTTGTGCACGACTGTGAAACCAAAGGAATACTTTTTTGTGCCCTTTAAATGAAACTTTGTTCTCCACACGTGCCTATCCGCAACTAGAGTACACTTGGAAATGCTCTCTTACATTGATTTTCCCAGGGTATTTTCAGGGACTGGGTCATTCTTAACAGATGCTCTGAAATCAGCCACAACAAATAACAGGAAGGAGCGCTGAGTAGAAATGCCTACAGTAAGAATGATTGTCAAGTTCCCCTTCCCCTTGATGTGTGATTCTGAGCGAATAACTTAATGTTGCCATAAACGGCATGATAATTTATCATGCCATTTATGTAATTCAATAATGCGCTAAGAATGTGTGTGTCAGTGTGTCACTGGGCCCGCAAGAGGTTATTATTTGGATGCTTTATATTTACACTTACTTTTGCTTGCCATTGTTGACAACTTGACATTCATTATTAATTTCGATTTTTGACTTTTGAATGCTGCTAGTTTGTGGCCTCTTTAGTTGTTTATTTAGTTGTTTGCAGTTTAAATTAAAAAAAATCTGTGAGGTTCCCAGCATTGTATCATGAAGTCTGTTATGGAGCGCTGTGGTTATACTGAATAAGCAGCTACCATGCTTTTGTTATATGACATCCCTTTATTAATGTAATAACTGCACTTTCGCAGTTGCTTAATCAACCTTCTTGCTTCTCAATTTTGCTTGAAAATGCACCATTTACATTTTTTATCAAAATGTTTCCGATCCCCCCCTATCATTGGTTGTGCTTGCTCGCTGTGCTCGCTTGCCACGGTGCTCTCCCACAGAACGTTTACGCCCCACCACTTTCAAATGTCACCAGCCACCACTGACAGAGCTACAGTGAGTGCAATTCCCGAAAGAAGCAATACACCAAGCAGTAGCCCAAAAATGTGCAAAACTACTTCATTCAAAAGGCCCGAATGCAGGCATTTTGCAATTTACAAATTAGGTCCAAAGCACCCTTTTCGTGACCTACTAGCTCCTTTGCACTTTTGCTCTTTTGCACTTACAGAACTGCACTTACTATTTTTAAATAATTAGACTGTGATTTTAGCCTTGCTTGAAATGGAATATGTAATTGGTTCTGAGTGTGTTAATCTCAGTTTTCTCCGCACTTGCACCTAGACGGCAGTCATTTCCCCCAGGCGGCCATTTTTTTGTGCCGCACACTCCCTCTTGTTAGCGCTCTAGTGGCTGCACGCCATCCTGCCTTGGACCCTATTTACTGGGCAACGAATGGACGTGCAACGTACGTGCGCAGCGGGTGCGCCGATGGCGCAATGAAGGTGCGCCAAAGGCAAGTCAGTCTGCACCCGTCTGCGCCTGTCCGCGCCTGACCAGGACCAGGGGACACGAACTCTGATCCAACTAAGATTAATAAGTTCAGCTATTCATCCAAACACCTATTAGTGTACCACAGTATGCCATTTTCTAACTGCACTATGTTTGATATTAATGAGGACTCCCCATTTGTTCACACTGTGAGTTCGCCCCCACTGCAGCTACACACAAGGATTATAATGGTAAATTCAACTTTAAACAGAGTGACTCAGAGATGTTTACTTATACAGATCTACAGGGACAGACTTCACAAAAAAACTCACTTTTATCCTATAAGGAATTCACCTTTTATAATATTACCTGCCGCTCGCTCCCTAAACACAAGGCGGACACGCAAACAAAAGGAGATAATGGACGGAGTGCTGAACATTGCAAAAACTCACCCCCAGTCACAGATCTGGGTTGGATCCATCATCGTTCTTTAGCTCACTCTGCTACCCCAGTTCAGACAGTCTTGAACCTGTGCCTCATGGGAACAGTCTAGAGCGAACTGCCAAGCCATGTCTATCCTGGACCCGAAACAAGCATCCTGGGACCGGTTTCTGGCTAACAGCCGTCATCAACCAAGCTAGCTTGAATCCAGTGGGAAAGTGAGCAAGGGATACATTTGATCTCCCGATCAATGAACAGCCGGATGCTGTCTTTCTTGCAGAGACCTGGCTGCATGAGAGTTCGGTTCCTTATGTTGCCTCAGCACTTCCTCCTAACTATTCCATATTTAGTAAAGACAGGGAATTAGATTGGGAGGCATTGCTATTATTTACAAAAAGTCTTTAGATTGTAAAATCGATGATTGACCCTCTGCTGTCTGCGAGGTCTCTTTATTTAAAATCACACTTACTCCACAGTTTACCTTCTCAGGTTTACTGGTTTATCGCCCCCTTGGACCTCCTGGACCATGGGCCTTGTCACTTCCCTATTTAGTAACACCCTACCTTTTGAATGCCACCTATCGTACCATCGTGGGTGATCTGAATCTTCATCTTGAAGCAAAAAGTGCTGCACTCATTGCTGATCTTGATTCAATAAATATCCCACTCTGCGATGCGGGTTCGACCCATGTAGCTGGTCACTTATTAGACCCCATCTTTCCTAACTTGTCTGTTATCTGCTGTCCTTCGGCCCGCCCACTGTGTTGGTCTGATCACTTTGCTGTTATCTTTCGTATTAAAGTTGATTCTGGCCCCCCAGCAGCCCTGATGGAAACAAAGCCCAAAACGAGGAACTGGAGAAAGTTTGATATTGGAGTTTTAAATAATCTATTAACCAACAGTACCAATGCAATGGAACAAATGAAAATTGCGGATCTTGGGGCTTTTCAAAGTTGGTTCCAACAGTCAATTGATATCTGACTCCCTCTTTCCAAAAAAACATTTAATAATCACGTCCCCCTGCCCCCTGGTTCACTGAGAGGCTTAAAAATGAAAAAGCAAAATGTAAAACCATAGAAAGACAATGGAGGCAGAACTATGCGCCAGATACCAACCTGGCCTATAAAAAGGCCATAAGGGATTATCACTCTCTTTGCAAAACAGCCCGTCCTGAATATGTCTCCTCCACAATTTCTCAAGCTCAGAACTTCTCTAAGACCCTGTTCAATGTGATCAAGGAACTATCCAGAGCAGAAAGTCAGACTATCCCTCTTATCCTCAATGAAACACAAAGTGAAGATCTTGCCCACTTTTTTGTGAGCAAAGTTAAAATTATTCTGCACTGGCTGGTGACGACCTGACTAATATCTCACAGCCAGCCAATACCTTTTTTAATGCAGTCAGTGCCACATGGCTAGAGAATTGTAAGAATTCTAAAACCATCAATAAATTGGAAACTTGAACTCTAATGGATACTAGCTCTTTTTATCAGCTCCTGGCAAGCTTACAATCTGGCTCCCCTTGCGATTTACTCCCTATCTCGATGCTGAGGCAACTTGAATCTCCTTCGCTTATGCTGATTATAGAGCTCCTCAATGCCTCCTTACAGGAGGGAATAGTCCCGCCAGAATGGAAACACGCCTTGGTTCAGCCTCTCTTGAAGAAGCCCAATGCTGATCCCTCTCAGCCTTCCAACTATCGGCCAATCTCATTACTTCTGGCCTGTTCCAAAATTTTGGAAAAACATGTACATTTTCAGCTATCCTGCCTTTGTTGAGTCCTAGAACTTCTTACACCCTTTACAATCTGGATTCAGATAGGATTTTCTACCTAAACCTCTTTACTTGGAGACGCTGAAATGCTTCGACACTGACTGGACATTGGTGACGAGGTGGCCCTTATTCTTCTTGACCTGAGTGCGGCATTCGACACGGTGTCACACACCGCGTTGCTGAAAGCTTTGCCATCCGTGGGTATTGAGGGCCTAGCGCTCCAATCGATTGACTCCTTTCTTACCAACTGTACGTTTCAGGTCTTTTCCTCCACGGCCAGCTCCAAAACTCATCTATCCTCGTATGGAGTGCCCCAGGGCACCATCCTGAGCCCTCTCTTGTTTAATATTTATGTTCACCCACTGGCAGATATTGCTGAAGAGGCAGGGCTGTCTATATTTTGCTATGCTGATGATATTTATTTTTTTCTTCTCTGCAAAGAAGGAATCGGAATCATCAACTCTCCATTCTGGTTTGGGGAAAATACCTTATTGGACGCAAGATAATCTACTCTAACTAAATGGAGAAAAAACTGAAGTTCTGATCTTAGGGAAAACCCAAGCCATTTGGGGTCCTCAGCACTGGCCCTTGGAAATGGGTGTCTTACCCCAGCCTGCCCATCAAGTGCGTCGCCTAGGTGTTATTATCGATGATCAGTTATCAATGAAACATCAAGTCATAAAGGTGGCCTCAGTTTGTTTCACCATTCTCAAATGGCCCAAGAAGATTCTCTGGATGCTGCCCTCTCCACTCAGAGAACTGTAGTCCAGGCACTTGTTACATTTAGGCTGGACTACAGCAATGTCCTATATCTGGGTTCAAATAAGGATGTGATACAAAGATTCCAGGTGGTGCAAAATGTGGCTCCCAGACTGCTCTGCCAGGTTCCTAAGACTACCTACATTTCCGGCTTTCTTTGCAACCTTCACTTGTTAAAGGTGGAGAATCGTATTAAATTCAAAGCCTTGAGCTATATGTTCAATATCAAAACTGGTTTAGCCCCTCAATACCTGCAATCTTTAGTTCAACCCTATGTACACACACTGTTCCTAGTGTAACCAGGCGCTACATAAAAGATGTTATTATTTTTATTATTATTATTAATATACCTTCACGCACCCTTCACTCCACTACTCAGTTTAAATTCACGGTTCCCAGAATCAGATTGATGCGCATGCGCGGTCGATCCTTTGCCTACTTAGGACCCTCCCTGAGGAACTCTCTCCCCATTTATTTACGTAAAGAAACAGCTTATGGGAATTTTCGCAAATGTCTGAAAACTTGTTTGTTCAACTTGTAACTCCTTTTCGTCTCCTCACCTTTCCTCTCAGGCTGGCGCTGGGAAACCCCTGGGGGTAGCTGTATGCCTTATAAACTCAAATAACATAACATAGCATGGATCGATTTTTCCACAAAAATCATACACATAGGAGACATCCCAAGCCATCACTCACAAAAGCCATCTTATTATTATTATTATTATTATTATTATTCCGAGTTTCGTATAGCGCCTGGTTACCAATAGGCATCCCCGCGCTTATCAGAACATAACACAGCTACAAGAATGCAAAGATTAAACAGAGAACAAAAAAGTTTTTAAAAGTTTACGAAACCTGAAGAGACTGGCTTCGGAGCGCAGTTGTAGGGGCAGTGAGTTCCACAAGGAGGCCACATTTATTGAAAACCTTCTGCCCCCAGTTCTTGCCTTTTTCACCCTGCCAACCTGAAGGAGATGTTGGTGGTCAGAGCGGAGGGAACGAGAGGCCTTATAGGGCTGGACCATCTCCTCAAGAATAGGTGGACCCACCCCGTGAAGGACTTTGTGGGCGATGCAGAGTGACTTGAATTTCACCCGGTCCTTCACAGGGAGCCAGTGCAGTGCCCTCAACGCCGGGCGGGCAGATTGCCGCCTAGGGAGACCCGTCAAAAGCCTGGCAGCCGCGTTCTGCACTTGCTGCAGTCTGTTCAGGGTAGATTCGGGTGCGCCCAGGAAAAGCGCATTGCTGAAATCCAGCCGAGAGATGATAAGTCCCTGGATGAGAAGCCTTCGAGTGGCCACTGGGAGCAGGGGCAGAATCTTCTGGGCTGAACGGAGCAGGCCAAAGCACACGCCAGCAGTCTTTTTGGCATGGGTTTTAAATGATAGGTCCTGCTCCAGCCATACCCCCAAGCTCTTGATCTCCTGCTTGGGGGGGGCACCGAGGCCAGTAGGACCTGGAACCACCCCAAAAGCATTTTTCGGCAACCTCCAAAATGGGCCCATTGGATAACATTGGAAACCGGCACCTCTGAAAAAATTTGTTTTCTACCAGTTCCACTTGTCCGATCCACTTGTCCGATCCTTTTCAAACTTGGAGGACACAGATTCCACTTGTTCCTCACTACCTCACCAAGCCCCATCTTGTTCCGTTCACTGGAATAGGTACGAATTATAGTTTTGCGGTTAACTGAGCTCCAGGCCAAGGACTATCAGGCATGGTGCCTGGGGAGACGGGAGTACCCCCATATTTTCTAGGGTTTCTAGCATAAGAGGGGCTGTGCAGCAGTCAGATCTGCCCGAGAGGGGAACTACCATTCTGGAGAGAAGGAAGCAGCAGGGTGGGAATGGGATGGTGGTGGACAGGAAGTGCTATCACGCTCATGATTCCTGGAAAGCATTGATAGTGACAATCACACAGCTGAAACTGATGCTGGGTGGTGCACGACCCCCCCTGCCAGTAGAATAGAATACTCTACTTACCAGGACTGATCCCGTAAACATGGGTCACTCATGTCTTACTGGCACCGGCTCACAGACTAGGAGAAGTGTGGCTCACCGGTTAAAAGCGGCAGACCCAGAAGCAGAGGTTGGCCCGGGACCAGGGTTCAATTCCCGACGCTGCAGGGTAAGAACCCATGTCAGATAAATCTCGCCTCGGTGCCTCTCTACCCATGCAACTCTGGGCAATAGCTTGCTTAATCTCCACAATGGCCCCCTCACTTCCGGGGATGCCTGGCTTCACCTTGGGGATGCCCAATAGGGACCATCTCACTGGGAAAGCCAGGACGGGTTCCCCAGCGGTACACAGCGCCAAGAAACCCCAGGGTGAACGTGCGCTCTAATCATACTAACATAACATAACTAGCAGAAAGCCTCTTGTTCTGACGTCACTGGAGCCCGCCCATGGACGGAAGGCTGTCTATTCAGCAGCTACATACTATTGCTGGCGGGCAAGTTATCATCATTGTCAGAGCCCCACAGCCAATCAGGAATTGGAAAAGCTTTTTTTAGCAGCCTATCCTAAGCCACTATACAAATGTTGGCGGCCACTCAGTCGGACAGCTGAGAAGACTTTCCACTGCCAACCTCAAAATAACATGAATTTCCCTAACCAATCCAAGGTCACTGCAATTTCCCAATACCAATTGAGGGTGGGCGGCACTGGGCACTAGTAAAACTCTGCTACATGACGGAGGTAGAGTTTTTTGCTGAACTCTGCCAAATAGGGAGTTGGACTTTTTGAAGCTGTTTCACGAAGACATGTAATAGGTGGACGCTTCATTTATCACAAAAAGTTGATCCTTATGACCAGTGGATTTTTTTATTGTATTTAAAGCACCCTGAAGATGATTCCCCAAAAAGGCTTTCACTTGTCTCTTTTATCATTAGATGTATTCAGTGAATATAATTAAAGATACATTGGCATGGCACCCTGCAAAAATTAATATATTACAGATAATCATTTATATGCTATTGGCACATAGATTGCCAAAATACACAAACTGCATTTCAATTTAAATAAGTAACAAGTGCCCTGCAGAAGAAAATGACATGGCACGCTCATTGAACGAGCATCTAGCCGTTCAAGAGCTCTAAAACAATGATAAGCTAATGCAAAATTGCAAATACAAATTAATCTACAAATGAAATTGTTCTAACAAAAATATTTTCCAAATGAAAATTGCAGAGCATACCAGAAGAGATCTGTGCAAAAATCAAGTAAGGCAGAAAAAGAGAAATCTTTCCAAAAATGGAAGCCCTTTAATAATGATGTGAACACATTTTGTTATACAGAAAGATATTGTGACAGGTTAACAAAACTAACATGTGTTAGGTATAGATTTAGGAAGCTAGAAATGTTACATTTAAATTGAACACATTTCTTATGCTTTCCATGTAGATACATGTTTTTGTGAACATGCAAACATTAGTTATTAATGTAATCTTTTCAACAGAAACACAATTGCAAATATAAAATGTACTACATAAAATCATGTTTTTGCACATCATATTTTCCTGCATGTAGCATGGAGAAAGAAAATTCATAATAGACAATGGTAGCCTTCACTCCGGCCAACCCGGCCGCAGAGTTTCAGCCTTGAAAACTTACACCTTCTTAGCCAGAAAAAGATACATACGAGCAAGACAAGCATTTGGAAAGAGATTCACATTATGTTTCTGTTTTACAGAGAAAGAAACTTAGGCACATTCATTTGTTGTGCATGTTTTAAGACCTACTGTTAGCAACTGAAAAATGATGTAAAGTGCATTTTTAATCTGTTAATTAGCTTTCTCAAGAGTATGAAAAGGGTACTCCTGCAGTACTATTTCCCATACTCATAATAGCCTTTGTGGATAGTCCCTTGGGCTAAGATCCACTGATATTGAAGTATTTTTAACACTTTATATTTATTGTAAGTGCTTTTGAACATTCCTGTGATGAATAACTGAAATAAGCATTTGGAGTCTGTGTCGCTATGTTGCTAGTTGTAGGGCTGTACTTCACCCTGGATTTGAACACAATGACTGCATTATATAGTGGATTTGTAGATACTTACAGGGTCCAGGCTTCATCTTTTGTTCTCTTGTCACCCTTTTGTAGCTGTCCCATGTGGTCCCAGTTCACACAGAGGAGCGCTGTGGATAAGCGGAGCTCTGAACATCCTTCTGTTCCTGGCCGTTGTGGGATTGGGTCTTTGGAGTAAGTGGTGACAATGCTCAAAGGTTACATATACTTCTGTCACAAAGCTGTTCTCGCTGAAGAAATGCTTGTTTAAATATACTGGAAAATAGTGGTGAGAAAGGACTTTAGGAACTTCTAGGGGATCAGACCAAATTATTTTGCGCATAATGTAGTATATTTTGTCAAAGCTGTCTCGTGGTGCTAGTATGTGACAGAATTGCCATCATATTGGGCAAGCATCAGGAAAGTAAACCAGTCTCGGCTCTGCTGGTGAATGCTATTTTCTCAATTTTCTACTGCAAGCATATACCACAAAAATAAATCGAATAATTAAAAAAAAAACTGGCAATATATATGCAATAAAATTTGAAATAAAAGAAATCTTGTAGAATTTTATTAGAAATGTTCATGTACTTCCGAGGAGGATGGGGTATGTAGAAGAGGCACAGCGACAATTAAGTTTTAACGAACATCGCAGGAAAAACATGAAAGCTGAAGATATAGTTTAAACATACAAAGATGACAAAACAAGTAAAAAACATTAAAGAATGGAAAGAAAAAACTTTGTAAAAAGTAATTTATTGAACAAAAGTCTGAGAACTCATGTAAACTTCTATTTAAGCGGAAGTGCACATATAATTAGGCAAAGTGCTGACACTCACAGCGCAAAATAGCTAATTGCTGAAGTGGGCTGACCTGTTGCCTTATGTTGTATGCTGTGATGGGTAGAAGCAAAATGGGAGTGACAGACAAAAGGACCAATGGATGAAAAGGGCTGACCCCAAGCCCCTTCTATTTAGATTTATGCAGATGCATTTTTAATTGTTCTATTTTTGTGTACATACATGAGGCTTGTAAAACTCGAGGCCAGCACTAAAAATGTTGTAGAGGAATGTTGCAATGTTAGTAGAGGAAATCAAAAGTTCTGACAACGGTTGTCTTGCAGTGAGTTCCGTAACAGTCAGTCATGGGCCCTGGCCTCCCTGGTGGAAAGCTGGAAGGCAAACCGGGAGGAAAGTAGTGATCATCTAGTTCCTCCAAAGCACATTTCTATCAAGTATTTTGGGGTTGCGTCCTGCTGGCATGTGTGAGTTAAGCATAGGCCCATAAGGTTACTTGTGGGTTCCAATGGAATGCATTTAAGTCTTTTCTAGATACCAGGGGATAGTCTAGCTCCATCCTAACGTTAAGCGCCCTGAAACTGGCCAAGTCTTTGTTTGGGCACACAGTCATTACAGCCTGTGTAAACCAGTGTTCGATCCCAAATATATCAGTCCTCGCAAGCTCAAGAAACAGGGAGAGACATTGAATAAACAATAGGGAAGGAAGCAGTGGATAACCATTAACAAGTGTGAGTGAGATATATATATATATATATATATATATATATATATATATATATATATGTGTGTGTGTGTGCGTGCGTGCGTGCGTGCGCACGTGTGTGTGTGTGTGTGTGTGTGTGAGTGCTTGTGTGGGTGTGGGTGTGCTTGTGAGTGTGCTTGCGTGTGTGTGTATGTGTCCTACACCCCACAGCTCGGGAATATGGAAACAAAATGTGTCTGCTCTGAGTACACTAGACAGGCCTCTCACGGAGAGAGATAGCACCGTGTCTAAAACCAGGCATTAGTATCTTCAGTTCATGAACATCTTTGGTCATTTAGACCATTCCATTTTTCATCTCAAAAGACATCCTTCCTATTTTGGCGGCCCATTTTACTGTTCGGCTCTGTTGGAGAAGCACTTCAGTCCTCCTGTGATTTGCTGGACTGTATATGTCAAACTTAAACCTAGACTTTATGATGATAGTATGATGATAGGCCAAGCTGGACTGAGGGCACAGAGGCAATATTGAGTGTTTTCTTTTGGGCTAAACTTTTTTAAAAATAAGTTCACACACAGTGATCACAGAAATGTGTCTGCACCAAGTTAGTAAGAAAAAAACAGCTTCCATAGTATATCAAATCCGGACATCGATTATATAACAGCACCCCAACAGGGAGTATAAAGCATCTTTTGTTTTATTCTCTGGCCTTGTTTACGTTTGTACAGTAGCATCAAATGTACTAAGAAATCTTCAACTTTCCGGATTCCCAATGATTTCCAGGTCCTTAAGACCTACTTCATCTGTATCATCTGAGTTCAGATTCAAAGTGCCAGGAAGATCATTCAGAATAGCATTAGAGAAGGATGTACAGCTTTTTATCCTACCAGACCATCCAAATCAAAACCCTATTTCGAGAATTCTTCCACACTGAACTAGTTCCACAAGGCATTGGAAAAGTATCTCACAGCTTTTCAACAACTCTTCCGGATGTCGGAGTCACTCAGTGCAGTAAGCAGTATCTTGTGACGTAAGAATCCTCCTACTGTTGTGTTAAAATGAGGAACTTTTTGGAATACAAATGAGGAGATTCTTGGGATCGAATTTAAAGGAGATTGGATATAGGTATAATCAACTGGTGTTGCATATTAGAAGTGGTCTGGGCTCTCAGAATCTGCAGAAGATCAGATCAATCCATGTCTTTAAAAAGGGGGGTTTGTTTATCTGGATAATGACAGCTTTGAACTGATTAGACGGTTGTTGAGTGAGCCCCTCTACTTCACATCTTCCGCTCACAGCCACAATAGATGCACTCTCTAATGTTTACCTTCTTTTCTCTCTTGACTCAACTCTTGCATCAGTCTGGAAGCTGGATCATCAAAACCAAAAACTGATCACCAGGAATGAAAGTGTGTATGACCTCAACAGAACATCAGGTAAACCTCCCTTTATGTTATTAACAATGTTTATTTTATTGGGTGATTGTAAAGGCGTTAACCACCCTCCGGCGGCCTCAGAGCGCGTTGGGAGGTGATGCATATGAGTGGTCTGCAAATGGTATTAAAGTCCCAATGCTGACACTGGGGTGCGAATGAGTCAATGGTCCTTTTAGACAGAGTCAAAAAAAGTCCACTATGATATATGACGTCAGTAAGATGGCAAAGAATTGATGTATGAAGGGGGTTGGGAGTGGAAAAGATGGCCCTTTTTACACATCTAATTGGGAAAGACATAGGACTCAACTGATAAAGGACATCATGGAGAAAGATTGATTAACCAAATGCCAGGTTGTAGACAAGAGTTTTTGAGGAATTTCTAGATTTAACACAGTAATTTTCAAAGCCTCAGATGACAGAGGACTGAGCCCCAGAATTGGAAAGTTTGACCCTCGTGTCTCCTATACCATTAGATCGAATCACCAGTATGCCTCGGCCCGCGGATCTAAAGTATGAGATTAGTTGCTAAGGGGCAGGCAGTTTTTCATGGTAGTTTGGTACACAGCCCTGTAGCGCCTTATTTACAAGGCAAAGAGTGTTTCAGGACACTCCTAATTTTACTGGAATGTCCATGCTGTTTTACAGTCTAATAGTAGACTGCATACCATGGTAACTTGCTCAATAAGTTCAACATTTGGTATTAACATTACTGTAACTAGAAAGGAAAGTGTTTGGTATCAGCAGAATTATTACAATGGATTTAAGAAAACAAACGTACACATCTGAGGGTATTGAGTTCCAAGGGGATGGCTCATGGCATTAAAATCTATTTTTAATTAAGTTTGGCGTTAACCAAGACTTTTTGATTTTCCCCAAAATATGTAATATATTTACTATAAAACGACTTATTGGGGCTCTGTGCCAGGCCTCTTTACTGGTCTGTTTCAGTGTTATTCACATTTCACCCCCCCCCCCCTGGGGCATAGGACATGGGGCTGTGGTCCCTATCTCTGAGTGACAGCATCTGCTGAAGCACAGTGAATGTTCACGTGATGCCTCTAGCAAGGATGACGTGATTACAAAGCACTTGGCTGCATTCTGAGAGGAGCAGGGGTCGGCATTCTCATGCTGGGGCAATTGTCAGGTGTTCGACCCCAGCACAGATGCAAAAGCTGTCTTGAGCACACATAAGAACAATGTGCCACCATTGTGGTGCATGGGCTTTTGCCACCCATACACTGCAATGGAGGCATTACATAGTCAGACTACTCCACATCACGACCAGTGCCATGATGCTTTAATAGAACTGCTCCTTCAGCCTGGTTCAAAATATTAATGACACTTTATTTAAGGAATGCCTTAAGGAGGTGACTCAAAAGATCCAATAGATGAAGGCCATTGACCCATAATCCTTCTCTGTATATTTTGCGCTTGGTCCTAACGTCGAGAAGTGTGGCTCACTGGTTAGAGCAGGCAGACCCTGAAGCAGAGGTCAGACCCAGGACCAGGGTTCAATTCCCGACGTGGCAGGGTCTTGAGCTCAAATGTCCACGGACTCAATAATTCTCGCTTCGGTGCCTGACCTAATCATGGGTTCACACTCTGCAACTCTGGGCATTACGCTTGCTTAATCTCCACAACGGCCCCCTGCGGCGGGATGCCTGGCTTTCACCTTGGGGATGCCCGTTAGGGGCTATCTCACAGGGAAAAGCCAGGACGGGTTCCCAAGGCAAGTGCAGAGATACCCCTTCGGGGGTCGATTCAGGCGCTATATAAGAAACATAATAATAATAATAATAACAGGAGCTCTGACACACAACCAAAGTTGTCTCTAGCAAATGTAAAGAGCTGGATGCCATTTTGTTTGATTTATATCTGATGCCACACATCTGGACGGGGTATTGATATGCAATGGAAATCCCTAACTTTCTTAAAAAGTCTAATTTGAAACACTGGACTTGTTCACATATTAATGTAGATTACACCTAAAGGAGCAACATTTAGTCATTGCTTTTTAATTCTGTGAGAATTTTCTGAAACCGGCAGCACCTTAATCCTTGTTATAATTCATCTCAATTTGAACTGATTCAAAATAGCAGAGGGTCAAACACTTCATAAAAACCCCCCTTGTGTCTGATAAGAAGACTTTGCTGTCAAACACTGGAGTAAGGCACTCTTCTAACCTGTGTGACACCCATCCCTATGTCCACGCTTCAAGCCTGAGAGGGACGTGACTCCAGAATGAAGAAAAATCTTTCTTGTCCGGATTAGATTCTGCCCTGAGCGATCAACAGATTTGTGCTCCAAAGTTTGTTGTGGTGGTGTATTGGGTACCAATAGTTTGTTTCAACATACAGAGGCTTACTAGTGATGGCACTTCAAGAAAAATAGTTTATTTGTAGATGAATTCTAGCTTTTACTGGAAACTGATTTAGGGTAGAGACTTATGATGTGAGGTACCTGCTCTATGCAGGTTACTGTTTGTGTACCACTTAGCTTCACAAGCCTGAACACAATGCATCCCATTAGTTCAGACAGGAATGCTACATACATCACAACCCGATCTGTTTTTTTTTACAGAGACCTGGCTCAAACCCCACACATAGCTTTAAGGGTTCCCCAGGGGTTTAAGTTTTTAAATATGGATCGTCCAGATAAAGTAGGCGGTGGAATAGCCATTGTATATAAAGAATATTTGAAAGTCACTGTTTTAGAACAAAAATGTAGTCCACAATTAGAAATAATTGTTTTTAGAGATATTACTACCACAAGAGCATCCTGGAAGGGAGCGTTAGTTTATCGCCCACGAAGACCTAGTTCAGGTTTTACTCTTTCTCTTCTGGAGCTTTTAGCTCCTCACTTTAGAGCCAATGAAGATTTCCTGCTCCTTGGAGATTTTAACATTCACACAGATATCCTAGAGCTTCCTGAAACTAAGTCCTTACTTGCTGACCTGTCCACTTTAGGCCTGGAGCTGCAGAACAATGGACCTACACATAAAGGAGGCCATTCTCTAGACCTGCTTTTTTCAAACTGCACCAAAATTCAGTGCCAATCCACCGTCCAGCTAAATTGGTCAGATCATTTCTTGCTGGAATTCTGACTATCGGAAGTGGAAGAACACTCTCCCACCAGTATTGTGTCGACAGTGGCACAGGGTAACGGTGGAGGACTTACAGAGGGTCTGGAAAAAGCCTAACCTTATGGCAACAGATGATGTGGAGGGTGCCCTAGCTAAATTTAATGATTCCATAACTGTAGCAATAGATAAACTGGCCCCCCTGAAGCTGCATAAACCATTCTCTGTAAGTAAACAAGAAAAATGGTACACCAAGGCACTGAGAGTAGAGAAGCAGGGCTGTAGGAAGATAGAGAAAAAATGGAGGAAAGCACGCACAGAAGAAAATAGTAGAGCAAACCTTGAAGCTCAGTCCAATTATTATAAAAACATAAAGTTGGCGCGGAAGAACAGCCTCACTCAGCAACTCGCAGAGGCGGGCAATTCCTCTAAGGAATTATATAAAATATTACAAGTATTTGTAAAACCGACAGCCTGTGACAGCCCAGACGACTTCTCCCAATCCTTATACGATGACATTTCTCTGTTCTTTGAAAATAAAATCAACTTGATTTACAAGAAAATTTTGAAGGCTCCCAGCCATCAAAGTAGTTTTTGTGCTCCCATTCCTCCATCTACACAAAGAAACGTCTCCTTGACAACCTTTCCACCAGTCGGTGAATCAGACCTTCCCTCCCTTATCAGCCACATAAAGTCAGGATCCCCCGACGACTTCCTACCAGCTAAAATGATGGCCCCCTTGAGTATTCTTCTTGGACCACAAATCCAAGATATAATAAACCACTCCCTCAGGGAAGGACACGTGCCTGGGGAATGGAAAAAAGCGGTTGTGAACCCTATCCGGAAGAATGCCACGCTTCCATGGACGGACCGTTCCAACCTCCGACCCATCTCCCTACTGCCATACCTTAGCAAAATGACCGAGAGGCATGTGAACACCCATTTGTCAAATTACATCGAGACAACAAAGGGCCTGGACCACTTTCAATCTGGATTCAGGCCCAATCACAGCACCGAGTCGGCCCTCATCTCAGTGACCGATAACATCAGGATGTCACTGGATGGAGGGGGATCAATGATTCTGGTGCTGTTAGATTTATCCGCTGCCTTCGACACGGTGTCACATGAAATACTTCTCGGTCATTTGAAGGAGGTGGGCATAGGAGGCGCGGCTCTGTCCTGGCTGGAAAGCTTTCTTTCGGGTCGTCTACAAGGAGTCAAGTTGGGCTCCCATAATTCCATCAAAAGGGAGCTCACCAAGGGAGTGCCACAGGGCTCAAGTCTAAGCCCCATGCTTTTTAACGTGTACGTGGCCCCCTTGGCGGACATTGTAAGAAAATACGGGTTCACCCCGGTGTCGTATGCTGACGACACCCAACTCTTATTCCCCTTCCAGACCCTCATGCCCGCAATTCAAAAATCTTTTGCAGACAGGATGAGAGCAGTGTCAGACTGGATGGCACGAAATTGCCTCCAGTGCAATGTAGCCAAGACAGAAGTCATGTTGTTCGGTGGGGCTACTCTCCTATGGTCCCCAGAATGGTGGCCCTTGGAGTTGGGACCTGTTCCCAGCCCGAAACAAGTTGTCAAAAATCTTGGAGTACGTCTGGATCAAGCACTCCTGCTCAAAGAACACACCAACCAAGTTACAGGAGCATGTGCCGTGTTATCGGGCTGCTACGGCGTGTTTTTCCATTTTTGCCCGATAACTACAGGAAAACACTAGTCCAGACGTTAGTAATCAGTAGGATGGACTACTGCAATGGCCTGCTTATCGTGGCCAACGAGGAACAACTAAAAAAATTGCAAGTGGTCCAAAATACTGCAGCGAGGCTGGTCCTTAATGCTCAACCCAGAACCCCCTCTCGTCCTCTTCTACACCAGCTCCTTTGGTTGCCGATAAGGCAACGTATAGAATTCAAGACGTGTTGTACAATACACAAATGTCTGTTTGGCACGGGACCCAAATACCTGAAGGATAAATTTGTACCATACACCCCTGGACGCACTCTACGCTCCAGCAGTCACCAATTACTTCAGGTCCCAAGGTTTAGAAGAACCAGACAAGGAGGTCGCACCCTCTCCTATAAAGGCCCTGTCCTTTGGAATTCACTTCCCCCATGCTGAAGCAAATCACCAATCTAGAATCCTTCAGGAAAAATCTTAAAACCTACTTATTCACCCAGTCTTAAGAAACACTTTTGCTAACAGCATAAGATCGTGATTGAGTCTATCGGATAGGAGCGGGGATCGATTCAGGCGCTATACAAGAATATAAATAAATAAATAAATAAATAAATGCTTCCCTGCAGCAAGAACCAAAGACTAGTAGACTTCCGATAACTAGAGCCTAGAATTTACTCATGCGAAATGTCCATTTATTTTCTGAAACCCCCACTAGTAGTTCTGATGAAACATTTCACCCAAGTTGTTATCATTGTCTGTTTTGCTCTTTAAAAATTATTAAAGAAGACCTTTACATTTCTACTTGGCCACACACGTACCTTTGTGGCTCATGCTGTGATCACCGTGAGGCTGGAATATGCTAACGATCTTTATCTGGGACTATCGGCAGGGCTTTTTAACAAGTCATAACCGGTCCAAAATGCAGCTGCGCTCTTAATTCTGAATTGTTCGAGAAAACAATCTACCAAGAACAATCTTAAAACACTTCATTGGCTCCGGATCAAACAAAGAGTAATGTTTAAGACTTTGACCATTACCCAAAGGGCTTTGCATCAAGCAGGACCTCTCTACCTACAAAGGAGATTTAAGAGATATGACCACAGTGGGGCTTTATGCTCCTCCAACCAGGGGCTGGTGTGTATGCTACTGATACATAAGAAAAGGATACGAAGACAGTTTGTTGCCTATTTGCAGCTAAAACTCCCTCTTGACCAGTAGAAGAGGGAAAGCTAAACAGCTCATAGGACAATTACAGCAATTTATGAGTAAAGAGAATTTTTTTTTTTTTACCTCAGGATGTGATCTAAATAGGATCATGAGGCGCAGGTAGAATGAGGTGCAGATGGCTATATCTATCGGTGTAAATCCGGAGTGTGGCTCGTTACTCGCTTTGGTACGTATCTTTTACCATAAATCATTTCCATAGACTTACATTTACAATTCCTTTTTAGATCTCGGCTTACGCAGCGTACATGCGCTACATAGGGGAGACATAATGCAATCGGTCCCCTTTTTCAGCCACAGCCGTGCACGTGTTCTATTACCTTCAATGGTAGCGCGCGCACGTGTGGAGATTCCCTTGCGGGAGCGAGCGCCATCACATGGTAGCAATTATCGCTCCCGCAGGTGAATCGTGCAGGCCCCCTCCCCCCTGCAGCTGCACGTGCTCCTCCCCCCTCCCGCGGCGCAAGCTTGTTTCAGCAGGCCGCTGTGCTTTCCGCGACCTCTAGGTGGTGCTGCCACTGCTCCTCACTCTCGGTCTTCAGGCCATGGCCTCTGACTAACTGGGCTGCTGTCTGAGTCTCTTCTTTTCCAGCCGTTAGTCCTTCTTCACTCACGGGATGTGCGGGAGCCTCACATCATGCTAGCGCGGCCACGCCTTCAACCAGCACTTTATTCCTGCGGGCAGAACATCATTGGTAGCAGGCACACTTCGCATGGCGTCCTCCTTTAGCCTGCAGCTCTTCTCTCACGCCAGTGAGTACAATGGCGGCAGACGCTGCTCGCACGGGATCGTCACCCCCCCCATGGTGAATGCAGGGTTATTGCCCACTCAATTTTCTTCGGGTGTGGGGTGCCTCACCTAGTGTTGGTGCATCTTTCATGACTCAAGAGCCCTCTGCCCTTTTCACTGAGGGCTGCGGGGAGCTGGCATCTCATGTGCAGTGCTGGGAGGACCTTGGCAGCTTCACTCATGCTGCGAGGATTCGCCTCACACAGGCACAGAAACAGACGTGCTTTTCCTTTGCCCACTGCATCAGTGTCAGGCCTCTTCATAGCAGCCTCCAGGTCCTGCTGGCCACACCACACTCATTCACACTTGTTTTTCCTGTGACTCTTCTCCCTTAGTCCCTCCCTGGCATACTCCCATCTCCGGCACGCCCGCAAAGTATTCTGGCCCGCTACAGTATCAGCTTTTGCTTTTTACATAAGGGATTCGTTTGAATGTTGGCACTTAGCTTATTGAACTTTTTATGTTTTCATATGTTCTGAAATTGAATTGGTGAGCCCAGATTCTGGTGGTGGCAGGTTTGTCAGTTGCTGCCTGGACCTGAGATTTGCCATACCTGACTTGGTCATGGATACACTTGTTGATTTCAATGTCATTTTGAAAGTATGTTGGTGTAAGAGTTTTAATATTACATTTTGGCGATTAGCATATACAGTGTAGGTACCAAGATATGGATATGTGGGTGTGTCTGCTGGTTGATTCTTCACGGATCACATCAGACGAGGAAGAAAGTAATTCCAAAGGATCGCAGCCATTTCCAGAATTTTCTGTGATATTATAACCTCTGTGACTTGTGGAAAGTGATAAAACTTTAATTCTAGGTGTGCCTGTTTTAAACTGTTGGCGCAAGACTCTACAGAACTCGATGTGTTCCTATCTGAGTGCTGGCTCTTTCTTATTAGCTGCGCAGAGCAACGTGCACTAGGCCGGTGCGTGCAATGTATTCACATAGGTGAACACTAATATCTTTTTGCTACCGCCGTACAAACTACCCCTCAGTGCAGTGGAAGTCAATTAACAAATGCATGAAGTTCTACGCCTTGTTGCTGCGATCTCGCCCAGGTGAAGCGTTCTCCTACATTTTATTTCTACAAGTGAATTCTCACCAACACCTGTCAGGTGCTGGAGATATATTCAAATATTGAGCTGGTCACATGCTGCGATGTTCATAACTCCGAAGCCGGAAGCAGAGAGAAGCACACTCCCTGCCTGCACCTTTGCCAGCCCCTTTCCCCCCCTCCTTGGATTCTCGGACAGCCCTTTATGTCTCTGGCTGTTGTCATGTGACCTCTCTCCGCACAGCCAGCCAGCAGCCCTCCCCAGAAAAGTACACACAACTTTGTTGGACTCTTGCAGTTTTCTCAGCTGAAGAGAAGGCTGCCCAATCCACATGATCTTAGGAGCTTTTCTCAACTGACCCCATCTCAATGCCGAACATATTCTCATCCCCTGAACAAAATTGCATCTGTTCACAGCTCACTGCTGCATACCTAAACGCTCAGATGGTCCCAAAGGCGAGACCTATTGGCTATGCCAATGCTTGTTTTGCCATGTAATTTCCATAGACTTGCCCTTACATCATATTTGTTTTTAATGTGTTGTAAATCTGAGTCTTCAAAGTTACAACACAAAAGCTGGTGGTGGGGTGGCAGCCATTATTCATCAAGACCATACGTTCACTTCCTTAGTGGTCACAGGCCTACATTCACTTGACAGCCTAGTTTTAAAATTTGAATTCCTCCAGTCTACTTTTATTTGTGCCCTCTTTTACAGACCTATCCATCATATTCCTATATTTCCTCAGGCATTGGGCGAAATAATATGCTATTTTGTCATTAACCATGCCAGAATTCTGATAATTGGGGATTTCAATTACTGGCCTAACGATGAAAGGGAGTGCCCCAGCTCGGTTGAATTGACAGACCTTTTAACTGGGAAGTTAAGCTATATGTATTTTGATGTGTAATAACTTTTTGATACTGCTGTGATGTTTTACTTGTTTTTATCAGGATAAAAGGTAAATTGCACTTTTATGGTTGTAACAAACCAAATAAAGTTTTGTTTTGACTTGACTTGACTTTTAACTGGGATGAATTGCACTCAGCATGTCAAGGTTGCTACAGATATAAAAGGGCATACCCTAGACCAAATATGGACATCCAACTTGGAGATTTCCACTCCACTGATTACTCCCTGTATTTGGTCAGATCATCATCTTATAACTTTCTCCCTTATTGATGTCTTCCCTCCCAAATCCCAACATTTTAGGAATGTAATGTCAAGAAATTGGTGACGTATGAACACTGATAAATTCAGATTATTGCTAACTGACATGGCCCCCTCTGCACAGGAGGCGTTTCAGACCCAGGCAGAGAGCATTAAGACGTGGCTTGAGCTGGTCAGTGACTGTGTCGCTGCCCGCAAGAAAATGACGATTCTGAGACCCCATGATGCCCAACGATGGTTTTCTGATGACTTAAAAATCAAGAAACTTGCTTTAAGACAGGCCAAACGTAGTTGGAGACATCACTATCTTTCTGACACGAAGACTATATAAGTAACCCTCCTGAAAGAATAGAAAAGAGAGATTCTTTGAACCAAGGAAGATTATTTTTCTAACAAAATTCTTAATTTGTCTAATAAACCCAAAGAAATCTTCTCCATAGTGAAGGAGCTCTCTAAACCAGACAAGATCATGCCAAAGCCAGTCCCTACACAGTCCTTCTGGGACTCCCTTAATTCTTTTTTCTTGAGAAAATTGTATCTATTAAAGCTTGTATTCCCTCCTCTACCCTTCCTATATCCAAGCCGAATACTTTTCAGAATGTATTTTGGACAGATCAAATTCCCTTGATCTCTAAGGAGACCTTTCTTGATCTACTTAAAGAAGGTTGACTCTGGTTCCCCCACTGATT
Source organism: Lissotriton vulgaris (assembly GCF_964263255.1). Lineage (NCBI taxonomy): Eukaryota > Metazoa > Chordata > Amphibia > Caudata > Salamandridae > Lissotriton > Lissotriton vulgaris. The sequence continues at coordinate 109,287,085 of NC_141695.1, read as the reverse complement.
GTTACCCTCCTCATATACTTCAAGAAGCTTTTACTATTTGTCCAGACCCCCCTCTCTCATTCCTTAACTACTCACCTAAACATGGTATTGTACCTAACATATTTAAAAGTGAGGAAATCGTCCCTATTCTGAAGAAACCGGGTGTGGATCCGTCAGTTCTTAGCAATTATCGCCCCATCTCCTTGTTGCCTAATTTGGGTAAAGTTCTAGAGGCGTATGTGGCAAATTGCTTCAGCTCATTTGTCGAACATTATCAGATATTGGACTCCCATCAGGCAGGTTTTAGATCCTCCCATTCTACGGAATCTGTTATACTTACAGTTTTGGATGAACTAAGAAGAAGGGCTGATAATAGCATCCCCCAGGCCCTGGTTCTCCTGGATTTGTCAGCAGCATTTGACACAGTCAATCATAACGTTCTGATTGACAATGTCAGAAATGCCAGGATCCAGGGTCTGGCATTGAGATGGCTTTCCTCCTTTCTTAGCAACTGCTTCCAAGCAGTACAGCTTGCTAATTTCTTGTCCAGCAAGAGGGAACTGACTTGTGGGGTCCCCCAGGGTTCCTCCCTTTCTACACTCCTCTTTAATTTGTATTATCTACCTCTAATTTGATCTCTGAGAGAAAAAAGGATTGGGATGTTCAACTATGCTGATGGTCTCCAATTGGTATTTGACATCAACTCATCAGCATCCTCAGTTAACCACTTTCAAACTACTATGATGTCTATAAGTGACTGGATGAATCACAACCAACTTACGTTGAACCCTGACAAAACTGAGCTGATTCTTACAGGTGGCTCTGACAATCCATGGCATTCTAACTTCTTAAGTTCAAGAAAGACTTTATTAGTCAAAAATGCAAGGTATCAGTTAACAATACATGATAAATAGGAGGGGAACAAAAAGAAGGGAGGGGGAAACAAAAGTAATCTGGAAACATAGTACAATAAATTCAAAGACATGAGCAAATGAGCAAATAGCAAAGCATGGGTAGTATATATAGCAAAAGTAATACATCGGTTACACAAATAAGCAGGCAAAAATGGAGGAAGAACATGCAATAATAAAAGAGAAAAAAAAAGAAGAAATGTAAAGGGCATTCAAGGCGGTTTGGGAACTTCTTGTTGAATTGGCAGGGGGCAAAATGAGCGGAAAGCACATTTATCTAAATACAGTGTAACAGGAAGCCATAGTTCTGCTCGTCTCCTAGCCATACAAACAGGGAAAACAAAAGCATTATCCAGCCTATGATTATGGCAAACATTATACCACCATGCTTTAAATGAGATGTTGGAGGAGGCCTTCCAGTTAAGAGTAATTTGTTGGAATGCAACAGCCAACAATAAATCAACAATGCGAACATCAAGATCGACATCGTCCCAGCAGGACGAAAGGCTCCCTAGGAAAATGTGAACAGGGGAGAAGACGATGTGTGTACTGAAAATTAAATTAATTTGAGCCCAAACCTGTATCCAAAAATCACGTACTAGCCTGCAAAGGAACAGCATATGAAAAAGGGTAGCATTCGAGGAGGAACAAGACCAGCAGACATCTGGGGTGGCAGGAAACCTCTTATGAAGGGTGTAGGGTGTAAGGAGTAGTCGATTGTAAATAAAAAATAAAGACTGTTTAAGGGACGCCGCTCGGGACGACTTACGAATCTTGTCCCAAATGGGAATAGGCCATGAAGTGTCAAGATCATGCTCCCAATGCGTCTCTACTTTGGTCTTGGCCCGAATAAACTCTTGAGTGTGGAGGTGTTTGTATAACGAGGAGGCTCTGGGATTAGTGCGAAGGAGTGAATGGAGTTGTGCAATGGGAGAGGGAGGGGAGGAAGGTATCTGTGTCTGCACCTGCATGAGCTGAACATATGTAGACATCACTGCTTCCTTAAGTAAGAGATACTTGGTAAAAAACGTTGAAGGCAAATCGAAAGAGGTGGAAAGCATTGAGAATGGCAAAAAGGTGGACCCTGAGAACAATTGTGAGATCCAAACCAACCCCTTATGCCTCCAGGACTTCCAAAAAAAAGGTTTGTGACGGATCAAGAGATGAGTGTTATGCCAGATGGTGGAGGAGAGGAAATCAGCAATGCTGACGGGAGGAGAAGGTTTGGAGGATAGAAGAAGTGTAATGGTATACTTGTGAACCGGAGTGGAGAGCGAGGAGGGCTTATGGGTGAAAGAAAGATACTCAGCAAAAGAGAAAGGAGACAAGAAAAGGCGATCAACCTTAGCCCACAAGGGACATGGAGAATCGGGATCCGTTAACCAAAAGGAGGCTTGGCGAAGTAAAAAGGCCTTCTGATAAGCTGGGAAGTCGGGAAAATTCACTTCCCGCTTCAGAAGCAGGGCGAATTAGTCTAGCCAGGGACATCCGAGGGCGCTTGTTGTTCCACAAAAAGGTGGACAGGACCGTATTAATTTTCCTAAAGAATTTGGAGGGCACGGGAATGTTAGAAATGGTATAAAGGATTACGGGGGACAACATCATTTTAATAGTGTAAAGATAGATATACAGGATGCGACCTGGTTGCTAGGTCGGAAACTTTTTGAATACATTTATTGAGGCAAAGGGCAACAGTATCAGAGATGGAAGGTGTGATATGCAAACCTAGATATTTAATGTGCGAAGGCCTCCAGGCAAAATTGGAAGCACTAAAGTCTGGTTTGAAAGTGAACTTCGTGAGAGGAAGGATCTCGCACTTATCATTGTTAAGTTTATACCCAGAGATGAGAGAATAGTTCCGCACTTCCTCCAAAAAAGCTGGGATGGAAACCGTGAGATTAGAAAGAAAGAGTAAAATATCATCTGCGTATGCAGCAAGTTTAACGTGAGAGGTCGCCGTTTGGAATTCATGAACGTCAGGATTCTGGCGGAGCTTAGATAAGAAGGGTTCCAATGCTAAATTAAAAAGAAAAGGAGAAAGGGGGCATCCCTGACGAACACCCCTGCCTAAAGTAAAGAAGGAGGAAATCTGACCATTGGCACAGACTGCTGCTCGTGGATTGGAATACAGGAGAGAAACCAGGGAAATGAATTTTGGACCAAAGCCAAACCATTCTAAAGTGTGAAAAAGATAAGGCCACTCAACCCTTTCGAACGCCTTTTCGGCATCTAGAGCGATTGCTGCAAGAGGATGCTGAAAGCGGGAGGACTTGGATAAGATATTAAACAAGAGTCAGGTGTTGTCAGTTATATAGCGACCCTTAACGAATCCAGACTGTTCCTCCCCAAGAAGGTCCGGAAGCAGATGATCAAGCCGAGCAGCCAAAGACATGGCAAAAATCTTGTAATCAATATTCACCAGGAATATGGGTCTGTAATTCATACAGTTTTGGGCGTCTTTACCCTCTTTCGGTATCAAGAAAATGTGGGCATCAGAGAAGGACCCAGAGGAAGTTCCAAGCTCAGAAAATGAGCCTAAAAGAGAGTGAAGTTTTGGAATGAGTAATTTAGAGAAATGGAGGTAGAATTCTACAGTGAAACCATCAGGCCCAGGAGCCTTGTTCAATTTGATGTGTTTATGTGCAGTTAGCAATTCCGCTTGAGAAACATCGGATTCTAAGTGAGTCAAATCTAAGGGAAAGTGATCAGGTTTATGGATGGTGGAGAAATATTGTGTAAGAGAGTGGAGAGAAGGTGAGGTCTCGGAAGAGTACAGGGTCTTGTAGAAAAGAGAGAACTCAGTGAGAATGTCAGCATCTTTGTATTGGAGAACAGAATTGACATCATAGACTCAATGTTCAACTTATTGTGCTTAACCTTTAGGTAATTAGCAAGAAGTTTCCCAGCTCTGTTTCGCCCCCCATAAAACTTGGCGCTAGATTTTAACAAAAACAAAGAGGCATCTTCAGTGGATTTTTGATTAAACTTCACTTTAGCAGCCACAAGAGCAGTCAAGATGTCCTGCGAATGCGAGGTAAAATAGGCATGCTCCAGTCTCTTGATGTCTCTTACGAGGGTCTCAGTGAATTGGCGGGCAGCTTTGCATTTCTTTGCCAGAAAAGTGATAATGAAGTCACGTGCTGCAGCTTTAAATGCATTCCAAATAGTGTGAGCGGGGAGAGTGGGGTCATCATTAAATTTGAAAAATTCATCTGAGAAAGCCAAAAAGGAAGTAGTAAACTTAGAGTCTAAGAGGAGATTATTGTTAAAGCGCCACCTCTTAGGGCCAACAGATTTAGGGAGTACATCTATGCTAATCAAAACAGGAGCGTGATCCGAAAGTAAGATCGGACCAATTTCAGCTGCACATAGGCATTGGGCAATATGATGAGAGACAAAAATATAATCGATGCGTGACTGAGATTGATGTAAAGGAGAATAAAAAGTGAACTCCATGCATCAATAAGCTTATGTTGGGAAATGGCTTGGGTGAAGAGTTTGTGGGATTTATTGGGGATATAACGGGCATTAGATCAATAAAGGGGTTGAGGGGGTGATTGCAATCACCAGCAAGGATGAAGTTATCATCCATGAAACGTGTGATATGCTGGGAAAACTCAGCCCAAAAAAGAGGCTCGCCTCCTGTTGGAGCATAAACTTTAAGAAAAAAGACTGGAACACCCCTAAGAGACAACTTGACAAATGCCCATCTACCGTTGACATCCGATTCTTGAGAAATAAGCGTGAGAGGAAGTGATTTGCAACAAAGAATCGCAACACCATTATGTTTCCCAGCGACTTGCGAATAGAAAACCTCACCCACCCATCCCCTTTTGAGTTTCTCAGATTCAGTGTCAGATAGGTGGGTTTCCTGCAAAAAAGCTACATGAACGTTTAACTTGGCTAAGTGGGATAAAATACGTTGACGTTTGATTGGGGAATTGATACCCTTAACATTCCATGAAATTAAATGGAGAGACATATTATACCGATCAAAACATGGTAAACAATGAATCCAGATGGAAAAGAAAAACCCATGAAAAGGTGGAGAAAAGACAGGAAGAAATTTTCAGAATAAACATAATATATACAAAGTACATAGAAAACAAATCCCACAGTTAAAAATGAAAAACAAAGAGAAGAGCACTTATAAGGAATAAAATGAAATGTACGGGATAAGAAAATAAGGAAAGCAAGGTGCAAAACGGCAGCAGAGAGTAGGAACAAACTGTGGAAGAGAAGAATAGAAGGAAGTAGAATAAAAAGAATGAAGGCAAGAAAGTAATCAGAGCCTGAGTGTAAAAGAACATTGTCCATGCACGAACAAGAAGTATGAATCCGTAAAAGAGAAATACAAACGAAAAAGAAGGACACAAGAAGAAGACAAGGGAAAAACATACCTACACGAGAAGAAAACGAGAAGGAGACGGGGGAGGATGGAACCACATGGGTGAATCGGCACATCCAGAGTCGGCCAAACAGGTAACCAAGGAGACATCATCAGACAAGATAAAGTTCCTGTGGGGACGGGGACAAAAAAAACCATATGATTAAAGTACGGAACAAAGTTGAAACAAGACCAATAAGAACAGGAAACAAGAATGCGACTTAAAGAGAACATCAACACGAACTAGAAGACTCCATAAAAAGGAGAAAGGATCAAAACATAGCAGAACTGTAAGACCACAAAAACCACAGTTCAACCCAGAGCATCTCAACCAGGAGCAGAGGAGGAAGGACCCGAAGAGTCCATAGCTGAAGTCTTATGTGCATTAATAAAGCTCTGCAGTTGAACCGTATCTTCGTAGGTAGGAGTTTTGTTGTTATAGGTGACTTTGAATAGACAAGGGTGGAATAAACCATATCTGGCACCCATTGAGCGAAGATCATCCCTCATGTTCAAGAAGGCTTTCCGACGGTTTGCTGTTGCCTTTGCATAGTCCTGGGCAAAAAATAAAGAAGAGCCAGACCATGACAAGTTGGAAGTGGATTTGGCAGCCATTAAAACCTTAAGGAGATCAGTATATTCCAGAAAATAGAGAAGTACACCTTGTGGCCTCTGAGAAGGCGAGGAAGAAGTAGAAGGACAACCAAGGCGATGAGCACACTGGATGTTGAGAGTAGTACCTTCTGGCAGACGGAGCAGCTTGGGAAGAAAAGATCTAAAAAAGGCAAGCGGATCCGAGCCCTCAAGACCCTCCACCAGGCCGTAAATACGGAGATTGTTCCGCCTATTTCTGTTCTCCAACTCCTCCACTTGTCTCTGGAGAGTGGATACTTGCAAAGCCAGATTTGGAACTTTAGAGCACGTTTCCTGAATGGATGAGACTGCAAGTTCGACAGAATAAACTCTTGTATCAATGTTTGACCAATTGTCAGTAAGAGTTTGGAGCTTGACATTGGTTTCCTCCATGAAAGGGCGCAAAGCTCTGATTTACTCCAGGAATGGGCGAAAAGACCTTATTTCCTCTAACAAGAGCTCCATTGAAACAGGCGCGTGCTGACTAGGAGGTGAGGGAGGATCTTTCCTGTGTCGCTTGGTGGTAGTGGTTCCTGGTGGCGGTTGAGAGGACTCCATGGTTGTATCTGAACCAGGGGAGGTGAGAGGATCATCAAGTTTGGATAAGGCAGAGAAAACTTTAGAGTTTTTCAGAAAGGTAGTCTTTTTACTAGTATTAGGCGGATACGTCATCGTCTCGAGTAGGCGCATACAGTGAGGCAGAAAAACAACACCACGTAGGGAGCACTGTATGCAAAAAATGAAGAGCAGGTATCCAGAAGATGGTCACAGCAAAGTCCCAGACAAAAGTGGCGTAGAGAGGAAAGCTCCAAACAACTTGAAAAGGAGCCGGCTATTAAGTACTTGGAAGGTGAAGCACCAGAACAAATGCTAAGCAGGAGCCATACGTGTTCCAAAGATGAAAAACATAGCACATAACTGTAATAAGTGAGCCATGTGAGAGCACAGTCAAATATGCAGCAAATTGCGGCAAAAGTAGAAGAGGTGCGACAATCTAGGGTTCTGCATGTTAGAAAAATAGCACATATGGAGCAAGAAAGAGAAGCGCTTGGATTACCGAAGGACAAAGTATTCAATCACTAAGCCATCAGTGTAATTATGCTCAGCGCTATTAAGAATTATTGGGAAAAGGAGAAAAAAAATACAGACTCCTTGGACTTAGAAACGCTCCTGCGTCATAGCATAAAGTGCCCATTGCCATTGAGAAGTGTTGGGAACAAAAAACAAGATAAAAAAAACAATTATCTTGGGCTTAAAAACGCTCCTGCATCATAACTTAAAGTGCCAAGTGCTATTGAGAAGTATTAGGAAAGAAAAACCATCTTCTTGGGCTTAAAAGCGCTTCTACGTCATAACATGCAACTGTGTGAGGAAGCGCCTGAAAACACTCAAAATGGCAGGCGAAAGAGCTATGGCACAGTAACAAAGCGCACCCACTTAGAGGTGAAGAGCAGAACTCTAAGGTGCAGAGAGGGTCCAGGCAAAGTCTTGAGATGGCAGGGAAAAAATATGTAGCCAGAAAGCGGAGGTCACAGCAGGGAGAGCTCCGTGCGCCGACAGGTAGAGTCGGGTCCGCGCTGCATCATAAAATGGCGGCCGGGGCCGAGCGACTTACTATTGAGAAGCGCTCCGTCCCAAAGCCGGGTAGCGGCACTTCAGGCGTCGCAGCAGGGACCAGGGGTGTTCCGACGCTAAACCATGTCCTCCAAGCAGGAAAAGGCAGGCAGCAGCAATGAGTCTCCCGGTGTCCTAGCAGAGCCTCACGTCGGCGCCGCCATCACCGCCGGGCGCCAAGTCACGCCCTGGCATTCTAACTTCTGGCCATCCTCTCTAGGCAACTCCCTGGTGCCTGCAAGTACTGCCAAAAGCCTAGACATTGTGATCTCCAAAGATCTATCAATGAATGACCAAATCGGTTCAGTGGTTTCCACAAGTTTCTTCCAACTACAGAGAATAAGGAAGATTAGTAGATTTCTGTCGAGGGAAGCTTTGACCTTGGTTATCTTAGCCTTGGTTATCTCCCGAGTGGACTATGCTAAGCTACAAGACTCATCTTTCACCAACCAAAGTGGCAGCATGTGACACCTATTATGAAAAATTTACACTGGCTCCTGTGGCCAAGAGGTGTGTTTTTAAGCTTGGATGCACTATTTGTAAAATCCATCATGGCAATAGTCCTGCTTTTATCTCTTCTAGGATTCAACAATATATTCCCTCCTGGAATTTGACCTCCTCTCATTTAAACCTGCTGACCACTCCCTCTTTTAAACGTAAGAAGCATGAAGGCTCAAGATTTGCTGTTTTAGCTCCACAACTTTGGAACTCTCTCCCTGTGGAGATGAGACTGGTTACGTCCTACGCACACTTCAGAAAACTGCTTAAAACTCGACTGTTTGCCCAATCATATGACATTTAACCTCAGTTTTCCTATTATTTCCTTTCTGCCTCATCAGTGCCATGAAGCAGTTTGGTGTATGTGCGCTATAAAAAAGTTTTTAACATAACATTTAACACATATGATTGCGTTCTATTTATGACTGGCATCAACAGAATGTCAACGTACAATGTTGTGAACAGAGACTACATTGATCTTATTTATTTATTTACATTTTTTTTTTTTTTTAATTTTATATAGCGCGCAGTTACCCTTGGGCATCCCAGCGCTTGTCCAGACACCATCAGATAATAAAAACGGACAGTTTAGTGCAGTCAAGTAGGAATCAAATGTGTTTTGAGACATTTACGAAATCGCAATGTGCAGGTCTCAGCGCGCAATTTTAAAGGAAGCGAGTTCCACAGCATCGCTGTGTTGACTGAAAATCTTCTATCGCCAGTACGGGCCCTTTTGACTCTAGGGACTAAGAGAAGATGTTTCTGATCGGAACGTAGCGTTCTGCTCGCTTTATAGGGGACCGCTAGATTCCTCAATATTGGAGGGCCCTTCCCCTGAAGGATTTTATGGGCTGTACAGAGAGCTTTAAATTTGACTCTTTCCCGCACTGGGAGCCAGTGCAGCGCCTTTAAGGCAGGTCTGGCTGACTGCGTCCTAGGGATGCCCATGAGCAGCCTTGCCGCCGCATTTTGAACCTGCTGAAGTTTATTAAAAGTGGATTCAGGAGCACCCAAAAAGATGGCATTACTGTAATCCAGTCTTGATGTAATCAGCCCCTGAATCAGCAGCTTCCTTGATGTTACAGGGAGAAGAGGGAACATTTTGCGGGCTGACCGTAGCAGGGCAAACACACACTCCTGCAGTTTTCTTAGCATGGGTCCTAAACAACAAGTCTTGCTCTAACCAGACCCCCAAGCTCTTAATCACCTCTTTCGAGCTTGGGAGATCTCCCATGCAGCTCAGCCAACTGGTCAGAGGGAGTTTTACTCCCTAACAGCATTATTTCTGTCTTCGAGCCATTCAGCTTAAGAGCTGACTCATCCATCCAAGTGTGAACTCCCGACAGGCAGGAGTGCAGTAGGTCAGGATTCTCTACCAGTTGGGATAGGGCGACCACCAACTGCGTATCATCCGCATAACTGACGATCTTGATGTCATAAGGGGCCACCACATCCTCCAGGGGGGCCATATATACATTGAACAATGTCGGGCTGAGGGAGGAGCCCCGTGGCACTCCACACTGGAGGCGGATAGATGTTGATCGATCACTACCTTCCCAAACCTGGTATGTGCGTCCATTGAGAAATGACCTCAGCCACTTCAGGGCGACCCCTGACACACCCACCTCTGACACCCGTTGAATCAACACCTGATGGTTACGGTGTCGAATGCCGCACTAAGGTCCAGGAGGATCACAGCCACTGACCCTCCTGAATCCAGAATGCGTCTGGTTTCATCCACGACTGCCAGGAGGGCGGTGTCTTAGAGCATTATTTTGAAAAACCACACTACTGAATAATTCGAACAAACAGTGATTCACTTAAAAAAATTGCTTTGTACATTCTCATTTTATGTATGAGTTGAAATTGGAATATTACTAATGCCATTTATTATTTATTATTTTTCTTTAGTCACTATTTCAATAGTTTTAAAGTGCTAGTGTTCAATCTAGGTTCAGGTTATACAAGTTAAATAGTGGCAAAGGGGGGGAAGAAATTTACTTGAATAGTTACTTTGGAATAATAATAGTTTTTTTATTCGTACTAGATTCTATTTAAGAACAGGTTTTTAAAGTGATATAGGGGCAAAGTGTGCTACATAATTTCATTAGAACATTAATAGATAAATATTTTATAGTTAACATCAAATATATATACGGCTGGAAGAATAAACATTAAAGATTAACGTTGCCTTTACCTAAACAACCAGCAGATGGTAGTGATGATTCTTGAAAACTTCTGCATACTGATCAGCTTTCTGATTGGGAAAGCAGCCCCAGAATGTAAAAATACAATGTTGCCAACAGAGATCAGCGATGGCGCAGAGCTTGTCACATTCTTTCGACAAACAACTCCGCAGATTTATTGAAAACATGTACTGATTACTTTAATAAAGATAGCAATGCATATTTAAAAACACTGCTGTGTTGTATTCGCAAGACACATCAGTACCAAGGAACGAGTTTTACGATGATTTGATTGTCTTGAAGTTCAATTTAAAAAAACTGCATAAGGGGAACAAGTCTGCATATGGTAGACAAATGTATAAATATTACTCTGCAAAAGTTCACTCCTGAATGACTTCTCAGCGCAGTCCTTGTTGGTATCATTTTCTCCACAGTTTAATGCGCACTTGCATAGTTTATTCATTGACACATTGATTGGTTTCTACTTACATGATTACATCATTTTAAAATTAACAGAACTCTAAGGTCCTATCCTTAGTTTATTTAGTATATGTATATTTAAATTCCTAAATCAGAAAGCGATGGAAATCTTCAGGAACAAAGTCAAATAATGTACTTCAAAAACAGAACTCTGGTCTACGTGTTTCAGTAACAATAGCCTTCTACTTTTGTTGTATTACTCGTTAGTAATCTAAAATATTCCCCCATAGAGTTATGAGTGTTCCTAAGGAAGCAAAATATGGCTTATGTTCTCAAGACTCATGATCATTCTCCATAATGGCTTCACCACTATAGTGTTTAAGGCTACACATGAACTTTGTTGGGCCAAGTTGCAAATCAACAAAGGAAAGACGCTTGGGGTTTCTTTCTTTTTTTTCCTTTCTTTGTTTGCTTGTTTGTCTTTTTTCCTTTATTTGTTTGCTTGTTTGTCTTTCTTTGTTTGCTTGTTCTTTCTTTCTTTCTTTCTTTCTTTCTTTCTTTCTTTCTTTCTTTCTTTCTTTCTTTCTTTCTTTCTTTCTTTCTAAAAGAACCAATCCCTGATACAAGACAGAACTCTGAGTGGACACTGGCCATTAATGTACTTTAATGCTTTCATATCTCCTACAGGATGAAGCCTAGGTTGCTCGACTATGGCCACTTGGCAGTCCAGGAAACTGAAGGTGTCTTGGCTTGCCCTGGCAGCATTGAGTAGCCAAGGGTCTGTGAGTGGGAGGAAGATCTGGGGGCCCTCATTAGCGTCTGCCGGGAGCTCCTTACTATTCTGAAGGCCTTGAGAAAGATCCAGGCAATGTTCTTGACTAAATGATCATTGTTTGGCAGGTCACTCTACTTGAAGCATTGATTGGTAAAGCACTGTATACAACTTAAAAAAATGACTATCTGATAGTTAGTTAAGTATAAATGTAGTCTGTTAGACCTGACATCATTGGCTTGAGTCTCTCCTCCATTTTTTTTGTTTGCCTCTACTGTTTACGATGTTTTGCTGGTATATGCTTTGGGCGCCGTGTCACTGCGGATCAGTGCCATAGCGCAAGTGCTCCCGATGTTAAATTGATGTATCTATTGTATCCATGTTTGGCTTATTTGGTTTACTGTCAGTCCCTAGTCTAGTGCACCAGGAGTGCCGGGGCTTGTGAATACAAATGCCGCTCTTGGGCTTGCAGCACGTGTTGTGCCACCCACAGGAGCGGCCTCGTAAAAGAATGTCTACGGGTCGGTCATTGCGAGACCCACGTGCAGTCTTGTACTGTCACGCAGGCTGCGCAAGTATACCTACTTGCCAGCCCCTCCAACCTTCCCTTAACTTCATGTTAGTCACCCCTATGGTAGGCCCGCGGGCAGGGTGCATTGTAAGTGTAAGGTAGGACACGCCTGACCAAGTTGGCATGTCCTAATAGTGAATTACCACCATCTTCGTTCTTCACTATTGCGAGGTAGCCTGCTCTCCATTGCTTAGAATGGGCCACCGGGATTATTAATGCTATGATCCTAGCTGCCTCGGGGAGCATGGTGCAATGTCGAGTTTGGTATCCCTGAACTCGGGGTTTAATTACGCATCCGTTGGTGCGGATGGTTTTTGGACTCTGGGTTTGAAAATAGCACTTTTAGAAAGTGTCTATTTTCTTGTCTAACCATATCTGGTTTCTGCTGGTCTTGTGTGTGTGTGACAGGAGCTGGGTGGCTCCACAGGTCTGGATGAGTCAGTGTGGGATGAGTGGGACATTTACGTTGAGAGTAGGGGGAGAGTAGTTGTTGATAGCCTGCCTTGCCTGATACAATGCCGGCTCCACCTCCTGCCAAGCGGCTGATGGCTCTGTGCCTGCCATGGACGATCCTAGCCCCACCTCCTGCCAGGGGGCCGATAGCTCTGCTCCTGCCAGTGTCAATGCTGGCTCCACCTCCTGCTGGGCGTCTGAGGACCCAGCCCTGCTCAGTGAATAGGCCAGGTGCTTCTGCCTGGCTCCACCCACAACAGACCCAGGATGTTGGGAAATCCCCGGCATGGACAAAGGGATCAAAGACGAAAAGGGGTATAAGAGAAGGACCCCTGAACTAAGAAATCAGATCACTTCTGACAAGGAACCCTGTAACCAAGGACAAGAGGCCTGCTGATCTGAGGACTTGCCTACCCCTTCTGCCAGTGTGCTGTTGTTGGGGGAATCCTGCAGTGCTTCTTTATTTTTGCCAAGGAACCAGGAGAGAGCAACTGTGTGTGTACTCTCACGCTTGCTAAGAAAATCTCCAAGGACTGGAAGAGTGCCAGTCTCCTGCTGAAGTCACAGGGCTAAAGGACTTCACCTGCTAAAGTGCTATTTGCTGGAAGCGAGAATCCAGCACCTCTGAAAGAACCAGCAATCACGACGACCGGACGCCGGGCCCGACCGACGCCAGCAGCAACGCCAGTGAGTGGGAGTACGGCTCTAGCTCCAGAGGACCTCGTGTCTGCACCGCTGCTGATCGCATCACCTGTGTGCCCTTCGACGCCGTGAGCGCTGCTCACTCTGTGCAACCGCATCATCAACGACGACGCCTGCTGAGGCCTGATCGACACCGAAGACGCGACGCCAGATTGCTCGACGCCGCTGATCATCGTGTGCTTCATTTTTCTAAAGGTACTGTGCTGTTGGGGGTCCGTGTGACTCCAGGCTCGACGTAGCGCTCCTCGCGGTCGACGCCGAACCTTTGGATTACCTTTGCCTTGACGACGTGTAGCTCCCGTGTGAGTTACCCTGTTGCTAAGAACTGTGTTCCCAAGAAGAAGATTTGCTTGATACTAAAGACTTTGTGCTAAAGAAGAAACTACCTTTGAACTATCCTTTTTCCCCTCCCAACGTATTTATTCCGTTTGTGTACAGTTTTTCGTTATTTGGTCTTGTGCTAAGCCTTATATAAAAATACTTATTTTTATAATACTACTGTGTCGTGTCCATTTGTAGTGTATTCACTGTATTACTGTATGTGGTCATAAATGCTTAACACACAGCCTCTGAGATAAGCCTGTTCTGCTCTGCCAAGCTACCAAGGGGGTGAGCAGGGGTTATCGAAGGGTGTGATCCCCTTGCCCTGACTAGAAAAGGAGTGTCCCTATTTGTCAGAAGTGCATACCTCTGCCAACTAGAGACAGCCGGTTCTAACATTGGTGGCAGCGGTGGGATTAGGACCTTGCATTTATGACCCATGTACAGTGATTAGTGTGCGATACATAGTGAAAGCAGACCATAACGCAGTCACAATCTAATTGGGAAGGATCCTATTTTTGTTCTCCGCTTTCCTGAAGCTTGATTTTTTTTGAACACTGCCAGTTTTAACCATGAGTGACAACGGAGTCACTGCCCCTGCTGTTGTTGTGGAGGAGTTTGAGAGGAATAAGCTTAAGAAGTACAAGAAAGATGAGCTGAAACACTTTTACGACCAGTTTAAAGTTCCTACCACAGGCCTCTTGAGAAAAGATGATTTTCACGAAGCATTACAGGGCTGGTGGGAGTCCAGAAATCCCTCTGATGTGGTGGTGGTACCCACAGGGGAAGGGGATGAGGAGGTGCCAGTGAATGGGCCTGTGTCCTCTCCCGGTAGCAGTGTTTCCTCCAAAGGTCTTTCCCCTGAAGAAAGAGAAGAAAGGGCGAAAGAGCGAGCTTACAACATGGAAATGGCAAGGCTAAAGATAAATGGGCAGTTGGAGTTAGAAAATGCAAGAGGTAGAAGGGAAGCTGAGTTGGAGATCAAAAAGTTAGAGTTTGAACGAGAAAAGTTAGCTTTGGAGCGAGAAGCCAGGTTGAGGGAGCTGGATATCCAAGCTAAGAAGTTAGAGTTGAATCCCTCTGGTGGCAGCATTCCATCTGGGCCTGCAGAAAGTAAGTTTTACTTTCCGAAAGATGTGATAAAAGATTACAATAGGAATGAAGATATTGGTCAATGGTTTAAAGCATATGAGTTAGCATTGTTGGCCCACCAGGTCCCTGAGAAGAATTGGGGAGCGGGGTTGTGGGGTCGCTTTGTGAATGAGGGAAGAGATACCCTGTTAGACATGCCTGTTGCGGATAGGATGTCGTATGCTCATATGAAAGATGCTTTAATGTTGCGGTATGGCCTAACCCCCGAGAAGTACAGACAAGCTTTTAGAGAATGTAAGAAGTTGCCTGGTACGACGTGGGTTGAATATGTGTCTTATTTTTGCAGAGCCATGGATGGTTGGGTAAAGGGCAGCAAAGTGGAAAGTTATGAAGCTCTTTATGATTTGTTTGCTTGGGAGCATTTGTCTAATAACGGTTTTCCAGAGCTGCGCCAGCACCTGATTGATAGCAAGATATCTAACCCTAGAAAACTTGCTGAGGAGGCGGACCGCTGGGTCAGTACCAGGGTCCACAAGGGTCCAGTGGGAGACTCAGCCAAAGGTGGGCAGGGTCCCCAGCAGAAGAGTGGGGGGGACAAGGGTAAACAGAAGGAGTCTCAGAAGGGCCCCAAAGTAATCCCCAAGGGAACTAAGGGAAAGGTTCTCAGCCTCCCCCTGAGAAGAAGCCAGGGGCCCCGACGGGTAAACCTGTTCATAGGGGCCCCCTAACCTGCTACGGTTGTGGGCAGGTGGGACACCGGTTTTATGAACCCCAGTGTCCCAAAAAGGATTCGAATGCACCGCCGCGTGCACCCCCCCGTCAGTTGGCG
Organism: Lissotriton vulgaris; assembly: GCF_964263255.1. NCBI lineage: Eukaryota > Metazoa > Chordata > Amphibia > Caudata > Salamandridae > Lissotriton > Lissotriton vulgaris. The sequence continues at coordinate 109,271,717 of NC_141695.1, read as the reverse complement.
AGTGTAGCCTTGGGAGGGGAGGAGATGGTTGTCCATGGTGGGAGGGGTCCCGCAGAAATGTCCCTGGTCTCGCTAGGAGACATGCAAATGGTCCCTCCACCCCCTCTGCCTAGTAACACTAGTAAATATAGGCAGTGGGTGACCATTAATGGCCATAGAGTGGAAGCTCTCAGAGACACCGGAGCGAGTGTGACAGCTGTCAAGTGTCACTTGGTGTCCAGAGAGCAGGTGGTTCCCCACGCATTCTACCCCGTGATAGCTGCCGACAACTCCCAGAAAGAGTGTGAGGTCGCTCAGGTTTCCTTTGAATGGGGGGGAGTTTCAGGTACTTTTCAGGTTGCTGTGAGGCCCGCCATGCCTGTCGATTGTCTCCTGGGCAATGATTTAGAAGACTCCCCTTGGGCTAAGGTGGAGAGAGCGGCGCACTTGAAAATGTTGGGTGTGCCAGAGTGGGTGTGTGCAACCACTCGATCCATGACAATGAGTAAGGGTGTTGATGGGGTCCCGGAGCCTGAAAGTACGGCCCAGGACCCAGCTGTGACGAGAAGAGGCAGGAGGCGCGGGAAACCGGCCCCCGTAGTTCCCGTGGTCCAGGAGGAGGTAGACCCTGAGGGGGATGCCCTGGAGCCCACAGGGGAACAAATTGCCGAACTGGGAGATCTGCCCGAGCTGACCCATTGGCAGCAGGATGGTGGTCCCTCCAGGGAGGAATTCTGTAAGGAACAGAAAGTGTGCCCTTCTCTTGTGGGCATGAGGCAGCAGGCCTCAGCCCAATCCTCGGGTGATCAGTCAGGGTCACATTTTGTGTACTGGGAGAACGACCTCCTGTATAGCGAGCCTAAGGCTGCTGAGCCTGGGTCAGCCCGTGTGCTGGTGGTACCCCAGCGCTTCAGAGCCTTCCTACTGGGTTTTGCTCATGACGTTCCGTTAGCTGGACATCTGGGGCAGGACAAGACCTATGACAGGCTTGTCACCCATTTTTATTGGCCTCAGATGCGAAGGGATGTAGAAATCCATTGCAAGACTTGTCGCACTTGCCAGGCAAGTGGGAAAAGCGGACGGAAGCAGAAGGCTCCCCTCTAACCTTTTCCAGTGGTCAGCACCCCCTTTGACCGGGTGGGTATTGACATTGTTGGGCCCCTGGACCCCAAGACAGCCCTGGGCAACAGGTTCATCCTGGTCTTGGTGGACCATGCCACAAGGTACCCGGAAGCCATCCCTCTCAGAACAGTGACGGCCCCCGTGGTGGGACGGGCACTGATGGGTGTTTTCTCCCGGATGGGGTTCCCCAGAGAGGTGGTGTCAGACCGAGGCACCAACTTCATTTCGAACTATATGAAGTCTCTGTGGAAGGAGTGTGGGGTAACCTATAAGTTCACCACTCCTTATTATTATTATTATTATTATTATTATTATTATTGCATTTATTGAGCACACAGCTACCCGGAGGTTTCCCGGCGCTTGCCTTGGGAACCCGTCCTGGCTTTTCCCTGTGAGATAGCCCCTAACGGGCATCCCCAAGGTGAAAGCCAGGCATCCCGCCGCAGGGGGCCGTTGTGGAGATTAAGCAAGCTTAATGCCCAGAGTTGCAGAGTGAGAACCCATGATTAGAGCAGGCACCGAAGCGAGAATTATCGAGTCCGTGGACATTTGAGCTCAAGACCCTGCCGCGTCGGGAATTGAACCCTGGTCCCGGGTCTGACCTCAGCTTCCGGGTCTGCCTGCTCTACACCGTGAGCCACACTTCTCCACTTCTCCTTACCACCCTCAAGGAAATGGGCTGGTTGAGAGATTCAACCGGACCCTGAAAGGCATGATTATGGGTCTTGAAGAACCAATGAGGCGGAAATGGGACGTCCTCTTACCATGCCTGTTGTTTGCTTACCGTGAGGTGCCACAGAAGTCTCTAGGGTTCAGCCCCTTTGAGCTCTTATACGGTCACCCGGTAAGAGGGCCTTTGAGTCTGGTCAAGGAAGGCTGGGAGCAATCTCCCAGGAAACCTCCCCAGGATGTATACAGCTACATGCTGGTCTTTCGGAACCAGACTCGGCGCCTCAGAGAACTTGCTCAGGCAAATCTGGAGGCCAGCCAGGAGGAGATGAAGCGTTGGTACGACCGGAATGCCACTCTGGCAGAGCTTCAGCCTGGTCAGGAAGTGTGGGTCATGTCCCCTGTGGAACCTTGTGCGCTCAAGGACAGGTGGACTGGACCGTTTAAGGTTGTGGAGAAGAAGAGCGATGTCACCTACCTGGTGGACTTGAAATCTCCCAGGAACCCCTTGCGGGTCCTGCATGTCAACCGTTTGAAGCCCCACTTAGAAAGGTCCGAAGTGGGCATGCTCCTAGCTACAGATGATGGAATGGAGGAGGAGAGTGAGCCTCTTCCTGACCACCTGTGTGCTAAAGAGCAAGACGGGTCAGTGGATGGTGTGGTCCTCTCTGACACACTGACCCTTGAGCAGAAACAGGATTGTCGCCAACTGTTGGGACAATTCCCGGATCTGTTTTCCTTGGTTCCGGGTGTCACTCATTGGTGTGTCCATGACGTTGACACCGGAGACAGCCCTCCTGTGAAGCACAAGGCTTACAGGGTGACTGACAAGGTCCGAGCTTACATTAAGGAGGAGGTCTCCAAAATGTTTGCGTTAGGGGTGATTGAGTCCTCTAGCAGTCCTTGGGCCAGCCCAGTGGTCTTGGTCCCGAAGGCTGCAGCGCCTGGTGCTTCACCGGAACTCCGGTTCTGCGTGGACTACCGAGGGCTCAATTCAGTCACGAAGACTGACGCGCACCCCATCCCCAGAGCTGATGAGCTCATCGATCGGTTGGGGGCTGCCCGGTACCTTAGTACGTTTGATTTAATGTCTGGGTACTGGCAGATCGCCTTGACTGATGGGGCAAAGGAGAGGTCCGCATTCTCCACACCAGATGGGCTATACCAGTTCCGGGTCATGCCCTTTGAGATGAAGAATGCCCCTGCCACCTTCCAGAGGTTGGTCAACCAGGTCTTGGCTGGACTGGAGGATTTCAGTGCCGCCTACCTGGACGACATCGCAGTGTTCAGCGCCAGCTGGGAGGAACACTTGCGCCACCTCCAGGAAGTGTTGTTGGCCCTGCGTGGAGCAGGCCTCACAATCAAAGCCAGTAAGTGCCAGATTGGGCAGGGTTCTGTGGTGTACTTGGGGCACCAAGTAGGGAGCGGCAAGGTTGCCCCCCTGCAACCCAAGATTGATATCATCCTGGCTTGGGTGCCGCCCAAAACCCAAACGCAGGTGAGAGCCTTCTTAGGACTCACGGGTTATTACAGGAGGTTTGTCAAGGATTACGGTAACATTGTGCACCCCTTGACTTCGCTGACTTCCAGGAAGCAGCCACGAAACGTGATCTGGACTGATGCCTGTCAAACGGCCTTCGACACCCTGAAAACTGCAATGTGCACAGCACCCATACTCCAGGGACCCGACTTTTCGAAAGAATTCCTTGTTCAGACGGACGCTTCGGAGCAAGGCGTAGGGGCTGTTCTAGCTCAGGTAAATGAAGAGGGCCGAGACTTGCCAGTAGCCTTCATCAGTCGGAGGTTACTTCCCAGGGAAACGAGGTGGAGTGCGATAGAGAGAGAAGCATTTGCTGTGGTCTGGGCGCTGAAGAAGCTAAGACCCTACCTGTTTGGGACTCACTTCCGGGTTCAGACAGACCACAGGCCCCTCAGATGGTTGATGCAAATGAGGGGTGAGAATCCGAAACTGTTGAGGTGGTCCATTTCTCTACAGGGGATGGACTTTACGGTGGAACACCGCCCTGGTACAGATCACGCCAATGCTGATGGTCTGTCCAGATTTTTCCGCCTTAGTGATGAGGACTCCCTAGGTCAAGGGTAGTTCTCCCCACATTTCAGCTGGAGGGGACACGTGTTAGACCTGACATCATTGGCTTGAATCTCTCCTTCATTTTTTCTGTTTGCCTCTACTCTTTACGATGTTTTGCTGGTATATGCTTTGGGCGCCGTGTCACTGCTGATCAGTGCCATAGCGCAAGTGCTCCCGATGTTAAATTGATGTATCTATTGTATCCATGTTTGGCTTATTTGGTTTACTGTCAGTCCCTAGTCTAGTGCACCAGAAGTGCCGGGGCTTGTGAATACAAATGCCGCTCGTGGGCTTGCAGCACGTGTTGTGCCACCCACAGGAGCGGCCTCGTAAAAGAATGTCTACGGGTCGGTCATTGCGAGACCCACGTGCCGTCTTGTACTGTCACGCAGGCTGCGCAAGTATACCTACTTGCCAGCCCCTCCAACCTTCCCTTAACTTCATGTTAGTCACCCCTATGGAAGGCCCGCGGGCAGGGTGCATTGTAAGTGTAAGGTAGGACACGCCTGACCAAGTTGGCATGTCCTAATAGTGAATTACCACCATCTTCGTTCTTCACTATTGCGAGGTAGCCTGCTCTCCATTGCTTAGAATGGGCCGCCGGGATTATTAATGCTATGATCCTAGCTGGCTCGGGGAGCATGGTGCAATGTCGAGTTTGGTATCCCTGAACTCGGGGTTTAATTACGCATCCGTTGGTGAGGATGGTTTTTGGACTCTGGGTTTGAAAATAGCACTTTTAGAAAGTGTCTATTTTCTTGTCTAACCATATCTGGTTTCTGCTGGTCTTGCGTGTGTGTGACAGGAGCTGGGTGGCTCCACAGGTCTGGATGAGTCAGGGTGGGATGAGTGGGACATTTACGTTGAGAGTAGGGGGAGAGTAGTTGTTGATAGCCTGCCTTGCCTGATACAATGCCGGCTCCACCTCCTGCCAAGCGGCTGATGGCTCTGTGCCTGCCATGGACGATCCTAGCCCCACCTCCTGCCAGGGGGCCGTTAGCTCTGCTCCTGCCAGTGTCAATGCTGGCTCCACCTCCTGCTGGGCGTCTGAGGACCCAGCCCTGCTCAGTGAATAGGCCAGGTGCTTCTGCCTGGCTCCACCCACAACAGACCCAGGATGTTGGGAAATCCCCGGCATGGACAAAGGGATCAAAGACAAAAAGGGGTATAAGAGAACGACCCCTGAACTAAGAAATCAGATCACTTCTGACAAGGAACCCTGTAACCAAGGACAAGAGGCCTGATGATCTGAGGACTTGCCTACCCCTTCTGCCAGTGTGCTGTTGTTGGGGGAATCCTGCAGTGCTTCTTTATTTTTGCCAAGGAACCAGGAGAGAGGAACTGTGTGTGTACTCTCACGCTTGCTAAGAAAATCTCCAAGGACTGGAAGAGTGCCAGTCTCCTGCTGAAGTCATAGGGCTAAAGGACTTCACCTGCTAAAGTGCTATTTGCTGGAAGCGAGAATCCAGCACCTCTGAAAGAACCAGCAATCACGACGACCGGACGCCGGGCCCGACCGACGCCAGCAGCAACGCCAGTGAGTGGGAGTACGGCTCTAGCTCCAGAGGACCTCGTGTCTGCACCGCTGCTGATCGCATCACCTGTGTGCCCTTCGATGCCGTGAGCGCTGCTCACTCTGTGCAACCGCATCATCAACGACGACGCCTGCTGAGGCCTGATCGACACCGAAGACGCGACGCCGGATTGCTCGACGCCGCTGATCATCGTGTGCTTCATTTTTCTAAAGGTACTGTGCTGTTGGGGGTCCGTGTTACTCCAGGCTCGACGTAGCGCTCCTCGCGGTCGACGCCGAACCTTTGGATTACCTTTCCCTCGACGACGTGTAGCTCCCGTGTGAGTTACCCTGTTGCTAAGAACTGTGTTCCCAAGAAGAAGATTTGCTTGATACTAAAGACTTTGTGCTAAAGAAGAAACTACCTTTGAACTATCCTTTTTCCCCTCCCAACGTATTTATTCCGATTGTGTACAGTTTTTCGTTATTTGGTCTTGTGCTAAGCCTTATATAAAAATACTTATTTTTATAATACTACTGTGTCGTGTCCATTTGTAGTGTATTCACTGTATTACTGTATGTGGTCATAATTGCTTAACACACAGCCTCTGAGATAAGCCTTTTCTGCTCTGCCAAGCTACCAAGGGGGTGAGCAGGGGTTAACGAAGGGTGTGATCCCCTTGCCCTGACTAGAAAAGGAGTGTCCCTATTTGTCAGAAGTGCATACCTCTGCCAACTAGAGACAGCCGGTTCTAACATAGTCTTATTAAAATGTGTTATTTTTATAAAAATTTAGAAAGGAGAAAATCCACATATGTCCTCAGCATAGGGTTCACTGGAAAATGTAAAATGCCAAAAGCTGTTTGGTTTAAAGTTAGGTAAACAAATGGAGAGACTGAGGAATTATGTTGGGGGACGTCCCTATCCCCAAAGGTAACATACAAACAAACAAAGTGGACAAAACCACTATCAAAAGCGACTCACTCGTATTTTGATTTCGATGAGTGCCAGAAAACCATTAGGTTTGTTAGACATCTCACTCACCAAACTAATTGGTGGCATGCTTCATCATTGGGGTCCGAACTGGGTAGCCGAATGCCACCAAGTTCGCTACAACGCCTGATTACAGCGGAGCTGGTTTTGTATATTTGTGAAGGAAGTGGTTTAAGTTAAAATGATCTCTGGGAGTCCTTAAAATTCAGCGACGTGTATTGTGATTATCAACACACACGCTAAGGTGTGTTGTGAAAAGAGTGGGTCTGTGTACTTACGGACCCACTGTTAAAAACACTCGCTACGTGTTACTAGTAGCTCTTAGCAGGACCCAGGAGGGGTGCCCATCTGTAATCACACATTCATCAAGATGGAGCATCCTCAGGAGGCATCTATTGCGGTCTCCTAACGGTCCTGGGCATTAACTGTGGGTCCGTAACTATACAGACACCACTCATTTCACAACACACCTTAGCGTGTGTATTTTGATAATCACGATACATGTGGCTTATTTTTGCCACTCCCTCACTTCTCTCACTTGGTCCTGACGAAAGCCTCCCACTTTTCTGGGGGCCGAAACATGTCTATCATTGTGACAACTCAGATCATTTTTCTCCAAAATTGTCCTCTCCTCATTTTTAACCTTATCTTGGGCCGCTAAGATTAAAACTTATTAATTAAGGACTCCCAGAGATAATTTTAACTTACACCCCTTCCTTCACAAATACACAAAACCAGCTCTGCTGTAATCAGGTGTTGTAGCACAACTGGGTGGCATTTGGCTACCCAGTTGGGGCCCCAATGATGAAGCATGCCACCAACTAGGTTGATGGGCGATGGGTCTTCTAACAAACCTAATGGTTTTCTGGCACTCATCCAAATCCAAATACGAGTGAGTCGCTTTTGATAGTGGGTTCGTCTACTTTGTTTGTTTGTAGATTAAATTTAGACCAGTAGGTCATTTTATACTTTTGGTCATTTGAGTTTCATCTGGCACCTTTAATTGATGTAGACACTGGTCCTAGAACAGCACCAGTAGCCATGCAATGATAACACAAGCTGTGACCAAATTTGAATTGTAAATTTGCCTAAAGCTGAGATGTGATATTTTCACTGATATCGGCCAAATTCATAGTAACCTTTCTTTCCATGTCATCTTTCAGAAGAATCTGTACATGCTTTATGCCCATCAGACTGGCATCAACATGGTGGAAACTGCTATTTATTCTCAAATGTTACAGACATAAGAACGTGGAACGAGAGCCATGAACATTGCTCCTCCGTGGGCTCCCGCCTGCTAATAATACGTGACCAGGAAGAGCTGGTAAGGCCCTAGTGATCCTGGACAATGCAGACCTGGGAAGATGCAGGGATACAGAGCAAAGCACTGCTGGGGAGGCATGATGCAAGGCCAGGCAAAGCTTAAGGGTTCAGCATAAAATGAACTGGTGGCGCTGGTAAGGCACTTGCATGTTTGTATGAGTGTTTAGTTACAGCATAGCTATCAAGCAACTGAGTACAATAAAACAGAATACAAAGTGGGAGCAAGACAGGCCTGCTTAGAAATGGGAAGTTCTCTTTCTTGGTGCCCACACGGAGTCAGCAATAGACATTGTTACTTCTGGAAGAAGTGTTGGTTCACAAGAAGGGTGTCACTTTCTTCCTGAAGTGGAGGAATGAGGGTGTTTGTCGCAGTTGTGTTAGGGTGGATTTCACACTCCTTGGTACATTGTAGTAGAAGACATGTTTAGTGGTGTTTCTGTTCTTGCATTTCTTTGTTTCAAGTCTTTTGATGGTGTAGCTGTATGTTGGGTTCGGCACCGGTTGTCCTGATCTTGTCTGCTTGGTCAGGGTGGTGTGCCGAAGGTGGCAGCCTTGAATATGACGTAGCAGATCCTGTAAGTTATTGTGCATGCTAGGAAATTTAAGGATTTTCCTGGTCTTAAATTCGGCGCTGCCACTTATTATCGCCTCTCTTGATAATAGGTGGCAGCGTCCACCGCAACACCCACTGCACTCCCTTTTTACTCTAATTTTAGGGTGAAAGAGGCCCTATTACCAAGGCAGCGTTAAGCCACTTAATGTGGCTTTTAGCCAGATGATGTGGTTTAAAGCTACCTTAATAATTTGGCGCTGACCCTATTGCCACCACAACGTCACAGCAAATTACGTTTTTATGGTGATAGAGGCTTGGTAATATGCCCCTTTGTGTCCACTGAGAAAATGCATTTATCTCTCATTTCCACCCACAGTATCATAGCTGCCAACATTGCATTGCTATGTCCATGTTTTTATACACAGACTTGCGGCCCCCTGATGAAGGCCCGAATCTCACACACACATCCAACACCCACTACGTTTGGTCACACCTATGGTGGCTATATTGGGAGTTTTTTTTATTATTATAATTTTTTTGTAGTTTTAATGGTGTGTATTGGGCCCAAAGTCATTGGAGTAATTTACATGAGCACCAATTATATTACACAAGATCAAATTCAATTTTATTTGAGTAGGGAGATTACGTGATTTGGCCAGAATCACAGGTTATTTGAGCTGATGCTGGGTCTCAAACCTGGCAGCTCTGACCGTAACTCTACATCCAATTATTTTTTCAGCCTAGCGAGGATTATGAAACACCCCCCCCCCCTTCTTCCCCTGGTATGGCCTAAAAGACACAGGGGCAAGGTGACAACGCTTGGTCCCTAGTGAAGCCACTTCTTTTACTCACCCCCTTTCCGTTCACTATAGCCTCCCGGCAGTGAACTGGCAGGGAAGGGGTCAAGAAAGGCACACAGCAGTTGCTACTCTAAAGGGAGCTTATGTGAGAACGGCTGAACATGTGTTTGCAATAGAGGGGAGAAGTTAGATCGCTAGATCAACAGGGCACCGATTACCACTCAAGTGAGTGGAAGGTCCAGTCTCAGTGTGTGCCCGTGGCAATGGTTGCAACAAGGGGGGTACTGGACTGTTCCTGAGCGTGTCTAGTGTGGAGGTTAGTTGGCGTGACCAAAGGTGTGAATTTAACACCCAAGGGCATCCATTTTGTTGGATGGATTGGCCTCACACACCCCGAAGGATGTCATGCTTCATCATCGGCGGTTGCTCCTCGTCGGGGAGGCGGTGCAATCCCCGACGGGCTCACCTCAAAGAGGGGCTCTTTGGCGGAGATCTTTTTCCAACTGCCTTATGGTGAGGTGCGGGTGTGTGGGCAGGGTGGTGTGTGGTAGTGAAAAGGGGATATTAAAATGTAGCTAAGGGTACCTAGAACGAACTTTATTCAGGGGGTCCCTCGCTGCAGTTAAAAACAGGGGGCTAGCTCACTAGGAGTCAACGAGTAAATTCAGGTGAACCTAGATGGGGCTAGTAGTGTACAACGGTCGACATGTTTCTCGCGGTGGGCTGTAGTAACCCGCGATTCATCAGGACCTAAAAAAGGGCGGCTGAACAGACACAAAATCCCCTGCCCCCCCTCTCATTGAGGCCCCTGCATACTCCCACCCTCCCCACACCCACCATGGCTTGAAAGTTGAGACCCAATGCAGGATGACACTGCTCCTGGCCTGGCAGCCCACACGAAGCAGGAGCTGAGGTCAGAAATGCCCCAAATCGAAGAACATCACTCGGCCCTCAGCTTCAATTTGCTATATGGCAGGAGAGTGCCAGGGATGCCGGTGCCAAATTACAGTGGCCTGGCGGGAAGTGAGGAAGAAAGTAAGTCTCTTGAACCAGTTTACAGAGGCCCTAAAAGGCACAGCCTGAAGCACTGGCCCATCGCTCAATGCCTGACTACCTGCCTTCCCAATACGACCCTAACTTCACCTGATTTCTTCTCGGTGGAGGACCAAGGCCCACTTTGGCAAGTATATATATTGTGTGCATGCTGCAGCTGTGAGGTCTCAGCTGTGGAGACCTAATATAACAGGAGATCTATGAGTGAGTCCACCACAGAGGGCCTGCTCCCAGGGCCAGACTGGCCGTAGCGGGCATCGGGCATTTCCCCGGGAGGATGGAAGGGTGGGTGCCTTTTTTTTATTTGGGGACGGTTTTGCACAGTGCTGCAATATCGGCCCTCAGTAACAAAAGCAGCAATGCTTCACTCTTGCCCCCCATCCCAGGGGGACGGGGGAATGGTCTGACACCCCTTGTTGTAAATATTTTTGTCCACCCAAAGCGTGGAAGGGTATTCTCAGATGTGAGACCCTTGCTCATTGCACCATCAGGATTCAAGCAAACCGGGCCGAAGACGGCTGTAATGCCAGAAACCGGTCCCCGGGAGCTTGTTTCCTTCCCAGTGTAAGAATTGGCTTTTGTAGTTTGGTTTGCCCTGTTCCCATCATGCACTGGGACAGGAACAGACTAATTTGCATACAGCCAGGATCTGAAACTGGGATGGTGCAGTGAGCTAAAAAACGGTGTTGGATCTAGCCCTGATCTCTTGACTGGGTGAGAGCTTTCTGCTTAATTCAGAGACTCTGTCCCTCACCACCCCTTGTTGTAAATATTTTTGTCCACCCAAAGCGTGGAAGGGTATTCTCAGATGTGAGACCCTTGCTCATTGCACCATCAGGATTCAAGCAAACCGGGCCGAAGACGGCTGTAATGCCAGAAACCGGTCCCCGGGAGCTTGTTTCCTTCCCAGTGTAAGAATTGGCTTTTGTAGTTTGGTTTGCCCTGTTCCCATCATGCACTGGGACAGGAACAGACTAATTTGCATACAGCCAGGTTCTGAAACTGGGATGGTGCAGTGAGCTAAAAAACGGTGTTGGATCTAGCCCTGATCTCTTGACTGGGTGAGAGCTTTCTGCTTAATTCAGAGACTCTGTCCCTCACCACCCCTTGTTGTAAATATTTTTGTCCACCCAAAGCGTGGAAGGGTATTCTCAGATGTGAGACCCTTGCTCATTGCACCATCAGGATTTAAGCAAACCGGGCCGAAGATGGCTGTAATGCCAGAAACCGGTCCCCGGGAGCTTGTTTCCTTCCCAGTGTAAGAATTGGCTTTTGTAGTTTGGTTTGCCCTGTTCCCATCATGCACTGGGACAGGAACAGACTAATTTGCATACAGCCAGGTTCTGAAACTGGGATGGTGCAGTGAGCTAAAAAACGGTGTTGGATCTAGCCCTGATCTCTTGACTGGGTGAGAGCTTTCTGCTTAATTCAGAGACTCTGTCCCTCACGACCCCTTGTTGTAAATATTTTTGTCCACCCAAAGCGTGGAAGGGTATTCTCAGATGTGAGACCCTTGCTCATTGCACCATCAGGATTCAAGCAAACCGGGCCGAAGATGGCTGTAATGCCAGAAACCGGTCCCCGGGAGCTTGTTTCCTTCCCAGTGTAAGAATTGGCTTTTGTAGTTTGGTTTGCCCTGTTCCCATCATGCACTGGGACAGGAACAGACTAATTTGCATACAGCCAGGTTCTGAAACTGGGATGGTGCAGTGAGCTAAAAAACGGTGTTGGATCTAGCCCTGATCTCTTGACTGGGTGAGAGCTTTCTGCTTAATTCAGAGACTCTGTCCCTCACCACCCCTTGTTGTAAATATTTTTGTCCACCCAAAGCGTGGAAGGGTATTCTCAGATGTGAGACCCTTGCTCATTGCACCATCAGGATTCAAGCAAACCGGGCCGAAGACGGCTGTAATGCCAGAAACCGGTCCCCGGGAGCTTGTTTCCTTCCCAGTGTAAGAATTGGCTTTTGTAGTTTGGTTTGCCCTGTTCCCATCATGCACTGGGACAGGAACAGACTAATTTGCATACAGCCAGGTTCTGAAACTGGGATGGTGCAGTGAGCTAAAAAACGGTGTTGGATCTAGCCCTGATCTCTTGACTAGGTGAGAGCTTTCTGCTTAATTCAGAGACTCTGTCCCTCACGACCCCTTGTTGTAAATATTTTTGTCCACCCAAAGCGTGGAAGGGTATTCTCAGATGTGAGACCCTTGCTCATTGCACCATCAGGATTCAAGCAAACCGGGCCGAAGACGGCTGTAATGCCAGAAACCGGTCCCCGGGAGCTTGTTTCCTTCCCAGTGTAAGAATTGGCTTTTGTAGTTTGGTTTGCCCTGTTCCCATCATGCACTGGGACAGGAACAGACTAATTTGCATACAGCCAGGTTCTGAAACTGGGATGGTGCAGTGAGCTAAAAAACGGTGTTGGATCTAGCCCTGATCTCTTGACTGGGTGAGAGCTTTCTGCTTAATTCAGAGACTCTGTCCCTCACCACCCCTTGTTGTAAAAATTACAGTGGCCTTGCGGGAAGTGAGGAAGAAAGTAAGTCTCTTGAACCAGTTTACAGAGGCCCTAAAAGGCACAGCCTGAAGCACTGGCCCATCGCTCAATGCCTGACTACCTGCCTTCCCAATACGACCCTAACTTCACCTGATTTCTTCTCGGTGGAGGACCAAGGCCCACTTTGGCAAGTATATATATTGTGTGCATGCTGCAGCCGTGAGGTCTCAGCTGTGGAGACCTAATATAACAGGAGATCTATGAGTGAGTCCACCACAGAGGGCCTGCTCCCAGGGCCAGACTGGCCGTAGCGGGCATCGGGCATTTCCCCGGGAGGATAGAAGGGTGGGTGCCTTTTTTTTATTTGGGGACGGTTTTGCACAGTGCTGCAATATCGGCCCTCAGTAACAAAAGCAGCAATGCTTTACTCTTGCCCCCCATCCCAGGGGGACGGGGGAATGGTCTGACAAAATTGCTAGGGCTGTTTTGGGTTCCCAGTCCGGCCCTGCCTGCTCCTGTCCATCTGCAGTGCTGCCCGGTGCAGTCTTGCGACATAGGGTTGAAGGACCCGCTGCTGCATCTTACACCTCCCCACAGGACCCGCTGGGCTTCTGGGCATTCCCACTGACTAGAAGGAGAGCAGGTGAGGTGACAGCCGACACGACTGAGCCAGAATACAGAGCTGACTCCTGCCTTCTTGCAGAAACCTCTGCAGGAGAGCCAGTTCCTCCAAGAGGAGGTTAGATAAGAGGTACACAACCAAACTGCAAAAAAGAAAGAAGGAGTAGGAAAAGGGGAGATGTAAGCAAACTAATGCAGGCAGAACAAACCTGTCAAGCATGAGTAAATTCCCTGCTAAGGCTTTTCTCCCAACCCTTCTGTCGTTGTCCGGGTGAGATAAAACCACACCACCTCAGAGTGGCAAGCAACGGACTTGATGCTGCTTTACACCCATGAGCAGAGACCGGTTCCACTTCAATTCTCCAGTACCAGGGGTGAGATGTTGGACGTTTTCCTGCCATGTGATGAGAAAATGATGAGAAAAAAGTTAGAGAATATTTAAGATAGATTTTCCTAGCAAAATATTTTAAAAGGCAGAATTGAAACAGGAACATCAGGAAATTAAATTAAAGAGGCTCTTATTTAAAATGGGGAATACAAAACATGATGGATGAAATGCTTGATTTAATCTCAGTCACTGGTAGTAATTCAGGGCTGCATTCCAGTCTATCATTCTTTTTCCTTCCATGCCAACTCAAACAGGAACCAGTCATATGGAAATCAGCCTTGATCCTCTTCCAATTGGAACAGTCCAGTCCGAAGTTCTAGGCCAGTCCCTCTCAACTGAAATACAATCAACTCAAGACCGGTTTTGCCCTCGTTGGGACTCGTCAGTGAGGTGCAGCTTGGCTCCAGAGGCATGGTGCGCACAGTGCTCAAATCTCAGGCATCACAGTGAGGAATCGAAAACATTATGGGCCTCATTTATTAAAAGTGACGCATCGCTGAGTGAAAACAGTGATGCGTCACTTTTCACTGCACCCTCCTTGCGACACCAATGATGCGTCATATTTACAGTATGACGCATCATGTTGCGAGGAGATACAGATACGTCAGTATTTCTGACGTATCTGTAGGCGCAAAAATGACGCATTGCTAGAGTGTGTCACAAAAGTGATGCAACTCCAGCAATGGGTCATTACACATGGGCAAGTCCCATGTGAGAGGGCCTGCGTCAGTCTTACGCCTGCTGTGAGGCACGCATAAGATATTGACGCATTTGTGTCCTAGAAGTGGCGCAGTCAAATCTTATAGACTTTACTGCGCCACTTCTACGACCCTTTCTTGCTTCGGAACGCCTCCCATGCATACATTATACCTAGCGAAGGTATAATGTGGCACAGGGGTTTACAAAGTAGCGCATCTACCTAGATTCGTCACTTTGTAAATATGGTGCAACAAGGTTAATTTTTTACGCCGCTGGTGCGTCACAAATAGTGACACACTGGCGGTACAAAAGTGACGTAAGGGCTCATAAATAAGCCCCTATGTGTGATGGACCTAGAAATTACTTGGTCGAATCCCAGTGTGTAATTTATTTTGCAGATGATGCCGCCTTAGATTTATTTAGCCAAATGCAGTCTTGATTCTTCTCCTCTAGGAACAGTTCAGCATCAATTGCCAGATCAATCCCTCCCTGAACTAGAGCACTGTCAACCTAGGACCGGTTTCACCCTAGTGGGGGCTCTTCAGTTGGGTGCAGCTTGGTTGGCTTCAGTGACAAAGGGAGAGCGGAACCCGTGTCTTGGCATACTCATCGCACTTAGGGTGTCACATTGAGGAGTGCAAACAGTGATGGGCGGAGCATTTCATCCTCTGGTGAGGTGGCATCAACTGTAAGATTTTGGTCCCACTATTGGTTAACTTGGAAGGATTTTGTAAATCAGAGGGCTTAAGAATATGAGCATGAGCCTTTACAAGAATGTATGATGATACTACGAGATCATGTTTTTCTCGATATCTTACAACGCAGGTTTTACAACGCTGGAGGGCGCTGGAATTAGGGTTAGTACGATTTACTATTCCAACACCAGCCTACGTAAAGTACATAAGGTTTTGGATAGAAAATCTTACTTTTCCTTAGCCGACAGTGCCCTGCAGCACAAGTCATTGAAACGATTTGCGTTGTAAAACCTGTGTTGTAAACCTACAGCGTTGAAACTCCAGCGTAGTAAAGGTCGTCTCCCCCTTTACAACCATTGCTGCTCCAAAGGGTAAATGTTTTGTTAATGACAGGAATTGATTTTTAGGAAAGGGTATAACTCAGGCACTGTTTCTTCAGATGAAACATTAGATTTACAGCTATGCCCTAAATATATAAAATGATGATCCCTATTAGGAAGCTCTCATCTTTTTCTTTTTGTGCAGGACTGGGTTTCCAATGTGTCCACAATCAAGGATTATGCCTGGATTGGGCTTTTCAACACACCACCGGGAAGACGCTGGACCTGGGTGAACGGAACCGCTCTCAACCAAAAGTTGTAAGTTCCTAATCCAAACCTTCTAATACCTGGTACAGAGTTGGTGCTCCTGGGCATACATTGGGCACCCCTGGTTTAGATCAGCAATGGAAATGAAGTGAAATAACCAGATTGCATGTACTAGGAATGTTCATTTAAGGCTAGGAACATTAAGAGTGAGAAATATGCTAAAAATTGGAAGGGCTGGGGCAAGTGCATATATCCACACACCTCTGTATGCGGTAAAGTGGTCTATTCCACCACCAGTGCTCTATCTGACCTTTGCACCATGTCTCCCTACACAGGTTCATGGTAGGAGATTCTAAGAAAGAAACCTGCGGAGTGTTGAAAAAGAAGGTGATTGACTCTGAGAGTTGCATCGCTCCGCTAAACTGGGTCTGTCAAAAGAAAACACAGTCATGTTCCAAGACCCTGTGGACATCAGGCATCCAGCGGTGATTGACCCGGAAGTCGTTGATATGGTCGCTTCCAGAGCACCACTTTCTGAAAAACCTTGCAGCATGTGCAGTAAACAGGGCCTTGTCCTGGGATGTGGCCCTAATCTCACACTGCCCTGAGTGTTGACAAGTGAAAGACACCCACCCACCCGCCTCAACCTTCAGCGATAGGGAAAATATCTCGATTCAAGGAAAACAGAATATTATTACCACACATTAAAAACAGCAGATTCAACCTCTCTGTCCCAGCTTTGCTATTTTTTGTCCCAACTCTGTTGTTTTGATAAAAAAGAAAAGCAGATCAAAGAAATAAAGTTGTTTCGTTACATAAGTCTTGTGAATCAGGCTGTGGATGTTCTGACTAATGAGAAACAAGCATCTTATCTCGTATACATGCTATATCACAGTGCTTAATTTGAGCAGGACCGGCACTTCTTTCACAGGGCTGGGGCTACAATTTCTAACCCTGCAGGTGGTGGACTCAATATTAATTGTTCAAATTCAAAATAAAAAGAATAACATACATTGCATGGTGACTGGCTGGTAAATGTTCATCGACAAGCCAGCATATGCCTGTCCATGCAGGCATGATTATGTATCACCAAGTTAGTGATGATGTCATCACGCCGATCACAAATCCAAGAAGTCATTGACAAACTATGTCTTGCATTCTATTCCCCAAGTCTGCTGCACCATGCCACTGCCTGAGCCTAAGCCTCAGATTGGATAATTGTAGCTGGGGGCTGGCTCATGATGGGGTTGAGGCAAGGAAACCGCGAGAGCACATTTGGAACTTGAGAGTGAGGGCTCTTGAGGAAGAATAAACAAAAGTAAGTGTGAAATTTCCACTTACTGCATAGCCAGAGTAGCATATCCTTCAGCCCTGCATTGCTGCTATCCTCAACGTGCTCGATGGGGCTGTGTCCCAACACAACTTTTGTGCGCCATGGTATCACCTGTAGAATCTGTGCACTGCACCACAGCAAGGTAATTTCTGAGCGTGCATGAGTCCAGTAGGCACCACAGCCATACTTACTTGCATTGGCACTATTACGGCTGGGGACAATGCCTGTGCGGTAGAAGGCAGGGTTACAGCAAGCTGAGCAATGGATGCCGATGCCATCGCCATCCCTGGACCTACTAATTACAGGCAGCACTAGCAGTGACATCACCTGCTGTGCTCGAGCAGCTACCTGTTCTGCAAATAACAGCTATACTGCACTGATTAATATATGCAAAAAAGCATTTTCATTTGGTGTACATTTTATTTTTGTACTCAGTGTAGGTAAGAAAGTAAAACACATGTCATCTTCCTCTTCTTTAGGAAAGACAACAGGAAAACGCAGAGTTCAAAATAGCAGGGACATGTACAGGCTGACGACAGGGGTCACAGGCAGCAGCAGTGTTATAGATGAGAGAGAGAGCAGGTGTAAAGAGGAAAAAGAAACAATAGGAGAGCAGAGAGATAAGACGGAGCTAAGTAGAAGATAAGGAGATCAAATCAGATACCAAGAGAAAGCAGCCATGATGTGAAGTAGAGATCATTAAGAAGAGAGAAAATAGAATGAAAGGATGTAGAGGACAGGACAGAGGGAAAAAAAGCAGACAAATATTAAAACTGAGACACAGCTTATCACTCCTAGAAGAGTACTAGTAAAGAGCCAAGATCGAGGGGAGGGAGAGCAGAGCATAGATAAAAGTGAAGAGGAAAAAGGGTAGAGATAGAATAAATAGAGGGCAAATCAGAAATACAGGGAAAAAGGTAACACACCAGGTGGGACAAAGATGACAGAAAACAATTTGAGAGGTGAGAGGATAGACTCTTAGAGCAAAGACTTGGAGGAGAGACAACATAACAAGGTTAGAAGATAGAGACTGAGGCAGTGAGAGTGTTGAAAGTGGGGCTCACCAGAGGAAGAAGTGAGCTGTGGCCGCCTTGGCAAAACTTTCAGCACCTGCACTTCTTTTTTCACAAATTAAGCACCGTGCTATAACAGCAATTTATTGCATGGTTATACTTATGCACGGTTATGAAAACATCCAGGAACAGAATAAATAAGTACATTTGTTACATCCAACACTTTCTTCAGGATGTGGACAGTGAAAAGTAAACACTTAAAACAGGAGCTTTTAAGTAGGATTTTCATCACTATACTAACAAAAAACGACGAGTGACAGACAGCAGGAGGAAGATTATAGGGGGCAGGAAACACGACATACAGCAGATGGGGAGAAAGGGAGGGAGCAAGCAACACAAAAGACAGTGGGAGGAAGAGGGGGCAATTAACATGACAGACAGTGGGAGGAGGCCAGGGTGAAACAAGCAACACAACGGACAGCAGAAGGAGGCAAGTAACACGATGCACAGGGGGAAGGGGCCGGGAGGAGGAAAGCAACATATGGACATCGGAAGGTAGAAGGGAGGGAGCAACCAGTGGCGGTGCGTCCATTGGGGGCACTGGGGCGTTGCCCCACTAATGCCACATACCCCCAATCCAAATAACTGTTCAGTGGCGGTGCGTCCATTGGGGGTGCTGGGGCGTTGCCTCACTGTCACATGCCCCCAATCAGGGCACAAGTCCTAAAAAAAGAAGTGGGGGGACGCTCAGAGACGGAAGTGACGTCACGACAGGAAGTGACATCACAGAAGGTAAAAAACCTAGAAGTGGGGGGACGCACAAATACGTGAAGTGACGGCACAACCGAAAGTGACGTCCCGAAAGGTTAAAAAAAACTAGAAGTGGGGGCACGCTCATGCTTGGAGGGGGCTATCTTTTGTGTGAAGGGGGCTTGCGGCCTCGCTGGCGTGTCACATTCCGCCTATGCAAACCCCAACCAGTTCAAAATTCAGTTAAAAAATAAATAATAATTTACAAAACGGCCAAGAGTACCTAATATTGCAGAAACCTTTCATATATCATTCTACAGAGCTCATCTGAAAGTGACGCAATGACCTACTAAGAATGTCCGTAATCGAGAATAGTCTTACTTAGTAGACAAAGTTTGCAACAGCCCAACTTTTGCCCAGTGCACTCGGGTAAAACTAGATGGCGGTAAAGTGAGAAAAAAAACATGTGCCTTGCAAGGCATACACTGATGTCTAATGCAGTTGCTTTTACCCACTGAGCTAGCTAACCAGACAGTTTACCCCAAAGAGGAGGAGCGCGAGAGAGGCGGGCGAGGCTCGGAATCGCACTCGAGGAGCTTTTGGAGGGGCTGTTTGTGCTTTTGTAACCTGACTCCAGCCATGACATATCACTGAATGGGCTTGCCGGGGGGTGCCTGTGTCGGTAATGGCTCACTTGCTGGTGAGGAGGAGCCCTGCCTGGGGCCTTAATTATACTGTCTTTGGGAACTGTCGGCTCAGCTCATGACCCGGAGCCGTAGACAGCGCTAGCGCCAGCTCAGCACAGCTTCTGCACAGGGGGGACGGCGTCCACCCGGTAAGACCCCTTAAAATAAGTGGGGGGACGCCATCCACCCGCGTGGTACCCCCACTCGAGCCCTGCCACCAATCCAAATAACTGTCACAGTCTCGCAGGGCTGACTGACGCTGAACCAGCCGGCTGAAAAAAATGCTAATACCAGGACACAGCGCGCCCAAGGCAAAATCGGCCGCTAAAGGGGGGGCGGGGCTGCGCAGCACTCAAGGGTTTGAGTGACAGTGGTGCACACTAAGCAGCGCAGCTTCAACAGTGCGCATGCTTGAGTTAGACCTGGTCATTTCTATGGCCAGGGGGAACATGCGCACTACTCTACCTTCCCAGTGAGGGAGAGCGAGGGGGACCCGAGAGGCCGAGAGTTGCTTCATGTAACAGCCCCCCCCCCCCGGTCTCGTTATGGGCGGGCTGTATCCCTGCTCTAGCCAATCTTGGCGCTGCTACTGCAGCATCTTGATTGGCTGAGACATCCTGCAGCCTGGAGGCAAAAACGCATTGGGTTCCCCGCATGGGTGGTGGCACTGCCGGACTCGGTTGAAGATATGTGGCCAATCACTGTGGCTTATGCAGACAGTGATTTGTCATTTCGTTATAGTGAGTGAGTGACGTGACTCCCAATGCAGCCATTCCGTCACCGCGCGCACCACACGTTACCACAGACCTCATCGTGCTGGCTGGCGGCTGTACATTAAACAGTTTTGTTTCAAGGACAGGTCCTCTCCTCCATAGTAAAGGTGAGTTTATGTAGTAGCTGTATTTTTATTTTAAACTGCTCGGAACAAATCTACTCAAGTCAACATCAGCGTAGAGCTCTCCCTGCAGTGCCCATCGTGACCCGCAGGCAGCATGTCGCAGAAGCAGAGTAATATAGTTATTGAAGGACAGGGCCTTCTCACGAGCTCGAGTCACTCACTTTGGAGCTTGCCTTGTCACAAGAAAACTGCGCGGTGCGCTGCGCACAATAAAAACTGAGACTGCTTCAGATCATCATCTGCAGAGCATTTGTTGGGAGAGTGTTGTAAATATGGAGGTGATAGATGACAGGATACTTCTAGTTGATTACATGTAGATTTATTGTAGGACACAGCTGAGTACAAGACCTCGCCAGCTGACCAGACCATCAACTGACACTGGTAGAACACTCTGGTACAGATTAGAACACACACAGGTATTCAGGAAGGCTGAGAAGGTGAAAACACTGAGGAAGGGCTAATGACTAGCCATATTACAAGAAGAATCAATATACAACAGAGAGACGGGGTTCCGGAATCGGTACTAGGCGTGTATGGGGGATATTGTAAACGGAGTGTTTTTCTTGCCAGAGTAGAGAGCAATTTGGTGGTAGCATAACCCTTTGTATTCCCCACGCTGTTTCAGAAGAGGAAAGGAAATCTGCAATTTACATTCAGAGGCATCTGAAATAGAAGGGCTTTGTGGCAGATCGGATGTTTACGAGCTGATTGTCACAATACTGCAGCCTTGTTAAGGAACAATCGTTAGTTAGTTCATTAGTTAGCCAGGCAACATAGAGAAGCTTAATTACCTGAGCAATTGAAGACATCACCTCTCAATTGTCCGACTTTATAAAAATGAGTGAACGAAAAGAGTTGCAAAAAAAAAAAGGGCTGTCACTCTAAGCCAATGTTGTCCCATTAAACCTAAAGTCAAATATCACCTGCACATATAATTTTACTACTGGCTGCACTCTCCAGCAAACTGTTACTCGAGCACACTGTAGAAGTTGACGAAATTGCAATATTCCAGGGATCAATTGTGTAGCGAACAACCGGTTGTATAATTAACCCCTATGACGAAGACAGTCTCTTATTTATAACTGCCGCACAAAATAAAGCAATTGTACAAGGAACACTTTCAAGTGACGTCCATTTGCTCCCTCCTGTGACAGCAGAAATTACATTTTAAAGCATGAACATGATTATGCACGACCCTGACAACATCGAGAGCCTATCACACTGCCTATGGGCATTTTTTGCCAATAAAACGCCGCTTAAAATATTAAGCACTTGTCTGGGTCCAAGGTTTAGACACCGAACGGTGTCCAAGGCACACGATCATTCACAGAGGCGTAGCTTCAGGGGGTATTTGATGTTTTACACCACTCCTAATAAATGTAATTTCTGGTAAATAGTTGGGTGCAGATGCTTCAGTCAGGTTTGGTGAGATGTCTGTCGGATTTCACCAGGATTTTTTACAAACACACAAAAAGACACATTATCTCCCTGTCTGTTCTGAAAGTTTTCAACAATGTTGATTATTTTGCGCATTATTGTGTTTTCTCTCACGTAGCACCCCTACCAATCCCGATTGATCTCCCTTTCCACTGCCCCTATAGTCCCTCTTACTCACCCTGCTTGTTGTATAATGTATTTCAAATTTATCGGGGGGCTCGCTTGCCACCAGGTACTTGCACAGAACTGTTATGCCTCACCACTTTCAAATCTCACCAGCCGCCACTGCCAGGTCCCTAATAACAGTAGGGGAGGGGGCAGAGCAACAATCCTCTAACAGAGGTACAATCCTTTTTATTTTGCAGACATACCGTGCATGCCTCAGTCAGCACAGTATATCTGATAAAATAGGGACACAGGGCATACATTAATGCATTTCTGAGACCAACGAGAAGCCATACAGAGCAGCAGGTGCTGTAGAGGTGGACCTCAGCAAGGCCTACCAGTGCTAGGGGTTCGCCCTTCTCTGCATGAAGTCCTCAGACCAGTAAATAGACATTGGCACAGAAACTGAAATGTCAAAGAGATATTCTATTAAACCTCAATAGGTGGAACTACATTCACACAACACCCTTCGGTAGTGCATGAAGTAGCAGAAGAAGTAGAAGAACCATGGGTCTTTTATACCCACACGGGATCTTAAAAGAAGGTGGTAGAAGCACACATAGGAGAGTTACATACGTAGAGG
Source organism: Lissotriton vulgaris (assembly GCF_964263255.1). Classification (NCBI taxonomy): domain Eukaryota; kingdom Metazoa; phylum Chordata; class Amphibia; order Caudata; family Salamandridae; genus Lissotriton; species Lissotriton vulgaris. The sequence continues at coordinate 109,249,268 of NC_141695.1, read as the reverse complement.
GTCATACAGAAATGCACAGTCAACAAAGAAGGAGGAGCCAGCAGTTGCGGACTTTAGGAGAAACATCCTGACAGTAACACACCTAAGCAGGTGCATGGGCAGCTACAAACTCTTCTGAGCATGTGCAGAGTAGCAGAGGCTAAGTATAGCTGGTTCTTTGAGCAAAACACAAGGGCAAATGACAGAGAAGAAGGAAAGAGCACATGGCGAGCACATGGCTAACAAAATGGCTGCTGGAAACAAGATGGCTTCAGCTAAATGCTAACATCAATCTCTGCCAAATTTACACAGTGCAGGATCCCCAGCACTGTCCCAGCTTCTGATAGGACTGTGATCAGTGTCCTATCAAGATGCTGGGAGAGGGCTTCCTCTTAAACCTGACCCCTCTGCTATATCCGAATCCTCATTAGGAATCATGGTTTGCTGTTCAGTGACAGATTTCTGCTCTGCTGCTGACATGAAGCTTCTGAGTTGCCATTCAAGGAAGTAAGGTAAGTAAAAAATAATTCATTGTGTTTCTTTGTGCAGGTGTGAGTGAAAGTGTGTTTGGGAATGATTGAGATTGAGTAACATCGTGTGTTAGTGTGTGTGAGATTGTCATTGACAGTGAAAAATTGAGAATCAATGAGAGAGTGAGTATGAATAAGTGAGGGAGTGAATAAAGCAGAGTGAGTGAGTTAGAATAAGTGAGTGAGGAGGAGAATGTGAGAGGGAGTGAGAGTGATTCATGGGTGCCTCTGTCAATGGTGCAGCAGGTGCAGTTGCACAGGGACCCAGAAGCTCTGGTGCACCTGCACCTGTTGCACCATTAAAGCAGATTAGAGTTCATTTGGTAAGCCCTGGCCTGGCCTTGCACAAGATGGAGGGTGAGAACTGTAGTATGTCACAGTGCACACATATTGTTCACATTCCTAAAGCAGAAGGGAGGAGACAGACTCTGAGGTGACAGGAGAGAGAAGACAGAGCTCCTTTAGATATTCTATTAAGACTTCTGGTCAGCAAGGAGCTGATGCTTAGTCGTCCTAAACAATGGCATTTGGTGTATGGCGGGGGTGATGGTTGGGAGAGTAGACTTTGGTGTGATAGCTGAGGAAGTCTCTAGTTGTGGTCTGCCCTTTTGTCTTTCCCTGATTCCTCCTTCAGTTGGGCCAATGACAGCCAGGTGCAGAAACCTCACACCTCTGCCTCTGTTGTGGCTGGTCTAGTATGCACACAGCCCCATTCCCACCTGTTGTTGTGAGAAGCATCACTCGACAGAAAGGCTGAGTTTGGAGAACAGCCTAGAAAGGACACTAGAAAAAAGAACCACTTAACATGGTTTTACATTTTGAAAGAGTGAATCCACATCCCCTGTCTGTGAGTTATGAATACAAGGTGAACCAACTACCCCAATTTATTGTCCCAGTTCCAAGTCCTCTCATCAAGAAAAGGAGCACTCTACAGGACACTCAAATGACTTCCAAGCAACCTGGTGTGGTGTCTAAGGGAACAACACATGAAGTCTGGATTTCTTTCTTTGTATCTTACATACCTGTTGGGGCAGAGGCTTTCTTTGTTCAGAGAGTAGGTCAACATGGTGTAACTTATGTCTTGCCATGGCGTGATGTAGTTACAAGGCAGTGCCAGAAGTAGGTTGCATGTTTTCCAATCGACACATATGTCCTTCACACCCATTGTAGATATTGTGTGTCCATTTCTAGAGACTCATTGTGCACAAATGGGGTTTAAACTATGAGATGTATCTCATTATGTGGACGTAACCGCTGTGCTGTACGCATGTGTCAGTGAAGCGTCAGTCGAAGTGTCACATATAAAACACTAAAGTGTCATACATAGGCCTGCTGAAAACAGGATGTCAAAGATATTCAATAAGTAAACTTGACAGCCATGATTGGGAGGGGTTGATCTGCAAAAGAGCTAGATCCACTCTGCTCCTGTTTACCCCAAGAGATAGAAGGGGATCACCAAGAAGCAGAGGGGGAGAAGGGCTGGGGAGAGCAAGGAAGCATGGGTGAAGGGGTGCAGCAGCTACCAATATGGGGTCCAGAAACATTGACTAGTTCACTCTGAGGCTCAGTAGCCTCTGCCTGCCCCCTGCACCCTTATCATGGTCTTACAGGAAGTATGAAGATTTTGCGGCCTTTACAAAAACAATATCTCGCTCTGTGCACTACACAAGTAAATGGTGAAGACACCTCGTGTAAACATTAGTAAAGCCAAAGTCTGGCCTATGAGGTAATGTGTTCCTTCATTGAATGTTTTCATGTGTGGTGCTGTGGCTAGGTGATTGGATGAATGTGAGAAGAATTCAAGGGTTGTATGAATGCATGGATGAATGATTGAGTGCATGGCGGACAGATACATTAATGAGTGAGTGGATAAACAGATGAAGATTGCAACTGTAGGGTTTGGAGCAAGGGCATTGTAGGTGGGCTACTATGGGAAAAGGGGTTGTGTATATGTTCAGAGAAGTGAATGGATGAGTGAGTGAGTTCCTAGATGGAATAGTGAGCGTGTAGATGGATGTTTGGATGAATAACTGAGTGCATGGATACATAGCTAGGTGAATGTATAAGTGCATAACTTGCTTTACCCTATCTGCTGACCTGTGTGACATGCAAGTGACAGGGTAGAAGTTTGGAAGGCAAGGACCAGACCTACATCCTCTCAAACGTAACAAATTAACTACTTTTATACTGTAAGACGAAACACTAGTGGACGGATTTACAATGAGTTTGCACAAGAGCAAAAGCGAGCAAAGCACTGCAAACTCTTGCCAGGGTATTTTCATTCCAGCACAGATGATACTTTGCATTGGAAACGTGCTATTTCCTTAGTGCAAATCGTCCTGTGTGCTGCCTTTGGCCACTAGGCGTCTAGGAGGCATTACTTGGTATGCCTTGCATGGACCATTCGTTTTTGGTGCACAGCCGAATTTACTAAAATAGCCGGGCTTGGTTTTGCACCAAAACATAATCCCTTCCTGCAGCAAGTACTGATAATGTAATTTTTTAATATTTGTCCAAATGTTCCACAATACAATGTATGGAATGTTTCAGAATTTCTCTAGGTATAGTATCTCGTACCAGAAGGGCTTGTGTCCAGTACAAATCCTATGCTAGACAGCACATACACAGCTACGCACCATGGTGCAATGGTTGTGCGTGCTGTGCAAAAGCCTTTTCTGTGCTCCAGGGCGGGGGATGACAACAGCACAGGCCATTTTAAATAAATCTGGCTCCGTACTGCTTTCTCACCCTTGCACAGCGCAGTGCAGCCCCTTTGGTTGCTGCGCTGAGTCGCGCTAAAGAATACACTTGAAGTTGTGTTGTGGGATGCAAAAAAATTACTCACTCATGGCCTTCTGCTCACCTGGGACTAGGCAACTTACGACCTATATGAATGAATGAATGAAATAGCACTTCTAAAGCGCGTAGCTACTCAAAGTTATCCCAGAGCTGGAACAGTTCTGCATATGTGGGTGTATAATTTTCTGTTCCCTTCTCACTCTTGCACAAGAGATTTCGGGGCATATTACCAAGCAATAGCGATGATTATCGCTATTGCTTGGTTAGAGACAAAAATTTACAGCTGAGCTGCGGCGATTTTTACCGCAAATAAACCTTGGTATTACCAAGGTTTATCGCAAATGCTATAAAAATCGCCGCAATGCATGAATATCGCTGAAAAGTCAGCCATATTTATGCATTACCGAGCTAATGCTCTTAGCCATGTTATCCACCTCCCATTGGATAACATGGCTAAGAACTGCTCAGGGCAAGTGTTAGCTTTTGGAGATATTCGCGCTTAGCGCGAATATCTCCAAAAGTTGGTAATAGGAGATAGCGATGTTAGCGACTGTTTTCAGTCGCTAACATCTTGGCACGCCCACTTTGCATGTCATTAGTGATAAATATCACTGACATTCAAAGTGGGGCCCAAGATGGTCGCTATCTCCTACTAGCTGTCGCTAACTGGTGTTAGCGACAGCTAGGTAATAGGGAGATAATTTTATCTCCGCTTTCTTGGCTTTTAAAGCCAAAAAAGCGGAGATAAACCCCCTTGATAATATGCCCCCTCATTTTTCACTGGTGAGGGTATTTTCTAGGCACAAATGCACTTAAACTACATACCCTACTGCGATCTCATGTATTTCACCTAATCAGTTTATATATTTAATCACTCAAAAGTTTCTATCTCCACTATAAAAAATATTTGTAGTTATTTGTATGCATCTAATCTAATGAAACATAAACATTTGTGTGCACTAGGGAAGGACAACTGTTTAATGTCTTTGTTCTCATGCACAAGGTCTTGTTGATGCTGATGCTACTGTGGTCATTTCTTGCTGACTTCTGTGTATGAGGCCCTACCAGAGTGGCGGTACTCGCGCCCGCCCCATTACACCAATAGGACATGTTAAGGAGCCATCTATCCTTGCTGGAGAGTCCAAGCAGCATCTTCTCAAATGTTTACTATCAGTATCACAAAAATCCAATGCTTACCTTGGCAATCTTAATATTATGCTCTTGATGTGTTTCCATATGTGTATGTTTGTGGGGGCATTTGTAAGCGCAAGTTTAGCGAGGAAGCAATGGAGCGCTGAGCAATGGGCAGTGGTCATAAGGTACAAACCAAGGTTGTTTACAATAGCGGCATAAGATAAGATCTTATATCCCATAGAGTGAGGGAATAACAGCTTTAAAGGGACGAGTTTTCAGGTTCTGTCTGCATTGCAGGCAGTTTTGTGGAGTTCTGGTGGAGGGAAGCTCTTGCATATCTTGAGGGCTCAGATGGAGACGGCCTGTCTTCTGACTCTTTCCTTTTTGTCTCCTCTCTGGTGGTGTCTTGGCTTTTAGGAGGGGGTTGTCCACCTGAGTTGTTTAGTTTCCTAGTCAGGAAGGTGGCGGCAACCTGTGCATGTGAATCAGTTTGAGTTAAAGGCCATGAGGACAAAGCGGGGGAGTCCATGTACTTCCAGTAGCTCTGAGGGGATGTGGTTGAATTTCTTAATTTAATTTAATTTAATTTAATTTAATTTGCGTGTTTATATAGCGCTAGAATCACTCCCGGGGGAGTATCTCTGCGCTTCGACCGCTGCGAAACCCTTCCTGGCTTCCCTGAGAGATGGTCCCTTTATGGGTATCTCCAGGGTGAGACCAGGCATCCCTGGCGGTCTGGTGGGGCCGTTAGTGAAGATGAGGCAAGCTAATGCCCAGAGTTGCCGAGTGTGATCGCTGATCAGAGTGGGCACCGAGGCGAGAGAATTATCGAGTCTGCTGACCCTGGTCCAGAAACCTGCCGCGCCGGGAATCGAACCCTGGTCCCGGGTCGTCCTCTGCTCTCGGGTCTGCCGCCTCTAACCAGTGAGCCACACTACCTCACATGGTAGTGTGAAGAGGCATGCTGCAGAGTGCAGGAGGACCCTGGGGTGTGCCAGAGTGGTGTTGGTTGGCCTGTTAGGCAGAACATCTAGGTGTGAGAGTACAGGGCTTACATGGTTGTTCTGAAATGGAAGGAAACACTTCACTTATTTCAAAGGGAGCGTTGGTCCCTTGCGGTCTTTGGGGCATATGAACAAGTACTTAACGCCGCCGTAGAATCATTTTTTTTACGTTACTGTGGCTGTTTTTAAACGCCATGTTTACAAGTTACCGCTAACTGCAGTTAGAGGCACTTTTCCGGCGAAAACATTAATTTGTTTTTAAGATCACCACTTCTGTTAGCGGGATATAACGAAAATGAGATGCAAGGCAGGCATTCCTGTGCAAAACTGCAGCTAATCCCACTTTGCGATATTTACAAGGAATTCCTTGTATGGTGCAAAACCAAACAAAACTGCCTCTAACCCAAGTTAGAGGCAGTTTTTTAAGACCAGAAAATAGATGGTCTTAAAAATGGTGCAAGCACTTGGGTGCATCCTTTCAGAAGGTTTTGGTGCTGTACAGCGCTGCAAGGAATGTTGATGCGTTGCCCTGCGACAAAACTACAGGGCATGAATGCGCACCCTCAATAAGATAGGGTGCATTCCTGGGCCTCATTCATGAAAAGTGTTGAATCGCTGCGACAAAACAGCATTGCAATACTTTTCACTACGCCCTTCTTGCAACACCATGGTGCGCTGTATTCACTGTACGGCGGTCGGTCAATGTCGCAATTGATGACAGATACGTCAGGAATCTTGACGTATCTGTCAGCGCTAAAGTCACACATTGATGTAGTTGAGTCACAATCATTACGTAACTCCAGCAATACAGGGGGCCAGCCTATCCCTGTGGCAATGCGTCACCCTTAGGCCTGCAAGAAGGCAGGCGTAACATATTGGCGCAGTGGCGTCCTACAATTGTTGCAGTGAAATCCATCAGTGAAATCTGGTGGATTTCACTGCACCACTCCTATGAGGTTTTGTTGCGTGGGAACGCCCACCCTCCATACGTCATACCTGATGCAGGTATAATGTGATACAGGGCTTCACAAGGTTACGCATATGCTTAGGTGCGTCACTTTGCAAATACAGCGCAACGTGGTGCAAGAATCACGCAGCAAGTACATCTGAAAATGACACACAGCCGGGGTGAAACAGTCAGAAGGGGCTCATGAATAAGCTCCCCAGTCTTTTTACCCTTACGTTGGTGCACAATGGCTGCCATGTGCCAATGCAGGCACCCTTGCGCAATGGTGCAAGGGTGACTGTGTTGCAGAGTTGATTGATGTTGTGGCTCCATCTCTTCTCGAGACGTCTGCAGGTGGGGCTGGACCAGTCAAGGACAGGAGTGAACCAGTTGGCCTACTTGTTGTGTTGTTTGCCTGGTCTTTTTTGGAGGGGTGCCAGGGCGTTGGCGCAGTTGGAGATCCATTGGTATGTTTGAGCGCTGCCGTGTTGGCGTCTGTAAGCATTGGCGAAGTGGTGTTACTGACGGAGTTGATGGGAAGTTCTTAGCTGGCCTTGATACAGCTCACCGGGGGGCAATGATGGTGATGGTGTACGGTGGAAGTGGTGACAGCGTGATGTAAACAATGATGGTTGGTACAGGAAAGTCCTGTGGTGTGGCTGTAGTTGAAGTTCCCGCTGGTAGAGAAGAAGGGCTTGAGCGTGTGTCAGGCTATGTGGGTGGTTGCAGTGACTAGCTGCTTGAGTCCTATGTTTTTTTTTTTTAACAGAGTTTTCTATAGCGCGAACTTGACCTGGTAAGGGTATCAGAGCGCCTTACATAGCACCGGTTGTGTTACATGAGGACACATTCATTTTTGTTAGGCACAGTGAGATTAAGTGATTTGCCCAGAATCACACGATGTTCAGCGTCATTGCTGAGACTCAAACCCGGTTTTCCAGATTCAAGGTCACCGCCCTAGCCATTAGGCCAACTCCTCTCCCCTCTGCTGGCAAGTTTCCCCAGGGGGTGTGGTGTTCTGGTCACTGGGGTTGCCCAGGTGGAACTTGAGGTCTCAGAGTAGGATGTAGTTTATAGATGGAGAGAAGGTCTACAATGGCATTGGTGAATGGGGGTTCATTGCCCAGGGGGGCCTGTAGATGAGTGTGCCGCAGAGGGTGGTGTTGGGATTGGTCCTGGTCTAGAAGTGGAGGTGTTCCATGGTCACCGTCGGGTCATTACAGTGCGTGATCAGTCAGAGTGTGTCTTTTTTAGATAATGGGAATGCCTACCCCTGGCCACTTGGGGTGGTCCGAGGGAGTAACTATGTATCCTTCATGGATGGTGATGGAGATGTCGGGTCCGGAGCAGAGGTTGGTCCAGGTTTCCGTGAAGAAGGGGATGTCTGAAGAGATGGCATCAAGGAGGTCCCAGATTTCTGTTGCGTGTTTGTGTAGGGACGTACATTGAGGAAGATGCAGTTGAGTGGTTTTGGCTGCGCTGTCTGTCGGCTAGGAATGAGGAGGTGCTGGTGTGCTGATGTGGCAGAAGGTGCATTTGCATTTCCGACAGGCACAGGGTGCAAGAGAATTCTACAGTGTTGCTAAATGGCAGGTGGTATGGCGTCCAGGGTTGATGTCGAGGAGGGTGCTGGCGTTGTAGTGGTGGTGTGTCTGAGAGGAAGGGTCCTTTGGTGCTGGGCATGGTCCAGGGGTGGACGGACATAGATGGGCTTGCCTTGGCACACCAGTGGTACGCCCACTGCGCATGGCCGCACAGCGACCACCATTATGTAATGCTGCAGGGGGCTGGACAGCAAGGAGGTGGGAACATGGGAAAGGATACTGGAGGTGGCAGGGACATGAAGCGGAGTGGAGGTTGTAAATATATTTATAAGAAATTCTTACCTCAAGGCTGGGTCCTGCATCTCTGTGCTGCTGCTCTCCTGAGTCAGCTACCAGGAACAGGAAGAAGGCAGCCAGACTCCCTGCCTTAAGCCAATCACTAGCCTGCAATGCAGTGATGTGATTGTTCTTGAGTGCCGTGACAAGGCTTTCATCGAGTGGCTGGAGGGGTGGGCCTCTTCTCCATGCAGTCTGTAATGCAACCTGTATTGCAAACAGGGATGTGCGCATGACTGCTTTGTGCGGCCTGAGAGGGCTTACCAAACAGTAATTGTGCACTTGAGTGTGCAAACCACTCTGCCCCTGCCCTGCTCTGTGAGTAGAGCAGCCCCACCCACCCTCCTGCACGCAAACAAAGCATATCATGAGTACATCAGAAAGTTTTCATCATGTTATATTTCCTCTTCTTGCACTGCTTGAAAGCAGTGGGGTGACACTCTTCCACCATAGTGAATGAGCTGCCACTGGGGATGCATCTCCCACAGGTGCGAGGCCTTGGCCCAACTCGACCTCCTCCACTACGCATCTCAACTTTGCCTCACCTGGACATTGACACCATGGCGCAATCCACTGCACTCTCTCCAAATCTGTGACTACCAGCAGGAGCCTCACCCAGGAGGGATTTCACAAGTCTGGGTACAGCAGTCGCCGCCAAGTCCGCTGGTGAACCTCCTGATGCAGGTGATGCAACAGTACCCCCTTAGGTGTGAAATTGCAGCGCTCCCGCCACACAAGTTCGGTGCAGCTCAGGGGCCTCACCCTTCACAGCATACGGCCAGGGCAACATCCTTCAGCCTGTGATGCAGAGAGGCTCGGCCCACCAATGGTAATCCCCTCCGTGCACCCCAGTGTAGTAGCGGCATGTGGTATGCAATGCAGACCTCCCTACATTGGTGCGGAGGACCGCCTCTACACTTCACAGCTCCAGGGGGCACCAGGCGGTCTTCTTACACAGGTCAGCAACATATCTCCATGCGACCTGCCATACTTCAGCACCAGGTAAGGATGATCGTCGATGCCTCAATGTCTATCGCCATAGTCCAACAACTCCACAGCACCTCCGCATCTCACTCTGAGTCCCAGATGCAGGGCTAGCGAGGCCTCCGGGCCCCAGGGGCTGTCCTCGCTTTCAAGGTTTTGGATGCCATGGTGTTGCAAGGAGAGCACAATGATAAGTGATGCATCACTGGTTTTGCCCAGCAATGCACCTCTTTCCATGTTTGTAGCTCTGAATCTCTTCTTCCCTTGGGACTCTGACTGGTCATCCTGGCTGTTAGAGGGCTTGAGGGGGAGGGGTTGTTAATCTGTGCTGCACCTGACCCTGGATGCTCCATTCTGCATTCCATTGGTTTTGTTTCCTATTTTTCATTGGAGGTGGACTTATAGACTATTTTTGCTTCTAAAGGCAAAACAAGTCACGTTAGGCTGACTAACATGTGTTTTTTTGCCGCTAATGGGCCTTTCGTCAATTTTCGCCCACTAACATCAGAATTTGTATCACTTTCATGCTAGTGTTATAGGGAGTTTTCACTGCGGCTACCTGAAACTATCACCATGTAGCGACGTGGGGAAGTGTGGCTCAATGGTTAGAGCGGCAGACCCTGCTGCAGAGGTCTAGCCCGGGACCAGGGTTCAATTCCCCACCTCGGGGGGTCTTGGCTCAAAATTCCACGGACCTGATAATTCTCGCCTCGGTGCCTATTCTAATCATAGAGTGCAACTCTGGGCAATAGCTTGCTTAATCTCCACAACAGCCCCCACAACGCTAAGGATGCCTGGCCTTCACCCTGGGGGTGCCCAGGAGTGGACGCCTCACAGGGAAAGCCAGGACGGGTTCCACAGCGGTATTCGTACTAGTGCCTTGAGAACCTTGCGGGTGAGTAGTGTGCTATACAAGTATCAATTTACAATTTTACAATTTACATATTGTACATACATCGCTAACAGGTCGATAGTTTTTGTCAAAGGCTGCGTTAGGAAAAGTGCTGCCAAATACGGGTAACAGTAGTTAGCAGCAGTTCTTGTACATATGTCCCTTTGTTTCTCTTGTGAAGTATTGTTTAAAGGTTAGGTCTGTGTAATGGCTGCATCCTTCTGATTTGATTAGTTTGTTACATGTGGGGTGAAGAGATCTATGTTCATATCTGATATTGATGCACTCATCTGAGTAAACAATTCCAAAGAGAAGGATCCCTGATGTCTAGTAATAGCTATACAAATTAACTAGGACAAATGACAAATTTACAAATGGCATCATGTCAAACATGAATAGGCCCGTTTTGAAAATGTTCTTAGCCTTTCAGAAGCATATAGTCAGCTCAGTGGCATAATGTAGAATGCTGACCTAGCTCGCCAAAATTCGATGTTGGGCCCCTCACAGATGTAAAAAGAGCTGTGGTGTAGGGGGGGTCCACAGAAAGGTGAGAGTTCTCCCCTCCATTACACCCCTAGGAGACCTCTGCCCCAGTAAGCCGACATTTCGTTCATAGCGCCTTCGCCACGTGCAGGAAGTGAGCGGGCAGGAGGCCTAGATTCCACACTCCTGTGGTGGGCGCCCTATTTCCTGCCCCGGCGCCCCAGTCTGCTGCAGACCCAGTGACCACTCCAATCTCAGATCCTCTGCTCAGAACCTGCCTTGACACTTCACCAATGGAGGACGAGGAAGGGTACACAGCGCTGCGCTTCAAGGCGAGAAAGAAACCCGAGGATGAAGGCCCAGGTACCCCAAAAGGTTTGATTCATTCAGACTCTTTTCAGGACCATATATAGGTCTATCTCGAGCAGGTAATGCTGAAAGGCAGAACCATTACTGCTAGTTCAGGGGGTGCCCCAGCCCAACAGAACAGTCAGTTCCTCAAACACACCTTCCTGAAGCTTAGCCTTCCCTCGGCAGTCGCAGCTGCACACACGGGGCTCACCGTGAAGGGGGGGGAGGGGCATACAGTCTATGAGTTGGTGCTTTTACACAGGAGAATACTTAGGGAAGACACTTTGATTCTGAAGGGTTTTCTTTTGCACTACAGCATCATTTGATTTCAGAAGGAAGAGCCCAGGTGGGACTGTGGTTAAATGTTTTTCGAGGGAATAAAACTCTAATACTTCCATAGGAGTCCATAGGATGGACCACAATGTGCTATGGAGATATTCACATCTCAGACTAGAGCCATTGTTAGGAAAATGCATCTATAGGGATGAAGGCCCTGCGACTGGAGAAAATGCTGCAGTTAACAAAGTGTGCTAATATGAGGAATGAATGCCCTGGGGCTGATCATCGTACTCTCTCCCCCAAACAAGGCCCATGATGGTTCTGTTGTACCTTGGTAACAATGTATAGTTAGTTAGTTTGATCACACACCACAGAGGTGAACTCACCCGTTCCTGGTGCTTTCTTCCTTTCTATTTTGAGTTTTGACAACTTTTCTTGCTGTAAACCCCTTAATTGAAATGTTCTTGTTTTAAAAGAGGTTGAGGTTACCCCGCATAAATCGAAAATACATGCATACATACGAAAATTAGTCACTTAACCCGTTGGCCGCTGCCGCGATTTCGCGGCAGTGCGGGCGTTTAAAAAAACGGGCGGGGCTTCTCGGCCGTTGAACGTGCGCAGCACCAGCCAGGTAGTGCTCCGAACATTCAACGGCGGACGGCAGCACTTAAGGGGCACAATTCTACCTGTCGCTGCGCGTGACCTCAGACATTTAAGGATGAACTCACAAGCTACATCCTGAGGTACACCAATGATGTTATGGGCCCTGCAGGGTTGTGAATCTCAGCAGCTCGGGGCGTGGTCTTTGGCCACGCATAGCTGCCAAGGTTTCAGATTGCTATGTGTGACACTTTCATAATTTCTGTGTAATTATGAGTGACATTTCAACGAATATGAGTGACACTTTCTCATGAGCAAAATTAAGCAATGGATACCAGGTAAACATATCAATATCAGAAATTAAACCCATTTGAGTAACGAAAAACTCTCAGAAGATCTTGAAAATGCTGTAAACCACCAAAAATGAAAAAGGCACTAAGGATTGAAAAATAGTCTGTCCAGGTCTGTCACATGTAAGACCTCACCAAGCAGGCTGAGAGCCCCCAGTAAGGATCACAGGTACTAATTATAATGAATGTATTCGGTCGGTGTGCTACAGGGTTAGTCAAGCTGTAATAATATTTCAGTCCTTTAACCCCTTCAGTGCTGCGCGAATTCCGCTGCGGTGCTGAAGGTTCTAAAGAACCAATGGAACCATGACGGAAAGGTTCCGTCATGAGCACAGGCCAACCGACGCTCATGACGGAACCGTTCCGTCATGAGCATGGAAGGGGTTAATGCTAATAAATAATAATAATGTATTGGCTGCACTCACTCTGTCAACTGTGTAGAGGTCTGGGGCAGCGTCCTGAGAGCAGTGAGCTACAGGCTCTGGCAGAGCAGGAAAGCTGTAATTAAATATAACGTACTGTTGACTCGAAAGTTGGCCATCACCTGACCACAATTAAACGAAAAACGGTATGGGACTGACTCTTACGTATTGTTCAATTTACATGAGGCAATAGTAAATAACATGTAATGATCAATGAGATCTGGCTCATGCTCCGAACTAGCGGCGCTGCTCAGTGTAGCCTGGGAGAGTGGAGCTGTAACAGGGTCTCAGTCAGGCTGCAGTGAGTGACGCTCTAAATTAAATATATAACAGGCACTGCCAGGTCCTGTATTCGTTATATTAACCACGCGCCGGCTGCAAAACTATCAGCCTGATTCATCAACGACCCGTTTTGCGAGTCTATAATAGCGATTCATAAGGAATCGCTATTACAGGCTCGCAAAACGGGATTCATGTAGGAATCGCAAAAAAAATGCGATTCCTACATATTCCTTATTTGCGATTAGCAAATTGCTAATCGCAAATAAGGAATACTTCCCATTCGTTCCTATGGGCCAAAAGGCCCATAGGAATGAATGGGGAGTATTCCTTATTTGCGATTAGCAATTTGCTAATCGCAAATAAGATAGTGATTTAAAGGGTGCCAGGGGTGTCCAAAGGACACCCTGTAGCACCCCTTAAATGCAAATTTAAACAGGTGTTGCGCACACACATGTCCAAAGGACATGTGTGTGTGCAACATGCAACTTAGAAAAATGCTTTTAAAAGCATTTTTCTAAGTTTTTGCTATTTACCACGAGGTTTGACCTCGCGGTAAATAGCGGGCCGAAATTGCGAATTCGCTATTTAAAAATGGATGATGAATTGCATTTAAGGAATCTCAAATAGAGATTCCTTAAATGTAATTCCTCGCAAAATAGCGAAATCGCTATTACCGATTTTTGCATTTGGGATGATGAATCCCAAATGCAAAAATCGCACTCGCAAAGGGCCAGATTCTAAGAATCTGGCCCTTTGCGAGCGCAATTCAGCTTGATGAATCAGGCTGTATGTGTTACAGCCAGGGAAGGTTAGAGCAAACAGAGGCAGGGCTCGGCTGAACCGCCAGGCACAGGCACAAAACGAAAACAATTTTATTGTTGTTGCCGCCTATTTGACATACCAGCGATGGAGGGCGCACACTGCGTACTTAAATGCCCAGCCCCTTGGTGTGAGGAGCCTTGCAGGAATCCAGTGAATGATTCCACGCATGACTGAGTATGACCAGACGGCCAGGCCTATGTCCACGTGGGAATGACTGAGAAGGCTGATAGGCACCAGCGCGGACATCAGCTCAGCTGCTGTCATTTAACCAACATTAACGGGCACCAGCTGAAAGTTACAAAATCAGGCTGGCTCCAAAGAAGCATTCGATCCCAACAACACCATAATGCACACACCTGTCAGCGCGGCCGCAGTCAGATCCTATTGTAATAATCACTGGCTGATGAGAAAGGCTGTCTTGTGACCAGCCTGCTCTCTCTCAAATTCCCCCGCCGCTTCTGCTAAATTACTTTCTGTTCCTGCGGATGTGACAGCACTCTACCGCCGAACATCCGGATTTAATCCCGACCCCCTGGTGACACGGTCGGTGATTGACACAATTGGAGTACTATCGGACTGAGGGCAGCCCGGCCCCCCTGCAGTGTGTGATGATTCATGATGAGCTGCACTGGTGCCGCACTCTTGTTTACAGGGCAATAGGCAGCTCCTGGCAGAGTGCAGAGAGATACATTGTAGCGCTCAGAGCTGAGAGCAGTCTCTGATTAACTGTTTAGAAACTCGCAAGCAGGCGCACCTCTCTCGGAGCAGCAGAGAGAGCCCGGCACAATCACAGGCGCCGCTGGTGGCTCGCCTGGCAGCAGGTGGCAAAATGCGTGACAATTCATTTCAGTGCGGTGATGCGGATCACCGCACTGAAATGCGTGAGCGTCAGGGTCGGATTGGGATCACAATTTGGCCCGGGCATTGACGAAAAAAGTGGCCCATATTCATGAGGCGTGGCCCACATTAAAGGGGCGTGGCCCACATTCAAGGGGCGTGCCCTTTCATGAAACACCATTTGCACAGACAAGGAATGGGTGGCTACTGTTCTTGTGCAGGACACAGGGCCAAGGTGACAATGGACTACATGCTCAGCAACTAAAAAAAACAGCAAGGCCCCTTTCTGTCACAAATGTATTCGAGCCCTCCAGGTAGGAGCATCTGAAAAGCAGCAAAGCACCTGCTATTACTAACCTATTTAGCCCTCCCCAGACCTTCATCTCAGGAGCACATGAACAGCAGAGGTAAGGCCCCTGCAATTAGTAAATTAATCAGCCCTCCCCAGCCCTACAGGCCTCAGGGCAATGTCCTGGTAGGGGAGCACAAAACACAGCCGATGGGTCATCCACGGTAGCCAGGGGGAAACTGAGGTGAAGATGGTGCGAGTTCCAAGCATCACCTGGCCCCCACAGCGAGACCCATTCTTCCTCGCCCACTACGCTCTGAATGTGAAGGGCTGTGGGCGAGGTGTTAAGACTAACACTGTTTCTGGGCCTTCAGGGGGCCCGAGGTGAAAATAGCTCAAAGCCCTGAGCAACACCTGGCCCCCAGGGAGGCCGATTCTTGCAAACAATCACCCCTCCCCAGCCCAGCCTCAGCGTGATTGCTTGGCAGGGCAGGGGGTGAAGGAGAGTCCACAGCTGATAATCGCTGTACGGCCCCACAGCGAGGCTGCTTTCATTTCTCTGTCTGCCTCAGTGCCCTCTGTGGGGCGTGTTTCTTTCTCCCCTTTTCTAGTCCACTCTCTGTGGACTGGGAAAGGGGAGAAAAAAAACGGCCCATAGAGGGCACTGAGACACCGGCCCTTCGGCCGATGCCCGAATGCCCGCATTGCCAATCCGTCCCTGGTGAGCGTAACACCTGTTGCGTGACGCTTGGCAGGACTGGCCACGATTAAAGGTCAGTAAATCTCTGATCCGTTCACCTACCTGTTAGCTCCTGGGTAGGCCCCGTGCCCAATAAATACCCATGTCTGGAGTACTTGATGTGCTCACAGGATGACCTCTACCATGACATACATCATAATCCCTCCCCTTCTTGGTCAATGGGTGCAGTGGGCGTATTTTATTAGCGCGCTCGGTACATGGTGCGGCCTTTCGGCACGCCTGGTGCCAAACAGGAGCGCAACACCCACTGGGCTCACGGGGCTTCAGCCACCCCCCCACCCGTCCTGTGTGTCAGCCCGAGTCGAGACAGCTTCGCGGGCTGGCGAGCATCTAATTGCAGCCGCACCTGAGTACTTTACAGGTCGTTGAAATACCATTTAGTTGCAAATGAGGCTATTGTTGTGTGTTTCACCCATTCTTACAGCCACTCTGGCTAGGGTTGGAAGCCCCCCCCCCGAAATATTTTCAGCCCCTCCCCCCACCCCCCCCCAAAATTTAGCTCTAGTTGCCTGCCTGGTGCCAAACACCCTTATCCTCAGCAACCCTTGGTGTAGCCTGCACCCGTGACCAGCTGACACTTAAAAAAAAACATTAAAAAAAACCTTTCTTTTCATTTTGCTTAGTAACCAGGCAATAAAGGGTCCCAGCTGACACTTAACAGAGATGTGAACACATGCCTACAGTACATGCTGGGTAAAACGAGTGTGTGCGTAAATCTGCAGTGTGTGGACCGGTGTGTGGGTGAGTGGATTTCAGCGTGTGGGTGCATGAGCACGAGTGTCCCAGGCAGAGTCAAGGGTCTGGTAATGCCCCCCTTCTTTGAAAACTGATTCATGCACACAGAGCCGGACTGGAAACTGAAACCGGCCCTGGCAAACTGCTCGGCCGAGCCCCCATGGGGGAGAGGGAGGTGCAGCCGAGCAGTTTGCTATGGCTGTTTTCGACCGATTTTGTTACAGGGGGCCGATTTTTCCGACCCCTTGTAACTAAAAAGGCCCTTAGGGTCCCAAAACGGCCCCCACCCTAGTGGCCCACCGGGGAATCGCCCGGTGTCCACTACCGCCAGTCCGGCCCTGCATGCACACCCCAAACACAAACACTTTCATGCTCACTCGCATGTTCTACTCTTGTCTTTGAATATTCAATACTGAAAAACTGTAATATGTAAGAACGGAAATTGTGTAAGCAAGTCTGGGAAAATGCAAAATAAGTGATTGTGAAATACAACATAGCAGAGAGAGGGTTTGAAACAAACGTGCACAAAATTACAAAATAATGCAGGAATATTGAGAGGAATTTAAATATTCACAAAAGTGGCAGTGGGGTGAGAGGGCAGAGGGTACTGGAACAAGAGCATCTTCTGCATAAGACACAGAAACCCCGTCTCCAATAAAAATGCAATGACTATGTAGGTCCATAGGTATATGAGCACTGCATAAGGTCAAAGGCAAGCTTAAAGTCAGCAAGTAATAGGAGCGAAAGAAGCGCGGTGGATGGCTCATGCACTGTTCTTTAAGGAGTAGACTCTTCAACTATTTCCTAAATTGGAGTAGTGTTAGAGTGGTCCTCGAGGATACACGGTTGTTGTTCTCCATCCTGGGTGCGTAAATGGAAAAGCCCTGGTGTCTTTTTTCCTTGTTAAGCTCCTTAGTGTGCAGTCTGATGGTGTCCTGGCTTTGGGTGTGCCCAGTACCACCAGAGATGGTGAGTTGGGCTGCAAGGTAAGTGTTGGTGCTGGTTGTGATGGCTTAGGAAATGAAGTATCTGGTTTGGAAGATGGTGCAATCTGAAAAAGGGAGCCAATTGAGCTTCATCAGGGCATGGGTGATGTGATCATATTTCTTCAGGACCTGGATCAGAAGTCCTGAGGTGTGTAGTATGCACCTAAGTGTTACCAGTGTGTAGTCTGGGAGTCCATAGTGTAGGACATTCTCACCATCCAGATACAAGGGATTAATAATAATAATAATAATAATAATATCGGTATTTGTAAAGCGCGAACAATTAACCCTAAGAGTGTCTCATCGCTGCGGGGGGGAGAGGGGATTAGCGGGCATCGGGAAGATTAAGCAAGCTATTGCTCAGAATCACATGATGCTATGTTAAACTGCTGTGGGCGATTACACCGTGAGCCCCGTGCTCCGGAGCTCTGGAGTGAGCCGCCCTGGCCGCTGCACTGCACCTCTTCCTTAATATATAAGATAAGGGCTTAAACAGCAGTTCTGAAGTTGTTTCAACAAGAAACAATTTGAATTTCTTTAGAAGAGAGAGCTGGTGCCAGGCCATCTTTGCCTTTTTTGGCAATGTGTTCCTTGATGGAGAGCTTGATGTCCAGAGAGAATCCAAGTGATTAGGTATTAGGCGTGAGTTAGGTTTTAAAACTGCAAAGGTTTGTACTATATCTTGTTTCTTGTTCTTAGCAAATAAGTCTGACCTTCTGGGCTGAGCTTCAAGTAGTCATTGAACATCCAGGCCTCGATGATGTTCAAGCAGTGTTTGGGGCGTTGGATGTCTGTAGCAGAGGAGACTTTCAAGCACAGCTGTATATCATTGCCATATTGGTTAATTTTGATGCTTTTATCTGTGAGTAGAGCAGCAATTGGCTCCACATAAAGCAGAAGATGACAGGAGACAGTATGGAACCCTGGTGGACCCCACAGTGATAGGGATCTGTTCTGTCCTCGAGGTGCCCATATTAAAAGACTGGTGTTAGTTGGTAAGGCCGGAGGAGAAACAGTGAAGTACATTGCTGGTTAATCCCCTCCATGAATGAAGGGTCCATTTGAGAGTGGGATAGTTGACTTTCTCGAAGGAAGCTGAGATGTTTAACCATATCAGGAGGCAAGGATTATCGTCATCTATGGCCAATAGGGCATCAACTACGATGGGTGAGGGGCTGCAGAGTGATCAGAAGTCAAACTGGTAGTTGTGCAGGAGATGGTTAGCATTGGTGTGATCTAGAAGTTGAACTTAAACTGCATTTTCAGTGATCCTGACGATGAATGGTAGGTGAGTGGTGGGCCGGTAGTTGGCGAGGTCATCAGGTACTCATGTAGGTTTCTTTGGGAGTGGAGGATTTAACCAGTCTTGAGAACTTCTGGTAGGATGCCTTGAGTGGTGAATCCAGTCCATGGCTATGGTGGTTCTGATAGAGTTGTTTCAATAGAGATGTTGATAAGGTAAGATTGAGGTTGTGGCATTTGGAGTGTGTTACTTGTGTTACATACTGTATGATGTTGAGAATATTGTTGGGGTTTAAAAGGGTTCCTCCTGGTTTCGCTTGAGCGTACATTGTCTGGGAGGTTGAAGTCACCCAAGGGGGTGGTGAAGAGGATGGACGAGGTAGCAGGGAGTAGATCTGAGAATTCATCAGTGAAGTCCTTGTTCTGCTCAGCAGACCTGAAGATGAGATGGAATGTGTCATCAGAGAGAGGGAAATGGCCTGTCAGCAGGTCCATGGAGCTGAGTGTTTCCTTCTTGCCTAGTGTGCAGGACCAGGAGGACTTAAGGATTATGGAGAGGTCTCCTCCCTCCTTATGTGCACAGTCCACATGATTGATGTTGTAGCCTGTTGTTAGAAGGATGTCTAGGCTGTGCAAAGATGAGGGGTATAAACATGTGTCTGTGATCAAAAGAACATCAAGCTTGTGTTAGGTGATTCGTCTGCGATGTCGGGTGGATAGGGTCCTGCAAAGCGAGCATTAATGAGCATGAGCTGGAATGTGTGTCATGTTGGTTAAGGGTTTGTGGTAGTGGGTTGAGGTTGGCACTAAGCGTTGTGCAAAAGCTATGTGCGTGTCTGAGTTGTGTACATCTCGCTGTGACCTTGGGGATTGACAGTATGAGTTGCTGGGCGAATCACATGAATATAATATTACCTTGTAGGTTTCACTGGAACAGGGTATCTGGACAATATATCATTTGCAGCATAAGGTATGTTAATTAATGCAATGGCCAATTTAAAACTCTCTCTCACTTTTTCTTTAATGTATAGTGCACACTCAGTCAGTAGGTGAGTGTGCCTACATGTGTTAGACCCTGGAACATTTACTCCCACGCCTATAGCCTCTGTCACTGAGTGAATATAGCAGTGGCTAGGAGTGTGTTTGATGAAAGTGTGAAGCTCTACTACTCCTTGTCCCTTGGGAACACTTGGAAGAGGGTGGGGTTCAAACATAGCACCTCAACCTTCTTCAAAGCTTGAGATATTGTAGGGTTAGGTTACAAGGAGGACTCCATCAAAGCTACTCCGTGATGAGAGGGCCCGACTTTAGATGTGCACTTATGACCAAAGATCAAAGTTAACCCATCTCATCATTCACAACATGAAATAACCTGTAGGCCTATTGGCTTGCCAAATGTCCAGAAATGTTTCAATTATTAAAGATAATGGGGTAAACCTTGTGTCCCTCAGAACCTGGGTGTAAGTAATATAATCAACAGTGAGTTCTGTAGGGTAAACAAATTGCTTAGTAGAGTATCTTTCCTGAATAACAATCAAATGACAATCAGTGTCTAGTCATTTGTTTGGGATAAGGATAAGAGTCAAAACACACCAGAAACAGAGATTCAGTATTTCAGAAAATATATCTATTATTTATAATAGTCAATTTAATATGACTGTCACATACACAAATGGCATAACAGACAACATAAATAATGTGACTTCAGTAAACCAAGTGTCATAAGGTGCATATGTGCTATGGGGGATAAATTAAACATACAAATTAAACACACACATATATACAATATGAATTTGTATGGGTCAACCCCTTATTAGATATAAACCTTCTGTAAATACCCTTAGGAATGCCGTCTTCTTAGTTGAAGAGTGACTAGGGACATGAGCAGATCAAAGAAGAGTTGACGTTTTGACCCAAAGAACATCCCTGCGGGCCTTCCTCAGGACTGGTGTAAGGATATGTAGACAGCCAAATTAAGGCAGCTCATCCAGTTCTGGATGGAGTCACAATATATGTAAAGGTAGACAGTCAAAATATCGAGTTGGAAATATCGACTTACCATAATATCGAGTCTGTAATATCGAAGGAGCATAATATCGAAGGCAAGAATATCGTAGGACAGAATATCGACCCAAGGTAAGTAATATCGAAATACTTAATATCGATGTAAGTAATATCGAAGTTAGTAATATCGATAGCATATATATCGATGTTAATAATTTCGATGACACTAATATCGATATTTGTATTATTTTATAGTTTTTTATTATGTATGTGTTATATGTTTAATTTAAGTATTTAAAATAATTACTATTATATGTGTATACATTTTCTATAATAATATAGAAATTTATAAGGAAATTTGATGTTTTAGTACCGGAGCGGGTTGTGGGTTTATAGGGGAATAGGGTGGGAAGTAATTTAATTATGGTAAGTTGATTAATAATTAGTAGGATTAATTAATTAATTATAATTATTTGCTAATTAATATTGATTAATTGGGAAATAATTAATTGATTAATTGATATATATTTTCTGTAGCGGGATGTGGGTTTATAGGGGAATAGGGTGGGGAGTAATTTAATAATAATTAATTAATTAATATGTGTTTTTAAATATTTATAACTAATTAATTGGCAAATAATTAATATTAATTAGTTAATTAATTAATATAATTTGGTACATATTTTAAATTAGTAATTAATTGGTAATTAAATAATATTAGTTAGTTAATTACATTATTAGAGTAATTTATTTATATATATAATTTTTAGTTACTGTTAATTAATTAATTGGGGAAAATGATATTAATTATTAAATTATATTAATTACAGCTTATGTGCTAATATATTTATTTTATTGTTATTGTTAATTAATTATTAATTGCTAATTAAATAATATTATTTACCTTTGGGTTAAGGAGTATTTTTAGGGTTCAGGGTCATTTTTGGGTTTTTGGGTAAAGGGGTATTTTTAGGGTTCAGGGTCAGTTTTCAGTTCATGGGTAAAGGGGTATTTTTAGGGTTCAGGGTCAGTTTTCTGTTTTTGGGTAAAGGGGTATTTTTAGGGTTCAGGGTCAGTTTTCAGTTCATGGGTAAATGGGTATTTTTAGTGTTCAGGGTCAGTTTTCAGTTCATGGGTAAAGGGGTATTTTTAGGGTTTAGGGTCAGTTTTCAGTTCATGGGTAAAGGGGTATTTTTAGGGTTCAGGGTCAGTTTTCAGTTTTTGGGTAAAGGGGTATTTTTAGGGTTCAGGGTCAGTTTTCAGTTCTTGGGTAAAGGGGTATTTTTAGGGTTCAGGGTCAGTTTTCAGTTCTTGGGTAAGGGGGTATTTTTAGGGTTCAGGGTCAGTTTTCAGTTTTTGGGTAAAGGGGTATTTTTAGGGTTCAGGGTCAGTTTTCAGTTCATGGGTAAAGGGGTATTTTTAGGGTTCAGGGTCAGTTTTCAGTTTTTGGGTAAAGGGTAGGGGTGGGCGGCCAGCTACGCTCCGTCTGCGGAGTGTGCGTAGTGCCGCCTACTCCGCATTTTGCGGAGCTGGCGGAGCCAGGCGGCACTCCGCAGACGGAGCGTAGCTGGCCGCCACCCGCCTCCCTCCCGCCCTCCCTAAATACTTTAAAATACAATAATCAAATAATTTAAAAAGCACTTACCTTGCCGCCGCTGCCCGCCGCGTCCCCGGGGCTCACTTACTTCCGTCTTCCGTCTTCCGTACTAATGCGCATGCGCGGGCGGCCGCGCATGCGCATTTTCACGAGAAAATGCGCATGCGCGGCCGCCCGCGCATGCGCATTAGTACGGAAGACGGAAGATCGCGAGCCCCGGGGACGCGGCGGGCAGCGGCGGCAAGGTAAGTGCTTTTAAATTATTTGATTATTGTATTTTAAAGTATTTAGGGAGGGCGGGAGGGAGGCGGGTGGCGGGGCTGGCGGCCAGTGGTGTTTGCGGAGTGGGGCTACGCGGAGTGCGGAGGTGGGCGTAGTTTCTCGCCCACTTCGCGTAGCTCCGCGAAGCCCCACTCCGCGAACTCCGCCCAGGGTTAGTAAAGGGGTATTTTTAGGGTTCAGGGTTAGTTTTCAGTTCATGGGTAAAGGGGTATTTTTAGGGTTCAGGGTCAGTTTTCAGTTCATGGGTAAAGGGGTATTTTTAGGGTTCAGGGTCAGTTTTCAGTTCATGGGGAAAGGGGTATTTTTAGGGTTCAGGGTCAGTTTTCAGTTCATGGGTAAAGGGGTATTTTTAGGGTTCAGGGTCAGTTTTCAGTTCATGGGGAAAGGGGTATTTTTAGGGTTCAGGGTCAGTTTTCAGTTCATGGGTAAAGGGGTATTTTTAGGGTTCAGGGTCAGTTTTCAGTTTTTGGGTAAAGGGGTATTTTTAGGGTTCAGGGTCAGTTTTCAGTTCTTGGGTAAAGGGGTATTTTTAGGGTTCAGGGTCAGTTTTCAGTTCTTGGGTAATGGGGTATTTTTAGTAAATTAATTATTAATACTTATTGTTCAGTACATATATATTATATCTTTACTGTATATATTTTTATTTATTAATTTTACACATTATTAGATACTTTTAAATATGTATATTTTATTTATTAGTGTTATATACTTACTTTTACATTTATATATATTAAAAAAAAATCGATATTTTTAACATCGATATTTTTCACAACAATATTATTTTTTCGATATTTTTGTACTTACCATGTTGTAGATAGGATGTCGATATTTTTGCCCTCGATATTGTTGACTCGATATTCTTGTAGGTCGATATTTTTGTAGTCGATATTCTGTCATAGATCCATATGTAAAAGAGAGGCATCCTGAATCATCTCTCAGTAATAGGATGAGGCAACCTATGACAATACATGGTCAGCCTGCCTCAATAGGCCAGCACTCGCTTTAATTGGACAACATACCAAAACAGCTTCCAATTGATTGCTTGGAATAATCACGAATAGCAATCACTTGTAATGACTTAATATGGCAAACGGTCCCTTGTCTGTGAAGGAAAGAAATATTTCCACCAAATGGTTGGAATCTCTAACATGGACCGGCAGTGAATGCCAAGGTTCATTAGACTCGCCCAATCAATCCAATCTACATCAAATAGAGCAAAAATATTTCTAGCCAGCTTTTTTAGTATACATCGGTGGCTGTTGGTAAGATTGGGGCAAAGTTATTGCCTCTCTATAAAGTGCCTTTCATCCACAACACACATCTACCTCACAAAAACATCTGATGACAACACATTATGGTTGTGATCACAAAATGGAAAACTCATTGACATTCCAAAGTATTGGTTAGCTGTACATCCATAACCCACCTACAGCTCATAAATCCATATGAGCCATCACATATGATGTCATTGATGAAATCACCTGTGACATTTTGCATGACAGCAACCAGTCAGAAGCAAGATGTCAGTACAGGTATCATTAGAAAGACAGGCTGCAATTCCACTGAACATGTGTCCTCAAAGATATGGATGTAACTAAATGATTCAGTACCTCTGCAAGTGGATAGATGTCCTCACAGAGGATTTAAAGTGAGGACAGACTGCTGCAGTTCTAGTCACAAGTAAAGGATACCATCAAGGCAATAAATACACACCTGTGATTCCAGTACAACATAAGCAGCTAAATGTTCTACATTAACACGTATTTGATTCTAAACATTTTATCCCACAATCTCAGCTTTTGCAAAGAAAAGTTCACAGGTTAAGGTTCCTTATTATATAACACTTCTACCACAAGATATCCCCACTCGGCTGCAGATACCCTGATGAAACTCCATTGGCTACCCGTGGATAAGAGGATTCAATTCAAGGCTCTCTGCCTGTCATTTAAAATGCTGAAAGCTGCATCTCCACCTATGATCTGTCCCCTCCTGACCCCGTATGCCCTTCGGCGAACCCTGCGATCGGAAGGCCAGCACCTGGTAGTGGTTCCTCGAATAAATCGCTCTCGGATGGGAGGACGCTCCTTCCGCTATCTAGCGGCAAAACTATGGAATGCTCTGCCGCTTCAGATACGCGGCTTAAATGATTTTCTGATGTTCAGAAAAGCTATTAAGACCCATCTTTTCCTCTAGACTGCTTTGTTATGTTAGAGCCACAATTCCACACTAGCAGCGGCCGTTTTCTTTCATACTTCTCTAAAAGCGCCGGGATGCCCCTTAGCTGGGGCAGCTGCGCGCTATATAGAAACATGTAACATAACATAACATAACATAACATAACATAACATAGAGTGAGTGCAAGAATGACCTCAATATAATGAGAAAAATGAGTGTTGAGAGAAAAGCATCCAATTTATAATGGTGTTTAATGCTGTTTGGGAACCAAAGAAAGACAAACCATATGCATTTTTCAATGAAACCTTCCAGTTATGATGTTTTTGCCTTAGACAATTGCACTGGAGATTACAGGGTGACAGTCTAGATAACAAAAGTTAAGCTCAAGTCATTTTTGTGATTCAGCACCCCAAGGTGCTAACACCCTATGATAATTATCACCTGTGCACAATGCTATGCTGTACAGGATTCATATACAGCCCTCCCCTGGAGGTACTAGACAAGTAGAATAAGGGGCAAGTAGGAATGATGATTTTCACATTTTAGTCCCACTAACCCCTAATGTACTGTACAAATCCCTACGTGTTTTAGATGGTCACCATGGAGACACATGTTCTCTGTTAAGAACTGTACTGTGGTTTGGAACTAGAGTTGTGATAGATTGAATATCATGCATGTAGCCTATACTCATGTTTTCTTAAACTTTGAATTTCCAGCTAGCCTACCGAGTCCCCATTGGCACCAACCAGCACTGTATATTAGCGGTTCTCTGAATATTCTCCTGGCCCTTGCTGTCATAGGATTTGGTGTTTGGAGTAAGTACTAATTTCTCTTGCATAAACATGCACTGGCTTACGATTGTTATATGTTACGACTAACTTTGTAGAACAGGTCCTAGGAATGTTCCTCATACACTGGAAAGGTCCCAGAGGCATCAGTTTGGTGCAAGTCAAGAAACACTAAAAAGGGTTCCATCCCCCTTAACATAAACAGCAGTAAATGGCTACCTAAATGCCACATACAATGCTATTAAAAATCATGTCACATGACAACTAAGAACCTGATTCAGAGTTTGGGTGAGAGGCACTCCATCACAACGGAAACTGAGCATCCTGTCTGCCATACTGAAGGGCGACCTTGCTTATTTGGAGTTGGGTAGATCCTCAGTATGTTGTTGCAGAGACTACTCACTTGTCTTTGCCACCAAACATACATATAATGTAAAAAACAAGGACCCCCTGCTACTAATGTAGGTTCGTAGGGCAGGGAAAATGCAATAATTGAGGAAAAACCGCTAGGCAACTATGGGCCCATACAGCATATAGGGCCATATGGCTGAGATACCCGCCACCCCCTCTCGACGCAATCCCCAAGGATGGGAAAACGGAAACGGTTCTGAACTTTTGGAAGGCGGGAGGGAGTGACCCTCCCGGCCGTATTTATTAAAATATGAAACAAAATCAAAACATTAAAATAACAGTTTCATATTATGTACAATTTCATTTCCACATTACGATGTTTGTCTAACCTTAACATATTTCTAATACAAAGGTTCTCCTAGCCGAACTAACATCCTACAAAACATTTAACTTGAAATTGTACATCCTAACGTTAAGGGCCAACGGCAAGGTCGTAACCGGTGTCAGATCCCTAAACCAGAATTACCCCCCCCACTTGGGAGGGGCGACCGCACAGAGGCTGTACCTCAAATGCATCTACAAATTTCCCTTGACTTGACGGGGGCCCCAATGAACTCGACGCCATTTAAAGGTCGTCCGAGGACTCGTGTGAGGTGTCTAGAAGGTAGCGTAAACCCCCTCCCCACCCCACACAACTTACCACATCTGCCGTCGCAGGTGTCCTGGCCCCGGGAAATTCCCCAGGAGGGGCCCGTAGCCCCTCCTATCAAGGAAGGGGCCTTGACCGCCTTTCCTTTACTTTCGGCGGCTCATCCTTAGACGGGACCGCCTCCCCGTTGAGGGGCCAATGGCCACCTCCCCCGGGCGCTCCCATCCGTAATGGGTGACGCCCCCCCATAGGGATCTTCTAATTACTGCTCACCGATCATGACCTTACCGCCCGACCAAAATAAATACGACAATTAACTAAATTACTAAATTAAAAGACAACCATAACTACTTCACGTATAATTACTGATCAACACTATTGCAAAACTTTATTCGAAAAAACATACTCTAGATGATCATTCTCTTTATTGCATACACAAAAAAACACGTACTTCATCACAACCTGTAAGAAATAGAGTTACCACATCAAAACTTTATTTACAAAACCACTTGCTGTCCTCAGGGGCTGGTGGGTGGGTCAAACTTGGCTCTTCGTTCCGTCTCGAGCTCACGTGCAGCGGGGAGGTGCAGCTTCAGAGCACAGGAACAAGAGGATGCTTTCTTGGCTTGTTGCTCCTTTTATCCATCTTCGGGCGGGCGTAAACCCGCCTCCGCCTGCCCCCCGGGGGCGTGGCCGGCGGCGTCAGCGTCTAGGTTAACCCACTCCAGGGCGGGAAAAGGCGCGCCCCGGCTACGCCGCTTCGGGCATACCAGCCGAGACTCGCCTCCCGCCCAAGATGGCCTCCCGGGGGGATCGGGGTACTCCACAATACGTTCGGGGGGACCGAGTGGTCGCCCCTTTCCATATGGCTGAGATACCTGCCACCCCATCTCGACGCAATCCCCAAGGATGGGAAAACGGAAACGGTTCTGAACTTTTGGAAGGCGGGAGGGAGTGACCCTCCCGGCCGTATTTATTAAAATATGAAACAAAATCAAAACATTAAAATAACAGTTTCATATTATGTACAATTTCATTTCCACGTTACGATGTTTGGCTAACCTTAACATATTTCTAATACAAAGGTTCTCCTAGCCGAACTAACATCCTACAAAACATTTAACTTGAAATTGTACATCCTAACGTTAAGGGCCAACGGCAAGGTCGTAACCGGTGTCAGATCCCTAAACCAGAATTACCCCCCCCACTTGGGAGGGGCGACCGCACAGAGGCTGTACCTCAAATGCATCTACAAATTTCCCTTGACGGGGGCCCCAATGAACTCGACGCCATTTAAAGGTCATCCGAGGACTCGTGTGAGGTGTCTAGAAGGTAGCGTAAACCCCCTCCCCACCCCACACAACTTACCACATCTGCCGTCGCAGGTGTCCTGGCCCCGAGAAATTCCCCAGGAGGGGCCCGTAGCCCCTCCTATCAAGGAAGGGGCCTTGACCGCCTTTCCTTTACTTTCGGCGGCCCATCCTTAGACGGGACCGCCTCCCCGTTGAGGGGCCAATGGCCACCTCCCCCGGGCGCTCCCATCCGTAATGGGTGACGCCCCCCCATAGGGATCTTCCAATTACTGCTCACCGATCATGACCTTACCGCCACAGGCCGGATAGTTGACCGGCTATCCGGACCCCCCACAACAACTCCTGCCTAAAGGTCATGTTTTAAACTCCTTAGCCAAGCTATGAGGTCTCCTATGAGTAACTCATTCCCCACCCGGGACAAATGGACCCCATCTTCCAAATACATACTGTCCCCTTTGATACAACCATGCGGGATAGAATGCAGTGTACTTGAACGAAACAATCTACCCAACTTGTTATTTATTTTCTTCACTGAGTGATTCAGAGCAGAAACCGAAATCGCCCCCCGCCACACTTTTCGTGGAATCATATGGGACCATGCAATTGTGCACCCTGGAACTCTTCTCGCCAACCAACTTACAGTGGAAAGCATTGCCTCGAGAAGCAGTCGTCTACCAGTGGTGACCAAATCATTACCCCCAAGATGGACTATGATTATAGATGGCGGTGACCTTGTCCGCCCTAACAAACCCTCCATAAAATTTTGAAACTGGTCAATACAGAGCGCGCCCCTTCCGTAGAAGGTCACCCTGTACCCGTATTCCCCAGCCACGTGAATCATGTCACCTGCTTTGAATACGTCCGCGGCGCGCCTCACGTATGAGTGGCCCACGACCCACACCACTTTTTCCGCAGCCGGCGATGTTTGACCGCTGGTTCCCAGGTGTCGGGTCGACTGCACAGCCCGCCCCACCTCGTAAGCTTGCGAAACTGTAAACCAAACAAAAACAAGAAGCGTGAGTACATGATAGCAGCTTCACAACATGTGCAACCACACATACCTTTTTTGTAACAATTCGAGGACCAACGCCCCAAACGTTTCACTTTTTCTACACTCAGACCCCTGGCTGTAGCCTCAGTAGCAGCCCCTATCCGAAAGGAATGGGTCCCAAACTCGCCGGGGTTCAAGCCCGCGGCCGAAAGCGCCATTGCAAGCACCCGCTGGAACTGAAACCTCGTCAGTGGGGTGGCATCAGCGTGCCTGAACAAGGCCCCCCCCCCATGATGACGCCCTCTGCGCTAAATATTCCTCTAAGCAAACAACAGGGCACATGGGAGATCCGGGAATCCGATGTATGACTACACAATCCCCTATCGCACCCTGATTGGCCTTGGACCTGACAAACGAGACAGTCATCGTCTCCCTCTTTACCTGAATGTGCTCTCGGCACAGTCCCCCCGCCGTATCCCGTTTGTTCCTCGCCACCAGTTTGCTTACCCGCATTGCCCCATGGAATGCTAACGCAAAGGCGGCCCTGAATAACACTGTTTCATACTGGGATGAACATGTCGCAGGGAGTACGGATAATAACAGGGCCAACCTATCCAGACCTATCGGGTGCCTCTCATCTACTCTGCGACCCTCCAGGCGTTGCCACCCCCGTAGCGCTTTCTGTACCACAAAGGACGCTGTTGGGTCCTGGATCCCATGAGTCCTTGCCATAAAGGAAATGGCGGCCCGATGCCTCTGGGCCGTAGCTACTGACTTGCCTACCTGATGTAAAGACAGCAAGAATTTTACAACAAGCTCTTCCTGACCCCAAAGCTCCCCCCTAGCTGAACCCAAAAAGGACCAATAGGAACGGAACGCCCCTTCATATGCCTTCCTTGTCCTGGGTGCTAAACTCTCTCCCACGAGGTTTTGTAGTTCGGGGCACCGAGAGACCAGAGAGCTTCGGGAAAGGGTGCCGCCACCGGGTCCGCTGTGGGCAGAAAACCCCAAAAGGCCTGCATACGGAAACGAGAAAGCGCATCAGCCGCTTGGTTCAGCACCCCTGGGACATGTCGCGCCCTAAAGATCACATTCAACTGCATACACAACAATACAATTTCTTTAAGCAGTCTCAGAATCCATTTGCAACGTGCTGTCTGACTATTGATACACTCTACCACAGTCATGTTATCAGACCAGAACACGACAGAGTGATCTCGGAACCCCTCGGGCCATGTTTTCAAGGCCACCAAAATAGGGAAAAGTTCGAGAAAAGCAATGTTACTCGTCAGCCCCCTCTCGTGCCACGATGACGGCCATTTTTGAGCCGACTATTGATTACCAAATATGGCGCCAAAACCTATACTCCCCGCCGAATCAGTCCACAGCCCCAGCTCCTCGGATGACACCGCCGGCTTGTTCCAGACAATTCGACCATTGAAATCCGCCAGAAATGCCAACCAAATGCGCATGTCCTGGCGAATCTCTGCCGAGAGCCTTGTGTGGTGATGTCCCTCTCTAAAGCCGACCATGGCTTGTGCAATCGAGCGGGAAAAGGGGCGGGCCATCGGGATTACTCTAAGGGCAAAATTCAACTGGCCCACCGTTTGTTGCAATTGATGCAGGTTCACCTTAGTCTCACGAATACATGTTTCAAGGGATGCCCTGAATTTCAACACCTTCTCTTCGGGCAACCGAAAACAACCTTCCTCCGAGTCGAGCTCGATCCCGAGGAACTCAAGTGAAGTCGAGGGACCCACAGTCTTACCTGGTGCCAATGGCACGCCAAAGTGATTCATTAAGACACAAAACTCTGATAAAGCCTGCCCACATTCTGGATCCCCGGCTGCCCCCAGGAACAAAAAGCCATCGAGATAATGCATCACATGCTGAAAACCCGTCTTCCTTGTGAATACCCATTGCAGAAAACAACTGAACTTCTCAAAATAGGCACAAGATATGGAGCAACCCATTGGCATACATTTATCCATGTAATAGCGACCCTGAAACGTGAAACCAAGGAGACGCTGATCGTCTGGGTGTACCGGGAGCAACCGGAACGCTGACTCGATGTCTGATTTGGCCATCAGCGCTCCGGGCCCCAGGCGATTCAACATGGCGACGGCTTCATCGAAGGATGCATACCGCACCGAACACACTTCCGGGTCTATCGCATCATTCACGGAAAGACCTCGTGGAGCTGACAAATTATGTATTAGCCTAAACTCACCCGGGTCCTTCTTGGGGACCACCCCTAAAGGGGAACAAACAAAGTTAGCAACCGGTGGTAGATCGAATGGACCGGCAACCCGCCCACGAGTCACCTCTTTCCCAATCTTTACCTGTACCACCGCCGTATGCTGCAGGACCGACAGTTGGTTCTTACAACTTGGTTTACCCTGAAAGTCCCCCACCGGAATGCGGAAACCATACGAAAACCCATCCCGCAACACCCCTGCGGATTCATGATCCGGGTATTCATTGAGCCAAGGAATCATTGCCATGGTATCAACCGGGGTAGGTAAAGGCGCCCCTCGGACTATTTCAGACCTGTTTGGCGCTTCCCCTACCTCCGTTATCACCCGTTTTGGCTCTGCACATGGTCTCGGGATGAGAGGACTGTCCACAACCCCCACACTCGTGTCTAAATTTGCATGACCCCTGAGGCCTCGTACATTTCCCCCTGTTAAAATTCCAACAAATCCCCTTTTTACCTGTGTTGCCACTCGACTTCGAGTGGTGCTCGTTACCTGCACCCGTCCGAAAGGGTGTCCCAGAGGTTTGGCGGGAAGACTCCCCCCCAGTACCCCCCGACAATGGTACCTTTAACATGCCCGAGTTCTCCATTTTTTGCCAAGAAATGGAGTCATAACAATCCCAGGTTAGAGCTGGATTGTGCTCCTTAGCCTTCCTAAAAATATTGTCATAACAAAACCAATGATTGCCCTCATAAGCCAGAGAAAACTCCATAATACGTGTCTGATAAATAGGCAATTCTGTCAACAACTCAGGCCTTCGCTCACCCATAATGGAGGTGAAAATGCCAAATGCTCTGCCCCAAGTACCTATGTTCTCATCGACTTTAAAGGCGGCCATTTTTGCGCGCCAAACACTCGGATGCATCAGCTCTTTTTGGGCCTTCACATGCTCAATCTCGTAATGGTCAGTAAGCAAAGAAAACATGTTCACATACTTATTAGCCCAAATCTTTTCTTTAATTTCAAGTGGAACATGCTGGGCCACTCTCTCCCTTCGCGAGGGTACAGACCCCTCCCCTGCAATCGGCAGTAGCCGCTTACCTGAATTAGGTGCTGTACTTGCTGCCGAACTTGCGTCTGCCGCGCTCTCAGCCACCGGAGCCTGCGGGGGAACAAAAGATGGTGCCTTCGCAGCCTGTCTAGATTCCTGCAATTGCCTCATCACGCCCTCGCTATCCTTTCCCAACCATGCTGCCAGTTGTGCAGCCAACTCTGGAGGCATATCGTCTCCGTTCACGGGGGTGACTACCACGGGGATCGGGTGCCCCTCCTTCGGAACCAGGATTGGCTCCTCTATCGGTGTATCGGAAACCGGGGTCTCCCCCCTAGGTGCCCCCCTCTTGGACCTCTTGCCTCTCCCGCTAGGGACTACTCCCAGCAAAGCTGGTCCGACGATTCGCTTCGGGCCTCCCTCCCCGTTCTTTTCCGCCATCTGTTTCTTCAAATCAGCAACCTCCTTTATGAGCATGCGGAGCATCTGATCGGTACCGACCCGCTTTCCGACCTTCTTGCCCGGCATTCTCCAACGCAGATATCTGTAAAACAAGAACAAAATTACAACGCTCAAACTTGGCTCTTCGTTCCGTCTCGAGCTGACGTGCAGCGGGGAGGTGCAGCTTCAGAGCACAGGAACAAGAGGATGCTTTCTTGGCTTGTTGCTCCTTTTATCCATCTTCGGGCGGGCGTAAACCCGCCTCCGCCTGCCCCCCGGGGGCGTGGCCGGCGGCGTCAGCGTCTAGGACAACCCACTCCAGGACGGGAAAAGGCGCGCCCCGGCTACGCCGCTTCGGGCATACCAGCCGAGACTCGCCTCCCGCCCAAGATGGCCTCCCGGGGGGATCGGGGTACTCCACCATACGTTCGGGGGGACCGAGTGGTCGCCCCTTTCCATATGTAATGTTAGAACTGGCATTTCTGGTTGGCTAAGGCTTACGCCAAAGACAGGCAGAAACCACCATTCTAGTCAGGGCAAGGGAGTCACACACCAAGATAACCCCTGCTCACCACCTTGGTAGCTTGGCACGAGCAGACAGGCTTATCCCGGTGGCAATGTGTGTAAAGCATTTGCGCACGCACACAACAACAACAACATCCTAGGCACACCACAAAATGAACTCCACACAAGGTTATATAAAAATAACGTTTGTATTGTCAAAACACATCAGATAGTAATCACACAATATACATTGTGCCAACTGGCACAGGCAATATTCGCAAGGGATTAATTACACCAGGACAGGGCCACATGGGCCACTGTAAGAATCAACACTTAGCAGAAATAGCACTTCTAGAACATAGAATAAGTGTAGCACAAAATAACCATTATAGACCACAACCAGTGACGACTTGTAACAGGTAGGTACACACTACGCAATAGTAATAACCACAGGCATAGATCACTCATGGACACATAACCTCTCCAGTATAAACTATACTAGGCAAAACAACCTCCTCAGCATGAAAGCACATCTAGAGGTATCACAGGCATAATGGCATTGACCATTACGCATAACTCACATTTAGGCCTAATCAGTAAAAATACAGTAGGCAATCTCCTCACTAGTCTAAACACATTAAACCCTCCCCCCTAAGAATAACTCACATTTAAGGGCGTAACTCACAGTGAAGTAAACTCTCACTAACACCAACCTCCATAGGTAAAACCATCTATAGAGGTATCAACACAGGGTGCTTAAAACATACTAGATGCATTACATTTCCTAGCACAACATTTAAAGCACATATCACCTTTAGCACATAAAACACATTAGGCAATTATCATAACAAACATAGTAAGTAATCACATTGTGCAAAAATCACATTAGGGCCTTGCGCCCTATCCACATACCAGCCCCCCCGTCCAACTGGCCATCCAATAAGGGGACTCATAAGCCCCGTGTCCAGAATGTCAGGGTGCGCTGCCAACGCAGCGCCAGTCAGGGGTGCGCCACCTGCGCAAACCTAAACGTTGCAGCTGCCGACTAATTGCTGGGCAGCTGAGGACAACAACAGGGCCTAAACGCTGCAGCTGGCACTAAGTGCTGCGCAGGTGTGAAAGGCCAAGGTCGGGGCAAAGGGAGTGCGACTCACTCTTGGATTTACAAAGACAGGTCCCCATAAGAGAAATAAAAACCTAAACGGTGCAGCTGCCCACTACTTGCTGGGCAGCTGAGAAATCAAAACTGCGGCATGGGCCCTCACTGGCCCTCTGAAAGAAAACTGGAGCCCTGTAGCTTCTGGAACACCTGAGGGGCTTTTGAGCCACATGGGGCTCTAAAAACGACTGGGGCCCTCAGAGCCACGGGGTTCTGTAATGAAGTCTTGCCCCCAGGAGCCCACTGACTCCTTAAAGAAATAAATGCCCCCAAGAAGAACTGGTACTACTGCACCGGGGGACCCCCCACTGGGGCCCCTTTCCTCTGGCTAGCCCCTCCTTGGAGCCCGCCGGCTCCACAAATAACTTTGCCCCCCCCCAGGGAGCCCACTGGCTCCTAAAACACTGGGCCCACCGTTGGGGCGGCCCGCTTCCAAGGTGGACTACCCGTGACACAAACAGGAACACCCTTAGCCCTCTCCTTACCGGGCTGCTCTCTTGCTGCGGTGGCCGTCTCCTTTCCAAGGGCAGTGGGCGAGGCTCTGCTTCCGGGGCTCCCCTCACTTCTGGGAGCCCCGTCACACAACTCCGGGCGCCAGGATGGGGTGCCTCTTCACCCGGTCCCCTCCTGGGACCGGGGCTTCAGGGCGGAGCCAGTGAGGCTCGAGACGGCTCCCTTCACCCGGGCCCCCTCCTGGGACCCGGGGCTGCACTGTGCACAAGCAGGGCTTTTCCCCTATTGGCTGCCCCGGGGCTCTCCATAACTCAACGGAGCCTTCGGCCACGAGGGCCCATCTCTCGGCCGGCTGTGTGTTTTCCTCCTGGCTTTCCGGGACACGGTCGCACTTCCCTTCCGTCCCGCGGCCCCACCCACAACCAGGCGGGCCGCGGGCGGCGGCGGCCATCCGGGCATCTAGATGTTGGAAAGGCTCCCTCGGTAGGAAACCAGAACATCTTCAGGGTGTAACAGCACCCTTTTTATTCAGCAAAGTCCTTTGTCTACAAGGTGCAGGCAATGTGAGAACCAGCTACAACTGGTTATGGGGAACTCTCTTTCACTGGCCAGGCTAGGGACATCAGACGCACCACAGGGGGTGGAGCCAGCATTGTGGAGGGAAGGACCAGCCCTATTCAGGTCCCAGGTGTACCCCTCCCTCACATCAGCATGCTAATCTCTTCACTCACCACCGGGGCAGACCCATCCTGACTCCTGGAGCCAGGCTCACCAGCCAGCTCCCGTCAATCACACGGCAGACAAAAATTACACTAACATGCCAACTTCTAGACGTGGCATTTCCACACTAGACACAGTCATGCCGCATACATCATTGCACAGCATTCAATCTCACAAGTTCGCACATACCAAACTCGACCCTGCACTCCCCATACATCAGGAACTACCATGGTCACACATATTCCCTTATGCATTCCTATGGGAGGGCAGGTCACTCTCACCACACACACAGAGAGCGCACGCACTTTACACTGGACCACAGTGAAAAAGTGCGCAGAGACCTAAAATCACGAACACCAGGTTACAGAAACAGGCTAGGTGAAAGCAAAAAGTTTCGGGGTGAACCTACCAAAAGGGCCGGGTCCAACATGTATCAGAAAAGAGTTTTGCAGTTCTCAAATTGCGATTTTTAGCAAATCGCAATTAGAGAACCGCAAAATGCAATGTATGTAGGATTGCTAATACTTTTGCGAACCCTATATATTCCTTATTTGCGAATTGCTAATTGAGATTCGCAAATCAGGAATATCTTCCCATTCATTCCTATGGGCTAGGGGAACCATATGAATGAATGAGAAGACATTCTCAATTTGTGATAACCAATTAGAGAATCACAAATTGAGAATGCAATTTCAAGGTTGCAAGGGTGCCAAAAGGACACTCTGTTCCACCCCTAAAATATGCATGTGTGTACATTTTGTGCACACACATGCCCCAAGGGCATGTATGTGCGACATATGGCACTTTAAAAAAATCAGAAAAGTGCTTTTTTTAAGAAAATCGAAAATTACCACCAACTTGAAGTTGGTGGTAATTTGCAATTCCTTAAGGCCAAATAGCAAATTTCTGGTGCTTCCAGAATTGCATTTAAGGAATCACAATTTGCAATTCCATAATTGTATTCGCAAGGCAGAGAATCACAAATTTTGCAATTCTCTATTTTACGATGGTCTTTGGGGATGATACATCCCAAAAGCCTTTTTCCAGTTCGCAAATGGGCAGATTCTGAGAATTTGCGTGTTTGCAAACAGGAAAAAGGCTTGATACATATGGCCCATAATACCTAGTTAGGCACAGGGATGATATTGTAGACTCAGTGTACAATCCAAATCAATAAACATTTATTTTATTAATACAAATTCTTTTAAAATGAACATTGTACATTTTTCAATAATTCCATGGAACACATGTCTGGGCCCTCTTGTTCCTGGTTTTCTGTGTTTGGATCCTTCTGATTTTGGTCCAGGTCCTCCCGGATATCTAGGTCCAGTCCCCTTAGCCTTCCTAAATCTGGCAGCTCTGTCCTCCTTGTCGTCCTCACAATGTTGCTGCTTCTCTTGGGTTCTGGTCTTTCTGCTTCACTTGGTACTATATGCCTGATTCTATGGCCATGGTCCACCTGGCAATCTTAGACCTGTTCCTGGTCCTCTTGGTGCTGATTTTTCTACTCCTCCTTGCTCCGGTCCGAGTCCTACTAACTCAGTTCATTCTGGTATTCTTGATACTCACCCCCTCATCTTCCTTGTTTTGCTTGCCCCTCGTCCTATTGGCCTAAAGTTTGTCTTCCTGATCCTCATGGCCCTAGTCTTCCTGCTGCTTTTCCTCATACTTCTATACAACCTTATCACCTTTATCTGGTACTCCTAGGCCTGGCCATCCTGTTGCTTATCTTCCAGGCCATCCTGTTCCTAGGCTTTTGATGTGGACCTGCATGCTGTGATCATCCTGGTCCTGATGTCCCTGTTCCTGATCGTCCTTTTCTGCCTCACCCTCATCCTCCTGGTCCTGGAACTCAAGGTTATGATCCTATTTGTCCTAATCTTCCTGGTCCCCCAAGTTTGCACAAAATGTTAACTTATGGTGGATTGTCTTTCTAATATGAACAACTTTCACTTATTTACCACATACTTTTATTTATTGGATAGTTGCTTTTTTAGCTTTTTGTAATTGCATGATTTTAATTAATTGTGCAATAAACTTTATGGAATGTGCAATTCTGACACAAATGTTTTCCATTAGGCAATTAACACTGTTCAAGTTTCCAATCGTCCTTAATAGAGTAATTTCCACAAATAAAAAAAGTAAAAAATGAAAACTCTTAAGCCCAGCTTAACATCTTAAACCGCACTCTTCCGTTCTTAAACCTTGACATGTTTCACCTTATAGCAAGGTGACACTCATTCAAGTCTTTGAGTGCTCCTTTTTTATTTGCTTTTTATGATTCTACGACCAGTTGGGCACATTCACACAACTCTAAAAGCCAGACCCATTTGTTTTCCCAATGCATGTTTTATAAAGTTAACTGTATGCTAACATAAACTGTGGTAAGAATTGCTTTCTAAATTGGAGAAAAGTGAGGTCTATTCGGTATTTTTTTCATCTGTATGATTTGCTCAATGTTGTACCGATCCATCTGTAGGATAAAAAGATGTTTTCAATCTCAAACCAGTAGAAATAAAAACCAATTGAAACAGCCAGTTGAAGCAAAGCTTTCTGGCACTGATGCAATTTACATAATATGGCCCCTCTAATGTTCACCGTTGTTCAACCTCATCCTGCTGGTGAATCTGTCTGTGTAAATGTACTGCGGTTTCCTGGGCCTTTTGTGGCCTCTCGTGATATGCCAGACCACAGCAGTCTCAGTCTGAAAAGAGAGTCCTACTTCTGCACTGCAAACCCGCCCACTTAGCATAATTGACAAATAGCAACATCCTGTCTGTGTCTTCTGACTTGTCTATGACATGTCACACCTCCACCGATTATTTAGGTTTTCCAGATGACCCCATGTCATTTTGACACACAACATTTCCAGTTTTGGGTCTTTATTTCAACAAATAAATATTTTCAGGTGTATAATCTGAATTGAACGAAACAGCAATTAAAACTCCCGGCTGCACTGTTGTTAAAATGCAGCTCGGTACTGGAAATGTGGTGTCACAGACAGACAGGGGTAGATTCTCAAACATTTTGCACTGGTTAGTATCACAAAAGGGACGGTAATCAGCACAAAATGTTTTTTTTTCTACTTTGCTCTGAAAAGTAACCGAAAAGTAACGCAAAGCAGCGAGAATCACTGCTTTCTTTGCATTACTTAGCGTCAAGTGGGAGTTATCGGTGGAGCATGGGTGTTGCCATGAAGCCAATCATGCCTTTTGACGCAAAACTATCTACAAACAATAGTAGACAGGGTTTAGTGCCAAAAGTAAATGCCATATGAAAGGAGGCATTAAAAGGAGAAACGTTTTTATTTCTCCTTTCTTTTCTGACTTTGCATGTGTGCAGCACACTTACAAAGTAGGAAAAGTTTGAAAGTGTGTCTAAGCACAATATTGTGTACGCCCTTCCAGTACAAAACCTGTGGTAGACTCAGGCATGCACCCTAGCGTTATGCACTAAGGTGTGTGCCAGGCACACAGCAGATAAAATCTACCCTGATGCTATTGTGAGGGGAAGAGAGAGTCATATATCTGTAGCAATGATACCCTCCAACTCCCTTCCTGTCACACAATGCAGGGCAGCATTCTTGGCTGCTGCTCTGTGTTCCATAGTTTTTTTGAGAATCTGAACCACAGTCATCTGATAACCCTAGTTTGCCTGAATCATTACTGTATGTCTCCCTCAGAGGTCTGCAAACCCCTCCATGGGTGTCGGGGCACTCCTAGTCCCTTGAAACCTAATTGGAGTTTAATTACTGTGAGGTAATCCCATGACTTCAGGCAGAACTCGAACCAGCCCAGATGTTTCAGCCAAAAGCGTTAAGCAGGCCTACCAATGAGGTCCGTTATATACATCGCTGACAGCTCCCCACATACCGTTTTAAACATTCTTTATTGCAGTTTTCAAAAAGTAAACCTTGCATCACATTCCCTCTTAGTCCTTAACACATGCTTATGGATCCTACTTCATAACTTACAACCACAACATATTATCTATACCTCCTGCATCCCTATACATCATCATCTGGCTGTTGGCCAGGACCTACTTGCAAAATTGAACATTAGAAAAGAAAAAATAGGTTAAAACTTTGCCCTTTTAACTTATAGTCGGAATTGGACTTATAACCATTTCCGGTTGTAGGATATATCAAAAATAAAGCACCCTCAATACTGAATTATGTGGCATTCTCCTAGATATCCTAATAGCAGAAGGGTTGCGGTTTTCTAGCAAATTTCAAACAATAGGTTTGAGACCAGTGAAGATTTTTAAGAAACGGCTGAAATGTAACCTACCTCAAGAACATTAATGAGGTATGTCGCTAATTGCATCTCACTACAATTTTATTTTCCCCATGACCACAGCCTATTCTTCAACAAACTTTTTTTGCATTCACAAAGCAAGAGGTACCCTTTTTCAAACGTATTATAAAAATCAGCTGACAACTGTATAACAAATCCAAATTAGCAAAACACATATGTGGGCCAAGCAAACATGAATATATAAGAAGAACATACTTAATTGTTAGACCAGCAAGTGCCTAAACACTTATTACAAATCTAAAAAAGTAGTGTACAGGTATTCATCGTGCCATCAGAGTTCCTGATATCTTAAAATCATTATGCAACCAATCAATCATACCTTCAATCAGAAAAATAATCCCCCAACATATATAAACATATGTAGACAGTGATGACTGTACCTTAATAGACCATGTATTGATACATCAGGACTGGACTAAGCAAGATTTATTCAGTATATATTTACAAACAAATAATCTCATTACATTACATAGATTCATACACTTCAAAACAGAGGTAATGGCTTAAAATGTTGATATTTTCATCACAAAATCAACACTACTCGCATTTCGGTGAACCACAGGCCATTATCAGGAAAGCCATGACTTGTGATTGAAGACACCTGTAAATATATTACATGTATGCTTAACTCATAACCTTATATCTTAGTAGTTATTTAAAAGAAAAAAAAGGTTAGTTAAAATGTAGTCTGACCCTTCACCATACTTAATCCAAAATAAAAATGTATGTAACATTAAAGTGACACACCCGTCACCCAATAGAAAAAGTGTGATAAAAAAAGGCATCAAAGCAAATGTATCATGCAGAAATTTGAACCTCAGAACTAACTCTAGTCCCCCAGTTCAAAACTGGTGAGATAAAATGATATACGAGGTAAAAAGGAATGGAGAAAAAGTAATTGAATCCACCTGTAGGTATCGTCCAACCATTAATGGAATATTGCAACCGAAATAGACTGTACTCTTACCGCATTAATTATAGCGACTGAAAGTTAGCCTGGAGCTGTCGTAGACACTACTAATCCTCCACCAGCTATAAAGGAAAAATATTTCTCTGGCCCATAGTAACTTGAACTTCCCATTTTTTTTCTTTTTGGTGCTGTGTAGTTTAACAAGAGATGGTGTCTCACACTCGCTCAGAAATAGACTGAGATTAACAGACATTAATCGTTCAGAAAACCTTGAACTGAACTTAATATTTTATGTGTGCTACTAAAGCATTGCAAATATTACCATTATTTATTTTGCCCATATAAACATAGGCCCAGATGTACTATGGTTTAGCGCTGGCACTTGCATAATTCTATGCAGTTGTATGTGATGCAAAGTGCCGCAAATGCCAGTGCCAATTATGTCTCACATGAAAAAATATTCCTGTTCTCAAACCTTCTGTGAGCGCTCTGCTAAATGGGGTTGTATTTAATTCTGGGCGAAGCACTACCCTACGC
Organism: Lissotriton vulgaris; assembly: GCF_964263255.1. NCBI lineage: Eukaryota > Metazoa > Chordata > Amphibia > Caudata > Salamandridae > Lissotriton > Lissotriton vulgaris. Next base: position 109,208,243 of record NC_141695.1, on the reverse strand, counting down.
TTGCGTAGTTTGCGAAGTTTGCGCAACTTCGCACTACGCGAGCTGCACATAGCACAGTGCGAACACGCGTAGTGCAGCGTAGCGTAGTGCAGTGGTCATTTTTTGCTTGTTCACGGTCCTCAACATCATGTTCGCGACCGCGAGAAAGTAAAATGACACCCGGCGAGATTTTCAATGCGGGGAGGTCAGCTTTCTCATTGTGAGTGGTTGCGCATGCTTGCGACCGCACTCAATGAGAAACTACCAGTTCACGTTGAGAAAGCTGCTGCTTGAGTAAAAATCTACTCGAGCAGCAGTAAACTACAGCTCGCACTGTGCAAGATGCCGTTTTCAATGAATGCACAGTGCCGGATGCTTGTCCGCACTGTGCAATCATTGAAAACGCATCTTGCACAGTGCGAACATGCTACTACGCAGCTCGCATAGTGCTACGTGAAGTTTGCGTAGTGCGAAGTGCACTTCGCGTAGCTTCACGTAGCGTACTTCGCGAACTACGCCCACCCTTAGTTGTATTGGACAGCGCCATACCACCCACAAATTGTGGGGCGGATGTCTGTTGAGTGAGAAGAGCACAACACCCCTTATGACTCAATGCACAGCCAAATCAACTAAAGTCACGCTAAAACATAGTGATTGTCCTATGTGTGGTCTATGTAATTTCAGGAAAATAATGCATTTTATGCTATAATTTGAAAGACTCATGAAAAGACTCGCCTTGTTTGTACAACACTACATCATGTTTAGTGTGATGCAAACAAGGCATTCTAACACGCCTGGCTGCTGACTTCATTGGTGGGAATGTGTAGTATATTCAGCAGGGCACTGTTTTCTTAGTTCACTCAGTGCAACGCTGCAGAAAGCCATGCACCATTGCATTGCAAAACTCTTGGCCACAGTGCCTGCCTTTTACCAAACCTGGAAGTTCTAAAATAGTCTCATGAGTGTTTTTACTAGCAAAGACGGAAAGCATCAAAATATAAGATGCTCAGTGCTAGGGCAACAGAGTATTGTCCACATTAATAATTCTCGTTATTGTATGTTTTTTATGCATGAAATATATGTGTGTAGCCTCTGAAGAAGGACCTCTTTAGGTCCAAAATGCATTGATTGAGTCATTATGATAAGCTTGATTATTGATGTGAATTCATTTTGTTGATGAATTTGGATTAAAATATCATTTAGCGAGATTGGACATATTGCAGACATAACACGCAAGATAGAACAGAGCAACTGTAGCTTCTAATCTTGAGACGGCGTCTGAATAAAAACAAAATGGAAAACCAGAAAAGAATTTAAAACGTTTGGAAAATATTTCTAGAAAGGTAAATCAACTATTACCTGCTACTTCTTCTATAAAGTATGATACATTTCAAAGACTACCATAAGGCTTGTGAACCTCTTTGGCAGAGGGTTTTTGTTTACTGACTGTTCAATTCAATCTTGTGTCTTCAGCAGGTGCGAGTATTAAAAACAGTGGCAGCTGGCAACCTTTGAAAGTGGTGAGGCGAGCAAAGTGCCTCACCACTTCCCAAAAACACAAAATAAAGCATCCCCTCCCCATAAAAAGCCCATAATTAACCCTTCGCATGCTGGTGACGAACCCCAGCCGTCACGCACCGCGGTGCTCGTGTGCTGATGATGGCTGTGGTTCGTCACGGCCCCGCCCTGTTCGTTTGTTTACCGCACAGCAGCAAAAATGGGCCAGCAGCGAAGGGGTTAAACACTCCCTCACAAAAGCCCAAAATAATACACTCTCTCCCTCCAAAAAGCAACCCCTCCCTACACACAAAATAACACAAACATTTTAAATAAGTAAAAGTTAAATTAACAGTAGTTACTGACTGCCGCACGTGGTTGGTCCTCGTCGGTGAAACTGCAGTCTACTGTGGAGCTCCCCTAACCAATCCTGGTGCTGCTCTCATGTTGCATGAGAGAAGCACCAGGATTGGATGGAGCGGATTGGTCAGGCCCTTGAATGCCTATACTTGCTCTCCAGCTAGCTGTCTAAGACAACTAAATGGAGAGCTGCAAAGTGTGCATGTCAGGCTGGCCATTGCAAGCCGACCGGCCAAACTGACATGCGCACTTTGGTGTGTCTGGCCAGTGCTCCAATCCTCTATAATGCCAATCGGCAGCTGAGGACATACACCTTTCTTGGCTCGAGGCACTGCGTGTGGCGTTCACATTGGAAAAATAAAATGGCAATTTAATCATTTATTTCATTGCCATTTCAATTTTTCGTGGCCGGCTCTCAGTGGGCGGAGGGGCGAATCCCCCCTGTCCTTGTTGAGAAACCACAGCTGATTAAAAAGGTAATTAGTAGGGCTAAACATGCAATATGAGCAAGGACCGCCAAACCCAATATTTTTTGCTAGCATTTTCAGTTATAATGTTTGTTTAAAAAAGCTAGAACTCTTGACTCTGTAAGTGTCTGGCAATGCTATGTTCTGCCATGGGGAGTCAATGACATACTGTTAACAGATGTAAGAAATCGAGTCGAGCAGACTCTGATTTAATATTCTAGCAATATTGTGTTTCACCAGGTGATCTAAATGCCTTGACTCACTCCATGTACGAGAAGGAATGTGAAAAGCCACAAAGTCTGACAAAACTTTAGATGACAGTAACTCATTCTTTTAGTTCTCGCATTTAGTATTTTCAGCTTAAGTTGAATAACTCAGATATTTTTAGTTATGATTGTGGGTCTGAGAAACATTGGGCCTTATTTAGAGGTTTGTCAACAGGATACTTCCTTACAATGTGTTGGTGATTAAATCCACCGCTTTGCAAGTGCCATAGACTACAATGCACTTGCAGTATGGTTAACGGAACATGTGCTATGTTTGTGATGGAGTATCCTCTCCGCCACACTCTATATAATGTCCATATTTTTAAATTCTCAAATAACTCAGTGGTTTTCAACACAAGATCCTGCCATTTTGCACTGACGAGTCTTGCCATGAAACTGTCATGTAACTAAGTATAAAACAAAGGACCTAATGTAAGTGGGCCAGGTGGTCTCCAAGTGTTTTTACCAGCTAAAAAAAATCAGGAAGGTTCGGCGACTACTAACGCTTGAAGCTACTACCCAGGTTGTGATCGCCACTGTTCTGTCCCATCTGGACTATGCGAATGCCATCTACTTGGGTCTCCCAAGTTATCTACTCAAGCGTCTCCAGATGGTACAGAACTATGCTGCTAGGATAATCTTGAAGCAACCAAGGTTGCAGGCAGCGACCCCCCTTCTCATTAAATTGCACTGACTCCCGATCATACAACGCTGTACCTTCAAAGCAGGTTGTATGATTTTTAAATCACTGCATGGCAGAAGCCCTAAATTCATCAATCAACTGATTACCAGATATGTTCCCTCCCGCAACCTTCGTTCACTCCACCTAGGCTTCCTTCAGACTTCAAACTCAAACGCTCTGGTGGACGTAGGTTTGCAACACTTGCCCCCTGCTTATGGAACACCTTTCCACTGGAAATCCGTCTCTGCCAAGATTTTCTTTCTTTTCGGAAAGCACTGAAGACCTGGCTTTTTAGACAGGCGTTTTAACCTTCTTCCCTCACCTTCGTTGTGTTACGTTCAAACTTAGCGCCAAGAAACTAATCAGTGTTAGTGCGCTCAATAAATGACTTAATAACATAAAATAACATAACATAATAACATGAAAGGCTTTTACACATTCTGTGTTTATGCGGAAATTCTTGAAGAAGGGCCAAAATCCGAAAGTTTACTAGGTCAGCAGTCGGCTGAAAAGTACTGGTTTTGAGATTTCCAGAATTTCCCAGGAATCCTGGGAAACAGTACAGAGAACCTTTACTCTTTGTCTGTGGGATATTTAGCTACTGACGGCCAAGGTGTGTTCATCTGTACTGTTTGAGCCTCTCGGAACATGAAGTAATTTGACCACATTACTCCATGTCATCACAGATACTATTTCCATTCCTGATTGTTTTACCTACATATCAATATCAGGTATGTAAGTCTAATTAGTTCACTGGAATCAAACCAAGGCTACAACACCCAGAATGCAGTAGGCTGATACACAAAAGCGAAGGGGTTGAAAATGTATCTAGAAGGACATGGGGTAAGGTTGCAACCATCGTGGGAGGCTATCTGCTCTGGCCAAGTAGAATTTGTACAAGCCAGGAAAGAATGGCTTATCTGATTTTAGACAGTCACAGACTATGATACCTCTAACGTATGAGGGTTAAAGTTGGGAGCCAACTTATCTGGTTGTTTGAGGTCTTTGCAATCTGTCAGCTCCTAAAGGTAGATGTGTTTTTTTTAAGTTTAGAAAGCTTTATTGAATAAAATAAACCATGTAAAACAGTATTACAATACAGGAAGCATTAAAATAGATCAACGGGTAACACAAAACATATGGGTAAAAACAAAAGATCCCAAATGGGAAATTAGAAACTGTACCAAGAGAAAATGCTTTTTTTTTTTTTTAGTCCTCATTTGCCCCTCCTCACCCTTTTCTCTTACGATAGCACCCTGGGGTGGTTTCATCTCATATAATAGGATTTTTTTTACTCTCTTGAGAGGGAGTACACTCCCTTAACCGGCCTACATGAGAGATATTTCCACTGAGATTTCGGAGAGACTTAATCATAGGACTTTCTCAACAGTTTCCCCCATATCCTTCACCCATAACAATTTAAGAAAGGAGTCCAAAATCTGTATCTCTTCTTATGCTGGCCGACCATGTCCAACTTTGCTACAGCCCTCACAGCTCTTATCCAAGACAAATCTAACGGAGGATCAGCAGAAACCCACAGCTTGCAGATTTCCCTCCGGGCCAACAATATAGCATAGAACACCAACTTTACTTTGTCGTCCATGCTCCTACCTTGTAGATCTGCTCTTCCCATGATAATAAGTTCAGGGCTTACCTCAATATGTTGGGCCAGTGCGGCTGACAAGCATTTACTCACATCACCCCAGAAATCCTTTATCGCCGGGCATGTAACAAACATGTGCATGTGGTCCTCGTTTGGGCAGAGAAAAAAAAATGCTTTTAAGGGTATTTTGTGATTAGAGAGTGGAGGAGGGAAGTGAAAGAAAAGGGGAGGAGGGAGGAAGGGAAAGAAAAGAAAAGAAAAGACAATCTAGCTCATAGATAATAAGGGAAATGAGTTAATGGTAACCATAACAAGTCTTTTTTGATTAAAAGAGGTACAGTATAAGCAAAAGCACGATCAAGTCTATGGCGATGACACAACAGATTCCACCAAGCATTATATGAGATCTTCGAAGTATCTTTCCAATTTGTTGTGATTATCTGCGAAGAAATAGCTATATACAAATCTATAAATTTACGAACATTGCATTGAACATTCCAAATGGGAGAGGAGCCACCCAGAAAAATGTGAACAATATCAAAGGGGTGGTTCGTCCTTAAAATATCATTTACCTTAAACCAGATATGAGACCAAAGGGATTTGACCAATGGACAATGAAAAATGTAACATATGAAGAATATTACTATCAACACATGAACAGGATCAACATTTCATAGAATCTGAGACTTTAAATTGAAATAAATCAGAGGGAGTAAAAAAGAGCCTATTGTAAAAATATAAAGTCTGTGTAGTACTGGTGGAACGATAAACAATGTGAATTTTAGACCAATAGATTCCCAAACTGGAAAGGAATATTCTTGCAATAAATCCTTTTACCAGATAAGCTCAAGTTTGGATTTGTATGTATAGTGGGACAGGAAAGTAATTTGTAACTAGCAGCAGCTTTGAAAGGAGTAGTGAAGTCAGGTCGAGGGGAATCTGATGGGACCATTGTGGATAAGGAACTATTTTGGGATATGAGAGAGGATAGGGCATGCTTAAGCAAGGAATATTGGGAAGAGTATTTGTTGGACAGGTGAAAGAATGTACGGACATCAGAGAAATCCCTCAAAGAGCCATCTTTGAGAAGACTATCATAAAGAATAACACCTTTATCAATCCATTCTTTCCAAAAAGCGCTATATTTTTAATCTTTAATGATTTGTTGTACCAGATCGGGATTAGAGAATGAAATTGAGCTTGTGATAAAAAAGAGCGAAATAGAGATAGAGTAAGTGCTTTTGAGTGCTTGAATGTGGGTGGGAGAAAACGCTTGGGAGGTTGAGATAAACGAGTAGCTGTAAGAAAAGAAAACAGTGAAAGTTGCGCTAGTTCTATTGTGCTCCAAGCTGTCACAGGAAGAGGGGAGTAATGTACTAAGAAAGGCCAAATTTGTTTTAAGGTAAAGGCAGAGTGGAAGCGAGTAAGGTTAGGAAACTTAACCTCACCTAGATCCTTAGGTTGTTGGAGACGAGAAAGAGAAATCCTAGCTTTGCGATTATTCCATAAAAATTTGATAAGAGTGCGGTTAATAGGTGTAAAAAAGTAGAGAGGGAGAGAAATGGGAAGCATTGAAAGATAAAATGACAATAGGAAGGAGCATCATTTTAATAGTTGCTAATATCCCCCACTAAGATAGAAATAAAGGAGACCACCGGTCTATGAGTGAAGAAAGCTTAGTGGGAATATCGGTATGATTAATTTTAATAGTCTCTTTGATATTATTATTGTATAGGATGCCTAAACACTTGACATTTTTGGGATTCAATTTAAAACTAGAGCCATGGAACATGTGAGGAAGCAAAATTTATTAAGGAGTAAAACTTTAGATTTATCTATATTCAATTTGTAGCATGAGACTAAGGAGTATTCTTGTAATAGAGAGAAGAGTGCAGGTAAAGAAGTGACTGGATTAGAAATATAGAGTAAAATATTGTCTGCGTATGCAGTGAATTTGATAGTTTTTCCTATAGAAAAAACCAGTGTGAGACGTTGAGGGTCAATTTTTTTTCTAGGAAAGGTTCTAAAGCTAAAATAAAAAGAAGGGAGGACAGGGGACAGGGGACAACCTTGCCTGGTACCTCTATGAAGAGGAAAATAAGAAGATTGAGAACCATTAACCCAAATAGAAGTAGAGGGGGCAGAATATAACAAGTGCATATAATGAATGATGTGGGGACTAAAAACCGTGCCACCTAAGCGCACCGAACATAAAATCCCAGCTAACACTATCAAATGCTTTTTCAGCATCTAAAGTGATAGCTGCAACTGGGGAGTCCATCTTTGAAGCAAGGTGAATGATATTAAGAAGAGTTCTCGAGTTATCTGTAATAGATCTACCCTTGACAAACCCAGATTGATAGTAAGGGTGGGCGGACATTTCCGTTCCGCTCATGGAATGTGTGATAATTTGCACCTTCCGCAAAGAAGGCGGAAAAACAGGGCAAATTTCCACACATACGCGGGCGGAACGGAAGTTGGTCGACCGCCCACCTCCTGCTACGGCGCCCGCCTCCCGCCCTATTAAATTATATTTACAGGCTACAAATAAAGTTAAAGTAAACTTACCTTATTGATCTGCAAACTTCCCCATCGCGGCTTCTTCTTTGAAACCATGCATGCGCGGGAGCCTGCGCATGCGCATTCCTTGTGCATGCGCATGCGCAGGCTCCCGCCCATGCGCATGCACAAGGAATGCGCATGAAGAAGCCGCGATGGGGAAGTTTGCAGCTCAATAAGGTAAGTTTAATTTAACTTTATTTGTAGCCTGTAAATATAATAATAAGGCGGGCGGGAAGCGGGAGGCAGGCAGGCGGGCTCGCTAAACTGAAATATCGCAGAGAGGCACGGAGATTTGTTCAATCTCCGTGCCTCTCCGCCATAGTCCATTCCGCGACTTCCGTCCACCCCTAATTGATAGATATTAATGGTTGTAAGCTTTTATTCGATATACAAGATATCTTGAAAGCAAATTACATACAATAAAAACATTTCAAGTCATGCAGCTAGTCAATACATACATCATTAAAAAGTTAAGAACCGGGTAAGCTCCCGAATAAATTAATCAAGAGTACAATTAAACAGAAATTGACAGCCTCTTGGAGCGAATCAACCAGAATTGTTTTAAAAATTTGGAGACACCACAAACAATTACGGGGGATGTGTCTGACATTAAAATGCGAAGGGCAACCAGGTGACTACGTGTTCCCATGTTGGAAAAAAGGGGCTTGAGCCAGTACTTCCTTGGTCTTAGGTAGTCCGGGCACTCAAACATAATGTGAGACACCGTTTCAGGTCTAGTGGGACAATGGGCACAAAACGGAGACAGAGGAGCACCAGATTTCCATTTCGATATTAAAGCTCCAATTGGGAGAGTGCCCACTCTAAATTTAAAATACAGTGCCCTGTCGGCTGGGAAGGTGATAAAGTCAAAGTAGGACTCGTATCTTGTCATGTCCTTTAGGAGCAAAAAAGATCTCGTGGAATTACAATGGGAAGAGTTCATGATTAGCTGACCCGCAGCCCAATCCCAGTAAAGTTTCTTCAAGACATCCTTTGGGGGTGACGTTTTTGCGCTCCAATGTTCACCAAGGCTAAGGTCATATAACAGTTTCTTGGTGTCCCTCAGCCATTTGATTTTGGCCCAGCCGCCCATATTCATTATCTCAGTGAAACCGTTTGCATAGGATTTCAGTTCCTCCACCCTCCAGATCCGGGACCACAATAAGAGCGGGCGTAAACGTGCTTGGTTTTTAATGCTCTTGCAGCCCATATCTAATAGTACGGGAACTGTTGGTGTAATTAAGGGGAGACAAAGGAGGTCCTTCAGAAACCTATTCTCAGCTTTTTCCAATGAGTCCAGGTTTTCATGTCCCCATATCTCCGCCCCGTATAGGGCCGACGAAACACCTTGTATATTTCGAGGACTGGCGCTATTCTATGTCTGGATGACTCCCGAAATTCTCTCAACAGGGCGCCACCCACTCTCTTGTGACTTAGAAGCATTTTGTCTATGTGTGTGGACCAGCTCATGCTATCTGTTAAACGAAAGCCCAGATAGTCAAATTGGGAAACTCTCTCCAGGGGTATAGAGTTGAGAATAGGAGGGCTTCCGAGCTTCCTCGGGGGATGTAGAATTAAGTACTTTGTTTTGTCTACATTAATGACAAGACCTCGAGCGTCACAAAAGCCCTGGAAGCGATTGAGTAGTTTCTGCAATCGTTGGGGTTTTTTCGAAATTAGAAGAGTGTCGTCCGCAAAAAGCAGAGTCGGCACTCGTACACCCCCCAAACAAGGGGCGTCAGCCGGTTCCTTCTGGAGATGGTCAACCACCCCGTTAACGTACAACGAAAACAGGGTGGGGGCCAACACACACCCTTGTCTCACACCCCTTAACACTGGGATCTTCTCCGTGGTCTCACCGTTGCTCCCCCACCGTACCTGGGCGAAATTACCTTCATGCAGCTTGATAAGCAGAGATAACATATAGGGAGGCATCCCCAGGATGTGTAAAACCTCCCACAACCGCCCCGTGGAACTAGGTCAAAGGCAGTCTTCAAGTCAATAAAGGCTAGGTAAAGACTGCCCTTGCCCAGTTCCACCACCTTCCAGCTAATAAGGGCCAACCTAAACGCCTGCTCCACGGTTCCTGTTCCTGTACGGAACCCAGCTTGATAGTCGGAGAGTATTCTATTATCATCGACCCAATGCAGAATACGCCCCAGGAGCACCTTTCCCGCCACTTTCTGCGAAGAGTCAATGAGAGTAATGGGCCTGTAATTCCCAGGGCTATTCCTGCAACCTTTTTTAAAGATGGGGACTACCACTGCCCCTTTCCAGGAATCAGGGACCGGCCCACCCTTCATAATATCATTAAGCACTGCCGATATTATTTTCCCCCACTCCGTTGGGTAAGCCTTCAACGAGTCTCCAGGCAGGCCGTCCGGTCCTGCCGCCTTCCGGGGTGCCACCCACTGAATGACATTCTCAACCTCCTGAGGGGTAAACATATCTAAGATAGCTGGCTCAGGGGAGGGTGCTAGAAGAACAATTTCAAAGGGAGCCCCTTCTCAAAGGGCATAAAGTGCCCCAAAATGGTTGGCCCAACTCTGGGAGGGGATATTACAAGTCCTTAAGATGTCATCGGGCTTGCTACGCTTCCCCACAAGTACCCAGAACCCTCTTGAGTCTTTGTTTCTACTAGCTACTAGAAGGTCCTCCCAAAATTTTTCCTCCCATTTCCTCTTTGCAAGAGAGATGACCTAAAGTACAATCTCCTTGCCTCTTTCACTCTGGATGGGGAGTTCGATTTTACCGCTTCTACCAGCCTTGTTTTTAACACTCTACATGTGTGGGTATACCATCCCTTTACTTGGGTTTGCTTTGTTTCTCCCTCCCAGCTACTTGATGGGACAGTAAATACATTTGTTAGAGCCTCTGTCAAGATTCGAAACTCCCCACAGGCTGATCCCACTCCCCCCAGGGATGAATCTAAACTTTATAGGGCTTTAGATAAGACAAGCATTACCTGTTCCACCCTCTCCTTGGAAAGTGAAAGTTTTTCCCACTTTATGCGCCTCCCGCAAGGGGCAACTTGCGATTAGCCGAGACCTACCAGACCAGAGGTGGATGCACCCTCCCTTCCTGATTCCCACCAGCACCCCAATGTGAGAGAGAGTAGATTATGGTCACTCTCTATGGTGGGGACCACGACCATATCTTTTAACTCACTCCATAAACCCACATCGAGCATGATATAATCAATCCGCGATGTGTGGTTTGGTCTATTATATGTGTGAGCCCCCCCCTTGTCTGATTTGGTCCTGCCATTCACCGCCCGTAGCTCGAACTCAATAGAAAGGGAGTATACTTGGAGGGCCACCTGCGACCACCTTCTGATTGGTTGTATCTCTAAGCCAGGAATCCCTCCAACACTATCCAGCTTTTCCTGGTCCAGGGAAACATCTGAGCCCAAGGGCTCAAATGTACAGTTAATGTCACCTGCGACCATAGTGCAAGACTTGTGGGGAGTTGCTTTTATAAGACCCTCCAGTATTTTGATAGTTGGTGACTGGCTGCCCCCTTTGGTGCTACGTGCATAAATATTGAAAATATTCAACACGGCTCGATTCCGGGAGTCTTTCAAGATGATGTTTTGAATGTCAGGGCAACCCGTTTGACACTCCACTATCCTACAGTTTAATGACGCTGACACCCAGATTAAAAGACCACCCGAAGGGCGTCCTTTCCTAGAAGACAAGCATATAGCCGGGACAGAGCTGGTTGAGTAACCTGCTCTGTGCACAGGATCCATGCTCCAGGTCTCCTGGAAGATGCATATGGCATATTCCTCTACCAAAGCATTCCAGTCTGGCAGTTGTAGCTTCCTAGTAATTCCAGCCACATTCCAGCTGGAGACCCTGAGATCGGGGTCCACTACAGCCGCAGCACAGCTGCTCGCAGGAACAGAACAGGGGGGCAAGCCCGCCAGAGGACCATCAGTTCCCAGATAAAGGCTGGAGGTTTGGGACCTACTAGCTCCCACTATGCCATTTGGTATTAGCGGCAATTCCTCCAAGGGAGAGGAATTGGGCGTCTGTTTCGGGTCGATAGTTACACTGTTCAGTTCCTCCCCTAACAGCCCATCAGCTCCCTCAGGTCAACACCCCCCAAGATTCCAATGGGGAACAGACCAGCCGACCTGGGGGTAAGACAGAGGTTCCGCTGGCCAACATACACCCATGTTTTGACAAAGAGGATTAACACTCATACCCAGTTTTTGTGGTTTAGACACGGGCCTGGGATAAAAATAAGACAAATCCACTGCTTGTATACCCTCGCTAGCTCCCACTTGGCCCGAGGCACAAATTAATCCTGCCACCCTAGGGTCCTGAAAGTTGACAATAATGCAGTCCCCCTCCAGATGCTTCTTACCTTGGCCCACCCAATTCACTCTACGGACGGCTAATATCAGCCTGTCCACACTGGGGGGTAAGGGTTTTTTTTTACATTAGCCAATGAGTACACTTTTTTTTTAACATCTGGTGTGTTTCTGTTTGATTTTCCTTCAATGGGGGAACTTTTACCAAAACAGCCACATAAGGGTGACAATCAGGGGGAAGGTTTGCCGACTGCCTCCTTTGTGGCGGCCTCTGGGGACCGACTACAGGTGGTGCAAAAGTTGTCTTGTCGGGGATAGGTGCAGGGCTAGGGCTAATGCCCTTTACTTTTTCTGCCCCCTCCACGACTTGGTTGGCCTTAGACGGACCCACTTTGTCTACTGCCTTGGGCTGGGATGGCTTTTGGGGTTGAGTTTTAGAAAGGTCAGGGGATTTTTGTTTAGATTTTGGGTGGCATCCTACTGTGGGCACAGAAGGAACTGCGGTTAAGGATGCAGCTGGGCTACAGGGAGTGATTAACCTACCTCCCCCACCACATTATTCTCGCTCACTCTAGTCTGCAATTTAATCAGATTTTTGAGCGAGCAAAAGTTATCAAGTGTTGTTTGCTCTAGCTTATCCAATCTTGTGCCCAAACCCTCGACTATACTTAACAGGGGGGCTAAAAGGCTAGTGAGCTTATTAATAATAGTGTTGGAGTAGTCAGGGACTGCAATGCTCGGTGTATTACTATTAGCGTTTGGGAAGCAGCACCCCTCTTCTGATGTTGGGCTTGGGAGGTTCCCCTCTGTTGGTACTTCCTCTATGACGGGGGTTGGAAGGGAATGTGATCTTAGCCCCAGCCCTCTGCGTTCTTGCTTCTTTGAGCGTTTGGAAAGGGTGACGTACTTCCCCTTCTGACAGCAACCACCCCTCTTCCCCTTATTGTGTGCGGGCAGGACCAAAGGTCTAGCGGGCTCAACTACTTCCTCCACGATATCCTCGTTAATTGGAGAAGGTACCACGCTGGTCGTCGGAGGCTGCGTTCCGTTTGGGGGCGAGGCCCCGGACTCCTCGAAAACCTCCTCAGACTCATAGACCTCCGGCCCCGGCAGTAACATTGCCAGTTTCTCAAGCCTATCAACACTGTCCCCTATTCTTGAGATCCGAGACTTCTGAGGATTACCCGCTGTTCGGGGACATGGAACATTATTAGGAGAGGGAGACATTGCCAGGGCCACGGCCCCTAGGGAAGAGCGCCTAGTGGGGAGATATACATCAGAAAGGCGTTTTTCTGTCATCACTATTTCTTTTTCAATTACCGCCGCTACTCTGGTAATAAAACGGTCCATTGTGCCGATCATGGTAGGAGCAGTATGGCCAGCACCACCTCCCTCACTCCTCAGAGACTTCCCTGACCTGGTAGACATCACAGGATTGTCTACCTCAAGTATAGTCTCAATAGTCACGCTATTAGCACGCTGGCGGAAAGGGACGTGGCCCAGCCCAGCCTTGACAGCCCCTGACTGCCACAGACTGCCCGCCCTTTGCTCGGGCTTCGCTCGGCGTCCCGCTCGGCGTCGCTGAGCGTCCTGCGCGTTGTTAATAAGGGGCGTTGTAGGCGGGTGGGCGTGTCTGTCAGGGGGCGCTGCCGTGCACACCTGTGCAGAGCAGGGACTCCTGGTCTTACGAGACCCTGCTGGCGCGCTCCCTCTGAAGTACCTCCTCCTCCTGCTTCGGGCGTCCGACTGGAAGTCAGCTGGCAGCCGCCCCTCACCGTGAGCTGCGCAGCGGCACCCGCGGAGCGGGTGCTGCAAGTCGTGATCTCAGCAGCAGCAACACGGTGGATCCCGAACCGGGCAAGGGCAGGCTCCTCCAACTCACAGGTCAGGTCAGTGACGGCGTTTGTAGGGACCCGCAGGCAGCACCTCCCTCGGCAGCAGTTAGGCAGTTCAAGGTGTCCCACACTCTGTAACAGGAGGCCGGCTTTTGAGAGTGGCCAGGCGGGTGGGCGTGTCTGTCAGGGGGCGCGGCCGTGCACACCTGTGCAGAGCAGGGACTCCTGGTCTTACGAGACCCTGCTGGCGCGCTCCCTCTGACGACTCGAAGTACCTCCTCCTCCTCCTCCGGGCGTCCGACTGGAAGTCAGCTGGCAGCCGCCCCTCACCGTGAGCTGCGCAGCGGCACCCGCGGAGCGGGTGCTGCAAGTCGTGATCTCAGCAGCAGCAACACGGTGGATCCCGAACCGGGCAAGGGCAGGCTCCTCCAACTCACAGGTCAGGTCAGTGGCGGCGTTTGTAGGGACCCACAGGCAGGACCTCCCTCGGCAGCAGTTAGGCAGTTCAAGGTGTCCCACACTCTGTAACAGGAGGCCGGCTTTTGAGAGTGGCCAGGCGGGTGGGCGTGTCTGTCAGGGGGCGCGGCCGTGCACACCTGTGCAGAGCAGGGACTCCTGGTCTTACGAGACCCTGCTGGCGCGCTCCCTCTGACGACTCAAAGTACCTCCTCCTCCTCCTCCGGGCGTCCGACTGGAAGTCAGCTGGCAGCCGCCCCTCACCGTGAGCTGCGCAGCGGCACCCGCGGAGCGGGTGCTGCAAGTCGTGATCTCAGCAGCAGCAACACGGTGGATCCCGAACCGGGCAAGGGCAGGCTCCTCCAACTCACAGGTCAGGTCAGTGGCGGCGTTTGTAGGGACCCGCAGGCAGCACCTCCCTCGGCAGCAGTTAGGCAGTTCAAGGTGTCCCACACTCTGTAACAGGAGGCCGGCTTTTGAGAGTGGCCAGGTGGGTGGGCGTGTCTGTCAGGGGGCGCGGCCGTGCACACCTGTGCAGAGCAGGGACTCCTGGTCTTACGAGACCCTGCTGGCGCGCTCCCTCTGACGACTCGAAGTACCTCCTCCTCCTCCTCCGGGCGTCCGACTGGAAGTCAGCTGGCAGCCGCCCCTCACCGTGAGCTGCGCAGCGGCACCCGCGGAGCGGGTGCTGCAAGTCGTGATCTCAGCAGCAGCAACACGGTGTATCCCGAACCGGGCAAGGGCAGGCTCCTCCAACTCACAGGTCAGGTCAGTGGCGGCGTTTGTAGGGACCCGCAGGCAGCACCTCCCTCGGCAGCAGTTAGGCAGTTCAAGGTGTCCCACACTCTGTAACAGGAGGCTGGCTTTTGAGAGTGGCCAGGCGGGTGGGCGTGTCTGTCAGGGGGCGCGGCCGTGCACACCTGTGTAGAGCAGGGACTCCTGGTCTTACGAGACCCTGCTGGCGCGCTCCCTCTGACGACTCGAAGTACCTCTTCCTCCTCCTCCGGGCGTCCGACTGGAAGTCAGCTGGCAGCCGCCCCTCACCGTGAGCTGCGCAGCGGCACCCGCGGAGCGGGTGCTGCAAGTCTTGATCCCAGCAGGGTGAAATCGAGATAGAGAAGAAAAAGGGAGACGAAATCTCCCAAGAAGTGAAATAAAAAAAAGGATGACAAAAGGCAATGTGGCTTTAGTCATAGAGGACAACTCACAGGTCAGGTCAGTGGCGGCGTTTGTAGGGACCCGCAGGCAGCACCTCCCTCGGCAGCAGTTAGGCAGTTCAAGGTGTCCCACACTCTGTAACAGGAGGCTGGCTTTTGAGAGTGGCCAGGCGGGTGGGCGTGTCTGTCAGGGGGCGCGGCCGTGCACACCTGTGCAGAGCAGGGACTCCTGGTCTTACGAGACCCTGCTGGCGCACTCCCTCTGACGACTCGAAGTACCTCTTCCTCCTCCTCCGGGCGTCCGACTGGAAGTCAGCTGGCAGCCGCCCCTCACCGTGAGCTGCGCAGCGGCACCCGCGGAGCGGGTGCTGCAAGTCGTGATCTGAGCAGCAGCAACACGGTGGATCCCGAACCGGGCAAGGGCAGGCTCCTCCAACTCACAGGTCAGGTCAGTGGCGGCGTTTGTAGGGACCCGCAGGTAGCACCTCCCTCGGCAGCAGTTAGGCAGTTCAAGGTGATATTAATAAGATCAGGAATAATATTGTTTATGCTAATAGCTAAAATCTTAGCATATATTTTACAATCCGTGTTTTTTAATGAAATGGGCCGTTAATTTTTACAGAGAGATGGGTCTTTATCTTTTTTGGGAAGTAAACATAACATTGTCTGTGTAAAAGATCCTTTGGATTCCGCCATGATAAGAACATTATTAATCAAAGAAGATAAGTGTGGTAGTAGAATGTTCTTGAACGTCCGTCTGGACCAGGTGATTTATCTTTGGGTTGAAGAGTAATAGCATGGAGTATTTCTTTTTCAGAAATAGGTACATCGAGGGAGGAGAGGTCTGTACAAGTGTCAGGGGACTTGGGAATAGTTTAAAAAAAAGAATCAATTTGGGAGGAAGAAGAGATAGATTCAGGAGAATATAAAAAGGAGTAATATTGGACAAAGCAGGTAAGAATCTTGTCATCAGTGGAATGTCGATTCCCATGGACGTCGGTAATGACAGTTATTTTGGATTTTTATTTTTTAATTTTGAGATAATTCACAAGGGATTTTCCTGCTTTATTGCGTCCACCATACATTTTTGCATTAAATTTAAGGAGGTTATTGCAAGCAGAATCCCATGAGGGTTTGTTGTATTGTATTTTTGCTTGAATGAGGGAGGAAAGTGTGTCAGGGGAATTAGTGGTGAAGAAAAGATGTTCAAGCTCTTTTATTTGTTTAAGAATATGTGAAGACTGAGAGAGGGCTTTTTTGTTCTTCCGAGAGACACAATCTATAATGAAGCCTCTGGCAGCAGCCTTAAAGGCATCCCAAATAAAGTGAACTTGAGACGTGGAGTGAAGGTTATTGTGGAAAAATTCCTCCATGAAGAGAGTGAAGTACTCAGTGAACTGAGGATCAAGGAGGAGGGAGTTGTTGAAGCGCCAACGCCGAGAGGTGGGAGTGGGCGAGGGGTAGTCAATATCCAGTATGACAGGGGCATGGTCTGAGATAAGGATAAACCTATTTCTGAGTTAGTCATGAATTGGAAAGTATGTTGAATGAGGAAAATATAGTCTATACGAGAGTGTGATGCATGTACAGAAGAAAAAAAGGAGAATTCTAATGAATCAGGGTGTGAGATCCAGGAATCAATTAGGCCTCTGGAGGAGATGGCTTTGTAAAATGATTTTTGCAACTTGTGGGGTATATATCTGGCATGAGATTTCCGATCTAAAAAGGGGTCCATGAACAGATTACAATCGCCACCAACAACTAAATCATCAGTCGCATGAGAGGAAAGAAGCATGGAAAAATCATTCAAAAGAGTTACACCAGTGGGGCCATAAACATTGCAGAAAGATAAATTTGTATTATTAACAATAACATCTAAAAACAACCATCTACCGTTAGTATCATGAAGCTCAGTTTTTAACTAGATAGATAACGATTTGTGAAACACAATATTAACACCATTTTTGCTGTTCTCTGCCGGAGAGCAGAAAGCTTCGCCCACCCATTGTTTGCGCAGTGAAGGCAAATCTTTAAGCGTAAGGTGAGTTTATTGCAACATTGCAACGTGACATTTTAGTTTTGCTAAGTGAGATAAAACGCGCTGTTTTTTAACAGGGTTGCGAATACCTTTAACATTCCAAGAAATGACACGGAGACCATTCATATTTGGATATTGCAGAATAATAGGCAAACAGATAGAGGGAAGGCTTTGAGTAATAGCAGAGTTGTAAATAGAAAGAAAAGAGGTTTGGAATGTAGGGATATCAGAAAAAGCTTAACGAGAAGAAAAATGAGCCCTATGATTACCATAGAAAGAGGAACAAGAGCAAAATGAGAAAGTAATGGAGAATCAAAGGTAGAATAAAAAATAGGAGAAGGATGCTAAATATTGTGAATAGGAAAGAGATTGCTAGAAAGAAAGGGAAGAAAGTGGTAAGGAAAAAGGCATCTAGGGAGAGGAAAGGAAAGAAAAAGGAGGGAAGAAAGAAGAGGTGAAATCGAGAATAGAGAAGAAAAAAGGGAGACGAAATCTCCCAAGAAGTGAAATAAAAAAAAGGATGACAAAAGGCAGTGTGGCTTTAGTCATAGAGGACACTTGACCAGGAGACATTACTGTGGGAGGGGAGCAGCGAGGAACAAGACAGCCGCACAAGCAAGAGACAAGGAAACAAAAAGGTTTACCTATACAATAATTATGACAAAATAGATATAGTAATAGGGAGTCCGAAGACTAAAGGTAACCAAATAAGACAAATGAAAGGAACTTACCACACAATTGGGAAGGAATGGCAGAGGAATGAATTGCACATTACAGACATCGGGATGACACGTATAGGATGTGTATACAATAAAACAGCAAAGGGGAGACCTGTGAAACAAGAAAGAGGAAAAAACAGAGAGATTCTTACAATAACATACAAAATATGTAGGGACAAATTAGACAGTACAAGACAACAGGCAATTAACAGAATAACTAAGGTTTACTCAGTTCCATAAGTTCCTTCTTGTGAGTATGGATGAACTTCTGAAGGTCAGCAGGATCTTCAAAATTAAAGGTCCTTTCTTTATAAGTTACTTTGAAAAAACAAGGATGAATTAGGCCACAGCGTGCATTCATGGGTCTCAGCGTAGGTCTCAAGTCCAAGAATTCTTTACGTCAAGCAGCAGTTGGTTTAGAAACATCTTGGGTAAAGAAGACTTTGTGACCAGACCAGAGCATCTGCTTATGCTGTTTGGAGGAATGGAGAATTGTCATAAGATCTGAATATAGAAGGAAGTAAGCAATAATACCTCTGGGCTTAGAAGTAGGTGATGAATTCTTTGGTCCAAGACGATGGGCTCTTTGAATATTAACATCCATGTGTTTAGGGAGGCCAACAATTTGAAGGACTTGAGTCTTCAGGAATTGGACGATGTCCGACCCTTCAGAACCTTCCGGAATACCATAAATGTGCAGGTTGTTGCACCTATTGCAGTTTTCTAAATCTTCTGAGGTGTTTTTAAGCTGATCAATTTATTTGGTAAGGCTAGCAATCTTAGCTACAACACCCTGAGCGTGGCTAACCTTTTGTTCTACATCTGTAATTCTCGTATCAAGACTGGACCAGTTTTCATCCGGCCTCTGAAGATTTGTGACTGTGTCTGTCGTGAAGGGGCGAATGAGGTGCAGTTCATCCATGATGTCCTCTAGAGTGATAGGCAGCGGAGATTTGGACAGAGACGGAGGATCCTTTTTGATGCGTTTACCAGAAGACGCAGCAGGGTCTTTACGGGTACCAAAAGAAGTACTGGGAGGTTTGGTTGCGAGGGAGGAATCCATTTTGAAGGTATTATAACAGAAGGGTTAAGGCAAAAAGTAAAAATTAAAGCACATTAGAAGCAATTGTTGGAAGCACTGAATAGTATTGGCGAAAAGAGGGTCAGAATGAAGCAAACGATCAGTTGAACCATATATTGACAAAGATGAGGAAGACCATTCCAGGCGGAAACCAAAGGCATTAAAATAAAGAGTACGAAGTTAACAAATTGAAAGTACAGTAAAAACACAATGAAATGAGCAGTGCCAAACGCCAAAGCTATCAGGTGAATATGCTTATATCCTTTTCAACCCTGCACAGATGGAATTAGGACCCTTTTGAGAGATGTATACCTGAAGTAATTTGAAAAAAGTCACAGCATAGGTGCATTGAGGAATTTCCAGACCAAGATATCATGTACAGGAAAATAACGATAGGTAATTCCACATTTGTAGAAGAAAGGGAACCATGAAGGCAAGACACAAGGTTGCAGCGAGAAAAAGGAAAAACAAACACTGCATAGAAAACAAAAATGTTGCCTGCTAGTCACAGAAACAGTTTTAAAGTAAAAAAATGCTTAAAAAAAAGCATTTTGAAGTGGAAAATTTGCCCCTAAGTGCCTGAACACTTCCAACGGTGAAATCAGCCGTTTTTTTGCAGGAACGCTGCCCTATGTGTACGAGCGCTGCTCGTCGGGACGGAGCTCTTCAAGATGCGGCCATCTTGGTTCGCCGCACGCTCCCAAGGTAGATGTGTTGATCCATAAACTTTTAGGAATCATTGCCCAGCATAATAAACAGACATGTGCCTTCTGAACCCCCAGCTTTTGCTCTGGATCATAGCTCAACGACTCACATTCCTGCAGTGCATAGAGTTGTGGAGAGGAATAATAATAGATACGTATAGGTAGGTAAAGGGTCTACCAACATATGAGTCAAGGATAACAAAACCTCCAGGTAGGAAAAGGAAATGCCAACCTGGGCGCAAAAAAGGGAGAATCGGCTCAAGTAAAGAATCCCAATGAGAAATCCATATGGTAAAAATATTCTCTCCACAAGTAACCAAAGTGGTAAATTTGTCACCATAACCTGGAAAACGCATTACCTAAATAGGAAATCTGTAGGGAAGAGGGGCTTCAGCGTGGAACGAAGCAATGATTGACTTAGCCCTGAAACAGCATAACCTAAAACACGCAAGGTGGAACGGGGCAAAAGTATTTATCCTAGTTAATCAGTGCCAGTCCATGCACTGTAACCTGAAAGCAGTAAGTGCCTCAACGAAGAGGGCTCTTTTGTGCACAGGAGCTCTCCTCCCCAATATCAAGTGATTAACTGCCTGTGACTGCACATGCACAACTAGACTCATGAACATGGGGGACACAAATACCAGTGCTGAATTTGAGCTGGTGGTTTGAGGTGTTCGGCACCGACAGTTAGTTTTAAGCTCCGGCACTATGACAGTCTGCATATGGGGTCATTGTCAATTAGAGATGAGGACAACAGCTGTTTATTAAATGCACAGTAATAACGGAATAATATATACCACTCAACCGCTTTTATAGCTTCGGGGGCCTGGAATAGTCATACTTTTAAGAGTGTGGTGATTAGTAAGTAGTGTGTTGATGCTGTCATAGGCAGCTCTGATAGAGGCAGCGGGTTATGCAAGCTGCAGTGGCCTCCTGAGGAGGGCGCAGACACATTTTTCTTTTTTACAGATTAAGCACTGGCAAATACATTCATGAGAAACGGTTATGAATCTGTGGCCACAATAACAGGACAAGCTACCTACATTTCACATGATATTGACATAAAGGTCCTGTGAGTCCACTTTCTTCTCAAATTCTGTAAATATCCTTCTGTGCACCAAGCGATATGCGTGAGGCCTCAGTTGGTATCCTTTGGATTTGGGGTGAACATCAGGAATTGGGGATTGTTTGAAGGTGTGTGAAAGGTTACTGTGTATTTATGTCTCAAATGTCTTGACCGCACTTTTCTGAGCCTCTTTCCTTGGTGGTTCATTGTTCGTTTCTTCTTTGGTTTCTGCGACAAGATGCTCTTCCTTTGGTTAACACTGCGTTATATAGAATCAGTTAACATATCATGTGCTTTATCCATGATCACCTAATGGCCACTGTAGACTTGGTCATCAAGCAATCTTGTGGTCTGTCCTGGGGAAAGTTGGTCCTATCCTCAAGTACATGTGCCCTACAATGAAAATGTTTAGCTCTGTCTTGAGAATCTTGGGCCTTTTCTTAAGAATCTATTGTCAGGTCTTTAGCCTTCACTCTTATTCTGAGGAGTCTGGATCCTATCCTGGGAAGTTTGGGTCCAGTTATAGAAAACATTGGTCCTATTGTGGAGGGTTGGACCCTGTCCTTAGAAGACTGGAGCCTGATAAAAAAGTGTGTATTGCGTTGCTTCATAAGGGCAATCTTAGATATTAAAATAATGTGTACTGAGATAATAATAGTGTAAGTTTGGATAATGCTTAATATAATCTTAATAAAAATTAAGTGAACAGCTAAGATATATTTGCTGCATCATGGTGTTCTAATGAATGTATAATACATCACTTAGAATTTTATTGTTTGGCCACGAGTTTACATTTGTAATTCTAAAAGTTTATTAATTGCACAATTAATGCAATTAATGCATTCTAGCCTGAAAAAAAAGGATTGGTCAAACAAATTTAGTGATGTCTGTCAGGAATGTTTTGGGTGTAGGGTGATGGAGCTGGGGAAATGGCTCAGAGATCAGAGGTGTTGATATAGGGGATGGTTTCTGGGTGCACACATACAAACTCTATTTCTGTACTCCTGCTTCCGACTTACTCCTGTCTGCTCAAAATTGGACTCCAACCTAATGGTTTTCTTTTCTTGTTGTTTGACTTCTCTCTTGCATCAGTCCTCAGGATACCCAAGGAGCACCAGCAGATAACCCCAGTGCATGGAGAAGGATGTGTACGTAATAACTCAACAGGTAAAAATGACAGTATATGTTTCAACAATCTTCAATATTAGAACCTGTAAAAGTACCAGAGCAGCTTGCTTAAAGTTTGCCAAAAAGAGAATTTAATTCTCCTCTAGAGCTCACATCATGAAAACAAATGCATAGGGAAAGAAGCTATGGATCACCCCATTTCAGATATTGTTTGCCTTAACTCACCCTCCTTTAGCCATTGGCTAATGACAGTATCATTTACATTTTGGATGAACCTCCATGAGTATTTTCTCTTTACTATCATTAAACTGACTATCAAATGCATTAGTTGACCTAAAGACTGCTTCAATTACAATGCATGAACAGCGCACACTTCTTCTAAGTCCAGATTTCATTTATTGTTACCTTTGCCCCTTCTCCCACTACTACCAGTCCTGTTACTCCCTATCATTACTCCATCTCCTACCCCAATACCCGGCCATATTGTTCTACTTAGTCACACTGCCTCCTCTGTTCTTACTCTCCAGCAAGCTTTGATAACGTCTACCACTACTCCCACTCCCACCCATATCCCTACCACTATTATTACCTTCATTCAGACTCTACCTTTAATACATAGTTATTGCTATGTACTCTTTCTAATACTTGTATAGGTATTTCTCCTTGCTTTTACTCTTTCTTCTAATCTTAATCCTACTCCTACTCTTCCTCTCATTACTAATTTTATGCCCACAGTTATCCTATGGTTACTCATACTTGCTTACTCCTACTCTTCCACTTATTACTATTTTTATTCCAATTGTTATTGCTGTGGTTACTCATACTTAGCCATACCCTTACTCCTGCTTACTCCTACTCTTACTTCCACTTTCAACTTAGTTTGCCCTAGAAACACATTTAGCTGCCGGGCCATGCTAACAGCATCGGTTGCAAAGGCAGTCCTTGTGTTAACTAGGGGTGGGCGAAATATTTTGTTCCGTCCTCGGAAGTGGCTGACTTTTGGCAACTCCTCATTATTTTGCGTTCTGGAGTTCCGGGCAAATTCCACCAATCGCATATGGACCCAGAACAGTAAGTTCAAGAGCGTGAGTGAGATTTAGCACCCCCTAGTGTGATTTTCGGTTGCTAGGAGGACATTCCGTGAGTTTTTTTCAACACGGGCAGTCGCGACCTTTCGTTGTGAGAATGCTGCTGCTCGAATCTACTCGAGAGGCAGCAAAATGAACTGCACTCTAGGACGCCGTATGGTGCTGTTTGCACTGATTTTTTAGCAGAGAGCGCGTTTCCGGTGCTAAATCCCATTGCGAAACGCCTATTTCTGCCCTTTGTTGGAACTCTGTGGGATCTCGCAGAGCATTTACACCACACCGCCAAATTCTGTGGAGTAAAATTACCCGTGTTCCGTCCACCCCTAGTGTTAGGCCCCTTCTGAGACTGGTGTTCTTGGCTCAGCCCCTCAGACATTTCTTGCTAATAGTGGCAATTACATCTTGGATCTGTGGGTTTGCTAGGTGTACCAGTCCGCTTCCATTGCAATGCAGGGACGTTGAAGCTCTACATAGGGAGGTTCCCTACATTACTTACTCCCAACCTCTGCTGACCCCTGCTCTTGTCTTTTATGCTACTCCTATCTCTACTTCTGAAACAACCACTCTTTCCCCTGCTCTTACAGCCACTCCAATCCTTAACCTACCTCTCACCACAGTGCCTAGTCCCACCCACAGACTACAGAATACTTGGCTTCAATCCTTACCCCACTCTTGTGCAAACCCTTGGTCCGATTCCTTTTATTATCGCTTACTCATGCTCCCACACTTACTCCTGTGTTTTCCAACATACTCCTACTATTATCTCTAACTTACTACTACTCCTATATCCAACTTACTCCTTCTCCTATGTCTAATTTACTCCTACTCTTATGCCTAATTGTATTCCTACATATACCTTATCTTACGCTTGCATACAACTACTCTTCCTCCTCCTATTCCTTCTACTCTGATTCATTATCCTACTTTGTCTCTCTTACTGTCTGCTGAGCTCATGTTCATTTGCATTACCATCTGTGTTGTTTAACATTGTACTACTTGGTCCATTGACTCAGCCTCCTGTTTCTCACCTCTGGCAAAGGACTCCTTGTTTCTCTTAAGTCATCATACATAACTGTATCCATAAGACCTGACCCCGCTGTCACCTGTGGGGCGTGATGGGATACAGGGTGTTCTGTCGGGTCTTAAAGACACAGTGACAGTTTTGTTTGTTAAAACAAGGAGATGATGGCCAGAGTGCTGAAACTTTTAAGACACTCACCCCCAGTCACAGATCTGGGTTGAATACATCATGGTTCTTTAGCTCACTTCGCCACCCCAGTTCCGACCCAGCCATATGCAAATCAGTCTTGACCCTGTGCCTCATGGGATCAGTCCAGCCAGAACTGCAAAGCCAGGTCCTCCCTGGACTGGAAACAAGCATCCTGGGACCGAGGTGAAGCAGCAATTTGTGTTGCATCACCTTACTCATTATTTATGAGGTTACTCAAAAGCCATGCAGGGTAGCTTTGTATGGCTTCAAAAATCTTTATTAGAGCCTTTCGTCATGCATGTACCACTTTACTGAAGAACCGGGTTTTAGAACCCAGCGGCGCCAGGGGCATGCCCAATGTCTTCGAGTTCACCTGTCTTAGAATACAGAGACACAGGATACTTCTCGGTGACGTCAAAGATCAAATTTATTGGCTGCAAACAGGAACAGAAGTCTACGAAGCACGACACGGGTGGTTCGCCAGAGACTGCTCAATTTTCGTATTGCGAGACATCGTCTTTTATGCTGAAAATCACGTTCCTGACAAACAACAATTATTTACAAACTATCCAATCACAAGTGACATTGCAAAAGGTATCGCATAACGACAAACCCACTTTTCAGTTGTCCAGCCCACCATCAATTACATGGGAAAACCCAACATTCTTGCTCGGACAGGCCGAACGAACCCATAATAAAAGACCACAAACCCAAACCATAAATAGGCCATAAAAGAAGGAACAGAAACAGATGAGAAGCAAGATAGAAGGGTGTGTGCATGTACCATAAACTCAGCAATGTCCTGCTCTTTGATGTCTATCTTGACCAGCTGCCGAACAAGGAACTGGCTCAACAAGGTTAGCTTCGGGCAATGGAGTCAGTTCGCTCAGGTCATCCAAAAGTCAACTAAAGGTGTACGTGTCCCAAAGACTCGCTCGGCCGTAGTCATCGGCCTATGTGAGGGCAACCACAAAATGGCTGCCGTACACGAAATGGAACCCGAAGGTTCGGAAAGAAATCTATGAATACACAGTGAATCCATCAATCAAACATGACGAAAACACTCGTACTTGCCGCACTCGTCATTTGCGGTTCGCTGTTACCAAAATCGTCACAATATGACGACCTTTATAAAACGGGTTTAGAATTACGGAACCTCAGACCCTCCTTTTGCCCTTACATAGGCAATAAACCCAAACTCACGTCAGTCTGAATCCAGGTCTATATTCATCAGATCATCAAGATGCTGCTGTAGCATCATCCTAGTACTTAGTAGCTCTCTCTGGACAGGTCTCCTCGCACACGAAGTAGCACAAAGGCCACATATAGCAGGAGCACACTGTACGCAAAGACAGAACAGGAAAAGGATAGCTAAAACCATTCCAATGATCATCAGAATCTTCCAACCCCAAGTGGATAACAATCCCCAAAACCATCCCATTAACGACCAATCTCCTTCGTCCACATGTACAGACTCGGATATCTTATATAGCTTGGAAATGGCTTGGTACACTGTCGGAGCGTTGTGTGGAATGAAAACACAGCAGCTCGATTGAATCAGTTTACATAACCCTCCTCTATCTGCAAGTATGACATCTAACGCAACTCTGTTCTGAAGAGTCATAAGGCGATCCGACTGGAGCTCAGCAGTCAGGTTACTAAGGGCACCGGCAGTTTCAACTATGGTGGACTCAACCACTCTCGTCAATTGTCGGATGTTCCTGCTGTTAGCCATAGGTCCCCAAAACGGCAGAAAACCCTTCAAGAAATCTCCTAATTCTTGTCCTGCAGTATCTTCCTTACTGAAGACACCTCTAACAACTCTTGTCTTATGGTAATCTGCCGCAGCTGTATAAGTAGGAGGCAACAGGAATGAGACAAAACATGTGCCCGAGAAGTCAGGGGGCAACCATGTGTATGCTCTATCGCAGTGGTTCCCAAACTTTTGACTCCTGAGGACCCCCATTGAGCCATCACTGGAAGCCGGGGACCCCCAAGCAATTTGTAAGAGTTACATTTCAAATATTAAAACCGTGATTCGAAAAAAATACGCAAGTGTGCATACAAAACAAATACTCAAAGTACTAAGGATTTTGGGGCCAGATGTACGACCATTTCATTTAGCGCCTCACAATTGGAGACACATGGCAAGTGGCAAATTGTGAGTCGCTAAATGAAATGTACAACAGTGTGTTTAACACTGTTTGGGATTCCCAATGGGGTCGCAAATTGGGAGGTTCTTTAATATTAATGAGCCTCTCGCAATTTGCGAGCCCATTGGGAATGTCAGCCCTCCCAGGTATGGTGGCCTGCAGAGCTCTGCAGGCCACCATGTATGGGACTGCTTTTAAATAAAGCAGTTTTAAAAAGAAAATGCAGCCCATTTACCATGCATTTAAAGAAAAAGGAAATGAAACATTTTCGTTAAATTTTCTAAGGGCAGGCAGAGGTCCCTGGGACCACTGCCTGCCCTTAAATAATAATTTTGCATGCATTTGCAAAGAGGAAGGGGTCCAGAGGACCCCTTCCCATTTGCAAATGCATTACCATCTACTTGAAGTAGGTGGTAATTGCGAATGTTTTGCGACCGCAAACTATTTGTACATGGTTTTTAGACTCGCTATTTGGAAGGAAATGCCCCTTCCAAATAGCAAGTTGCAAAACATATTTAGCGAGTCGCAAATAAATTGCAACTCGCAAAATAGGCAATGCACATGGCCCAATAGGTTTTTGCATGCGCAAACGGGTTTGCGTACCCGTTCGCACATATAAAAACGAATCATATATCTGGTCCTTAGTATTTTATATTGAAGTATTAGCCCCTCTGTCACATGCATTTCATTTGTTTTATAGCATCTCTCATACCATTGTAGGATGCCAGAGCACTTTACATCACACACATATAGACACATTGATTCATACATGTAAATCAATGTGTATATAAAATGTTTAAAGAGTGCTTGGTCTGGAAAAGCACAAACTCAGGATTCAGAACATATCACGGTGGCTAGCACTGACTTTAACTTAAAAATGTATTTCCACCCAAATAAATCTTTTTAGCAGCATCAGGATAATGAATAACTGGAGGAAAACATAAGTTACTAACTGGTACCATGCAGTTTGCAAGCAGCTCGTTGATGACAGTTTATAGGTCCCTCTGCTACATTACAATTGTCACTTGTGAAGTGCACAGTAACAAAAGAATCTCTGTGAAAAAAGCAGTAACCACGAACCTATGCACATAAAATACTCTGTTTAAAATGCATGTTACACGTTCTTTGCAGTAGGCACATTAACCCTCTGTGCTACATTAGTTAAGTCAAAGCTGCCACTGAACAAAACTCTCCTCATGCTCCAGCCGGTACATTAATCACTGGCATGATCTTGACACTTTTATTGTTGCTTGGAAAGCTGCTAATTATACAAGAAACTTTTCTGTGCTTTTAAAACTGCTGCCTACGGACCCCCTGGGAATGTGTCACGGACCCCTGGGGGTCCGCGGACCCCAGTTTGGGAAACACTGCTCTATCGTAACAGACAAAATAGGTACCCTTAGCTGCTAAAAACGATGGGGAAGTCTGGGACGCAAAAACATACGTCTCAGTGCAAACACTCTTCCCTAACTGAGCTCTCAGATTCTTGCCATTACCTTGCAGACAGAAATGACCCTGATGGGGTAAGATCCAAATCGGAGAGGATCTTTTCGCTCGCTGGTTTCCACTCAGACTAACACCATATCCAGTCACGTTCCAACCAATATACGCTAGTGTCTTATCTTTCGGGATAGTCTCATAGGAATTAATTCCTCTAATCATATCTACTATACCCTTAACTAGAGCACTATTCTTTGGATTATCTTTCACAGAACGTAGGGGGTAAACTTCACGAGCATAGATGAACATCGTTCTGTATGCCCACAAGGAACCATTATAGCTGAATGGCAGGACCAGGTAAGGAATACCTTTATCAGTAATATGAGGCATAAGGCCACACACCCAAAAATTATTGGTGTTCACTACTAGCTGGTGTTGGTGCAAAAGTTGAACAAAAGAGTTATTAACGAATTCCAATCTTCTAATGGACTCATGTTCAAGCAGAGGGTGAAAAGAATGCGAAGAAACAGTAGGAGAAGGCATAGGTTGTGTAGTGGGTGCAAACGTCACTTTAAAAGAGAATATAATATATCCCATCAAAAACATCATCAGGCTAAGTAGCATAAAAAGACATATTATCAAGAAACATTTTCTACTCATAATTTTGCACATTTTGCTCTTAAAGTTAATTTCTTCAACAGGTCTCTTCATCTCGAAAAACTCCATCCTCTAACCGTGCTGTTCACGGCAGTTGGTTCGATTCACTCAGTGTACCTCTGAATGTCCTAGGGAACGCCCTAGAACAAACCGGAACCGTCGCCCTTGTATCTACACGGCAGTACACTCTGAGTCTTTATACCGCGACCCTACAGCTGAACCCGGATGGCGGTTCGAAAAACAAAAATCGGTCAAAACAGTTTCTCAGATGGGAGAGCTTAGCTTAAAAAAAATAGCAAAGAAAAGAATTTATTGTTTTATTAGTCCAACGACTCTCGGTCGCAAATTATAGCGGCCTTTACCAGGCAATGTCTGATCGCGAAACAAAAGTTCAGGTTCAGTGGTGTCCAGTCGAACTGGCGGTGGCACAGCTTCTTGCAAAAGATCGTCGCTTTCACGCTCAGAATTTGTCCCAATTAAACGTGCATCGCTAAACGGCAGAAAACGAGGCACAGTTTCAGTTTCTGAATCAGGAATACCCTCCTGGACCCACCGGTCGTACGGCAGAGGCAAAGGAGCTCTCTTACAATGTACGCCGTGGATCCAGTTCTTTTTCCCGTGCACTCGCACTGCAGATCGCGTAGACAATAACACCAAGTGGGGTCCTGCCCAGCGGGGCTGATCGTTCTTTGTCCGCTGAAAATTCCTGACCAGGACCCACGAGCCAGGATCGATGGCTTGTCCTGGATCTTCAGAATCCTGAGGGAATGTTTCATGAACCTGTTGGTGTAAGACACGCAATTTAGCCGTCAAATCATACAGATAGTCAAGCAATACAGGGTGTTCAATTTCACTAAACTTTGTCGGCACCGGCACTCCCCATATGTTTGCCAGGCGACCAAAAACAATTTCATAGGGACTAAGTCCCACTCGAGAATGTACAGTTATCCTAGTTGACAAAAGTGCTAATGGCAAAGCATCGGACCATTGGAGACCAGAGCTTGCCTGAATCTTGGCCAATTTCAGTTTAAGGGTGCCATTATAGCATTCTACCAGACCTGCAGATTGGGGGTGATTTGCAGCGTGGAACTTTTATCTGATGCCTAAACCATCACACACTCTCTTCATCACTTGACCCACAAATTCACTCCTATTGTCATCCAGACCATTCTCGGCAAACCATACCTAGGGAAAAATTCCTTAACAAGGGCTTTAGCTGTGGACAAGGCAGTATTATCTTTCAGGGGATATGCTTCTACCCATCTCGTAAAGGCACAAACAACCACGAGTACGTACTTCAGGTTGTTGCACCTCTCCATGTGGATGAAATCTAATTGCAAAATCTCAAACGGATACGTCGGAGGTGCAAAATGACCAGCTGGAGTTGGAGTTCCCTTACCAGGATTGTACATCAGACAAACCATACAATTCTTAACCAGATTCTCTGCACACTTAGGAATTCCAGCATTTTGCCATACTGGAGCCAACAACTTACAAATCCCTTTCGCACTGATATGAGCCATTCCATGTGCCATCGTAACCACTGCAAGCACGTACGCATTGTGTAACAACCATCGCTGATGCTCTGACAACTCAATCCAACAACCATTCGAATCCAATTTACCCATACTCTCTCTCCATACGCTCAACTCTTTCTCTGTAGCTTCATCCTGAATTGACCTCACGCTCTCTATCGGTTCTTCACACATACTTCTATCCGGAACCCATCTCGCCGGACCCGCAACATATATTCGACTCATCACATCTCTCGCCGTTTCTTTCGCAACTTCATCCGCAAACGCATTACCACGACCCACGTCATCGGTAACCTTCTTATGTGCACTACATTTCACAATCGCAACTTGCAACGGCAAAGTAAGTGACTCAAGAAGTTCATTCACCAACTGACCATGCTGAATCTTCGTTCTATGAGACGTGAGGAACCCACGCTCCTTCCACAAGCGACCAAAACTATGAGCCACACCAAACGCATACTCGCTGTCAGTGTACACAGTCACTCATTTCCCTTTCGACAACACACACGCTCTTGTCAATGCAATCAACTCTGCTGCCTGAGCTGAATTATTTGGGATACGTGCAGCTTCAACAATCGTATGCAAAGTCGTAACAGCATATGCCACAGTCGTAGCACCATTCGGAAGCTTAAAGCACGAACCATCTAACCATAAGGTACCATCACACTTTGCAAGAGGAGTATCCCTAAGGTCTATTCTCCCTTTCGTTTCCTCCTCTGTCCTAAGAAAGCAATCATGCTGTTCAGAAACATCTGTCTCTACAGAAATCGACAACAACGTAGCTGGATTCAACGTATTGCATCTCTTTATGTGCACATGACTCGCTAAGAGTGTCAACTCGTAACCTGACAATCGAGCACTAGTTAAGTGCTGTGTCTTTGTCCTGTTCAACAAGGTATCCACTGCATGCGGAACCATTACAATCAAAGTATTATCCATCACCAAACCAGCAGACTGTCGAATAGAGACAGCCGCTGCTGCTGTAGCTCTCAAACAACTCGGCAACGCTCTAGCTACCGGATCCAAAGTAGACGAGAAATACGCACATGGACGTTGCTTATCGCCGAACTGCTGTGTCAAGACTGACAATGCACATCCCTCTCTCTCGTGGACATAGAGTGTAAAAGGCTTACTGTAGACGGGAGTACCCAACACAGGAGCCGAACACAACGCATTTCGCAATTCAGAAAAACTCTTCTGGCATTCGTCAGTCCAAGGAATAGGATTCGGAGTATCCTTAACAGTAAGAGCTAACAAAGGTTTCGCAAGAAGCGAAAAATTTGGAATCCACTGTCTACAATACGACGTAATACCCAGGAAAGCACGCACTTCTCTCTGTGTAGTTGGCACACTCATTTTCGCAATCGCTTGAATTCGTTCTGGGGTCAATCTTCTTCCCTCCTTGGATAAGAGATGACCTTAGTAGGACACTTCTTGTCGACAATACTGCAACTTCGAAAGAGACACTTTATGATGGAAGTCAGAAAAACGTCGCAACAACAACAAAGTAGCTTTTTTACAGATCTCTTCATTATCAGCAGCAACTAACAAATCGTCGACGTACTGAATAAGGGCAGCACCATCAGGTAAGACAATCGTATCAAGCTGTGTTTTCCAAGCCTGACCATAGATGGATGGACTCTCACAATAGCCCTGAGGAGCGCGTTTGAACCGGAAACTTCGGCCTCCTAAAGAGAAGCCAAAAATATCTCTACTCTCCTCGGCAATCGGGATGCTGAAGAAATCATTCTTCAAATAAATCACCCGAAACCAGGTAGCTGAAGCTGGAATCATAGTCAGTAAAGCAGTGATATCCGGGACAACAGGAAATTGCGGAACTACAATCTTATTCACCTCGCGAAGATCGATCACAAACCTGTATACAGGCGGTTGTGAAGAATCAGTATGTTTCAGAACAGGCAAAACCGGACTATTGCACACATTACCTCTCGTTTCTTCAATCACACCTTTCTCAATCAGATCATAGATGATCGCTAAAAGCGTTCTTTCACCATCACTGGAAATCTGATATTGGGGAATACGTGGCAATCTAGCATTCGCTTTCAGCGCCACAACATATGGTAGAATCTCCAAAAGACCCACATCATTAGGACCAGTAGCCCAAAGAGTATCAGGAAGAGAAGACAATTCTGCTGGAAGTCAATCTTTAGATAAATACATTGGAGAGATCACTCTCTTACCCAATGTAAGCTGTACTCCTGAAGGAGAACAATGTAGCGTTACATACAATCTTTTCAACAAATCTAATCCCAACAAATTCTCACCACAACCTGTCGTCAGAATAAGGGGTGCTTCAAATTCACAAGGTCCAACAGAAAGAGACATAGGACTAGAAATCGGATTACTAACTGGGGCGCCAGAAAAACCTACTGAAATATTCGTCAAGCCAGACAAAGGTGCACCAGGGAGTTTAGAGTGCATAATAGAACTCTTCGCAGCACCAGTATCCAACAGAAAAGGCTCTGACACACCTGATGTAATCACTTCAACATAAGGTTCACTCTGATCTACTGGAACTGAAACAACTCCCTCTCTTTGATATGGCTGTCCTAACAATCATTACCGTCCATATTCTCACCTTCGACATAGTAGTCATCAGCATAGTACTGAGTCGTCCTACTAGACGCACCATTCTGCTGATCAAAACTATTCATCGAATTCTGTGGAGGAAAAGAACGTGCATTCTGGGGGAACACACCACGTCCCCTACCTCTAGGAGCTTGCTGAACACCTCGACCTCTCACACCAGAAGCACCATTCGTGCGCTGTAACAGAACCGGACAACTATTCTTGAAATGACCCTCTTCTTTACAATACGCACACTGATTAGGGCCTACAGGAAAACGCGGTTGAGAAGACTCGAACCTTTGTGAGTTTCTCGGAAACTGCTGAGGTTGCTGATAATCGCGCTAATTATTACGAGGCGGATACGCTTGCTGCGAAAGAACCTTAGTCTTCAACTCTTTAGTATTCTTATCTGCTTTATCTTTCTCATCCTTATCCCTATTCTCATAGCAGTAGCCAATATCTGCGCCGACGAAGAAACAGCCCAAGAACTCTCTTAATCCTTCAACTTAG
Organism: Lissotriton vulgaris; assembly: GCF_964263255.1. Classification (NCBI taxonomy): domain Eukaryota; kingdom Metazoa; phylum Chordata; class Amphibia; order Caudata; family Salamandridae; genus Lissotriton; species Lissotriton vulgaris. The sequence continues at coordinate 109,175,143 of NC_141695.1, read as the reverse complement.
TACACAACTCGGGTAGCAAGTTATGCACAAACTTATCAACAAACAACCGTTGACCACCTTCCGTACTCATGTCCTAACCACTATGGTCGATAAACGTCTCTTCAAACCTAGTGAAGAAATCAGACACACTTTCGTCTTTCTTCTGCTTACATGCAGACAATCTGTCCCAGTTTACTCGCCTAGCAGGCATCAAAGTCTTCATGTAAGTAATGATCCTACCAGGAAGTTCTGCAACTAAAGGCTCAGGTTTAACACCACCACCTTGTCGACCATCGGCGGCACTAATATTATCCCATGTATCACCTAACTCTTGCGCATGATCCGCACGACGAATCATTCCCCAAAAGGGCTGTGGAACCACATTTCCAAACAACATGTCTATATCGGCTAGATTCATAACACATGAGTCTGCAGTCTGTGATAATTCCTTATAGTACCCTGCAGGATTTTTACGAGGATCAGGCAAAGTCTGCTTAAGAGCCAAAACTTCAGCTCGCTTCCATGGAACATGTACCCAAACACGCTGAAAATGAGCATCCACAGCTGCAATACCAGCCTGAGCATTGGCCTGAACTGCTTCTTTCCACACCGGAGGAACATCTCTCATTGGATATTGTCGCGCTTTTCTCCCAACAGAAGGATCAGGCTCAAACAACGGCTAAGGAGGAGATTCGCTCCTAAACGATAACAATGTCGCAACTGCTCTTTCAACATTGAGACCAACTATAGTTCCCTTCGCAAACTCAGACTGTACACGGAACAACTCAGACGAAGTCTGTCCCAAATCACCATCTTCCCATTCTTCACGAAGGAAAGTACACATCATGTCAAAAACATACCTCTGCTTCTGTGCTTCCCATTGACGGAAGACATCCATAACAGACTCTAAAGTATATCTTAAAGAATTAGTAACCCATTTACGCGCTAAATGATCCAATACTGCCCGCTCTTCGGGACAAGGCATGTGGCTACGCAACTGTTTATGCGCTGAAACAGGGGTAATATTCAATGACCCAAAGAAAGGGGACAAAAGACCAGTAACAGTATCAGTCATTCGCTGTCGAACAGAAGGAGAAGCTGACATAAGAATAGGAGGAAAAATAGGCTGAGACAAAGTATACGTAGAAGTAGTATCAGAAGGAGTATCAGAAGAAGTAGACAATACAGGAGACAAAGTCGTAGGAATTGGAGGCGGAGCAGGTAGCAAAGTCGGCGGCCCTTGAGAAGGCTGCACCAGAGGAATAGGAGCCAATTTAAGAGGAGCTGGCGGCTGTACAATAACAGGAGGCAAAGCAACCGGAGGTTGCGCAACTAAAGTTTGCGGAGGTGCTGTAGCACTCTGCACATAAGGAGGTGGCGAACTCAACAAATGGGATCAAGATTCTTCGTTGCACCTTGCTGAAGAGGTGACAAAGCTGGATAACATTTATCAATCGCCATTTTACGTTGCCGATGCAACCGCTCACTTGCTTGTTCTTCTTCGTTGTCTTTAAACTGTATAGCAGCCTGCATTATCGAGATACCCTTCTCTCTTTTATTTCTCTTCGCTAGTTTAATTTCTCTCTGTTTGGCTTCCTTTCGCCAAAGGTGGAAAGAGTCAAACATCGCCGGCCGGGCTTTCTTCTTAAAGAGTTTAACTTCCAAATTATCTAAAATCTCCATGTCATAATTACCATATTGGGGCCACTTTAGGACACCATCCTTCCTAGTATATCTAATCCATACTTCATTATACGTAATGGGGTCCACGCCATGTTTCGAATAGAGCTCATAGGTCGGAGTTCCAACCGGAGGTATCGGACACAAATCCTCCAATCGGGAATCCCTATTACAACCACAACAAAATATCTTTCCAAGTCTGCTAAGACCAGGCATCTTCACTCACTAGTCTAGCTTCAAACTTCAAGGGAATATCGAGTACGATAGTCTTGCAAATACATGAGTCCCTCGGCTTTGGCGCTTGCAAGTACCAAATCAAAGATCCCGAAGGATACCCAAAAACTAAGGACTGGGAGACGCTCCACTCATACTTAACTGAGGTATCAATCACGTCACCAGAAGACCCGTCTATCGTCTCGCTCTACAAATCGTCAAAGGGTCCAAGACAGGGCGACAGTCAGGGCAGCAGTCCTTCGTAGCCGTCGGAAAGCGGGGAACCTCGCAGCAAAGACTTTTGGACCACGACGACATACAGGGGTCGATGAAGTGGTAGGCCTTCCTCCAGAATTTTCTCTCGAAGCTGCTCACGATCTTCAGGCTTGGACCGGTACTGCTGAAGTCACCCCACTTGGGCGCCAACTGAAGAACCGGGTTTTAGAACCCAGCGGCGCCAGGGGCACGCCCAATGTCTTCGGGTTCACCTGTCTTAGAATACAGAGACACAGGATACTTCTCGGTGACGTCAAAGATCAAATTTATTGGCTGCAACCAGGAACAGAAGTCTACGAAGCACGACACGGGTGGTTCTCCAGAGACTGCGCAATTTTCGTATTGCGAGACATCGTCTTTTATGCTGAAAATCACATTCCTGACAAACAACAATTATTTACAAACTATCCAATCACAAGTGACATTGCAAAAGGTATCGCATAACGACAAACCCACTTTTCAGTTGTCCGGCCCACCATCAATTACACGGGAAAACCCAACATTCTTGCTCGGACAGGCCGAACGAACCCATAATAAAAGACCACAAACCTAAACCATAAATAGGCCATAAAAGAAGGGACAGAAACAGATGAGAAGCAAGATAGAAGGGTGTGTGCATGTACCATAAACTCAGCAATGTCCTGCTCTTTGATCTCTATCTTGACCAGCTGCCGAACAAGGAACTGGCTCAACAAGGTTAGCTTCGGGCAATGAGTCAGTTCGCTCAGGTCATCCAAAAGTCAACTAAAGGTGTACGTGTCCCAAAGACTCGCTCGGCCGTAGTCATCGGCCTATGTGAGGGCAACCACAAAATGGCTGCCGTACACAAAATGGAACCCGAAGGTTCGGAACGAAATCTATGAATCACAGTGAATCCATCAATCGAACATGACGAAAACACTCGTACTTGCCGCACTCGTCATTTGCGGTTCGCTGTTACCAAAATCGTCACGATACGACGACCTTTATGAAACTGATTCAGAATTACGGAACCTCATTACATGGTGCAAAAGTGACGCAGGGCTCTCATAAATAAGCCCCACAATCTCACTTGGACAGAGAGCTTTTTCATATGGAGAGTCTCATACTCACAGCCTCAGAAAGTGAAACTCAAAGCCCGTATCTGTAATGCATAGAAACACAATGTACAATCAGTGTTAGTGAGCAGTAATGGGGTATATATTTCAATATGGCCACTGAGTCATTTCCATTCTAGTGTTTGTTATATTTACATTACTTTATTTTTTTGTTTGTATTTCCAAAAGTCAAAGTCACATCATTAACATTCTTTCCAGGTCTCCATCAGGCAGACTCCGAGTCCCTGCAGTGTTCTGAAGGATGGCAGCTACATGGAGGAAACTGTTATTACTTCTCAAAATACACCGATCCAAAGACCTGGAGCAGAAGCCATGAGGACTGTTCCACAAGGAACTCATGCTTACTAGTGATACAGGACCAAGCAGAGCTGGTAAGGCATTATTCTATTTCTGGACCCATCAGTGGTGTCTAGACTATAGCAGAGAAGTCACCATCACACACTCCACGCATTGATTGTTTCAATATTTTCACTCATCCTGTCGATCCTGAATCCACTAAAACCTGTCAACTTGCCCTGTGCGCTATATGGTGGTCTAATAAATCATTTTCACACTACGTGGGAAGGGTATGGCCAGACATGGGTCCCGTGCTCGATATGCCACAGGTTTCAAGCTAGCCTGGCTGATGAGTATGTGATATTCCGAAACTGGTCCCAGGATGCTTGTTTTCCAGTCCAAGGAGGACCTGGCTTGGCAGTTCGGGCTGAACTGTACCCATAGGGAGCAGGGTCAAGGCTGATTTGCATATGGGTGTGTCGAAAGTGGAACAGCAGGGTGAGCAAAATAATGATGGACTAAATCTAGATCTGTGACTGGAGGTGAATGTTTGACAGTTTTCAGCATTCTGTCCACCATCTTTTTGTGTTGCACTAAGAAATCATCTGCCCCAGACCCTTTTAGTTTTTTGGATACATTGGGGCATATGTAAAAGACCCTATGACCACGGGAATGTCACTTTTTGTGATCTTTCCATGGCGGGAAGGGCTTTGCCTTAACATGGCCTAACGCTGCTTTGTAAATAAGGCCCCATTTCATGCTATGCTTAGCGTGAGAGGGGTGGGCCGTGGGTGTTGCGGTGGGCGTTCCACCGCAACATACATTGATTTTGACGCTGCCCCCTATTTCCAAGGGCAGCGTAAATAGGAGGCAGCGCCAAAATTAAGACCAGGGAAAACCTGGTTGTAACTTGGTGAAACAAGGAGAAATGTTTTATTTCTCCTCGTTTTTGCATTTTCCATGTGTGCTGCCTTGTGCAGCACACATGGTAAAAGCAAAATGCCTTGGGATGCATATGTTCAGGAAGGTGACCCTTCGTGCACAAAGACAATCCTTTTAAAAAATGACATTTTGTAACTTCCATATGTGCTGCATTAAGCAGCACACATAGAAGTGACAAAATGCAATTTCAAAATGTGTTATGCACAGCAAGGGAGACCTTCCTGTTCGTAAACAATCTTCCTCTGCACACAGACACCCTTTCACTCTGGTGCAAGTGTGCCTGCGTTGGCGCTACACTGCGAAGTGTAGCGGCAGCTCAGCGGGAAACGCAGGGCTGCACCATATCCTTGTAAATATGGTGCAACCTTGCATTTCTGAAGTGGCAAAGTAAGGCGTTAAGCCATGATGGCTAACGCCTCACCCCATCACTTCTTTGTAAATATCCCCCATTGTTTTGACATCTTTACATCTTTTGCATGGAGTTTGGGGCTTACAGCAAGCACAAGCTTTTTGAAGTGATAACCCCTATTCTCCCAGTGTTGCTTCGGTTAACACAGGGCTTCAGTTCCACTTTCACAGGACTGTAGGCTGGCACTGGCAGTTGTCAGACATTAGTAACCATTGCACTGTTAGCTGAATGTCGGAGCATATGCCTATACGTGTCTGTCCATATGCATGCTTGGGTTATGTCTATGTAGAATGTGTAACCTTTTTTCCATCTAATAAACTGTTGTTTTTTTATGCCACTCGATCAGCTGGGAGCCTTTTGTGTACATGTGAACAACTCTTGCACAAATGGCCATTTCTACCCTAGTGTCAATCAATAGGACGATTGTTGCAAACTTATAATCAGCTGAAACTCTCAAGTCTTAGGAAAAAAGTTAACAGGAGATAACTTGTAACACTAACTTTTTAGTCAGTGGATGGTTAAATACCTTTGTTACTATTCACTTCATTTCTGAATACAAAGTTTCTGACATCAGTCCTGAAAGTTTCAACTAAATAGCTATAAAGTTTGCAACAAAAAATCCAAGGAGAGCTGTGGTGACCTGTGTCTGAATTCTTGTCTTGGTGGTCTTGGTACCTGGGTTTCGAAGGAGATCCACAAATGGAACTGCAGGTCCAGTGGCTTCTCTGGTCTGTTTTGGTTAAAGCTGTGGTGTACCTGCCTCTCATCCTGTGAGCGGCTAGATGACGAGAGCAACTGGACACACCAACCCATGGTTTTCAGGATATAATTCCTCCTGCCTTTCTATTTTCAGGCCTTGATGGATGTTGGCACGAGCTCCACTACTTGTGGAAATTCCACTGAGGCTCTACCTAACTGGACTCTCTTTGTCGGTACCAGCTTTGAAGATCAACAAAAAACAAGGGCGGTAGCACTGTTATATTACTTAATTATTTCATATATTCTATCAGAGAAAAAAGATGAACCTTTATCCAACTGAGAAATACATGATATCTAAAAATAGGACAGGCTCATTTTCTCTCTCAGAGATATTTCATCACTGCAAAATCTGTTGGGCATGAACATCCAGAAGAAGGCCAACCTCCTGGAAGCCTTGTCATCTGGAGCCCATCATCAGCACCAACTGTACCCATTAAAGCTCCAAGAGATTCACAAAGTCATTCATTAAAAGAAGGTTCACTAACATCTGCTGACCTCAACTAGCGCCTCGATCACAGGGAAATCTATTTCTTTGAGTTCTAGGACTTTGGTTCTACATTGCTTCATTTACTAAGGTCTCAAACAGAAACCTATCTGGATCCACAGCTGCCTAACAGGACTTTTAGGACACACCAGCTACCCATTCCAGTCACATGTTATGTTATGTTAATTTCGATTTATATAGCACCAAATCACTGACAGGTCTCTTAGCCCTTGCTTTGGGAACCGTCCTGGCTTTCCCTGCGAGATAACCCCTACTGGACATCCCCAAGGTGAAGACCAGGCATCCCATTGCGGTGGGCCGTTGTGGAGATTAAGCAAGCTATTGCCCAGAGTTGCAGAGTGTGAACCCATGATTCGAGTAGGCACCGAGGCGAGAATTATCCAGTCTGTGGAAATTTTTTGAGCTCAAGACCCTGCCGCGTCGGGAATTGAACCCTGGTCCCGGGTCTGACCTCTGAATCAGGGTCTGCCTCCTCTAACCAGTGACCCACACTTCTCCATCTGCTCACGTATGCATAAGAATAGTTGATGATTGTGCAAAATACAGGGTCACTGGATTCAAATGTATTTTGTAACAAAGCTGTTGTACCACTACTTCCCTCAGTTCACTTGGTGTTCCTTAGGGGAGACTGTTCAATACAATTATTCATTTTTGTACTTATTATTTCTGTATCCATAATTGTGCAATGGAGTTCTATAAAAATCTATTTCCAATGGCCTAGTGGCATCTGACCCTCAAGTAAAATATTACATATGTTGCTTAAATCTGAATTGACCTTCCTGTTCGTAAACAATCTTCCTCTGCACACAGACACCCTTTCACTCTGGTGCAAGTGTGCCTGCGTTGGCGCTACACTGCGAAGTGTAGCGGCAGCTCAGCGGGAAACGCAGGGCTGCACCATATCCTTGTAAATATGGTGCAACCTTGCATTTCTGAAGTGGCAAAGTAAGGCGTTAAGCCATGATGGCTAACGCCTCACCCCATCACTTCTTTGTAAATATCCCCCATTGTTTTGACATCTTTACATCTTTTGCATGGAGTTTGGGGCTTACAGCAAGCACAAGCTTTTTGAAGTGATAACCCCTATTCTCCCAGTGTTGCTTCGGTTAACACAGGGCTTCAGTTCCACTTTCACAGGACTGTAGGCTGGCACTGGCAGTTGTCAGACATTAGTAACCATTGCACTGTTAGCTGAATGTCGGAGCATATGCCTATACGTGTCTGTCCATATGCATGCTTGGGTTATGTCTATGTAGAATGTGTAACCTTTTTTCCATCTAATAAACTGTTGTTTTTTTATGCCACTCGATCAGCTGGGAGCCTTTTGTGTACATGTGAACAACTCTTGCACAAATGGCCATTTCTACCCTAGTGTCAATCAATAGGACGATTGTTGCAAACTTATAATCAGCTGAAACTCTCAAGTCTTAGGAAAAAAGTTAACAGGAGATAACTTGTAACACTAACTTTTTAGTCAGTGGATGGTTAAATACCTTTGTTACTATTCACTTCATTTCTGAATACAAAGTTTCTGACATCAGTCCTGAAAGTTTCAACTAAATAGCTATAAAGTTTGCAACAAAAAATCCAAGGAGAGCTGTGGTGACCTGTGTCTGAATTCTTGTCTTGGTGGTCTTGGTACCTGGGTTTCGAAGGAGATCCACAAATGGAACTGCAGGTCCAGTGGCTTCTCTGGTCTGTTTTGGTTAAAGCTGTGGTGTACCTGCCTCTCATCCTGTGAGCGGCTAGATGACGAGAGCAACTGGACACACCAACCCATGGTTTTCAGGATATAATTCCTCCTGCCTTTCTATTTTCAGGCCTTGATGGATGTTGGCACGAGCTCCACTACTTGTGGAAATTCCACTGAGGCTCTACCTAACTGGACTCTCTTTGTCGGTACCAGCTTTGAAGATCAACAAAAAACAAGGGCGGTAGCACTGTTATATTACTTAATTATTTCATATATTCTATCAGAGAAAAAAGATGAACCTTTATCCAACTGAGAAATACATGATATCTAAAAATAGGACAGGCTCATTTTCTCTCTCAGAGATATTTCATCACTGCAAAATCTGTTGGGCATGAACATCCAGAAGAAGGCCAACCTCCTGGAAGCCTTGTCATCTGGAGCCCATCATCAGCACCAACTGTACCCATTAAAGCTCCAAGAGATTCACAAAGTCATTCATTAAAAGAAGGTTCACTAACATCTGCTGACCTCAACTAGCGCCTCGATCACAGGGAAATCTATTTCTTTGAGTTCTAGGACTTTGGTTCTACATTGCTTCATTTACTAAGGTCTCAAACAGAAACCTATCTGGATCCACAGCTGCCTAACAGGACTTTTAGGACACACCAGCTACCCATTCCAGTCACATGTTATGTTAATTTCGATTTATATAGCACCAAATCACTGACAGGTCTCTTAGCCCTTGCTTTGGGAACCGTCCTGGCTTTCCCTGCGAGATAACCCCTACTGGACATCCCCAAGGTGAAGACCAGGCATCCCATTGCGGTGGGCCGTTGTGGAGATTAAGCAAGCTATTGCCCAGAGTTGCAGAGTGTGAACCCATGATTCGAGTAGGCACCGAGGCGAGAATTATCCAGTCTGTGGAAATTTTTTGAGCTCAAGACCCTGCCGCGTCGGGAATTGAACCCTGGTCCCTGGTCTGACCTCTGAATCAGGGTCTGCCTCCTCTAACCAGTGACCCACACTTCTCCATCTGCTCACGTATGCATAAGAATAGTTGATGATTGTGCAAAATACAGGGTCACTGGATTCAAATGTATTTTGTAACAAAGCTGTTGTACCACTACTTCCCTCAGTTCACTTGGTGTTCCTTAGGGGAGACTGTTCAATACAATTATTCATTTTTGTACTTATTATTTCTGTATCCATAATTGTGCAATGGAGTTCTATAAAAATCTTTTTCCAATGGCCTAGTGGCATCTGACCCTCAAGTAAAATATTACATATGTTGCTTAAATCTGAATTGACTGAGTTCTGATCCAAGTTTAATTTTTGCATCCAAAGTTTGTTATACCATCTTTCACAACTACATTACAGCCTCCAATTATCCACATCAATGGCTGCACCCAACACCGCCACACTAACACCCTTTATCACCTCATTAGCAAGTGAAAAATTAGCTGTACCACTGCTCTACTACCCATAAAACCTTACTATCACCCTCACACTGTACTACAACCGAATACAGCAATGGGACTGCAGGTGAGATACAACAATGAAAAAACACAACAATTACACAAACTCATTATTAAAATAAGAGAACAACACAACAACATACAACAACAACAACACATAACACAATGGAATAACAAAACACCAACAGCACAATGCCTACATAAATGCAATAACACAACCACAAAAAAGAGTGCTTCACGACAATACTACACTCATGAATAAGGAGCACAACACAATAATGGAACTACAACAGCACAATTTAACACATTGACAGAAAACAAATAGCACAGAACAACACAACACAAGCGCACCACGCAAAAAAATCACAAAAACCATACAAAGAAATAACAGCTCACTACAACACAAGACAACAACGCGAAACACACAGTCACAATAACAACATAACATAACTACACATGACATCACATAAAGCAAAACTACACAACACGCCAACACACTGATTCACAACTGCATACAACAATACAACAGAACATAAAACCAACAATAACTCAAACCAACACACAACACAAGCAGCAACACAATAAAAGAACAACACAACAACAAACATGACAACAATAAGATCAAAACACAATACTAACTGAAGAACCGCACATTAGCAACACTTTAACAATTTGTACTCAAAACACACTACTGCTTAAATAACAACACAAAAGTACAACAAAATAAACACTAACACTAAATACAACAATACAGCACAATAACAGCAATCACACACACCAACTAAACACTTGTGCACATTAAGACAATACATTACTAGAAATAAATACCACAAAAAGAAAGCAATAAAACATTACTAGAGCCACACCACAACACCATAACAATAAAGCAAACCAACAGACACGACAGAATACAACTATGACATTTTGTCTGTTTGCTAGCAAGCACCTGTTTACTCACTCAATTCAAAAAAGGTTTTCAAGGGTCTTTGGCACTTTGTTTAGTTTTGCAGTCTCTGGAAATGGACCACCACACTGATAATGTACACATTCTGTGTGTAACACATGTACTCCGCCATTGCTGTAAGGTATATTTAAGAAATCAAAATAAAGAGAACAAGGGTTGTGGGGTAACATTATGGCTTTAAATGAACCTGTAGCCTCCAGGTGTCAGTCTCTGTATAATTTAAAATTGACATTAAAACAGGTCCTATTGGCCCCATGCTCATGGCCTTCACATCAGTGGCAAAAAATGTATTGATTTCTGAACAATGAATGTAAAAAACGTTACGGTAATTCATGTCAGCGATTTAGTTCATGCTTATATTTGTCTTAATCTTGCATTCCCTAAGAGTGCTAGCTGTTTCTATGGTCCTGTGATTTTGTACTGTTTTAGGTGTAGCGTATTACTTTTGAATAACGCATCGTTTGCACTGAGTCGCCTCCAGATGTGTATAACGAACCTCAATTTAGAACTCTGGAGTTGAGACTGAAGGCAGGGCGAGGTTCTCACAGTGCCTGTCAGTAAGTCAAAATGGTGTTCAGAGTACATGGACATCCATGCCCTGGCCTCTCTGCTGAATGCAGAAAGTAATGGTCACATATTCCAGTTGCTATTGTGTTTCTGTGCAAACGCGTGTGAAGGAGGTCCACAGCTGTCAAAATATTGACAAGGCGAAAGTAAAAGACAATGCAATGCTTACAGGTGAGTGGGTGAGAAGTGTGTATGAGGGGTGGTGAAGTGAAAGAGATGCAAGAAGTGCATTCAGGAGAGAGTGAAAAGAGGGTGCTGCAGAGGAAAGAGATGAGATGTAAGATACGCTGATGGAAGAGATGGGGAGGGAAAAAGGGTGTACACGTTTAGCATAGATCGAACATAACAGTAGTGACTAAAAAACTCTGAAGACCTGGCATCTTTGGCGTGGTTTTCCCCTATCTTTTTGCCTCTACCTTTTGCCTCTACCTCCTGTATTTTTGATGCTGTGCTGGATTTCGTTTTTGCTGGTTTAGATGCTTTGGACACTCTGCCACTGCTGATCAGTGCCAGAGTGTAAGTGCTCCCTATGTAAATTGCTATTCTGATTGGATATACATGTTTGGCATATTTGTGTCACCATGAAGTCCCTAGTAAAGTGCACTGGGTGTGCCAGGGCTGGTGATGACAAATGCTACTAGTGGGCCTGCAGCACTGATTGTGCCACCCACAGGAGTAGCTCTAAAATTGTGTCTCAGGCCCGCCACTGCAGTGCCTATGGGCGGTTTAGAAACTGCCATGTCCTCCTGGTCAGTGTCCCCACTGACCAGGCCTAACCCTTCCCTTTTTGTGCACATCAGTCACTCCTATGGAAGGCCCAAGGTACCCCCCTGGGCAGGGTGATGTGTATGTGAAAGATAGAGCATGTACTAGTGCAGGTGACATGCTCTGGTAGTGAATTACAGCCATTTTCGTTTTTCACTATTGTAAGGCTATCTTGCTCCATTGGTTAACATGGGGATGCTGGCTACAGTGGCTTCCAGCATTTCTTCCCATAGGAACAAGATAGTGTCGCAGGGTTTCCGTTCTCTCACAGAACTGTGCTCAGAGACCTAGAACCTGGGTGAGTCAGGGTGACCCACAACTCACCTATGTTTCAGAAATCCCCTTACCAGGCTAGCTACAGTATCTCATCTGCAGTGAATACTTCCCGATGTCTTAGACAATCCAGAACATGAACTTAGAATACCTCAGGTATCGTGGAACACATGAACACTCTTTCGTTATATTATCATTCCAAACCGAAACTGGGAGGCAATGAGAACACGTGCAAGTTTGAAATGTTTATTTTTTCAATGCAACATTCTCAAACGCAGTATCTTGTATAATATCAACATACATATTATAAAAATCAGAGTCAGCAGCATAGTCACTAATCCATAGTAAGCAAATTGTGATAACATATTATGATACAAAATCTATAGAATTCTGTATCACCTATATTTCGCGCACCCTAATTAGCATATTATATTATATCTAAGAAGGTCTCATCTGGGCTTTAGCTGGGCGAACCCATACCTCAAATTCTCAGTAGGAGGAGATCACATCAACAGCTACCAGCTCTCAGCATGTCCAGCATCAAGTGTGTTTTCTCATTCCCTGTAACTGTATCTTGAACTCACGTAAAGCCCAAAGTTGGCACAAACATTATTTGTGTTATGACTAACGTAGTGCGAGGATCAGGCCTACAGTAACCTTGTGTTAGAGTGTGCAGTTCTCAGTGTGCAGACAGTTGTACCAAGTGTTCCAGGCACGACTGATACCAGTACAATAATATATTATTCTGAAATAAATCACATCTTTCGTCTAGGTTAAAAGCTGAAATAACAATTAGGTGCCGTGTGCAAACCGAAGCAGAAAGAAAATATGGCGTTTAAACATTTAACAAGCACATGCTAACTTAACACAATCTATGGAAACGTAATAACCATATGACACCCCCCCAATGATCCGAGGACGGTCAAAAGACAAATATATAAGCCAATACTCTATGAGAGGCAAGACTTGAAAGCAGAGTTCAATGATATTGAGCCAAGCTAAATGATTGTAATGTATGTAAAATTTAAAAAATACAAAAAAATGTATGCATGCCTATAGTGGCCACACAAAATATAAAAAGTCGAACTTGAGGCCTAACTATAATTAATAGGCCTAGAACATATGAAAAAATCGAATGTTCGTATTGAAACTGGCACCATTCAGAATTTCTAAAAAGTCACGTGCCATAATGATGGAAGTATTCAGAGTCATTCCTCGTTGAATGAATATGCAAAATATGTAGCAACAGCTTCCAACATGAAATCACTGTCATCATCCGAAAACAGTTCAGCCATCCAATTAAGCAATGGGAAGGAACATACGTGCTCTTCCAGCACCGAATCCTCTAGCAACATCAGAGGACAACTCAGTGGGTTCTCGAGAACGCTCTGTGCCAGAAAGTCATGCGCCGCTGCGAATATGTCCCACTGTCCCATTAGTCCATGCATCGCTGCCACAGCCATAACCCTTTCGCCAGAACAGACCAACTCATGAGCCACTACGGGGGACATCAGCTGATCAAAGTCGACGTCAGGAGAAGTCGGTAAACAGAGACACAAATCAATGGCCCAGTCGAAATCACAGCTCAGGCAATGAAACACAGGCTGGACACAGGTGAAATAGGAAAATCTGAAAGATAATCCAAAAGCCGTGCTTAGAGTCGCAAGCGGCAGGGATCCATAATAATCAAGCATCCGGTTGCGAAACTGCATCAGTAGGTGCTGTGCGTTTCCTTGCACAGGATGGGCATCCATGTTTTATGAAATAAAATATCACCAGAACGCCTGCAGCCAAAGCCAGCAAAACAGGAAATCCGCCAAACAGACTAGCGAATATAGAATGAAAGAACGCAGGGATAATACCAAATACTTTTTCAAATGTAGTCACGAGACCACTGCTAACCATTTTAAAAAAATGAGCGAGGCTGGATGTGGAGGAGGCATTAAAGATTTGATGAACCAGCTCGCAAAAATGAAACGGCAAATCAGTACTTAAAAGCGCTTGTACTTCTGTGCGCGTGTTTGCTATGTGAAGGACATAAGTTTCGCGGGCAGAGCTCAGGGCCACCTGTTTTTGAGACAAAAGGGCTCTTATACGGCCTAAACCATTGAATTCAGCTCTCAAGGTTGGTATTCTTGGCCAAATTAAAACTTCTGAATTCCCATGCGTGGGTGGATACAACACATTCTTGCAGCAAACGACCCTTTCAGACACGGTAACCACATATGCGATACCAGGCTCTAACCCACAACAAAACTCGTTATTTAAAAGTAAATAACTACCGTTGGACAACAAAGTGAACGTGGGAACTATTGCAGGAACTGGTGTCCCTTTCAAAACACAGGCCAAATTAGGTTTGTCCTGATTACAAGAACCATGCAACTGGATGTGTCTGCAAATAAGTGAGAGGTCAGGCGACTGTGTACATTCTTCACCATTCAGATTCACTTCATTCCCCTCCTTAAGGCATCTGTAAGTGTATGGTAAAGACCATGTTTCATGGAGGAAAGCGCTGCCTAATGGTTCATATCGTCCAATGGCTATATATTTCATACAATTTGTAAATTTATACAACGCAAAAGGTAATGTTATAACACCATGAATAAGCCATGTTGCTGCAGTCACTTCAGCCACCGAAAATGGCAGGGATTCTAATTTTTCAATATGTAACATAGAAAATGTAGCATCTCTCATTGACAACATGCGCTGTTTTTCAGTCAAATTAAACGGGGCAAATAATGATGATACGTTCAAAAAAGTCCATGGCACTCGACCAGACTTAAGAGTCTGTAGTGTCCACGCAAACTGCATCACAGAACGCAATTGATTTTGACCATGATATAACACAGACACTTCATCATGCACAATGTCGACAACAGAAGACACAATATTATTTAAAGTGTAAATTCGGGAAGAAAGCGTGTTAATGCTGTTATCAACCACTGCAAGCACTTTTTCCAAATTAGCTTGATCAATAGCCCTTAGGCGTTTAGCAGCCTCAACCTGGTTAACTTTCCAAATTTCATTGTAAATTGCATACAGGAATCGTTTAGATCTACCTTTAGCAGGGCCTTTTATAAAATCGTTTAAATCCACATTATCATGTAATTGAGACAAATGTAGTTTAACTGCAGCTAAAGTTGAATGCTGCAACCAATTCTGACACAGCTTCCCCACAGAATAAGTCGTGACAGTATAGTCTTCTTCAAAACGCGGATTGGGCCTGAGTTTAGTGAATCCCTCAGTCAAACCCATAAAACGGCGCTGGCAAGAATCAGCACTCTTTTGCCATACCAGCCAACCTTTGGAATCCAAACTGGAAATGTTAAAGGACGAATTGTGTAAAAGAGTTTGCAACCCTTGAATGGAGGAATCAGTGAAATTACCCCAACCTGTATATTCATTCAAATCTGGGATGGATGGTGTATTTAATTTTTTAGAAGTAGCCAATCCAAAGCATGTTGTCTGGAAAATGGTCGAATTTAAAAACAACATGTGATTTGGGATGAGACATGCACGGTGCAAAGCCTCAGTGCCTTGTACCTGCCAATCTTTGGTACCCCAAACCGATTTAAGGTCAATTGTTCCTTTCCAGAACTCGTAGCCATCTACAGCCAACCTGTCTAAAAAGGACTTCGAATACAGTAATTTTGTATCGGTAGGTCTAACTTTGGAAATGGGCTTTTGTGTCATTTTAAAATAAAATGACTTGGGATTAGACTGATCAAAGTCTGTAAAATAGGTATATTTTTTCAGAAATGTGTTGGAACTGCCACTGAATGGAGCAGGGCAATGTTCCCATTGTGTATAATTTACAGCAACCCTCCTGGAATTTGTCTTATGTAAAAAATGATTACCATAGTGTTGAAAACAAAACAAATCACCATAATTAATAGAATCTGTATACAGATCCTCAGCATCGAAGGCAGCATAATACTTCAAATCCGAGAATAATGCTTCCACGGCCTGAATATCCCAATCATCAGAACGTATATTTTGTTTAATCACATCTCCCATGTTTACTCTAAGCACATTTGGAACATTAATCACTTCAGTAGGCCCGTGTATCTGAAACCTAACCGCATCCCACACAATCCCATCAAGGACAGGCCAAGCAGTAATGTTAACTGTATTTAAGTTTCGTTTCAGCCTGTGCGCAGAATGTGAAGAGGAAACAGGGGCTAATGTTCTATTAAGGTACCGAATTCCTGTTCTTTCTTTAACGTAGTGACCATCAATCAGGCGGAAAAAATAAAACACAAAACCAATTGACATAAAAAGATAGAATGAAAATAGGATCAACCATATGTATGTCCAAGGCGGAATTAAAAAATGTTTTATGAACAACGTGGCATATCTTGCAATGTTTGTGGGTTTCTTTGATGTTTCCGAAACAGAGTCAAAAGAGAATCTGGACTGGCCTGCCAAACGGGTCTGTAAATCAGGCATCGATAAATCAGCAGGATAAGTGTAGTTTAGCTCATCAATGTTAGTATCAGGAATAGTATTTAATAAAGGACTGGATATGGCAGGCATCTCGAGGGACACCTCCCGTTCTGCACCAGATGTAATAGCCAGCACAGAGTGCCTCACCATGGAAGGACAGGATACAGCCGGTGTCATGCTATGAAGAATCGGCCACCCTGTGTGTCTTGACATTGTCAATAGAAATAAATCTGTTTTCCTTACGACCAGGAAGTGGTGGTAAAATGACTGTTCTTGTGCCCTTCACTCCAAGGACTCGAACTGGTGCTCGATATGAGGGACCAAACTCTTTCTTGTTATCGATCTTCTCTCGAACCAGTTCTCCAACTTGGGGTAGCCAGCCAACTACCGGGATCTGCAACGCATCATCCGATGTGGAGGGCAAATGTTCCTTTGCAAGACTGTCTCTGGTCTTTTGTAGATTCTGTAAAACATTGCAATGTTCATCTACGTCAAAGGCCCCGGCCTGGGCCTTGTAGTCCGGCCCATCAAGGTCAGGTACATACATCTTGATACCAAAGAGCATTTCGTATGGGGTCCGCCCACCCAGAGACCTTCTAGGGAGATTATTAAGCGCACGCTGCACGCCTATGAGGTGGGCTAGCCAGTTTCTACCAGTACCTATAACTCGGGCTGTCAAAGATTGCTTTAAGTCGCGGTTCATTCGTTCTACTACACTATTGCCCTCAGGCCTGTAGGGACTTGAAAACTTGACTTGGACTCCCAACGAAACCATAGCAGCCTTGTATGCCTTAGAGGCGAAAGCCGGACCCTGGTCCGAATGGAAAGTACCACAGGCAAAAATTCCCACAAAGACACGCAAATCCTTAATGACAGTCCGTGAATCAGCGCTTCGATGCGGCCATACCCATACAAAGCGTGTGCATGAATCAACTGCTACTAAGATGTATTTAAACGCAGTATCAGAAGAAAAAGGACCGCAGTGATCCAAATAAACGCAACCAAGCGGTTTATTAGAGATGTACAACTGTGTCTGAGGCGGACGCGCAGCAGTAGAAGGCTTAATCTGCTGGCAAATGTTACATTGAAGAACATATTCACGCGTCTGTTTGTACAGACCCCGCCACCAGAATCTCTGTTGTAGCTGAGTTACAGTGGCAGAGACGCCCGCATGCGCAGACGCCACACCTTCATGTGCCGCTGTAATCAAAGCAGCTCTGCGATCCGAGTTGGGAACTAAACGCTCGCCAACTTCAGGGATTTTCACATAAGGAACCTTATCGGGACTTAAGTGGTATGTGTATTTAGAAGGGAATCCCGCAGGATATTTACCTCCCTTCTCCGTTGCAGCTACAGCTGCCAAGATGTCATCATCGATTTTGCTTTTGGACCTCGTGACTGCTGCAACTAAGTATTTTGATACCGCTGACTTTGCTGCTTCATCAGCAAGCGAGTTGCCAACAGCGTGGACCCCCACGCACTGATGACCGAGAGTATGAATCACAAACACGAGTGGCAGCTTCTCTTTAAGTTCCGCCACTCGGACCCAGATAGTTTTATGTTTTATTGTGCTACCTTTGGAGTCACGAAAATCATTCTGAATCCAAAAGAAAAAGTTTTCATTGTAAGACTGGACACAGTAGTAAGAATCACTTACGATTAAAGTCGTCACACTAGGATCTGCGTACTCCAATGCAAGCATCAGAGCACGAAGCTCTGCCAATTGTGCGGTGCAGTCTCCAAGCGTCTGCGTGTGCACGACACTGGACTTGAACTCATCGTTCATCATGGCACCGACCACAATGGCGCAAGCGGAAACGTAGGCATGTTTAGAGCCATGCGCAACCTGCGCCGAACCATCAGTGTAAATGATGCAATGGAAATCCTCCAACGGCCGCATTGCTAATGGAGCAGGATGAACAAACTCATACTGCAAATACTCCTGGGACCGTAAGGTGGCGTCAAAAATAAACGTGACATCCTGGGACGTCAAGGACGCAGCCCATTGAATCCACCGAGGGTGCAAAGCTTTGGAATTAGGTACACTGGCTTTCGTAACCGCCTCTAAGGCAGGACACGGGGTAACAACCAACATGCGCTTTCCTTGTGACAGGGCACGTTCCTTAAGAATTGCCATCTGCACAGCCGTTAAAACTTTCTCCACAGTGGAAAAACGCAATTCAGCCAAAGTGTACAAGTGTGACTTGTAAGCAATAGGTACTGTATCTCCTTCATTAAAAGTCAGGTACGTGAAACCCACCGCCCCAGGGATAATTCTTATCACCAGGTTGGTCTGGTTATCACGAGTCTGTAAGTATTCAGAAGCGAGAAAATCAGCCTGCAAAGACTGCAGAATGGCCGAATGCTCAGGCAGCCAGCATGATTTGGAAAAAGATGGTTGTATCAAAGCATACAAAGGCTTGATACGCTGGGCATATTCCGGAATGTAAGTCCTCCCGAAATTCAGAAAACCCAGAAGAGATTGTAATTTTTTCAGTGTTGTCGGAGAGCACAACTGTGCGCATTTCTCCAGGAAATGGGGTGCTAAACCCTTCCCTTCATGGTTAAGCTCGTAACCTAGAAACAACACTGTGTACTCTGCAATGTGCGACTTTGCAAAGTTAAACTTGTAACCCATGTCAGCAAAGTTACAAATTATGCTATTTACTCGACACAGATGCTCCCAAAGATCGTCATCTGTGAGATAAATGTCATCCACATACGAACAAGCAACTGGGTCGAAGCTCTCCAAAAGAGAGACTATGCGTGCGGAAAAAACTCCAGGACTGTTCTTGTAGCCCATTGGGAGTCGTTTAAACATTTTTTGCACTCCGGCGCACGTAAAACTGGTCCATTGGGAACTTAGACCGTCTAATCTATGTGCATAAAAACCATTGGAAATGTCAAGCGTGGTTTTGAACCGTTTACGCTCAAGACTATTCACTAACGCAGAGCCTTGCGTATTCTGTACTGCGCAGTTACGGCAATGCGAGTTCAAATGCCTATAATCCAAAACCAAACGATATGATCCGTCCGGTTTGTTCACAGTAAAAAGAGGGTTATTCATCGGTGACACACATGTTTCAATTACACCTTGATATTCCAATTGTTCAAGGATAGCTGCGACTGAAGCTTTCGCTTCACGCCGTATGGGATATTGGGGTTGAGGCTGTGGCTGTGACCGTAAAGGAATCTCATGGCTTGGTGACAATTTATCCCAGCCACATTGATTGCGGTACACAGCCGGCGCAAGCGCCAGAGCCCACTCTTCTGCAAAATGCAGCGCCTCCACCCTCGGCACTGTGTGCGCGAAGCTGGGTAGGATTACCTCCCCCCCTCGCGGAGCTGCGAGAACAAAAGGTGGGGGCCAGTCAGCCTCCGAAAGCAAAATGTTATACGTAGACGAGAGATTTTCCCAAAATACCCCTTTTACAGTTCGCTGCATGTCACCTTCAATTAACAGGACAATTTCAAAAAGTCTTTCAGGGGGAGCAACATGCGTATCTGCAGTTTCAATCACAACAAAAGTTTCAGTCGCTGTCACCTTCAACAGTGGACGGAGGGCCTCTCTCACTATGGTAATCTCGGCTGCGCTGTCCAGCAAGGTCAGAGCCCACGTCAGATTCCGAAGCCGCCTTCTCACTATCTGGGGCATAACGATGCGCGGTCAGGGCAGCGACTTTCTTCGTGGCAAACTGAGGTCTCTTGGGCGTAGAGCCTTCCTGCTGATCTCCACTGGAACGCGGGCGGGGCTGACCACGTCCTTGCTGGCCACCCCGGCCCCTGCCGCCCCCTCCACCACCGGTTGACGGAGCCGATGAGTCCTGAAAGGAACGAGGAGAGCGTTGTTCAGAAGCCTGAAACCTTTCAGGCGATTTAATCATCGCGCGGTCGCGCAAATCATAAACACGATCCGACTGCGCAGGCAATGGAGACGCAGGAGCAGAAACCTGTATTTGTTGTTGTTGCTGCTTACCCTGATCCTGCTTTTTAGGCCAATTTTGTTTCTTGGTCTTTTGTTGACTACTAGTTTCCGATGTCTGACTCTGGGGCTGTTTCTTCTCCTTATCAGGAAAAGTTTTAACCCCCTTTGCATTGCGGCCCACCATTTTGTAAGCATTCACAATAATCTTCGCTAACTGTCGGGGTCGGTCGGGCTCGGGAACCAACGCTAACGCGTTAGCAACTTGAAAGTTCACAGCATCCCCCTTGACATTCGCAAGGATCACACCGCAAACTACTTCAAAGGAGCCACACAGGCGCATGCCCAATTCAACAGCCGCCTCCGGTCCGTGTTCGTCCTGAACACGTTTAAGGACCCCACCCAGATTGGTCACAGACGGGGAGCCATAGCACCTCGAATAGACCGCTGCAAAAGTTTTTCCCCAGGTCTCACAGTCAGCAAGGTCAGGAGCCAGATCTTTCGGCAAACTCAGTGTAAGAATCCGGTGTTTATCACCCAGACTCGTATTAGGAAACACAGCTTCCAGCTGGCCGAATTTCTCAGCAAGCCAGAACGGAAAATCGTCCTTTTCCTGGGGCTTCTTACCCATCACGGAATTAACCATGACCGGGTTGATTTTCAGACCAGCATGTTCTGCTCGAAGCTGTGCGCCTCTAGGGGCTGCGTCTTGAACATTACGGCCAATGTAATGAACAAGCGCTCTAATCACTCCCACCGCGACTTCATGAAGTTGCCGCAGTTCACCTACGTTACAAGCGTTAAGTCGAGGGTGAGGAGTAAATCCACCCAAAGCAGGCCAATTAGTGCCCGCAATGGACAAAGGACCTAACCTCGGAGCGGTCAAAGCGTGCGGTAGGGCGCCACCAAACCAAACTCCATGCTGCCAAGCATCTATAGGTACCTCCAGTGCTCTGTATGGAGCGTACGCCGCCGGTACAACCGAAGCAGTGTATGTGTGGAACACACCAGTATTTGCGTCCACCCCTGGAAATGTCACCCACGAATAAAACAGTTCGTACGGGTAAGCATGTTCCGCACTCACCACCAGAACCACAGCCAAGCCTTCCAAAGGAACATCATACATCCGCAAATGGTCACGCACCGCAATGCGACTATGCTGCGGGATGTCCACGGGCTGAGCCATGTTAGCACAGGAATGAGAAAAAACAAATTATACTTTGTAGCACAACTGGGTAGTAATTCAAAGAAACCGTTTTAGACAGATTCAAGCTTGAAAAGGACCTATTTCAAAAATAGGTAGGTTTTTCCGACACTGCCGTTTTCCGGAAACGGGAATGTAGGCGTTAAGGTTTGAATGATATACTACTCGAGTGTCATGTTATAAGGCCGACCAACGTATGGGCGCCATGTCGCAGGGTTTCCGTTCTCTCACAGAACTGTGCTCAGAGACCTAGAACCTGGGTGAGTCAGGGTGACCCACAACTCACCTATGTTTCAAAAATCCCCTTACCAGGCTAGCTACAGTATCTCATCGGCAGTGAATACTTCCCGATGTCTTAGACAATCCAGAACATGAACTTAGAATACCTCAGGTATCGTGGAACACATGAACACTCTTTCGTTATATTATCATTCCAAACCGAAACTGGGAGGCAATGAGAACACGTGCAAGTTTGAAATGTTTATTTTTTCAATGCAACATTCTCAAACGCAGTATCTTGTATAATATCAACATACATATTATAAAAATCAGAGTCAGCAGCATAGTCACTAATCCATAGTAAGCAAATTGTGATAACATATTATGATACAAAATCTATAGAATTCTGTATCACCTATATTTCGCGCACCCTAATTAGCATATTATATTATATCTAAGAAGGTCTCAGCTGGGCTTTAGCTGGGCAAACCCATACCTCAAATTCTCAGTAGGAGGAGATCACATCAACAGCTACCAGCTCTCAGCATGTCCAGCATCAAGTGTGTTTTCTCATTCCCTGTAACTGTATCTTGAACTCACGTAAAGCCCAAAGTTGGCACAAACATTATTTGTGTTATGACTAACGTAGTGCGAGGATCAGGCCTACAGTAACCTTGTGTTAGAGTGTGCAGTTCTCAGTGTGCAGACAGTTGTACCAAGTGTTCCAGGCACGACTGATACCAGTACAATAATATATTATTCTGAAATAAATCACATCTTGCGTCTAGGTTAAAAGCTGAAATAACAATTAGGTGCCGTGTGCAAACCGAAGCAGAAAGAAAATATGGCGTTTAAACATTTAACAAGCACATGCTAACTTAACACAATCTATGGAAACGTAATAACCATATGACAATAGGACATAAGTATCTAGTATCCCTGAACTCAGAATTTAATAACACATCTTTTAGGAAAGGTTGTTTTTAAATCCTGTGTTTGAGAACAGCACTTTTAGAAAGTTGCTGTTCTCTTGACAACAGAAAATTAGATCACCAAGGAATCAAGAAGGAACCTCTGCCAAGGAGAAAGCTGAATCTGAAGAAGGAAGACTGTCCTGCTGTTGCTCTGCTGGACTGACCTGGTGCTTTGCTGCCAAGGAGAGGGGAAGGACTCTGCTGTAGTGCTGTGTCCCCTGTCTTGAAGGAATCTCCAAGGGCCTGAGTAGAGCTGGCTCCCTGTTCTGAAGTCCCAGGAACAAAAGGACTTCACCCCCAACTTCCCTGAACTCTGCTGAGAGAGTTCTGTCCTTCCTAGAGTGCTTGATCTAGTTGTGGGGACTCTGGAAGTTTTACCTGTGGTGGGAAGCTTGAAACTAAGCTTGAGAGACTTTTGCAATTAAAAAGTGTTGCATCGCTCGCTTGCGAAGGGCATCCCCGACAGTGCGAGAAGATTCCCGCCGCTACAAAGGCCTAGATCGTCACAGCACCTGACTCCGCTGCCAGAGCCGTCGCATCCTTCGTTTGCGGGACTCACCCGATCGGTGCGGGAAGCAGAACATCGCTGCGAGTGTCGTCGCAGAGCCTGCCGTCTCTGGGTGAGACCGCCGCACCGCTTGCTTGCGGACCGCATCACGTCGCTGCGAGCATCATTGCAGAACCATCAACTCGAGGAGCTGTGACAGAGAGGATCCCCGCTGGACCGCGCATCGTCGCCCCGGAGATCGTACAGCCCCTACGAGATCGTCGCATCGTGCCTTTGCGAGAACAAACCTCCTACGGAACCTACGCACCGGAATCCATACAAGTGGCCTTCCTCCCCATACAGACCGGTTTCGTCGCAACACGACCGCTGCTGCCGCGGGGTTGTCGCATCGCCTCCCCAGGGTCTCATGAGCAACGCATCGCTTGTTTTCCACCGCACCAGCTTCTGCTTTTGGAACTTTGTTGCAACTAAAAGGTACTGTGAGTAAACGTGATGCAACTGTGAACTTTTCACGCATCTGTGGATTATTCTATCACAACTTAAAAGAACTTTGACTATAACCTTAAGAACTCTTTGGAAACCATATTCTTGAACTGTGTATGTTGGATTTTTGTCGTTTTGGTCTTGTGTAGTTTAGAATAAATAACTTTATTTTCCTAAACTGTTGTGGAATCAGTTTGTGGTATTTTCACTGTGTAACTGTGAGTGTTGGTACAAATACTTTACGCATTGCCTCTGGGTAGCCTAGACTGCTCGTGCCAAGCTACCTAGAGGGTGAGCAGGAGTTATCTCAGAGGGTTTCCTCCTTACCCTGATTAGAATCAAGGGTCCCTATTTGGACAGTGGTACCTAACTCTGCCAACTAGAGACCCCCAGTTCTAACAACCACTATCCCGTCCACCGGCCTCTGAAATATTTAATTTACAGTTTCACAATTTCAGAATCAAAATATTTTCTGTGTTCATTATTTACAACAAAGTCATTGTTGTTTCCAATGTATCTTATATGGCTAACAACCATTGACAAAAACATTAATCCTGGCTGATGTTAGGTGTATTTCAGTTGTGTTATGTATCAAGATTCAATAACAGAAAGTTGAGAAAGGAACCAAAATACTGGTCGGATGACACACAATGGAAATCAGAGAAAATCCCTTTACTTGTTTAAACCAGTTCCTCAATTACATAGGCCACACCCCTTTTAGGAACCGCCCACTTATTTCATCCTACTTAAAGCCCAGAATAAGATTGCAATGTAACAGGAGAAAGTTTAAAACAAAAAACAATGCTAAATACATGAATCACTCTCCAATTGGAGCACCAGAAGTAAAATCATCAGCATCAATAACAAATCTGTAATTAATTTCAGGTAGGCAGTGTCAGCTTAAAGTAGAGTTGGAGATAGAGGAGTGCTGTGGAAGTAAGACAGATGGGGAGTCCCTCTGAGGCATTATTCGTTCCGCAGTCATGTAGAAATATTTGTGAATGACTAACAACAAATCTATGACATCCGTTCAATAATATGTCCTATATTTGTTTGCATGCACCTAGGATTTCATAGGAAACAATAAAACCCATTACTACTGGATTGGACTTTTCAATACAACGCCAGAAAGACGCTGGACCTGGGTGAACGGGTCGACTTTGGGGAAAAATGTGTAAGTTTCAGACCAGAATTTTCAGTATTCTTGAATATCTAACTCAAGACATTGTTTTAAACATGGCTGTCATTTGAGTGTATGTGTAAAGCTTTCTGGGCCAGATGTACGAACCTATTTTGCATCCGCAAACAGGTTTGCGACCCGTTTGCGCATGCAAATTACAATAGGGCCATGTACAAACCCTATTTAGCGAGTCGCAATTTTTTTGTGACTCGCTAAATAGGGTTTGAGACTCGCTATTAGGAAGGGGCGTTCCAAATGCGTCCCTTCCTAATAGCAACTCGCCTCCCTATGTAAGAATGTTTTAAAACAGTCGCAATTTACTTCCCTCTTTGTGAATGCAGGGGAAATTATTTTTTAGGGGCAGGCAGTGGTTCCAGGGACCACTACCTGCCCTTAAAAATGTAAATGAAAAGTTTTTTCTTTCCTTTTCCGTTTTCCTCTAAGGAAAACGGGCTGCATTAAAAAAACTGCTTTATTTAAAAGCAGTCCCAGACATGGAGGTCTGCTGAGCCCAGCAGGCGACCTTACCTGAGAGGGCCAGCCATTACCAATGGTCTCACAAATTGCTAGTGCCTCATAAATATTGATGAGGCATGCAATTTGCGACCCCATTGGGAATCACAAACAGTGTCTCTGTCACTGTTGTACATAGTATTATTCTATAGTAGTACATCTGGCCCTCTGTTCCCTACCACTAACACATCCTCATACTTGTCAATTTGAAGAACAATCTCACTGTGTGAGGAGGGGATGTGGCCTTGAAGGGAGCCGGGCCTTGTGCCAAGAAGTGCCTATGAGGCACTTTTGAACCCCACCCCACCCCCACCTTCTCCTGCTGAAGCGGGTGCCGATATCCTGAGGAGTTTTCACGCCCCTTAATAACAAGCTGGGAAACCTCTACAGAGGTTTTCAGCTCATTTTAGCTGCCACCGTGTGATATCGGCTCCTCACCGTGAGACCGTGTGATCAGAGCAGATATTGTGTATCACACGGTGGCACCGTGTGAGTTGGCAGGTATGCATCCTTATCATCAGTACCCGACAAATACCAATGGGCATAATAACTACTGCTACTGCCCTATTGGAATTACAGTGTCCATTTATTTATCATGACCCAGTGCTTTCCTTCAAGAGAGTGCAGGTGAAATGTCTGGGAGAAAACCCAAGAAAGAATGAGAAATTAACATGAATGAGATTCAAAATATGGATTTCCCTAGTAATCCCTCATTTCTCAGTTGCACCTCAGAGTTCCTCCCTCTCATAATCTCTGGTTACCTGTGCCCCCGTTAGCTCTAATTGGTAACTCCATGTGGCATACTTAATGGGAGGGATTATGAGACACTCATAATTAGACCCTAAATGTAGTTCAGGTTGGCCACAGAACTTCATCTTTCGGTCCTAATTAGAAGTTGAACAGTAATTGGTGATATTTATTGCACGCAATAAAATTTGACACAGCTAGGTCATATGCGACAAATACCACCCAACTGCAAGTTTTTCCACTGATCATTTGAAATGATTTGCTGGCTTGGTGCTTACCACATCATAATCAATACGTTCTGCTATTTAACAGGCAATTTTTTTCTGATAAGTTTCGACTGGTTGGACCTGCTGAAATTTTCCAAGGATTTGATTTTTATTACAATATTTCTATTTCCTTATGTGTGGTCACAGTAGTAACCACACTTATTGAAATGTAGCAGCCAACTTGTAATGAGGTTCTTAAACTTCTATGTGGTCCTCTCTCCTCCGATGGCGGTTACCGGCACACGCCGTGATCCACATATCTCTGTATCACCCTAACCCCCTGACGAAGTGCTTGCTGCTCGAAATGCATCGGGGATTTTGATTACCTATGGCATTTGGATTACAATGATTATTCCATGATTGGGATTTACTTTTAGAATCATTCGAACACCTCTGTGTGAAATATGTCATCCTATTACATGGAGAGCTTCTGCAATCGAATTTGAAATTGATGTGAACTGAATTGTTTAGAAGATGATATATAGTGAATAAAACTGTTTATCATATCTACAAAGCACCAGACTATTGCTTTTTCCAGCACATAGGAGTGCTCAGGTTATCCACCTTGTGCCCACAAGGTTTTTTTCGTGCTTGTCCTCTCTCCTCTGCCATCACCTAAATAGCAGTAAGAAGTATATTGAGGCAATCGCCTGTAGGAAATCAAGACATTTGGTTGGAGCTCTTTATTAAATATAAAAAAATATAGGGTAGGTTTAATAAAGTATTTGTCAGTTTAAGGCTGGCTTACATTCACCCTTCGCTTTGCTCTCCACCCCACAACGCTCAAGCACCTCTCTGCCCCATCTCGCCCCCTCATCCGGCCTTTGTCTCAGTCCGAATCCCCACCGACATTTTTGCCTTGGCTGATAATTCCTCTTGTGCCTGTTTCCATCTCACACCTCTCAGCCCTCATTTCATGTGCCCTCTTTCATCTTGTGCCCAGTAAACACCCCACATCACCTACAGTACCTCGAAATGTCTATCCCTCTCGTACCTTGGTCCCACTTCCCAATTGCTACTTTCGTCCCCCATTCGCCTGGTGTCTCCTTCCCATTCAGTATGCCTTACTCTTCCAGCTCCCCGGAAATTACCTTCAATCTTCTGCCCTATTTTCCTTATCTACAAAAATACTGAATATAAACCATCGACTACCGTTATTTTATCAAGGTAAATTTATATAGATTTACTAGCCTTAATTCGACATCTATCATTACTTGACTATATCATCTCAAGGTATGAAGATGCAAATATATTGCCAAGCTACATAACTATAAAGTCAAGAATAGTAAGTCAATCTACCCTTACCTATATGTACTTACCTTGACAATGTAGGGTTGCCGATGGCTGGACAGAGACATTTAAGGCATGGGTGCAGTAGAAAATCGAGGAGGCCCCAACCATTAAAGGGCCTCCCAGGGAAAATTATCTATCTCTGCACCTGTTTTTATTTCTCTATATCAGGTTCTACCTCCCTCTAGTGTATCCTTAAGAATTTTTGGGGTCCCTGGCAAGACATATTTCTGCTGTTTTTGTGCTATCCCATTTCTGAAAAACGTTCATAAAATTGTACATATTGATCATTGTGTGGTCTTAAATTAGAACAATACAGGTGATTACATACTAAATTGTTTCCAGCATAGGGATTCAAAATATATTTTCAAATATTCTTAAGGTGATGCTAAAATTTGTTTTAATATTTTAGCAGACCAAGGTATAAAACTGTATAAAGCGTTCGAACACCAGCTCCCCGGTGTCATGTCTCCATCATCTAACCCTCTTTCTTTCTTTCTTGGTGCATCAAGACAGGAAGATGGCTCAGTGAGAGGAAATGTCTCTGCTTTTGAGCGTGATGATCAGAAAGTCCCTTTTGGTAAACCTGTAAAGCAGACTCAGCCTCCATTCTTCAGTGATAAGTGAAGTATTGTTAGACAGTAAAATGGTAACAGCTGATGTTTACAGAAGCTACACTTGGCAGAAGTGTGGTATGAAGTGCTACATGTAACCGAGGTATTATTGGTATTTCTAGAAGCCCCAACACGTGAAGGTAGTGCTTGTTTGTATGAACATCATGGCATCCATGTATGACCTCATTCGTACTCCTCTGGTTCTACTGGTATCTCATGGCAGCCCTGCATGACCTCATTCATACATCTCTGTTTCAACGTTGTACTCCTGGTGGCCCTGCATGACCTTGTCCCCACTCTTCTGGTTCTAATCGTATCTCTTTGCGGCCCGACAAGTCCTCATTCCTGCTCCTCTGGTTCTACTTGTATCTTATGGCAGCTTTGCATGACCTCATTCATGAATATCTGCTTCAACGTATTACTCCTTTCTACTTTCTGGTTCAAGCTGTTCCTCCTGGTGGGCCTGCATGACCTCATGGACACACCTCCGTTTCTATTTGCACCTCATGGCGGCCCTCCATGACCTCATTTCTGTTACTCTCTGCCTCTAGGGTTTGATGATAATGGAAGGGCAGGCAGAGGAATACTGAATGGCTTGGGCAGAAGATGAGACAAATGATGGGAGACCAGAACTAGTGGAGGGCACCAGGAGTCAAACAGGTGAAGGTGCAAGGAAGAGAGGAAGAAGGTGGGATCATGGGCACGGAGAAAGTGAGCAGGTGGGAGAAGAGAATACATGGTGTTTGGACTATTTTTGGTTATTGGTGGAGAAAAAGGGGTTGGCCAAAGTGGCGAAATGCGAGGATACTCAGTAGGGGAATGGAAGGAGATGAGAAAAACATGGGATACATAAGGGAAAGGGAGCAGGGAAGGAGTATACCGTCATTTCCCTCATGAAAAGGGGGTTGATTGTGCATGGCAGGCGTGAAAGGAACTCCATGATTGTGAGTCACCCAGACGTCTTTTCTGTATTACCTAAGTGATCCTGAGCGTGTAATCAAATCTACCTTTAACATTGCACGAGTTTAAAACAACAATGTATTAATGTCACAAAATGTATAGTGAGCCTGTGGATAACCTCCACAGGTGGAATCAGACTTTCTATCCAGTAGATTACTCATGTAAAATCCACTAAATCCATGTACTTTTCCAGTGATATAAGACGGCATAGCAGAGCTTCACATATGGGCAGGATATAGTTATGCATTTTGAGGCATATTTACCAACACTTCACGCAACGCAGAACAGCAAGTGAAGTCGCTGCACAAAGCTCCATGAAAGGGGAGAGCAGAATATGCCATATTTTCAAAAGATATGGCAGAGTTCTGCACTCTCCTAGCGCTGGCACAGTTATAGCTGCCGGGCACCGACACAAGCACCCTTGTGTCATGTCGCAAGGGTGCTTGTGTTGAAGTCAGCATACATTTTGTGCATAGAGGGATACCTTGAAGCTAGTTTCTTCTAGTCTGTGTGCTGCAGGATGCTGCACTCATGCAAAGAGGAAAAAATTAGAAGTAAATACATTTCTCCTCGTTTTGCCAGCCTCTGTAGGTGCACCATTGCTTCCTAAATATGGATTTGTGACAAAATGCATGAGTGGATGTAAGGGATCGTCAATGCACCATCCATGGAACGTCTACCTGATGCAAGGCAGTGCTATGCACTGGGTTGCATTCCTTTTTATTTTTAAAAAGCCACCAAAATAGTCTTTGTGTGGCTTTGTACATGTCAAATAGAGTTTGTGTGCCAAAAAAGTGATGAAACCCTGACCTGAAATCTCGGCCTACATTTCTTTGTCTCATGTGGAAGGTTTTTGTGCCAATAGATTAGCACACTGTCTGATCCTCACTGTATGACAACTTCATGTTTACTTACAGGATGTCACTCTGAAAGGTTTTATTACTTCATTACTTTAGTGTCTTCTTTATGTGAGCCTCCTAAGCACAGTATTGGAATCAATGCCTTCACCAAATACAGGCAGTAGCCCTTCTGACTGTTGAAGACTATCATCATCATAAGAAACTTTATTTCAACCATATAGATCTTAAGAAGAAGATAACACCTCACAAGAATATTACAATACAAAACATATCAGTCATAAAATACAATATGTACAATCTATACTAATATAATAAAGAGAGAGCCCAAACCTTTGAGGCAGGTAATCTCAAGAACCACAGCACCAATCCCAACACCCAATACAGCCTTGGAAAGGGCAGTTGCAGCAGAAGGACATAGGCTATGCAGACGCCCACCATATACATTTAAAAGGTAAAAGAACCGTGCCAGCAAAGTAGTCCCTTGTGGGCGTGTCTGCGTTGTGCTGAGGGTGTGTGCTGGGGGCGTGACAAACGCTGGGGGCATGTGGTACGTTCCGCCCTTCATGCCATGTCTCATATCGTGTGCTGTGGGCGTGTGCTGGGGGCGTGGGCGTGCGCGGGGCGGAGGATTACGGAAAAAAAAGCAAGCGTTGTGCCCAATATTTCATTGTTTTTTCTTCCCAGGTTCTGTACATTCCAGCTCCGGGTGTGCTTGCCCCGCGCTCCCAGTTACGTGCACCTGCTTTACTGTATGGAGGTCAGGCATGGCGCTATTCCCAAGGGCCGGAAGGAGCGCAAACAGGGGCCAAGGTGCAGGAAATGTAATCTTGCCTTAACTTCCTTTGACGCCTGAAGTGCACACTGGAGATTTTCCACTTCTGTTGCGCACAGGCCTCGCGCCACGCACATCCGGACACAAGGCCCGCCTCCACGGAAATAGCAAGAAAGGGACTATCCCTCCCCTGGGAATATGTGATGATTTTCTGCAAACCAACATCCCACATACAATCACTCCGCAATTTTTATAACGCAGGACTATTACTCCGCAAAGACATAATTTCTAAAACTTTTACAACGCATATGACTTTATTACGCATGCCATTATTACGCAAATGCATGTGTGGTAAAGTCATATACATTGTGAAAGTATATTATTAAAACATCAAATATATGTTTGTATATATGTGTATTTATATATATATATATATATATATTCACTGAAAAAACCATAGGTTATAGACCATATATAGTTAGGGATTAGCATTTACAAAACCTTATTTTACTCGCACAAAACCATTGAAATTCCATATATAGTTAGTTGCACTAACTATATATCGCGCACCCGCAATCCATTGCTAATGATGTCACATATTATTCATGACATGGTCAGTGACATCACTGATGACATCACTGATGACATCTCAAATGACATCACTGATGACATCACTGACATCTCATTTGACATTACTGATCACATCACTGATGATATCATTATGTGATAATACAATGAACATCTTCAGACTCTAATATAACCTTAGATACAATCAGTATAAACAGACACTCACAGACTGTCACTTATCCATGGAGTTACTCACACACCTACTCAGTCATGCAAAAGATTAATCACACCTCCATTTCCTCAACTATACAGTTATACACACCTTACTTATTCAAACATATACTAACACATATTTACTCTCTTATACAATCCCTGATACAAGTTCACAATGATCGATACAGCCACTCTCACATTCACTAGCTCTTATGTTCAGTTATTTATATATGTCAACTCTCACATGGACTGTGTTTTACATATGTACTTACTTTGACATGTAGCACTGAGATATCCATTCACTCACCAATACACTCATGCAGTCAGTCGACCGCCCATACAGCTGTTTCCACATGCACTTTTGAACCCACACATTTAGTTAATCAACTGCTCACACATCTATGCACAGAGTCATACACCTCCCAGCCACCCACACACATACTCAGTCTCCCATACAAATACTTGGGCAACCATTCAATAACCCATATAGTTACTCATATAGCTACTGATTTAAACATGCAGCAGTTTACAGAACAACATATATAATGATTACCAAATTAAGACAGTTTAGTCACTAACCCATGCACTCAGTGAGACACATTTAATCACTCACTCATACAGTCAGTCATGCACCTACTAAATCCTTCATCCAGACACTTATACATCCACTCATTCTTCAATATGTAAGACATATTTTAACTTTACAGAAACATACAGTCACTGGGTGTTGTCATCAGTGATGTCATCAGTGAAGTCATTTGAGATGTCATCAGTGATGTCATCAGTGATGTCATCAGTGATGTCACTGACCATGTCATGAATAATATGTGACATCATTAGCAATGGATTGCGGGTGCGCGATATATAGTTAGTGCAACTAACTATATATGGAATTTCAATGGTTTTGTGCGAGTAAAATAAGGTTTTGTAAATGCTAATCCCTAACTATATATGGTCTATAACCTATGGTTTTTTCAGTGAATTTTCAAGGTTTTGTAAATGCAAATTCCTAACTATATATGGTCTATAACCTATGGTTTTTTCAGTGAATTTCATTGGTTTTTTAAAAGCTAATATCTATAGCTGTAAAATATATTCTTTATTACGTGACGTATCACGTAGCCCATGAGACGCCTCATGATGCATCGCATAACCGTGACGTATCGTCTCTGCAGCGCAAACCAAACCCGTAACGTAAGCGCGCCAGAGCACGCTTAAAGATATATATATATTTTTTTTACCTTAATTAGACAAAATCCACACGTGCACATATCACAAACGTTCCAAAAACACAATATGTCGGACTCCCATTACGCTGCCAGTTAGCTGCCCGGTTAACGTACCGGAAAGCACCTCTACCGCGAAAAATCGCAATATTTTTTTCTTTTGCCCCGCGGGCAACTTTAATAGCCCCCTCATCAATCCTAGGGGTTCACCTTACCCCTTTCCTTCATTTACACCTTTTTTTTTTCCACCTCTTGTCTCTCGATCTCCAGACTGTTTACAATGTTAACAGCCAATCAGCTACTCCTCAGACTCCCGTTACGCTGCCGGTTAGCTGCCCGGTTAGCTGCCCGGTTAGCTGCCCGGTTCGCGTACCGGGACGCGTCTCTACGGCGAAAAAATCTGAATTTTTTTTAAATTTTTTTTTTGCCCCGCGTGGCTCTATAATATCCCCCTCATCAATCCTAGGGGGTCAGAAGGGGTCTACCTTGCCCCCTTTCCTTCATTTCCCCCTTTGTTTTGGCCTCCTCTTGTCTCTCGATCCTACCGAGAGACAAGATGGCGGCCGCTCCGGACTGTTTACAATGTTGACAGCCAATCAGCTACTCCTCAGACTCCCGTTACGCTGCCGGTTAGCTGCCCGGTTAGCTGCCCGGTTAGCTGCCCGGTTCGCGTACCGGGACGTGTCTCTACGGCGAAAAAATCGGAATTTTTAAAAAAAAATTTTTTTGCCCCGCGTGGCTCTATAATATCCCCCTCATCAATCCTAGGGGGTCAGAAGGGGTCTACCTTGCCCCCTTTCCTTTATTTCCCCCTTTGTTTTGGCCTCCTCTTGTCTCTCGATCCTACCGAGAGACAAGATGGCGGCCGCTCCGGACTGTTTAGAATGTTGACAGACACCAGAGAGCCAATCAGCTTCGCATCGCAAAGTTCCGATACGCGAAAAGTACGCGGCCCGGAGCGCTGTTACAGATATATATCTTGTTTAAAACGTTAATTTCTCAAAATTCACTGAAGCACATATATTGAGACCTAGCAAAGGCACATCGGGCTAACAGTCCCTACAATTTTGCCAAGTTTCGTGCAAATCCATTCAGCCGTTCGGGCTAAAAGTGAGTCCAACCGCCCTATGGAAAAATGAATGGGAAAAACGTGTTTTGGGACCCCCCTTTTTTCTCGGCCCCCCCTTGAAGAACCCCCCCCAAATTTTCAGGGGCTGCTCAGAAACAAAATGTGCCATTTTCCTGAAAATTTCAGCCAATTCCGTCCACAAACGCCAAAGTTATTAGACATAGAATTTTCAGAAATCCCATAGGGAAAAAATCCTAACTATATATACCTACTGGCTATCGCCAGTAGGTAATATATGTATATATATATATATATATATATATATATATATATATATATATATATATATATATATATATACACACAATATATATACACATTTTCTTAATTTAATTAAAACATTTATTCTTTTAAATTGCATTATTTATATTATTTTTATTTATTATTTTATTTTATTACCATTTACACCCTAAAACGAATCCCACCCTGCTCCCTTTAAATACCCCTGCACTCCATAATCATAACCCACCCTTACTCCTTAAAATACCCCAACACCCTTAAACACTAACCCATCTTAACCCTATAAATATACCCTGTACCCCAAAACCCAAACCTATCCCTAAACCCTAAAAATACCCCTGCACCCCAAAACCCAAACCTAGCCCTGAACCCTATAAATACCCCTGTACCTCAAAACGCAAACCTACCCCTGAACCCTAAAAATACCCCGGTACCCCAAAACCTAAACCTAGCCCTTAACCCTAAAAATACCCCTGTACCCCAAAACCCAAACCTACCCCTGAACCCTAAAATACCCCTGTACCCCACAACCCAAACCTAGCCCTTAACCCTTAAAATACTCCTGTACCCCAAAACCCAAACCTACCGCAGAACCCTAAAAATGCCCCTGTACCCCAAAACCCAAACCTAGCCCAGAACCCTAAAAATAACCCTGTACCCAAAAACCCAAACCTACCCCTGAACCCTAAAATACCCCTGTACCCAAAAACCCAAACCTAGCCCTGAACCCTAAAAATACCCCTGTACCCCAAAACCCAAACCTAGCCCTAAACCCTTAACATACCCCTGTACCCCAAAACCCAAACCTACCCCTGAACCCTAAAAATACCCCTGTACCCCAAAACCCATACCTATCCCTAAACCCTAAAACTACCCCTGTACCTCATAACCCAAAACTATATCTGAACCCTTAAAATACCCAAACACCCCAAAACATATACCTCAGTACCCCAAAACATATACCCCTATACCCATACTTACCTCTCCAAACATTAAAAAAACATGCTTTTATCATTCATGCATTTACAACGAATGTCGTTGTAAATGTATGTGTGGTAAAAGCATATAAAATGTAATGCCATGCGTTATAATGGCATTGCGGAGTCATGGTACTTTCGTAATGAAAGTATGCGGAGTGATAGTATGCAGAAAGAAAGTTGCGGAATAATGGGTGTTTTCCCTCCCCCGGTAAGTACATTGGTGGCACGGCGGCCCACATCCCCAGCAACATACTCATATTTTTTCACGACCCATTTGAAAAATGCACAGGTCTCTCTCATTGATGGTCAGCACCGACATACACTTTTGGACACACCTCCCGCCACAAGTTTTAGAATTGCGAACTTTAGAGCTGGGGAGCTACGTTCGAATCTCGGCATCAGCTCAACATCTTGTGATTCCAGGCAAATCGCTTTGTCTCCTCGTGCCTACCACAAATGAATGTGTTCTACTGTAATGTAAATTGTGCTCATGCCATGTTGTCGGGTTCGCGCTATATAATATTGTAAGGAAAAATAAAGTAGGGAAACTCGAGTTCACACACTACTGAACGCGCACTCTTAAGTGCATCAGCAGTGCACTGTGAATCAGAGCGTTTCACAGGCCTGTCACAGATAAGAAAGGCTTTCAAAACGAAATCCTACAAAACAATGTACTACTGGCCGGCAGCAATTCATACCCGGACAATGTCGGGACGGGCTGCTAGTACAAATATAAAAGAAATTCATACAATACATTTAGCATGCTTAATCCAAAGTCCATGCCAATATTTGGCCAGGCAAAACACAGTTGTCCTACTAGTATCAGTAGACAGAATTCTAAGCACCTCAAGATAGTGACCAGGACCAACCAATCTGCACAATGGAATAAATCACTTGGCTTTCAAGTTTATGTAGTAGAAGCAAAAAATTAGCAGGTGGACTATAGATTCTATACTGACTTTACAAGATGGGAAGAGGTTGTCCGAGAAAACATTAAGGCTCCATTTACTTAAAAACAATTTGGTTGGCATAGTCTTATAGCAAAATTGTATAATTTTTCGAGCCAGAGGAGGGACAATTTCATCAATTGTTTCTTCATACTTTGCAGTGGATTTAAAATCTGTAAAATACCTAGTTAGGGTACCCCCCAGATTCAGTGTTTCCTACTCCACAATTTTTTTGCCATAAATAAATTTGGTCCTTGCCTTTGATAATGTAGATAGGTGTTCAGGATTTGACCAATAAGCCTCGAACCCTAGTCGCCGAAGTAGACCTCTCAAGGAGCTAAACCAGGGGATCGAGGTTATCTGGGAATGATGCAAAAGGCCAGTCATTGATGCTCGATATGAAGCTAGCTCTTCAACGGACCGCAAGCGATGCCAGAACATTAATAATTTGTAATCAAGCTTGTACGCCAGTATTCTCTGAGCAAAATCAAAATAAAAAGGGGTCTGAGGAGTGCTAAGAGTTAGGTCTAAAAGAGATCTAAAAAAGCTATTTGCTACAGCAGCAATACAGTTTGTGTTCCCACTACCCCACAAATCCACCCCATAAAGAGCTCCCCAAGAGATTTGACGTTGTAGAGTTCCAGTGCAGGAGCCACTTTCCTAGACACCATTCTTTTCAAAATTTTTGAAACGTGGGCTGTCTGCAGAATTAACATCAACTTTACTTTGTCAATATGGGTTGCCGAATTTAGATTAGATGTAAGGTGGATACCCAAATAATAAAAAGCTGATACTTGCTCCAAAATGGTGTTTCCTGCAATCAAACATCTTTTGGTGAAGTTTGGCAAAGACAATGTATTTGGTTTTGGCCTCCTTTAGCACCCAACCACGCTCATTACAAAACCTAATAAAATCATTCAATAATAATTGGAGACTGTTAGACCTAGGGGTTTCCTAGCCAACACGTGGATAGCATGGCACAGAGGGAAAGACTAATTCCAAAGGCTAAGTGTGTAAAGCTTGCGTAAAACCTCTCAGGAACTCAGTGCCCATCCATTCCAAAAACGACACTACACCTTGTTAGGAAAATAAGGTTCGTACTTTATAAAAATAGACTCTGTTCTCTTTGGTTT
Organism: Lissotriton vulgaris; assembly: GCF_964263255.1. Lineage (NCBI taxonomy): Eukaryota > Metazoa > Chordata > Amphibia > Caudata > Salamandridae > Lissotriton > Lissotriton vulgaris. Next base: position 109,137,877 of record NC_141695.1, on the reverse strand, counting down.
GATAGTTCCTTTGTTACATTAGTACATCACCTTTCACATTAATGCAGTTTATATCACTTAATACGTTTCCACATTAAGGGCTTGAACACTTTTTCTACTTCCCCCTCCAATAGAGAGAAAATATGACAGTTAATCCTTCCTGACCTCTTTCTAGACAAGGCGATAATACAAGAGTCAAAGGGGTCTCTTAAAACTGGGGTTTCCTGTAGGGTAACCACCTGATACCTTACCCCTAAGCGTGCAGGGTCAAGCATTCTTTTATTCACAGTCTACAATACTTCACAATGGTTCGCACCGCTGCCTCGCTAGAAAAGAATGGGTAAAATTAACAACACATTTCACTTTATCCCTGTTGACACCCCCTCATTTCAGTAAGCGCAACTTTGTAGGGTTTAAATACACTTTTGCTTCAGAATGAATACTTCTTCCCTTCTTTTCCCTGGAATGAGGGACCCAGCCCACTATGTTTCGTTTCCTTAAACTGAGCCCCACACGAGTGTCACTCTCCCAACTTCAACACCTCCCCTTAACAGATCGGCAACCCTCGTGTTCACTAGTTTTAGCACTGTCAGTGTTTGCTTTGACCGTGGCAGTTTAGTTCAGGGAAAATGCTGTTCTACTTTTATTCCTTGTAGTTCACTTGGCCCCCTTGGAAGCACCGCTTCTCTTATGAGCCGCCTTCGCCCTTCACCCGTTAATAACCCAGCTTACTTTTGTCTCCGCTGGTATCCTTTTAGTTGACGTGAGTCGGTCTTGTGAGGCAGCCTCTCCACGGGGGGGGGCCCTGAGTGCGACCGTGCGGCGCTCTCCTACAGCGGCCCAGAACCGCTGGCTGTACCTTCCTTCCGCGGCGTTGACAAGGTGCGGCAGGACCTCTCCTCACGATCCCCTTCCGGATGCGGCCGCGGCTCCTCCCTCTCCGCTGACGCCGGGGGCACCTCCGGAAGCTCTTCCTCCGCTCCGCCCTGACTGACGGGGATCTGCCTTCCACCGCGACGATGCTGCAGGTCAGCTTCTCTCGATCTCCTCTGAAATGCGACCGCTGCTCCTCTTGCCGCCGACGCCAGAGTCTCCGCTCACTCTCCGCTCGGTAAGTTCTGCGTCACACCCGCAGGGCCGATTCGGAAGCGGGGTGCAGGCTCCACAGTCTGTGTCAGGTGGAGTTCTGGAGTTTCTGAAAGGGCGGGCCGACCTTGGTGTATTTACACCCTCCGACTGCCAGACTTTTGGGGTTGTTCTTCTATTCACCAGTTTTGTGATGCCAATTAATCGTTTGGACACGAAGATTATTTATGGTTCTGTCAGATCAGGGTTTGGTCAACACCAGAGGGGCAGCGTCAGAACAGGTGATTGCCGGCCCACAAGTCGATTGTTCCCTGGTAAAGCACTGTCCTCCTCACAATATTGCCTCTCTCCTTCTCTGGTCACAGGTTTCTCTACACAAAATGGCCACCTGAGTACTGGCCTTTTATAGGCTGACCCCAGTCCACTGGAACCTGTCAGATGGTTCCAGAACCTTCCTTATGCAACTCAATGGGTCAGCTTGGTTGTGTTGACCGTTATGACAGTTGGTGGACTCCATTTTAGGTTTCTTGGATCTCACTAAATTTTCATGAGGATGACTAGGCCTTAAGGGAAAAGCAAAACATCCTACTCAAGGAACACCTAGCCCCTCAGTCAATGCTGACAACCAAAAATCCGGGTGGACATAAGAAAAAGAATAATAACACTCAGAGGCCAAAGGGGACAAAATAAATCATATTTGTGAGGGGACCCTCAGAAGCAGACAGGTCTAACAGAGACCTTGAGGGGATTTTAAAATTAATAGTGTATTGTCATCAAAGAGAAGAGCTTGTGCTCTTTTCACACCTATTTTAGGGGTGTCACACCCATCTCTGTCCAAGAAATCAACCACCTCATTGATGAAAAGGGAGAAAAGGGTGGGTGCGAGCATACACCCATGCCTCACACCACGTCTGATTGGGAATTGCTTTGCTAGTTGGTTATTTGCACCCCATCTCACTTGGACTGCATTTGATGTGTGCAATCTGATTAAAATGTCTAAAATGTTGTGAGGTATTCCCATCTCTTTCAACACTCTCCAGAGAGTGGCTCAGGGTACTAGATTGAATGCAGACCGGAGATCGACAAAGGACACATATAGTTTCCCACCTTTAATAGCCACTTCCTTCCAGTACGGACAAAGGAAGCGAAAAGCCTGGTCCACCGTGATAATGTTAGTACAGAAACCATCTTTGAAGTCACATAAAATACAGGACTCTGTTATCCTGTCCTGGATTCTCACAACAAACCTGCTTACAAAAAACTTTCTGGAGAGTCAATAAGACTTATGGGTCTATAGCTAGCAGGATCAGCTCTGTCGCCCTTCTTATAAATGGGTATTATTTCAACTAGCTTCCATGACGGTGGAATATGCATACCTGATGCAATGGTGTTCATTAGCATATTAATGTACAAGCCCCAGACTGTTGGATCCTTCCTGTACAGGTCATTTTGGATTCTATCGGGCCGGGAGCTCTGGCAGGAAAACATGAATGAATTGCAACTTGAGTTTCTTCCAAGTTGAAAACTAGAGCAGTTCTGCTTCTAGTGGGGCTAACCCCCCCCCTTTCTATAAGGTCTTCTACCTCTGGCTTGCCCACTGCATAGAGACGTTCAAAGTGGGACACTCATTCCTCAGGCTGTACTGTGAACTCCAGTACAGTCCTTTTACCATCGAGCCATTGGGCCACCATTTTCCAAAAGCTATTAGCATCTCTAGCTTTTAATGTCTTATGCAAAGAGGACCATCGGGGATTCTTCCCAGTTTTTCTTGGCTAGCTCTATTGCTCGCCTATATCTTGCTCTTCAAGCCACTATCTCGATGCGCATATAAGATTTTACTGCCCGTACCAGATCCCCCTTGGATTTCCCACATTCCGGATTATACCATGCCACGTGTGGATCACTTCTCGACTGGTGCTTGCTATTCCCCATATTGTGCTTCTTACACGATTTACCCTGCAGTTCTCTAATCTCATTGTTAAGGAGTTGGTGTCAGATGCCCAGTTCCCTGGATACTATATCTTTGGGCTTTTGGGCCAGCCCGTCCACCTCCGAGCTGACCGTGCCTTTGTCCTCCACCCAATTCCTTCTGATTGTCCTCTGGTTGTTTGAGATGGATAAGTCACCCAGATCAGGCCTACTCTTGATAACAAGTTCAGGTTCACCATGGATTGTGAGAGGAAGAATGAGGGTGTTATGATCACTGTCTATTCTTTTGGCTACTGACATATCATTGACAGAGGACCAGAGTTTATTATCTACCAGACAGTAATCAATTCTGCTAGCATGGCTGGGTCTGTTAAAGGTAAGTTTGCCCATTAAATCAGATTTGGTTCTCCCATTGGTAGCTCTCAGGTAATGCTGAAGGGTGAGGGCCAGCATCTGACCTCCTCTCTTTGTCCATCTAACTGGGGGAGATCGAGCTGTGGGATTTGCTGCTTGTAGTCCCACTCCTCAGTCAGATCTAGTGGGGCAAAGGAAAAAGGTTTGAATGTACAATTAAAATCGCCGGCTATCAAAGCTGGAATGTTATCAGGAAGTTCAGACAAAGCAAGGTCTAGAAAACAAATGATGCTGGGTACCTCAGACCCCAGGGTAACTCTATTGTAGACGTTAAAGATTCTAGTTGACCAACCACAATGGAGAACCAGGTTGACTACTAAAATATCTTTAGAATCTACTTGGACCTGCTTGCCTCTAGAGCCCGGAGTTTTTTTGACCCAGATTACAAAACCTCCTCAGGGTCTGCCCCGCTCTTTCCTAATGGCATTTATGCCATAGGAAGGCAACCCATTCCTGTGGGGGGTATGTAGGCTCCAGGTTTCTTGGAATAGGATCAAATCATGTAGATCCACAAAGGTGCACCAGTCGGGATCTGTTAATAATGTAGGGATTCCAGTCATATTCCAAACCAGGACCTTCAAAAGTCTATGGGGAGTATTGTTATTTTTACTGGCAATACTGAGAATGCTAGGATCACCCCCATGCCTCACTCGCGAGTGGATTGACTGCCCATTCCCTCCTGTGCATCTGGGATGTGCCAAAAAAATGATGGAACCCAGGCGTGAAATATTAGTAAATCTGGGCCTACATTTCTTTGTCTCATATAGAAATGTTATTGGGTGAATAGATTAGCACACTATCGCACCCCATCTCTGGAAAACCATAAACTTCTCCTTCAAGACAGCGACCTTCCCAGAGAGCTGGAAGCATGCAGAAATCAACGCCTTACTCAAGAAACCCAAGGCGGACCCCAAGGACCTCAAGAACCTCTGACCCATCTCTCTGCCCCCATTCCCGGCAAAGGTCATCGAAAGGGCCGTCAACAAACAACTGACCAGCTTCCTCGAGGAGAACAGCATCCTGGACCCATCCCAGTCCGGGTTCCACAGCAATCACAGCACCGAAACTGCCCTCATCGCTGCCACCGATGACATCTGAACCCTGCTGGACAACAAAGAAACTGCTGCCCTCATCCTCCTGGACCTGTCAGCTGCCTTCGACACGGTCTGCCACCGCACACCACGAACACGCCTCCATGACGCCGGAATCCAAGAGAAGGCCCTGGACTGGACCACCTCCTTCCTCTCCGGCAGAACACAGAGCGTCCGCCTCTCCCTCTTCTGCTCCGAAGCCATCGGGATCATCTGCGGCGTACCCCAAAGCTCATCCCTCAGCCCAACGTTGTTCAAAGTCGACATGGCACCGCTCGCCCACGTCGCACAACGACATGACCTCAACATCATCGCTTACGCCGACGACATCCAGCTGATACTCTCCCTCACCAAAGACCCCCACAACGCCAAAATCAACCTCCATGAAGGAATGAAGGCCATCGCCGACAGGATGAGAAACAGCCACCTTAAGCTGAACTCGGACAAGATGGAGGTTCTCATCCTCGGATCCACCCCCTCGGCCTGGGACGACTCCTGGTGGCCGACTGTACTAGGAAAACCTCCTACATCCACCGACCACGCCCGAAACCTAGGGGTCATCCTCGACTCCACCCTTTCCATGACAAAGCAGGTCAATGCCGTCTCCTCCTCCTGTTTCAACACCCTTGCATACTTCGCAGGATCTTCAAGTGGATCCCCACCGAAACAAGAAGGATGGTCACCCAGGCCCTCGTCAGCAGGAAACTGGACTATGGAAACGCATTCTATGCAGGAGCCCCGGCCTAACTCCTGAAACTGCTCCAACGCACCCAGAACGCCTCCGCACGCCTGATCCTCGACATCCCTTGCCCCAGCCACATCACACCTCCCTATCATCAAGAGGATAACCTTTAAACTCCTCACCAACGCACACAAGACACTCCACAACACTGGACCAGCGTATCTCAACAGCCGACTCAGCCTCTACACCCCCACCCGCCAGCTCCGCTCCACTGACCGCGCCCTTGCCACAGTCCCCCGCATCCAAAGAGTGACTGCCGGTGGCAGATCATTCTCGCACCTGGCCGCCAAAACCTGGAACACCCTCCCCATCCGTCTGCGGCAGACCGAAGACCTTCTAACCTTCAGGAGACTTCTCAAGGCGTGGCTCTTCAAACAGTAGCAGCTCCCCCCGTGGTTTGAGACCCTCACAGGTATGTAGTGCACTGTATAAATGTTTTGATTGATTGATTGATTGATTGATTGATTGATTGATCCTCGCTGCATGACAACTTCATGCTTACTTACAGGATGTCATGCTGGAAGGTTTTATTACTTCTTTACTTTAGTGTTTGCTTTATGCGAGCCTCCTAATCGCAGTATTGGATCAATTCCTTGACCAAATACAGGCAGTAACCATTCATAACTGAACATTATACATCAGCGTGTGATGAAATTACTTTTGAATTCAAGCTGTATCAGGAACCACTGTTGGTCCACTATTTCAGCTCCATATCTTTTCTTCTGCAGGTTCCTAGTTGCAGGCTCTTCCGATGGTGACCGGTGTGGAATACTGAAAGTAAACATGTTAGAGTCTGCACCCTGCCGCAATGAGCTACAGTGGATCTGCCAGAAGAAGGCTACACGTTCCCGCTCCAAGTCAGTACTGCAGACCCACCATGAATGATCCTAGCAGCAAGAGATCCAACTTCAATGGCAAACACATCCACTTAGGTCTTTGGAGCTCCCTGTTTGCAACTGTTCTTCCATCTACTTTTGTAGCACTGAAAGTGGTTCTTCATGATGCAACTAGATTGGTTGTAACAAGAACGTTTATGACCACAGGTCTGTTTCTGCCATGACTTCATTGTCTTCCCCAAGGGGGAAACAACCTTTACAATGTAACTTTGACAACGCACTACCATTACAATGACATTTTTACAACGCAACATCCATAACATACCACTACAACGCATGTCATTACAATGCAGTCATTACAACGCATACCATTACAACGCATAGCATTACAATGCATAATACCCTTACACTATCCAACACTTACCCTACTGTGGCACCCCTTGGAGTTAGAATAGTAATTTTTATCCCTACACTATCCAACACTTACCCTACTTTTGCACCCCCTGGAGTTAGAATAGTAATTTTTACCCCTACAGTATCCAACACTTACCCTACTATTGCACCCCCTGGAGTTAGAATAGTAATTTTTACCCCTACACTATCCAACACTTACCCTACTGTTGCACCCCCTGGCGTTAGAATAGTAATTTTTACCCCTACACTATCCAACACTTACCCTACTGTTGCACCCCCTGGAGTTAGAATAGTAATTTTTACCCTTACACTATCCAATACTTACCTTACATGCAATGTAATGTTATGCGTTGTAATGATATGCATTGTAAAGGTAGTATGCGTTGTAATGGAATGCGTTGTAAAGGTAGTTTTAAAACATTTGTTGTAATGGCATGCGTGGAATGCGTTGTAATGGATGTTGTGTTGTAAAAAATGTATTGTAAAGGTATGCTTTGTAAAAGTATGCGTTATAATGTCATACATCCCCCCAAGGCCTTCAGATCATAATAAACTGGGTTCTTTCGCAACAGTTAATTTCAATGCACTGAGAAGTCCAGCTCTGCGGTGCTTAACATTATGGATGTTTCAAGTTTTAGGATTACAGGCAAATTACATCTCAAAATTACAGATTTCAAAGGATCTTATTCCTAAGAGTATTCTATTGAAACATATGGAACTATTTTTTTTATAACTTCTTAACTTGTTTTTAGCATTTGGGTCTGATTTTCTGCCCACACTGAATCACTTAAACATGTATCTGTTATTCCCTGTTTCTGGTTACATTTTTGGGAGGTGGTGGTGGCTTCACTGTGTGATTGGTTTAGTCATCTGGATTCCTTGTTATAGTATATTTGCACACATTCTCTGTGCTGTGCACTCTTGATATTGCACTATATCAGCTTAAATATTTTCCGAACAAGGATATTGCTTCAGTTCCAAGTATTAGTTAACACACAAAAGAGCTCAGAAATCTTCACTTTTTTTCTAGAAACAAAATATTGTAACTTTCAATATTTAAAAAATATTTTGTATTTCAGTGTTGATCTTTTGCTTCTCTTCAGCTGTACTTTCTACCAAAAATGTAGTTTGGTGTGTTTGGATGAGCAATAAAGTTTTTGATTGATTGAATATCTTTATTCGATTGTGATTGTGATTTCAAAGTAATTAAAATTCGATAATTACATATACAGCATCAAATAAAAACCATACCAGGAGATCAAACACTTGAACATAAGTTGTCTTGCGCATGTGTGACCAAACGCAACATGGGGTGAAAGGCAAATAAAGTGCTCAAGTGCAACACATATACAGAGGCCAAGCGAAGAATAAAAAAGCTCATATAAAGAAGAATACATGATCCACATAATTGTCTACCTATAGCAAAATCACCATCATTACATAGGAATTAATTAGCAATCATTTTTATGGAGAATGAAAATATACTTAGGCATAAAAAGGGCTAAAAATCAATTGCCATATTAGTTTAAAGCATTTTAAAAAATGCTCCCACAGAGTAGCAAATGGGAGGGTAAGGCATCATATGAATAAAATGAAGCTCAGGCTTATATAGCTGGAAACGAAAAACACAGGTTTTGAGAATTGGTACCAGGTATTTGCATCTAAACGTTTGGTAAAATTTGCAAAAGAATACAAAATGAGGCAAAGAGAGGGGAAAGAATTCATTGTAAGGGTAAAGCAAAAAAGATTTTGAAGAAAATTGGCCTCTATGGGAAACCATAGGTAACATCTGATTAATCATGGATGCAGAATACATTGAGAATGCCGTCAAGTTATGATATGTCTCATTTCATAACCCTCTTGGATCAAACTGAAATGGAAAAAGAAAATAGAGTTATTTTAGCTCTCACAGCTCACACCTTTAATGTAAGAGGCAGCACATTTTAAAGGCATATCATACCTTAAAATAAAAAAAATGTGTGAAGTGAAGCATTTAGCAGAATGGGTCGGTGTTTTCAATTTGCTAAAAAATGTAATCTGTATTGGGGGATGAATGTCATGTGCCAGGGGCATTCACCCTGGACCCTAAGACTTTTTTACTATGGGCCCGATTCACAGAAATAACTTAGGAGAACATCCTAAACTTACTACCATTTTGGTATTCACAGAAGGTACTTACTAATCTTGGTATTCACAGAAGGCACTTAGTCATTTTGGTATTCACAGAAGGAACTTACTCATCAATGAGTAAGTGCCTTCTGTGAATACCAAAATGAGTAAGTGCTTTCTGTGAATACCAACATGAGTAAGTGTCTTTTGTGAATACCAAAATGGTAGTAAGTTTAGGATTTTGTCTTAAGTTAGTTCTGTGAATCTGGCCCACTATGTGCAACCCTCATGGGATATGTGGATACAGAAATAACGAGTGCATCCCGAATTCTTTACCTTAAATGAAGTTTAGGAGTAAGTGTAAGAGGATAATCATTATTATTTTTATTCCAGTGACCATTCCTACTAGAAACAAAAATATACCAGTGCTCTATGCCGTGGGAGTTCCCTTGGGAGCAAACAGGCACATACGTCTGCATTGTTCTCTATTTAGGAGAAACCTATTGAAGTCGCTGATATTTTTTTTCTCCAAAAATCAGTTTCTACCTTTGTATAGATTCCAATATTAAAATAAAAGGATTTTTTATTTTTATTTTAATACAAAACATGCCAAATCTTTAGAGAAATCATTTTTCATCTGCTAATGTTTAAATATAAATCATACCCATCAAAAAGAGCAGAGGTATTTAAAAATAATCCCCGTTTGTTGTTCCTCTCTTATTTCTATAGTTGAAGGAAATAAAGTTCCACCTTACAAACATTAATCATGCACAGAGGTGGGCGAGCCTGTGAAAGCTCCAGCCAGACTTAAGCCAGGTGCTTGATGCTGGCTCAGCTCGAGGGTTTCTTAGAACCTCGAGCCCAACACGAGCCAAGCGTTCACAGGAGGACATGTTGCTCACTGGCTTCAAATACCGACTATGTAACAAGGGGTCATCAAAATAGAAAAAAGGTCTATTTCGAGGTCTAGTTGAATATATTCTAACCACAGATCATTAATCATCAATTAGAATTAGACTTATCATGAGTGTTTTTTGCTATTCATTCTTCATCATTTCATCGAAAAGGCAAATGGCCGGCACGTTTCTCGATCCGTACAATTACATGCGTCACTTTATCAGGGCTAAGAGCTAATCAAAAGCTACTATTTGGTTGTGTATGACTACTCTATTTCTTCATCAAAAATAGAATTTATCCTTCAATAGGAAAAGGATTTGTCTCCTAATCTTTCAAAAGTGATAAAGGGTGAAAGGATAAGAGGTAAGGTACATAATCCACCATCCGAGGCATAATTTAGTGAACCCTGCCACATAATTTGGTCCTCCTCTGTTGCATAATTCTAGCAGCCCTAGATATATCACAATAAAATTCTTAAGAAAAACTCATGGCGTCAATTCCAAGTGACTAGAACTGTCATGAGCGAAAGTTTAGTAAACAAAGGAGCAGTTCAAAGAACACAATATATAAAAGAAATGAGGATTCCTGAGGATTGCAGTTCTGTTTTGGAAGATGAGGCTGTCCTGTATGTGTTATCTGGAAAATACCTCATAATGTATGTGTTTCTGTTTGAAAGAGGTAAAATGAGTACTTGATCTTGAATCTGAACTAATAGAGTGGACATGTCTTTCACTTAACTCATCAGATACTGAGATTGGTTTTAGTGCAAATTATTGAAGTTGAATCATAGTAGCTCCCCAGTGAGCTTTCACAGAAGAGAGAGAATTCTTGTAAAATAAGATTGTTCATGACAAGGTCAGCTCGTCATAAGCACAGCTCCACTGTGCCTCATGACGAGCTGAGCTCGTCATGAGCATGGAAGGGGTTAATGAACTTATGTTATATGCTGCATAGCCAACATATGAGTGTATGCATGGAGACGTGTGGATCTATCAAGCGTGGACCTTGCTGAACAGCAAGGGACTACCTTACAAGGACTCAGAGAGTAGAGAGCAGTTTGACGAACGATACAAATAATGTTGCATCTGGGACTTGGGAACGAGGAGGTACCTTATCAAGTTTTTGGGAAGTGTTGATTCAAGAACTGAGTATCCAGCTCCGGAAATCTCTTCTTCCGCCTTCGCTCATAGCTCGATACTTTGCTGCAGATCCATTTCCTTGTGTTGGAACAATCTCCACTTCGGATGGGGTGGAAATTTAAGTAGGCACAGTCTGAGAAATCCTTGATCTTGAACCTGCAATGAGAAGAAAAGATTTTCAGAGCACTGAAGAAAGTTACTGGATGAATTCTGTTGAAGAACTATTGGCCTTATTTTCTTTTATGCAAGAGAGTGCAAGGGTGCCTGCGTTATGAGCAGTATTGCTCTAGCTCAGGAAGATGCACCTTTCTCCAAAAACCAATCCTTCATCACATTCCTCTTTCTTAGTGAGCTGCAAAGTTCAGCACACTTGGAAAAAGAAGTAGTAAGGAGAAATACAGATATTTATAATGGTTAGGCCTCTGTCGAGTGAGCGCATCATTCTGGCAGAAGCTCAAGTTACAAGTTTTAGTAAATCTGAGTTTGCATCACAATTCATGGATGGATGCACGGGAACGCCAATGCTCCATCCATGTAATGCCTACCTGATGCAAAGTAAAGCAAGGCAGTGCTATGCGCTGCATTGCGTTACTTTGTATTTACTAAACCATGCAAACCATGTAAAGTCCCAAACCTTTTTGCATTGGGGCTGCACCACAAATGTAACGCAATCCCAATGGAAAATCATAGTAAATCTGTCCCCATACATTTGTGACGTCTTCCATATGCTTCCAAATGAAAAAACAAACTGTAATGAAATAGAATGGGCTTAGTATGGAAGAGAGTGGTGATAAGCTCATTCTTTTTTGAGGAAATTGAATGTTAGGAGAGGATGTTCCTGCTTTCATGATTTTGATAAATAGCATTACCTTAAATAGTACAACAAAACAGATGGAAAGAACAGTGTGTGATTAAAAACCAAGAAACGGTTATTAGTATTTTGCTTGGTATTATAGCATCTCTAACCGAAATGCTGCACTGAGTGACTCTATGGTGATAAGAACAATGTCAGATTGAGTGATACATATAAAGGAGGTGATGGTATAGTGATGCTGGTTCTGTCAATTACATTACGTTAATATGTAGAATGCCTATTTACAGTAGATTTAGACATTGTGACATGGTAAGGGAAGATAGCTTGAGTTGAGAGAAATGACCTATTTCGTAGTTTTGATTTTCATCCTCCATCCAGTATGTTAGCAGTGCAGCTGTAAACAAGTTGAGAGTACTGGTAAGGTCAACTTGTAGTGACTTGGCATGAAGAGGACCCTAGAAACTGAATGATCATGACCATGGTGTAGGACATATGGGGAAATGGGCACCTCTGCAGGCTAACCTGTCCTAAGGGGGAAACAGCATTTACAACGCTGTATCCACAATGTTGTACCTTTACAACGCAGTTGTTACAATGACCGTGTTGTTACCACCTGTACCATTACATCGCAAGTCGTTTCAATGAATTGCTGTAGGGGGCGCTCTGGTGTTGGATATACAATCCAACACCTTCCCTGCTGTTGAACAAACTGGAGTAGGGATAGTAAATAATATTATTCCTAAGTCCAGCACGCCCCCTACAGCAAGTCATTGTAACGACTTGCAATGTAATGGTACGGGTGGTAACAACGCGGCCATTGTAACAACCGGGTTGTAAAGGCATGGAATGTATTCACAGGCATTGTCAACAGCCATATTCGTCCTAAGGGCTCTATCGCCAGTGGAGAGAACCTAACAGATCTGACCTAGAAACGACTGACCATCTGCTCTAGGTAGAGAGATGTCTCATGAAAGTGTTTAGACCCTACACCAGTGCTGACTCGTTTAGGAAGATCCTTCTGAAACCAGGTCCAAAGACTCAGACTTGTCAGAACCTCTAGAGGGGCCACCTTTGGACTGACATGCATACATTTTCCATTGCATAGTGGGCTTTTAGGGCCAGATGTATCAAGAATTTCATTTGCGATTCTTACATAGGGAATTTTACTGATTCGCTATTTAAGAAAAGCAAAATGCAATATATGTAGGATTTGCAAAAAAAATTGTGAATCCTACATATTCCTTAATAGTGAATCGCAAATTGCGATTCCCTATTAACCCCTTGGCAGCTGCGGTAATTCCCCCATGGTGCGGGGTTGGCGGGGGGCCGCGGCCCCGTTGTGCTCATGACGAACTCAGCTCGTCATGACTCACAGTGAACCTGTGCTCATGACGATGAGCTTGTCATAGACCCGCCTTCTCATTAATTCTCCAGCACAGGCGGGGAATTAGCCACGCGTGGGCGGGCCGCGGCCATTATGACGAGCTCAGCTCGTCATGAGCACAGCTCCACTGTGACTCATGATGAGCTCAGCTCGTCATGAGCATGGGAGGGGTTAAGGAATACCTTCCCATTCATTCCTATGGGCTTAGAGGCCCATAGGAATGAATATTACATTCACAATTTGCAAGTACCAAATAGGTACTCAAAAATTGCGCATGCAATTTCAAGGGGGCAATGGTGCCAAAAGGACACCCTGTTGCACCCCTGAAATATGCATGTGCACATGTGGCACACATACATGCCCTAAGGGCATGTATGTGCACCACATGTCACTTCAAAAAATGCCAAAAAGTGCATTTTATAAAGGAATTTGCAAATTACCACCTAGAAGTTGGTGGTAATTTGCGATTCCTTAAAGACAGGTTGCAATTTGTTATTGCTTCCTGCATTGCATATAAAGAATCACAAATTGTGATTCCCTAAATGCATTTGCAATTTAGGTAATCGCTAAAAATTGCGATTACCTATATTGCGAAAGCAAAACATTACATACATAGCAAAAGTCATTTTTGCATTTGCAAACGGGACTATTCTGCGAATCAGTATATAAGCAGGCACTGAAGGGACCAGAATGTAAAACCAGGTAGCTTTCAGCGTGGGACAACACTCTTGATATAAGCCTCTTTTGGGGCTGTAGATTTAGAATGACATTTTGTGAACTGCAGTTTTCTTACTCTTTTGTTGGTGTGTTCATATTAGCTTGTCCCTCGCAACCCCCTCTTTAAATTTCCCTTAACTCCACTCATTTTGGAGTAATTATTCCCCATATTGCCACCACTATGCTGGTACATCCCATATTTACTACAAAGTAGCATAACTACGTGTGCACAGATCAGCACCACTATGGTGATCCTCTTCACACAGAATAGATAGGAGAGTTGGATGTCTGAAGCTGTAGATTTTTGAACTGATTTTGTTGTACATGAGTAGTAGAACTGAAATACTACTTTACATATAACAAAATGCAGTTTGTGACACATGCCCTTTTACTTGATGTTTCATAAGGCCTTCTGGCTAGGCCCTGAACAATCAACAGCAGGCTTTGGAATGTGCCACTAATCTGCTTCATGACCTTTGGGAAGGTGAGCCAAAAGCCCATCCATCCCAGTGCACTGTGCATAAGTAAGGAGGTGTAGTATTAAACTGGTTGTAATTTCAAATCACCGGTTGGTGATGCCCCTTGATAGAGAAGACTTATGATGGGACTCTGGCTCAGATTCAGAAATATATATCGCCATTTTGTTTGCCATACACTTGCTTCTTATCCAAACACTTAACTGGCACTATTTCACAAGTTCTTACAACAAGTTGCACACACTAGTTAAAGGTTGTATGTGGTTGTATTTCGTTCGAACACCTACAGTTTCGTTCATCTAAAAGTCCAACTTGCAATGCTGGACTTTAGGTTGAGTACCTGAATGAGGACTTACCAGTTGTTGAACGGGGTGCCATTGCACAATTTCCAAGTCCCATCTGAATCTTTCTTCAGGCCAATCCATCGATCAGAAGTCCCCTTTTGACGTATCATGAAATCCTTAAAAGATACAGAAACAGAGGCTGAAAGCAAATACGTTTACCCACAAATGTATAGCTATATTGCCAAATGTCTACTCTCAAAAGCATTTAAAAAAAATACCTTTAACGGATTTAATATACTTTAAGTACACAGAGTTTACACAGTGGCTCCAAGAAGGATGCCTATTTCATCCTCAAGAAGGACACATGTGTCATTTAATGGTTGAGGACAAATGGCCAATGAAAGAGGGCATAGTAATTTTACTTGTTCTGACTTTTCTAATAACTACTCCTGGCTCAGTCCCTTTGAGCAGTGCTCAGACAACCGAACCCCCACTATTGCTATGAGATGGTGGATTAAGTAGAGTGTGTCTTAAGTCTGGAATTGATTATCTCTAGGTGGAGACCAGTGGGGTATTCCACCAAATTATCAGTGAAAAATATGGCAATACTAGAATACTGTGTCAAACATATTGTCAACTCAAGAATATCATAGGATATGGAAGATACCAATATATATATTTTTTATGTATAATTTCAGCTTTTAAAATATCATTGTATACAATATTGTTTTCTTTAATATAGTCGTATGGAACATTGAGGTTTCATTAATTAATTATATATATATATATATATATATATATATATATATATATATATATATATATATATATATATATATATATATAGGTTATAGACCATATATAGTTAGGAATTCGCATTTACAAAACCTTATTTTACTCACACAACACCATTGAAATTCCATATATAGTTAGTTGCACTAACTATATATCGCGCACCCGCAATCCACTGCTGATGATGTCACATATTACATCATTCATGACATGGTCAGTGACATCACTGATGACATCTCAAATGACATCACTGATGACATCTCAAATGACATCACTGATGACATCACTGATGACATCTCATTTGACATTACTGATCACATCAATGATGATATCATTCATGTGATAATACGATGAACCTCTTCAGACTCTAATATAACCTTAGATACAATCAGTGTAAACAGACACTCACAGACTGTCACTCATCCATGGAGTTACTCACACACCTAGTCAGTCATGCAAAGAATCAATCACACCTCCATTTCCTCAACTATACAGTTATACAAACTTTACTTATTCAAACATATACTAACACATATTTACTCTCTTATACAATCCCTGATACAAGTTCACAATGATCCATACAGCCACTCACACATTCACTGGCTCTTATGCACAGTTATTTATATATGTCAACTCTCACATGTACTGTGTTTTACATATGTACTTACTTTGACATGTAGCACTGAGATATCCATTCACTCACCAATACACTTATGCACACAGTCAACCGCCCATACAGCTGTTTCCACATGCACTTTTGAAACCATACATCTAGTGAATCAACTGCTCACACATCTATGCACAGAGTCATACACCTCCCAGCCACCCACACACACACTCAGTCTCCCATACAAATACTTGGGCAACCAATCAATAACCCATATAGTTACTCATATAGCTACTTATCAACACATGCAACAGTTTACAGAACAACAGACATAATGATGCACAAATTAAGACAGTTTAGTCACTAACCCATGCACTCAGTGAGACACATTTAATCACTCACTCATACAGTCAGTCATGCACCTACTAAATCCTTCATCCAGACACTTATACATCCACTCATTCTTCAATATGTAAGACATATTTTAACTTTACAGAAACATACAGTCACTGGATGTTGTCATCAGTGATGTCATCAGTGATGTCATTTGAGATGTGATGTGATGTCATCATTGATGTCACTGACCATGTCATGAATGATGTAATATGTGACATCATCAGCAGTGGATTGCGGGTGCGCGATATATAGTTAGTGCAACTAACTATACATGGAATTTCAATGGTTTTGTGTGAGTAAAATAAGGTTTTGTAAATGCGAATTCCTAACTATATATGGTCTATAACCTATGGTTTTTTCAGTGAATTTTCAAGGTTTTGTAAATGCTAATTCCTAACTATATATGGTCTATAACCTATGGTTTTTTCAGTGAATTTTCAAGGTTTTGTAAATGCTAATTCCTAACTATATATGGTCTATAGCCTATGGTTTTTTCAGTGAATATATATATATACATACATATATAAACATATATCATCTGTATATCTATATAAATACAAACATAAATGCATGCATACATATACTTATATGCATACAGATGCATGTTATTTACATGAAAGCTGAAAAAACACTAATAAAAGCAAAGCTAAAAAGCCACCTCATTACAAACAGAATGGCTTTAAATTAAACGAGGGCGAGATCTATTGCATTTTCAATGCTTGTTTACTTTGGTTCCATCAAGAAGGCATTCAGATGTGTCACACATTTGCCATAAATTCTGAATGTTAGCACTCTAGTTGCACATTAGATCACTGTAGTAAAGCTACTGCTCACCAGGGACGTCTGCTGCTGGTATTCAAAGTGCATGTTTCAGTCTGCATGTCAGAATTTTTTTAATGAAATAGAAGAGGATTTGAGAAGTCACTCAAAATGATCCCTAATTTTTCTTTCTGAAGCACTAATCATACTTTCTTTGGCAAAATTAACCCCCTCATGTTGTTCCTTTTTAAATTGAGTGTTTTCAGACTTACCACTTCATTCCAATCAAGATGGCTTCTGGTGTGCCATACTTTTGTCATAAGTAAGACTGTTAGCGCTCTAGTTGTTCTTTAGAACACTCTGGGACATTCTGTCATTGGGCTATACTTGGGGTACATCTGGGTGATATTTGGGCTACATGTAGGCTCTTTTGTTTCTGGTGGCCATCTTGGGAGACTGTATGTCAGAATTTTTTAATGAAATTGAAGAGGGTTTGAGAAGTCACTCAAAATGTGCCCTAATTTTTCTTTCTGCAGCACTAATCATAATTCATATGGCAAAATATACCCCCTCATTTTGTTCCTTTTTAAATTAAATGTTTTAAGAGTTACCACTTTATTCCAATCAAGATGGCTTCAGGTGTGCCATACCTTTGTAATAAGTAGGACTGTTAGCGCTCTAGTTGTTCTTTAGAACACTCTGGGACATTCTGTCATTGGGCTATACTTGGGCTACATCTGGGTGATATTTGGGCTACATTTGGGCTCTTTTGTCTCTGGTGGCCATTTTGGGAGACTGCATGTCAGAATTTTTTAATGAAATAGAAGAGGATTTGAAAAGTCACTCAAAATGTGCCCTAATTTTTCTTTCTGCAGCACTAATAATACCTTCTATTGCATAATATACCCCCTCATTTTGTTCCTTTTTAAATTAAATGTTCTAAGAGTTACCACTTTATTCCCATCACGATGGCTCCAGGTGTGCTATACCTTTGTAATAAGTAGGACTGTTAGCGCTCTAGTTGTTCTTTAGAACACTCTGGGACATTCTGTCATTGGGCTATACTTGGGCTACATCTGGGTGATATTTGGGCTACATTTGGGCTCTTTTGTCTCTGGTGGCCATTTTGGGAGACTGCATGTCAGAATGTTTTAATGAAATAGAAAAGGATTTGAGAAGTCACTCAAAATGTGCCCTAATTTTTCATTCTGCAGCACTAATCATACTTTCTATGGCAAAATATACCCCCTCATGTTGTTTCTTTTTAAATTAAATGTTTTAAGAGTTACCACTTTATTCCAATCAAGATGGCTTCAGGTGTGCCATACCTTTGTAATAAGTAGGACTGTTAGCGCTCTAGTTGTTCTTTAGAACACTCTGGGACATTCTGTCATTGGGCTATACTTGGGCTACATCTGGGTGATATTTGGGCTACATTTGGGCTCTTTTGTCTCTGGTGGCCATTTTGGGAGACTGCATATATATATATATTCACTGAAAAAAACATAGGTTTCACACCAGTTATAGTTAGGAATTAGCATTTAAAAAACCTATTAAATTCACTGACAAAACCATAGATTTCACACCATTTATAGTTAGCTGGAAATTTTACTGACATAAAACCATTGAAATTCCCACGTTATAGTTAGTTGGACTCACTATAACTTGCGAGCCTGTAATGCACTGCTGATGACGTCACATATTACATCACTCATGACATGGTCAGTGACATCACTCATGACATCACTGATGACACCATCCAGTGAATGTGTGTCTTTCTGAAAAATAAATTTGTTTTATATATGTATTTGTAAAGGTCGATGGAAGAATAAATGTTTAAATAAGTGTGTAAATGGATGTTTTTTTTTAAAAAAATTGGTTGGGTAACTGGCTTATTACGTGTATCTTAGTGAATACATATATTAGCGAGTATTGTTTAAATATTTAAATGTTTGTATCAGTGTTTCTCTTTGTGTATAAGTGGCTGCAGGGGTTGGTGACTGACTCACTGTTTGTATGTGTTTTGAAGACAGCATATGTGCAGGACTGTATGGGTGGATGAGTGTGTATATGTGTGTGTTAGTGAGTGAATGACTGTCTCACTAGTGTCTTCATTAGTAACGACATATGTTTTAATCTAGTATATGTGAGTATTGATGTATATAAGTGAGTATAGTATATATAGTGAGAGATTGTAGGAGTTCCTGTTTAAATAAGTATGTGTTTCTATAAGTGATTGTTTAAGAGAGTAAGTATGGGTAAGTTTCCTTAGAAGTAAGGTGGTAGTGTGTGTATAAATGTATATGCAAATAAATGGATGTTCAATAGTTTATTTGCATGTGTGAGTATGTGTGTGAGTAACTTTTGGATGACTGCTGATGTGTAACAGGATGTATAGGTGTATCACTACATATGATGAGTGAG
This sequence comes from Lissotriton vulgaris, assembly GCF_964263255.1. NCBI lineage: Eukaryota > Metazoa > Chordata > Amphibia > Caudata > Salamandridae > Lissotriton > Lissotriton vulgaris. Next base: position 109,118,588 of record NC_141695.1, on the reverse strand, counting down.
TATATATATGAGTGACTATATAGAACTGTTGGTGAATGAGTGGATGTGTATATAGATGGTGGAATTACTGAATTGGTTGTTGTTACTGGTTTGGGTATCTCCATTTTTTTGAAAATGTTTGTTTCTATTTTTGAATATGTGTTTCAAGCGTTACATTACACTGAAATTAGGTCTGTCACTCTGTCACAAGGATGGTGTCATCAGTGATGTCATGAGTGATGTCACTGACCATGTCATGAGTGATGTAATATGTGACGTCATCAGCAGTGCATTACAGGCTCGCAAGTTATAGTGAGTCCAACTAACTATAACGTGGGAATTTCAATGGTTTTATGTCAGTAAAATTTCCAGCTAACTATAAATGGTGTGAAATCTATGGTTTTGTCAGTGAATTTAATAGGTTTTTTAAATGCTAATTCCTAACTATAACTGGTGTGAAACCTATGGTTTTTTCAGTGAATTTCAAAGGTTTTTTAAATGCTAATTCCTAACTATAACTGGTGTGAAACCTATGGTTTTTTCAGTGAATTTCAAAGGTTTTTTTAATGCTAATTCCTAACTATATAAGACCTGAAAGCCCACCAGGAATCTCCAGTATGCGCCAGGGGACTGCATTGCAGAGAGGTGTAATGAAGCCACAACCCTTTTTACACCTCTCTGCAACGCAGCCCCCGTGCATGTTTGAAGAGGGGGAACTAATTCCCCTTGCATACTGGGGGCCCCTGGGGGCCAATTAGCCCACCTGGAACCTCCAGTATGCGCCAGGGGCTGCATTGCAGAGGTGTAATGAGACTATGCCCCTTGTTACACCTCTCTGCAACGCAGCCCACTGCCGCGTTTGCAGATGGGGAACTAATTCCCCTTGCATACTGGGGGTCCCTGGGGTCAACTGGTCCACCAGGAGCCTCCAGTATGCGCGAGGGAGCTGCATTGCAGAGAAGTGTAATGAGGCCACACCCTTGTTACACCTCTCTGCAATGCAGGCCACTGGCGCGTTTGTAGAGGGGGGACTAATTCCCCTTGCATACTGGGGGTCCCTGGATCATATCTGCCCAAACACCGATATTCCGAACGATTGTAAATTACTTTTCTTGAGAAACATTTGGATTTGGATTATCATGTCCTATACTTTGGAATTTTTGAAAGACTGACTTTGAGGATGCTATAAATTACTCAAGTCTGCCCGAATTGTGTGGGTAAAATTGATACCTAGTCACTTTGAATAAGAATATACTTATGTCTCGTCTAACATTTGGAAGAAATATCTAGTTATATGACAACTGGATACCGACATAACTTGAAGGAAATAAGAACACCCTGAAGAAGTTCTGTTGTACAGAACGAAACCTTTCGGCTGGCTGTGGTACATAAACTTAAGGAAAATAAAAGCATTTGAATATACACCAAGATTCAGCGCTTCAATAAGTACTCTAAGTGATATGATTTGATTGGACTCATTGTGAAAGTGGTGCTGTGCCAAACTTTGGAATATTCTCCACTACTCTCTACTACTTACTCTCTCCTACTCTCTACTACTCACTCTCTACTGCTCTCTACTACTCACTCTACTACTTACTCTCTACTACTCTCTACTACTCACTCTCTACTACTCACTCTCTACTACTCTCTACTACTCACTCTACTATTCACTCTACTACTCTCTACTACTCACTCTCTGCTACTCTCTCTACTGCTCTCTACTACTCTCTACTACTCACTCTCTACTCTCTATTACTCACTCTCTACTCTCTACCTCTCTACCTCTCTCTTCTTCTCTCTCTACTAATCTCTACCTCTCTACCGCTACCTCTCTACCTCTCTACCTCTACACCTCTACCTCTCTACCTCTCTCTACACGCACACATATACACATATATGCATATATATATGCATATGCATTTATATATATATGTATGTGTATGTATAAAAAAAAACAACAAAACATTTTTTTTTTAAACAGCTACTTTTAAAACTGTCATTCTTTTTCCCCATGGTACGCTCCCTGGTACGCTTACCGGTGCGCGTACCGGTGCGCGTACCGGGCGCTCACCCCGCGAAAATAATTTTTTTTTAAATTTTTTTTTTGCTCCGCGGGGCCCTTTTATGGCCCCCACATCAAACCTAGGGGGTCAAGGGGGGTCTACTCTGCCCCCTTATGGTCATTTCCCTCTTTGTTTTGGCCACCTCTCGTGTCTCGATCCTACCGAGACACAAGATGGCGGCCGCTCCGGACTGTTTAGAATGTTTACAGACATCCCAGAGCCAATCAGCTTTCTGCGCGCAAGTCGCGGTAAGCGCCCGGTGCGCGTACCGGTGCGCGTACCGGAGCGCGGCTATAGATATATATATTTTTTTTAACCTTAATTACTCAAAATCCACTGGAGCACATATCTTGAGACATAGCAAAGGCACATCGGGCTACCAGTCCCTACAATTTTGCCAAGTTTGGTGGAAATCCATTCAGCCGTTCGGGCTAAAAGTGAAATCGACCGCCCTATGGAAATTAACATGGGGAAAACGCGTTTTTGGACCCCCCTTTTATCTCGGCCCCCGCTTGACGAATCCCCCCCAAACTTTCAGGGAAGGACCGGAACGCCGCGAGGCCATTTTGAGGAAATTTTCAGGCAGATTCGTCAACCGGCGCCAAAGTTATTCCAAATAGAATTTTCAGATTTAACATTGAAAAAAATCCTAACTATAACTACCTACTGGCGACCGCCAGTAGGTAATATATATATATATATATATATATATATATATATATATATATATATATATATATATATATATATATATATATATATATATTCACTGACAAAACCATAGGTTTCACACATGTTATAGTTAGCTGGATATTTCACTCATACAAAACCATTGAAATTCCCCCGTTATAGTTAGTTCAGCTAGCTATAACTCACGAACCCGCAACTCACTCTAATATAACCTTTGATACACACATTCAAAAATAAAACCTAACATTTTCAAAAAAATGGAGATACCAATACCAGTTAGAACATCCTATTCAGTAATTCCATAATCTACATACACATCCATCGTTCTATATAGTCACTCATACATGTACTCACTCATCATATGTACTCATACACCTATACATCCTGTTACACACCACATGCTAATAAACTATCAACTATCAATTTACTTGCATATACAGCTCTACAAACACCACTTCACTTATTTCTACAGAAATGTACACATACTTACTCTCTTCAACAATTAGTTATAGAAACACATACTTATACAGGAACTCTACCAATCTGTCACTGTCATATATCCTTACTTATATACATCAATACTCACATATACTAGTTTAAAATCTATGTACTTACTCATAAACACACTATTGAGGCAGTCATTCCCTCACACCCATACAATAACTCATCCATCCATACAGTCCTGCACATATGCTGTCTTCAAAACACATACAAACAGTGAGTCAGTCATTCATGCATCTGTGCGCTAAGTAATACCCCCCACCAAACCGTACAGACACTCATTCTGATACTCAAAAAAACAACTAATAACCCATATAGACACTCATGTAGCAACTCACCAACCCATGCCGTCACCTATACACAAAGTGAGACACTTATACAGATATTTACATATTTAAACATTACTCGCTAATACATGTATTCACTAAGATACACTTATTAAGTCAGTTATCCAATGAATTTTACAAAAAAACATCCATTTAGACACTTATTTACCCATTTATTCTTCCATAGACCTTTAGATATACAAATATCATTTTTAATTTTTTTTTTAGAAAGACACACATTCACTGGATGATGTCATGAGTGATCTCATTTGAGATGTCATCAGTGATGTCATAAGTGATGTCAGTGACCATGTCATGAGTGATGTAATATGTGACGTTATCAGCTGTGCATTGCGGGCGCACGAGTTATAGTTAGCAGAACTAACTATAACGGGGGAATTTCAATGGTTTTGTTTGAGTGAAATCTCCAGCTAACTATAACATGTGTGAAACCGATGTTTTTTTCAGTGAATTTCTAAGGTTTTTTAGATGCTAATTCCTAACTATAACGTTTGTGAAACCTATGATTTTTTCAGTGAATTTCGAAGGTTTTGTAAATGATAATTTTAAAATGTATAAATTGTTATATTACTTTCTTTTTATACTAATTTCTTACATTTTTATTATACATATTTATATTTATTTTATTTTTTAAATTATATTTCATATTCTTAATGTAAAATAATAACAAAACTAAATCCCCACATATTTTATTATTAATTATTTCTTTTTTCAATATATTACAATTAAATTCTGTATCATTCCTTTTAAATTTTTTACGCGTACTGTGATTGCACCATACATTGTACAGTAAATCATCCTCTGCACGTACCAGTGCACTCATACCCTTTGACCTGGCGCGTCACATCAACGCTTCTCCGTGACGTCATGTACGGCTCCCCATACGCATACTGCGCAAAAGTTTCTAACTGTTCAAAAACATATATTTATGTATTTAATGTAAATATTAAGGGAATACATTATCTGGGAGAATCATGAAAATAGTTTTTAAAAACTTTTAATAAGCGAATATTACTTCTAAAGGCAATTACGCAAATCACCAAGGTACATCGTATGTACGCGCATCTTAAGACCACCGTAACAAAACCGTAAGCGTACGCAAAGACATGTGACCATAAAAGGAGAGTTTTGATTGGTACATAGTACTTTCTATTCCAACTGTTGAAAGACCCCTCTCAGTTTGATCATCCTACTTGGACTTTCCCAAAAGAAACATCTATTCGGTGGACCTGTAGTTTTTTAGAACAAAAATCTACAATGGCTGCTCTTTTTGAGACTTCATCAGTACATTCCTCTGAGGAAGATTTTGTTGCTGAGCCACCTCAGAAAAAGAGAAAAGAAGCTTTCATTGGGAAGTTTTTTTCATATCCGGAGGGACAGAAAAAAGTGAATGCGCCGAAAGTAACGTGCAAGATATATGAGGTTACTCTTTTCAGGGGTGACCCCACTAAAAAGTACTCTTTAGGGACAGCCTCAATGGTTCGCCATGTCAAAAATTTGCATCCAAATAATTATGCAAGGATGGCAACACAAAGTCTCCAGGAGAATACTCAACCTGCAGTTCCTTCTACCTTAACTACACCACCACCTCCTCCGAGCAGTTCGCATCCAATTATTGTGCCACAGTTTGCAAATCTTACAATTCATTGTAAATTTTGCAGAGAACTCCTTTGTTACGGTGAGCAGTCTATTGACCTCATTGTAAAGAAGAAAAGAGCACTGTTGTCCAAAACAATAATATTTGTATTTCTTTTTTGTTCCTGTTCCACAGTTTTTTTGTTGAAAATAAAAAATAGAAAACTAACTAAAAAAAAAATTTCCTTTCAGAACTACCTCCACTGGCTTAAGAAATAACTATATTTCTATATTAGTGTGTAAAAGTTTGTCAGAATGAATGTTTACTGCATAAATGAATGAATGAATTAGTAGTGTATGGTGAATGTGAAAGTACAAAACTATGAGGAAGTGCTACAGCATAAATCTATAAGGTGTTACCTATAGTATACTGTTGTACCTCCGAAGCACTTCAATATAACATATCCATATAAATATGTTACAAGTCTATGCTTCAATTTCCACTACTGGTAAAACTGCCTGGGTGAATTTGTATGTGTTATGGGCGGATATTCAACCTGCTTGTGCTTCTTTTACACATCTTTTCCATCACTTTTGTGATGCAGCAGTGGTGCAAAAGATGTGCTATGGTGTCTGATATTTACAATGTGATGCATATGGAAGGTGCATCACATTCTAAAGGCCTGCGCCAGAAAGAGGCTTTCCTGCGCAGAGGGGGAGGGGGATGGAGGAATTCTGGCATAGGAACGCCTCCTAAAAGTGACTGAGTGAAATCTATAAGATACTTCATTCTGTCACTTTTGTGCCTATGCTACGTCAAAACCCTGCATCTGCTTGAAACAGGTGTAAGGATTGACACTGCATTATGAGCATACAGCCCCAAGAGCGTTGCTGGAACTGAATTGCGCTTGGAACGCAAGTCAAGCAATGCACCACCTTCACAACACAAATACATCACATATGTGTGCCGTTTTTGCCTTATAATACACCATATTGTAAATACGGTGCATCCATTGTGGTGATGTCACAGTGCACAATAACTGGCATATCTCTGGGGATGTACCACTTATTGTACATCTGCTGATTACTGTTTAAATGTAGTGAATGGATTACTACACACTGATCAACGAGTCACTACAAAACCAAAACAGGAATGACAGAGTACTGGTGCTAGTGTAAAGATAAAGACTGGGTAATTCAAAATATAAAAGGTCAATTTGCAGGTGCATAGAACAGTACATGCATAGTAAATAGGAGTTTGAAGCAGTCTATATACTAAGGCCTATTTTACTACATGAATATTGGGGTACTGACTGGACGATAAGAGTTCTGCAAGCAGTGTCAAGCTGAATCTGCAACTGCTTCACTTTTAGAACAGTGTATAAATAAGCACAGCATTGTCAGAGTATTTGCTGTAAGTATAAAGATACAGACTGGGGAATTGAAGGTATAAAAGACAAGTGTGCAGGTGCATAAAAGATTGCATGGAAACTTTATAGGAGTTTGAAGCAGTCTATGACCTAAACCCTATTTTAATGCATGAGTACTTAGATGGTGAGTGGATGATTACAGTTCTGCAAAGAAAGTGCCTGACTGAATTTATAACAGCTTCAGTTTTACCACAGGACATATATAAGGAAATACTGCTGAATGGCTCACTACAATATTGAAACAGTAAAGTGAGAGTGATTGTGAAAGTCTAATGATACAGACTGGGGAATTGAATGTATAAAAAAGAAATGTGCAGCTACGTAGAAGACTGTATGCATAGTCTATACAAGTTTAATGCAGTATATGGCCTAAGGCCTACTTTGCACCATGATTATTTGAGTACTGACCGGATAGTTACAGTTCTGCAAGGAGAGTGTCTGTCTGAATTTAAAAGAGCTTCATTTTTAGCACAGTGCATACATAAGGGCATTCTGCTGAATAGCTTACTACAATACTGTATCAGCAATCACAAAGACTTTGCTGGAATTGTAAGAATATAGACTGGGAAATAAAAAGCTATAAAATACAAGTTTGCCCGTGCATAGAAGAGTGCATGCATAGTGTATAGGAGTTGAAGCAGTCCATACCCTAAGGCCCACTCTGCACCATGACTACTTGGGTACTGGCTGAATTATTACAATTCTGCAATGAGACTGTCTGGCAGAATGTATAGCAGCTTCACTTTTAGAACAGTGTATAGATAAACACATACTGCTGAATGGCTCACTACAATACTAAAATAGCAGTACCACGATGTTTGGAGGAAGTGTAGAGATACAGACTGGGCAATTCAAAGTTTAGAAGCCAAATTTTCAGGTGCATAGAAAAGGGCTTGTATCATTTATTAAACTTCCCAACGCCCCAAGCGCCAGCTCAACTTTCGAAGTATACCTTTACGATTTACCAAATGCTAGCATTTTTTACATTTTGAAGCATAATAATAACAAATGTTAATCATTTTTTTTTTCTTCTGATGATAACAATATTTTTTTGTATGTCTTCTATTTAGATGTTTTTAATCATGAAAATGCAAAGAACACAGTTTACCGACTAACACTTTTTAAACTCTCCAACGTATGTAGATAATAATACCTTATACTTGTTACTATCGAAATCGAATCCTTTACAGCTTCACAGTTTCTAACTTTTCCGAACACGTGCAGAAAAAAACCAGTTAAAACGTGAGCACGTGTAAACTGCAAAACGTGCCATCTAAATAGGCAGAGCCACATCTTCCTTCCATAGACTACTAAACAACCAAAAACTATATAAACCACACCTACTGTGCAATTAGTTTTGTTTTTGCAAGTTATTTCTGAATCGCCAATCTTTACTGCAGGTTCCGTTTTCTAGCATCGGATTTTCTTTTTGTGTCAACAAACATATTCCAGAGTTGTAAGTTGTTTCAATATGGCATAGGCACAGTACTTAGTTATAATTTGTGACTGTTTGTCAATATTTAAACATTTATATCTAAAAAAAAATGTTATTGCGTGTTTTTTGTTTTTTCTCTGTAACGCCAGCAGCTTCTTTTTAGAAACAGATAGATTATAAAAAATATTGCTCCTTTTCTGGTCCCTTTCACCTTATACATAGTGACTTTTTATATTACACTATTAACACTGTACTTCGCATGAGAGGTGTTGCTGACCCGTCGATGCAAACCCTAAACATTTACAATCAACTTCACCATCTTCCACTTGTTATTGTGTTTTCCCCTAGAGATCACATACTGTTAATATGTAAATTATAATATAAACAGTCTTGGTGATCTTAGTGGAATTCACAATCCGTTGTCACAAACAGTAACGATAAGTAAGCAAAGTTACCTGCTTGTGGTTTTCAGTCTATTTTCCCCTTGTGATCATGTGCTGTGAAAATATATACATATTATTATTCTCACCGTCAAGATCTCAGAGGAGTTTATGACCCATCACCAGGAAGATCAAACTTTTTCACCTCCCGGAGAAAAGAAGTTCAGTAAATAATTACCGCTCGACAGTATTTCATTATCGACGTTCTGTTAAATACATAACTTTATTTTCCTTTTCTTTTTAGTGTAACAATGGTATCAATCGTTATATTATAATAGATTTTCCTATTGCTACACAAGAGGAATGGGAGATTTTTTAGCGCCATCTGTAATATAACTATCAAATATTAAGAAGTACTTGATAAGATATTTTTATATACATTAAAATATAGCTATCATGCATACTTTGTTACTTTAAATATTTAATTAATCCTACATTTCTGAATGTTATTTTCTAATTTCTATTCTTATTTGCGGTTCCTATTCACCTTCTCCCTAAAGAATATATAGGACCTGTACTATATATTATAATAGTACTATTTTATATATTCTTTAGTGAGTATGTGATTTATTAGCGGAACAGTCTGCAACCTATAAGCACTACGACAGCACGTTTCTGATTTGTACACAATACAAATTTGAAAAATAATAATGCATGCTATGTAATATGAAATGATTTGTATTTAACTGTATTCTACTTGTTCTCTTGATCTGAGATAATGTAGTGTGGGAGTGTTTGCTGTAGCACTTTTATTCTACTTTATCTAAAAGTAACTGATGCCCTCTTACATCATCAAGAATGTGGGGCAACGATTTTGCAAACTATAGCACAAAAAAGAAGAATATAGCCACGCTTAACTGATATTTTATGAAGTTTCATTTTTAATCGTCACCCCTTTCATATAAACAGCGACAGTTTCTGAAGAAAGTTTATTTGTATTTGCTTAATAAAAACTGTTTCAAACCTGGACTGAAGTTTTTGCTGCGCAACCACACCTCCCCATCAGGAAAGTAAACACCATATTATAAGTAAATAGTACTCCTGAAAAGTATGTCACCCACAAACTTTAAAAAAAACAGCGCAAGACACTGTCATTTTTCCCCCGTGATTTATACACCTCACAGCAATTATATAAATGGCCCTTGAAACATGTAAAAACAATCCACAGTCCTAGCTGGCTCCCCGCCTCCTTCGAGAGCCGACGTTACTTCCCACCGTTCCCACCCGATAAGGAGCAAACTTGTGCTCGGAACACTTTAGCCAATAAAATGTCCATGTTGTTCCGCAGAGGAGGAAACCTTCACAGCCAATGAACAATAAGCTTTGGGAGCTTGGAGCACGTTACCCTGATACTCCGCGAACAGAAAGGAATCCCTAACAAAACTTTTCCACTGACTTCTTGTACGACTAACGGTTCCTATGAAAAAAATATAAATCTCCAGCACAGTAACAATTTCAATTAGCAACATATTGTGGTGAACTTCTAACCTCTGTTCTCACGCAAGTGTTCCATGAACTGTTACTATGGTAACAGGCAGAAAGGTACTGGCTGTACAAAAAATGTTATATTTACCTGGATCCTCTACAAGACAGAAAAGAAAGGAAAGTAAAACAAAACACTGTACCACATTTACAACCCCCTTGCGCCACTTGCATATCCACGACCCCCCTTAAAAAATTAAAAGTGTGTGCACCTCAAACCCCGGGAACAAACACCCCCCGGAGATTTCTGTATTGTGTGACACTTGCTCGGTGGCCCTCCGCCTGCTGCCCTCGAGAGCCCTGGTGCCTACCCCCGGGATACTGCTATTTGCTATGAGAAGCCAGAAGTCTTGGGGCTCCCGCCTTCCCATAGCAAACTTAGGGGGTCATTATGATCGCGGACGGACTTGAGTCTGTCCGCGAACATAGAGGAGGAGGGAACCTCCGCATGGCCTGCGGAGTTCCCTCCTGTGCAATTAGGATGTGACCGCCACCCTGGCGGTCAAATCCTCTATTTTTAACATTGCGGCGGGTGCTGCTTCAAGCAGCACCTGCCGCAATGTTAAAAATGAAAGCTGTGCATTTGCATGCACAAAGCGGCAGGCACCGCGCGGTGCCTGCCGCTCTGTGCACGAAAATGCAGGGGTACCATAGGTACCCCCCATGTGCACCCCCACCCCCCCTTCACCCCTGGGGGATCGCAACGGGCCCCCAAACAAGAATCCGTATGCCTTTGCATGGCGGACATGCCACCGTGTAAAGGCATTGAAATTCAGACATCCTAATATAGCTGGCGGTGTCTGAGAGACTTAAATAAACACAGAGAATCCAACACAGAGGAAGGGAAGGGAAAAGAGTGATCAACAAATGTTGAAGCACTCAGTGTTTTGTAAAATCATAATAGCGGAGCAGCGCGAGGGGTAAGACGGTGATCAAAGCGTCCTGTTTGTATTGCAAATCAAGCAACACCCCTGACGTTCCATTATGCTCATGAAGCCAACAAGCAAGCTTCACAAGTCATTGTACTTGTAGCAGACCGCTGTAGGCACACTTAGCCTAATAACTTCACTTTTCTGTAAATACACTTTTTATTAAAAATACGTGAGTAAGGTGGGGAGGTCGTGCCCCCGTCCTGAAGAAGGAGCTTGTCTCCGAAACATGTCGACAACGCACACCAGAGGTCCTGTTCTTTAATATAACAGATTCGACCTCACACTGCACTTCTTTTAACAGTACCAGCCAGAGTTTAGAATAAAAACTTTTTTCCTTTTCACTCATGTGCCAGGTACTTTTTAATTTTTCACCACATCCCACCACTCCCTTATAGCAAATACACCCCACACACCTCACACCACACATAGTCATTACTACAAGTGCTCCCGCGTAGTCGTAGGTCGCAGCACGCCGCATCCCGATAGAGGGGTGCAAAGACCCCCGATGATGAAGCATGACACTAAGGGGCCTTTTGGTGTGTGAGGGGTATTTTACAAAACACTGAGTGCTTCAACATTTGTTGATCACTCTTTTCCCTTCCCTTCCTCTGTGTTGGATTCTCTGTGTTTATTTAAGTATCCTTGTGGAGCAAGAATCCAACCCTTCGCTCTACCTCCCTCTTGTGTTTTTGACGGTGTCTGAGAGACACCGCCACCATATTAGGCCTTTTCCGCTGCGGTAGTAAGTCAACCGCGGCGGAAAAGTAGCGGACTTAAACCAGGACCAACCAGCCATCCAAATGTGGCGGTGGATCTTAGTGGGTCCGCAGAGGATTTTCCGCATCCGCCGGGCCGGCGGTGGCTTCCGCCGGCCCGGAGGATGCGGAAAATCCTCCATCATAATGTGCCCCTTAGTTTGAACATTGAAAGACACAACAGTGAAATCTGTTCTCACTTTCAAAATCCAAACAACATTGCATTTCGACATACAACTTAGCATCTCTCCATATGTAAAAGCAATGCTGGTGTTCTATAGAGGAGTGGACCCCATCGATCTGTGTACCCCTTTCATGCAGCGCATGTGTATTAATGGTGCGCATGCGCACAATACGCCCCACCATGCCCTCCCTCAGTCCGCCTACCCCTAATGTTTTTCATTTTATTTGTGCATGCTCTATTCGAACATGACGATCACGAGGAGTCGTGGGGGCATTGTACGCTCCGTATGAACAAAAAAATTGCCCCCCAGATTTGGCCCCCTCGGGGGCTAATTAACAAATAAAGAGGGCTTTGCGTTTATTTTCTTTTTCGCCCAAAACGCGTACCCCGGGATTAAAAATAATAATAATAATAATAGTTTTTGGGCCTAACGATTCATGTGGGACGCCCTGAGCAGGCCTGGGGGATCAGTATTTTTCTACCCTGCCCTCTTCACACTTTTTATGCGGTTCTTTCACTGCTTTCTTGTGACTCGGTTTTACCAAGGCACAAGATGGCTGCCAACACTTATATAATACTCCCCCGCTAAAGTTAATTCAGCTAACTATAACTCGTGCGCCCACAATGCACTGCTGACGACATATGACATCACTCATAACATGGTCAGTGACATCACTCATGACATCACTCATGACATCTCAAATGACATCACTCATGACATCACTGATGACATCATCCAGTGAATGTGTGTTTTTCTGAAAAAAAAATATTTTTTATATATGTATATCTAGAGGTCGATGAAAGAATAAATGGGTAAATAAGTGTCTAAATGGATTTTTTTGTATAACTTACTTACAAAGTGTATCTTAGTGAATACATGTATTAGCGAATAATGTTTAAATATGTAAATATCTGTATCAGTTTCTCACTTTGTGTATAAGTGGCTGCATGGGTTGGTGAGTAGCTACATGAGTTTCGATATGGGTTATTAGTTGGTTTTTTGAGTATCGGAATGAGTGTCTGTATGTTTTGGTGTGGGGTACTACTTACCACAGAGATGCATGAATGAGTGACTCACTGTTTGTATGTCTTTTGAAGACAGCATGTGTGCAGAACTGTATGGGTGGATGAGTCTGTGCATTTGGGTGTGTTACTGAGTGAATGACTGTCTCAATAGTTCTTTATGAGTAATTACATATGTTTTAAACTAGTATATGTCAGAATTGATGTATATAAGTGAGTATATGTGAGAGTGAGAGATTGGAAGAGCTCCTGTATAAATAAGTATGGTTTCTATAAGTGATTGTTTAAGAGAGTAAGTATGTGTATGTTTTTGTAGAAGTGAGTGTAGTGGTGTGTGTATAGCTGTATATGCAAGTAAATGGATGTTTGTTTTGTTTGCATGTGTGAGTATGTGTGTGAGTAACTCTATGAATGAGTGTCGGTATATTACAGGATATATAGGTGTATGAGTACATATGATGAGTGAGTACATGTATGAGTGACTGTAATGTAATGTTGGTGAATGAGTGGATGTGTATGTAGATGTTGGAATTACTGAATAGGTTGTTGTAACTGGTATTGATATCTCCATTTTTTTGAAAATTGTATCTTCTATTTTTGAATGTGTGTATCAAAAGTTATATTACGGTGAGAGGAGGTCTGCCACTCTTCCACAAGGATGATGTCACCAGTGATGTCATCCGTGATGTCATTTGAGATGTCATGAGTGATGTCATGAGTTATGTCACTGACCATGTCATGAGTGATGTAATATGTGACGTCATCAGCAGTGCATTCTGGGCGCACGAGTTATAGTTAGCTGAACTAACTATAACGGGCAAATTTCAATGGTTTTGTATGAGTGAAATGTCTAGCTAACTATTACATGTGTGAAACCTATGGTTTTTACAGTGAATTTCTAACGTTTTTTAAATGCTAATTCCTAACTATAACGTGTGTAAAACCTATGGTTTTTTCAGTGAATTTCTAAGATTTTTTAAATGCTAATTCCTAACTATAACGTGTGTAAAGCCTATGGTTTTTTCAGCGAATTTCTAACTATAACATGGATCAAACTGATCGTGTTTTTCAGTGTATATATATATATATATATATATATATATATATATATATATATATATATATATATATTTATACACGAAATACTCCACAGCCACCTCCAACCCACTCGAACTGGCTAAGCAGGAGACGGACCAGAAGATCTGATCGAGGTTCTTTATTCAGTCAGGTTCTGATTTTTCAAAACAGCAATGACGCGTTTCGGGCTCGAGAGCCCTTGTTTATATATATATATATATATATATATATATATATATATATATATATATATATATATATATATATATATATATATATATATATATATATATATATATATATATATATATATATATAAAAAAAATATATATAGATATAGATATCAGCAGACACACATCAAATGGCGAATGCATTTCGGCATATTCAGCCTACCTCAGCGCCAGCAGTCTTTATGTGGTAAGCACGTCATCCTCACAATAAATGTCCCGCCTCAAAGCTGATGCAATGTATTCAGCTCTGCCCCTATGCTCACCTGTACCAGTTCACCGAATGTCAGGAAACTACAAGTCCCAGAATACTGTAGGTAAAACCAGGTAGGTAATGCAAGGGAAGTCAAAAGACTATGCTATGTGCAGAGCATTCCAATGTGAGTGGCACCATACTTCCTGCCCGTATGAATGTCAAACAAAGCGCCCCCTCAGGTCCCCAACTGCATCACCCCCAGTGCAGGATTTCAATTAGCGGGGGCAGAAACGGAAATCCAAGTCGCCCAGCGAAGAGTCAATGACTCCTACACCGCCTCCATTCCTCCTGCCTCCGAGGGGAGCACTGGCAATCCACAACCATGGAAAAGAAAAGATCCGCTGCAGCAGAGTCTCCGGAAAAGCCAGGCCACTTTGCAATATATATATATATATGCACTGGAAAACTAAACACGCACTTCCCTTACAAAGAAATGGAAAGTTTGCATGTCTGCAGCCTTTCTTATTTTTCACCTTATTCATCTTCCGCTCAATCAATACATCATCCACACATACACACAACTACTTTCTGCCTTTCTTGGCTGGGGTCATCAATTATTCTTCTTTAATTCAAATTCAAAGTGCAGGCCCTTTATTCAGCCTTCTTGGTAACTACTACCCGTGAATGGCAGTGGGTAATTTGCACACTTGCATCCTTTCTTGCGTCTTTTCTACAGCACACTGTGTGTACTTTGTGCACTAGCTTGTTTCCTTAGATGTGGTGCTCGTTTCTGTGTAATGAGCTAGAAATCCAAAGATCCACTTCACTGAGAAGGCAGTGGTAGTTTGCGTGTCTCCAGCCTTTCTTATTTTTCACCTTTTTCATCTTCCACTCAATCAACTCATCATCCACACATACACACAACTACTTTCTGCCTTTCTTGGCTGGGGTTATCAATTATTCTTCTTTAATTCAAATTCAAAGTGCAGGCCCTTTATTCAGCCTTCTTGGTAACTACTACCCGTGAATGGCAGTGGGTAATTTGCACACTTGCATCCTTTCTTGCGTCTTTTCCACAGCACACTGTGTGTACTTTGTGCACTAGCTTGTTTCCTTAGATGTGGTACTCGTTTCTGTGTAATGAGCTAGAAATCCAAAGATCCACTTCACTGAGAAGGCAGTGGTAGTTTGCGTGTCTCCAGCCTTTCTTATTTTTTACCTTTTTCATCTTTCACTCAATCAACTCATCATCCCTACATACACACAACTACTTGCTGCATTCCTTAGCTGTGATTATCAACTATTCTTCTATTTCATATTCCTATTCAAAGTGCAGGACTTTATTGAGCCTTTTTATTGGAACAAATACCCCGGTCGAAGGCACTTTGAAATTTGCACACTTGCTCCCTTTCTTGGCTGGGGTTATTAATTATTCTTCAGTTTCATATTCTGATTGACTCAAGGCCCTTTATCGAGCTTTTTTCTTGTAACTACTGTTGCAGGGATTCTGCTCCTACACAGAACTGTGCATAAAGACTTACGACCTCGGTGAATTACGGTGTTCCAAAACCCACCTTAGTACCCAAACCCCCTAACAGACTAGCAATCAGTGACTCATTGGTTCTTCGTCCTATAGCAAAAACACCAATGACTAGTCAACCCAGAACATGCGACTTAGATTACCTCAAGTAAGGTGGATAACAAGAGCACTCTTTCGTTATAGTCTTACACCAGTCCAAAACAAGGAGTAAATAAAGACACGTGCAAGTTTGAAATTTTTATTTCTAACACCGTAATCTCATGCGCAGTACCTTAGATAATACAAGCAAACATATTATCAGAAACAAGGTTGTCAGCATTGTTACTATTCCATAAAATACAAAGGGAGAAAGCATCCTATAATGCTAAAGGGAAACAGATTTAAAATATACCTAAAAGCTTCTAATAAACACATGCTAACTTAACATGGTGTGAGTGCAAGGCTCAGCCCCACGACACCCTCCCTTCATCGAAGCACGTGATATAAACGTGGGCGAATTACGAACGCAGAGTCCAAGCCTGAAAAGCAGAGTCAACTTAAAATTGGCAAAAATAATTATTCGCTGTTTGATAGAAAGCAGTAAATAAATAATAAAGAATAGGTAGAAAATCAAAGAGTCATTCCAACAGCGTATAAGCACAGTATGTAGCTACAGCTTCCAAGAGGAAGTCATTGTTCTCATCTGAAAACATTTCAGTCATCCAATTCAATAGTGGGAATGAACATACATGTTCCTCAATGACCGGAGCCTCTATCACCATCAGAGGAAATCTCGGGCCATCTTCAATGTAACTGCGTGCCAAGAAGTCATGCGCCGCTGCAAAAACATTCACAATGTCCCATTATTCCATGTATCGCTGCTAAGGCCATAATCCCGCCTCCAGAACAGAGCAAGTCATGAACCACTAAGGGGCTCATCAGCTGGTCATAATACCCGTTGGGAGACACCGTACTGCAGAGACACAAATCCAGGGCCCAGTCGAAATCGCAGCTCAGGCAATGGAAGACAGGTTGAACGCATGCGAAAAAGGAAAATCGAAACGATAATCCATAAACTGCACTCAATGTAGCCAGATTCAGCGCTCTGTAATAACTAAGCATTCGGTTGCGGAGCAGCAACAGCCGGAACATAGTGTCATGTGCTGCAGGATTTGCATCAATATTTAAGTAAACAAATTAATAAAAGCACATTGGCAACTAATGTGAGTATTAAGCAGAATTCACCAAAGATGCTGGAAAAAATGGAATGAAAAAATGCTGAGAAGACACCAAATATAGTTTGAAAAGAGTCACAAGGCCACTGCTTAGAACTTACAAAAAGTAAGCTAACCCCGTAGTCGAGGACGCATTAAAGATAGTCTGTATTAACTCCCCAAAATGCAGGGGCACGTCTGTATTTAATAAAGCATGCACTTCTGTGCGGGTGTTTGCTACATGAAGGACAAATGTTTCTCTAGCAGTTGTAAGAGCAAGCTCTTTTTGAGACGATAGCGCTCTTATACGACTCATTTGGTTGACTCTGCTTTCAAGGTCGGAATCGACGGCCAGATGGAAACATCCAGCTTCCCATGCAGAAGAGAAAACACAACTTTTTTTATAGCAAACCACACGCTCAGTTACCGTAATCATGTCAGCGATGCCTGCTAACATCGCACAACAATCTGCATTATTTCAAAGTAAATAACTCCCGTTTGCCAGTAAACTGAACGTTGGTATGATAACAGGTGTCGGAGTGCCTTTCAAATCTCAGGCCAAATCAGGCGCATCTTGATTACAAGAGCCATGCAATTGTATGTGTCTACAAATTAAGGAGTGATCTGGTGCTGTTGTGCAATCCTCACCATTCAGATAAACTTGTTTTCCCTCCCTCAGGCACCCATATGTAAATGGTAATAACCAAGCTTCACGGAGATAAGCGCTGCCTAAAGATCCATTATTGCCTATAGCATATTATTTCATGCAAACCTCAAACTTAAACAGGCTAAAATGTAACGTTATGATACCGTGGATAAGCCACACAGCTGAATCGGATCTCCAATGAGTGACCACCTGTAACCATTCTCATAGCACGCTCTGTGCTCTGATTTGACAGTGAGAGAGTGATCGCACCATAGTTTGTACTGCTAATCATTCTCAGCATACGCTACGAATACGCTTTCACGTTGCGCGTCGCATCAAAGCTTCCGTGTGACATCATGTACGGCACCCCGTACGTGAAAGACGTGAAAGTTTTTAATTGTTTAAAAACATATATTTATGAATTTAATGAACATACTAACAGAATACATTATGGGTCAGATGTAGGTAAGTATATTTTACCTATTCATAAATACCGAATTTTACTGATTCAGTATTTATGAATCGGTAAAATAGAAGGGGGGAGATGTAGGTGAATTCGGTAATTGAATTACCGATTCTGTAACAATCGGTATTTACCGAATCGGTAAATACCAATTCTGTAATGCCCATTGATTCCTATGGGCATTGAAGCCCATAGGAATCAATGGGCATTACCGAATCGGTATTTACCGATTCAGTAAATACTGATTCCAGCAAGGGTGCAGGGGATGACACTTTGATACCCCTAGCACCCCAAATACTGGCATGTGTGCCATGTGGCACACAGACATGCCCTAAGGGCATGTCTGTCTGTCACATGGCATAGGTGTACATGCACACATGTGCATGCACACCTGGATTCGGTATTTTACCACCCAATTTAATTGGGTGGTAAAATACCGAATCTGTAGGCCCATTGGGACTCAGAAGACTCCCACCTACATCAGGAAGTTACCGAATCGGTAAAAATACCGATTCGGTAAATTTACTGATTCGGTAAATTTACGGAATCGGTAAAATATGCCCCCTTCATGCCAATTACTAAATACCGGTCGGTAACGGCCGAAATCGGCCGTTACCAACCGGTATTTCGGCTCCTACATCTGTCCCTATGTATGGTAGTTATGAAAATAGTTTTTTTAAACTTTGAACAATCGTATTTTACTTTTAAAAGCAATTACACAAATCGCTGTGGAACGTCATGCATACTCACATCGTAAGAGCACCATACGCACAGCGTAAGCGTACGCAAAGCCATGTGACTTTAAAACAAGAGATTTGATTGGTTCATAACACTTCCTATTCCAAATGTTGAAAGTTCCTTCCCATTTTAATTATTCAACTTTGACTTTCTAAGTAGAAGCATCTCTTCTGAGAATCTTGTCAAATAGAAGGAAGATTACCATAGTAACATCAATGGACTCATCTTCCAGCCATTCTTCAGAGAAATATTTAATTCCTGAAGAACCTCCAAAGAAGAGGAAAGAAGCTATAATTTGGCAGTTTTTTACTTTTCCAGAAGGGCAAAAAAAGCTTAATGCTCCAAAAGTAACCTATAATTTTGCCAAACAACTCTTTCAAGGGGTGATCCATCTAAAAAATACTCCTTTGGCACAGCAAATATGGAGCGGCATGTGAAGAACTTGCACCCCAACAACTTTGCTCGAGCTGCAACACAGAGGTTGCAGGACAACCCACCTGCTGCTGCACCAAGCACATCAACTGCTTCACCAGCATTTTCAGCAAGCAGTCCACACCCACAAATTGATCCTGATTTTGCTAAAGTTAAAATTCTATGCGTTTATTGCAATAAACTTTTGTGTTATGGGGAACAGTCTATTGACCTGATAAAACGCAGGAAGCAGGAGCATCGCTGTCCTCAACATTAGTTTTTTTTTCTTCATTCTTTTGTTGCTGCTGGACACTTTTTGAGTTCCAGATCCATTTTTTTGGTTTAAAAAAAAACTTCTTGACAAAACACAAAAATAATAGAAAACTAAAAACACACAGACACAGAGTTAAGAATGTGAGGATTTAATGTCCCAAGCGCCGGGAACCCTACTTGCCCATTGCTAGACTCACGGCAACTCCCGTGGCCGCCTACATTCGCAGAATGGACTGGGCCCACGCTGTGGTAAACTAGAACGCATCGCCACAAGAATGTTTAAGGAGCTGCAAAGGGACCCCATCCCCCGGGACTCATAAAATATCATTTGGGACCGTGTGGGAACCCCAATACCCCCACGGTCCCAGCCAGCTCCCCGCGTCGTTCGAGAGCCGGCATTGCTTTGTCAGAGAGAGCAGTTTATATGCTCCTCTCTCTAACAAAAATCAATCTGCTTTCCTACTTAAAGAAGAGAGCATATTAACTTGCTCTCTCTTTCAAATAAGAAAGCAGTTTACTGTGCTAAAGTGGAAGCCGCGACGCTTCCGCCCTACCATAGCAAACAGCAGTGTACTGGGGGTAGGCACCCCGGGACACTGCAGGAGCTGGCCCTGGGAGGTGTCGAACTCCAGGCCCACCAAGAGCTCCAGGAGGGAGGCTGTGCGACCCCCTCCCAACATCAACAACCCCGAGAGGTGGTGGTCCCCGGGGCTGGGGGGTCCGTGCCGTCACGGACCCCCCTATTTTAAATATTATTGCCCCAGGAAGGTGGCGGTCCCCTGGGCGTGGGGGGGCCATGAGCCCCCCGCATACTTCAAAATAAAACCCCGGAGGGTGGCATTCTCCGGGGCTCGGGGGACCTTCCAAGCCCCCCATTATAGAAATAAATTGCCCCCGGGATTTGCCCCCCCCAGGAGCTAATTAAGAATAAACCGGACTTCTAGTTTTTTTTTCCTTTTCCACCGCGCATGAGTACCATATGCATACCCCACTTTTCTTTATTTAAAAAAAAAAGAAAATTGGGCCTAAAGATCCATGTGGGACCCCCTGAGCAGGTCTAGAGGGTCAACATGTTTCTACCCTGCCCCCTTTCCTTATTTTTCAACTTTGTTTAACTGTTTTCTTAAGATTCGGTGCTACCGAGGCACAAGATGGCTGCCAAAACTTCCTGGTTTGGAGTTTTGACAGACAGTTGAGATCCAATCAGCATGCAGCTCGTGCTCGTAATTATACAGATTTCCGTGCGTGTGCAGTATTTCATCTCTAGATATCACTATGATTTTACTTATGATTTTCTCTGGAGCTACTGAACGGATTTGCACCATTTAACAGGAAGCGCAATCTGCAAACCAAACTCTACCTCTCTACCAATTTTGGTGTAATTCCGTTCAGCCGTTCGGGCTGTAGCCCTGGCTAAAGGTTCCTATAGAAAATTGCATGGGGAAAACACGTTTTGGGACCCCCTTTTTTTCTGACCCCCACTTGATGAATCACCCCCTAACTTTCAGGGAAGGAGCGGAACGGAGCAGGCCATTTTCTTGGAGAAATTCGCGAACATTTGTCCACCAGCGCCAAGGTTATTCCAAATAGAATGTTGTGGATTTCCTATGGACTGTAGGTCCTAATTATAACTACCTACTGGCGACCGCCAGTAGGTAATATATATATATATATATATATATATATATATATATATATATATATATATATATATATTACCTACTGGCTATCGCCAGTAGGTATATATAGTTAGAATTTTTTCTCTATGGGACTTTTGAAAATTCTATGTCTAATAACTTTGGCGTTTGTGGACGGAATCGGCTGAAATTTTCAGGAAAATGGCACATTTTGATTCTGAGCAGCCCCTGAAAATTTAGGGGGGTTTCGTCAAGGGGGGGCTGAGAAAAAAGGGGGGTCCCAAAACGCGTTTTTTCCATTCATTTTTCCATAGGGCGGTTGGACTCACTTTTAGCTCGAACGGCTGAATGGATTTGCACGAAACTTGGCAAAATTGTAGGGACTGTTAGCCCGATGTGCCTTTGCTAGGTCTCAATATATGTGCTCCAGTAGTTTTTGAGAAATTAACGTTCAAACCAAGATATATATCTGTAACAGCGCTCTGGGCAGCGATCCGGTCCGCTTACTTTTCGCTTATCGGAACTTTGCGCGCAGAAAGCTGATTGGCTCTCCGGTGTCTGTCAACATTCTAAACAGTCCGGAGCGGACGCCATCTTGTCTCTCGGTAGGATCGAGAGAGAAGAAGAGGTGGAAAACGAAAGGGGAATTTAATGAAAGGGGGCAAGGTATCCCCCTCTTGACCCCCTAGGAATGTTGTTGGGGTTATTAAAGGGTCCCGTGGGGAAAATAAAAAAAAAATGATTTTTCACGGTAGAAGCGCGGCCGCGAACTGGTAGCGAAACGGGAATTCGCCATTTTGTGCTTCGTTAATTAAATTACTAGTTATAAGTGGGTGCGGGAGACGTATCCTAATCCCCTATGTTTCCTGAGGGTGGCTGAGGAGGCTGATATATGTTGATACATCTCTTCCAGCGGCTGTGCGTGAGCTTTTTTTTTTTTTTGCTGCGTGACAGTCCGGAGCGGCCGCCATCTTGTCTCTCGGTAGGATCGAGAGAGAAGAAAAGGTGAAAAACTAAGGGGGAATTTAATGAAAGGGGGCAAGGTATCCCCCTCTTGACCCCCTAGGAATGTTGTTGGGGTTATTAAAGGGTCCCGTGGGGAAAATAAAAAAAAAATTATTTTTCACGGTAGAAGCGCTTCACGGGCCGCGAACTGGGCCGCAAACTGGTAGCGAAACGGGAATTCGCCATTTTGTGCTTCGTTAATTAAAGTACTAGGTATAAGGGGGTGCGGGAGACGTATCCTAATCCCCTATGTTTCCTGAGGGTGGCTGAGGAGGCTGATATATGTTGATACATCTCTTCCAGCGGCTGCGCCATCTTGCCTTTTTTCGAATGCCACAATTTTGTCGTGCACGGCAGCCATTTTAGATGCCAGGCTGGTCCCAGGCTATCACCTAACCCTGCGGATGTAGTTTATTTCCCCAGCTGTAGAGAATTCAGACATGCCAATCCTCCTGATTCAGGCGTGTGAGTACTGATTTCAGTGCTAGTCTCCCGCCTCCCGATTTCTGCAAGCAAAAACCCGGGGGCATATTACGAACAACTAGCGATAATTTTTGTCTCTAACTTGTTTAGAGACAAAAATTATCGCCGCACATCGGCGATTTTTATCGCAGATAAACCTTGCTATTATCGCAGAAAAGTCAGCGATATTCATGTATTATCGATCTAATGCTCTTAGCCATGTTATCCACCTCCCATTGGATAACATGGCTAAGAACTGCTCAGGGCAGGTGAAAAGTCAGCGATATTCATGTATTATCGATCTAATGCTCTTAGCCATGTTATCCACCTCCCATTGGATAACATGGCTAAGAACTGCTCAGGGCAGGTGTTAGATTTTGGAGATATTCGCGCTTAGCGCGAATATCTCCAAAAGTTGGTAATAGAAGGTAGCGATGTTAGGGACTGTTTCCAGTCGCTAACATCTTGGCACGCCACTTTGCATGTCATTAGTGATAAGTATCACTGACATGCAAAGCGGGGCCCAAGATGGTCGCTATCTCCTTTTAGCTGTCACTAACTGGTGTTAGCGACAGCTTGGTAATAGGGAAATAATTTTATCTCCGCTTTCATGGCTTTTAAAGCCAAAAAAGCGGAGATAAACCCCCTTGATAATATGCCCCACGATTCCTTGGGGGTTTCAGCTGACAGGGCTTGGTATTGTGTTACATGGTAATTTTTCCATGAAACGTCAGAGGGTCGATGCAGGGGTTCTAGAAGAGGTGATAAACCATTTAAGCCTCATGAACAAGCGCATGGTCTTTTAAAGATTTGTGAAGTACTCGGGCGGCGGTGTGTGTGTGCCCTCTTTCAGGAGCGGGCGGGGGGGCACTGCCAGCAACTTGCCAGGTCAGGTAGTGTTCAACACGTGCATCACCCTTTCTCTGCCTGCTATTGCGCTCCATGCTTCGGAAAGGTAAGAAAAAGAACGTGCATTTGAGTTTGAAATGTCCGATCCTGCAGCAGCACACTTCCAAAGCCCACACATGACAATAACCCGATTCAAGGCCCCATTCACCCGTTTTTAAAAAAATAGATAACACTCCAACAAAGTAAGGTTATAAAACTTTATTAACTACTAACTTTAACGAACGGAACAAAAACTAAAAACATTTAAACATTTCTCAACACAAAAAGCAACAATGGTTAGAAGCTGTCTTTTGTGCGAATAGTCCCAAGGCAGCACAACGTGCAGAGTTCTGGACGGCACCCAGGTGATGTCGCCTGGGTGCCGCACTGGTTTAGGGATCCTACAATGCTGCTCCGAAAATTGGCGTGGGGCGTCCCGGGTGGGGCGGGGGGAGGCCTCGTCAGTAGCGGTCTGTTGTGCGAATAGTCCCAAGGCAGCACAACGTGCAGAGTTCTGGACGGCACCCAGGTGATGTCGCCTGGGTGCCGCACTGGTTTAGGGATCCTACAATGCAGCACAGAAAAACAGCGTGGGGCGTCCCGGGTGGTGCGGGGGGAGGCCTCGTCAGTAGCGGTCTGTGTCCAGTGTCACATGGCTGACACAACATGTACGACAGGCACCCAGGTGATGTCCAGTAAACTGCCGCACTGGTTTTGGTATCCTACAATGCTGCTCCGAAAATTGGCGTGCGGCGGCCCGGGGGGGGGGCGTGGGGGAGCCGGCGTGAACGGGCCTCCCCAGGTGGCGGCCATCTAGCTGAGTTGCGCTCGCTCTTGCGGCCACAGCGTCTCGCTCACCATGTTGTTGAGTTGCTCCCACTCTTGCAGTGCAGTGATAGGCGGCTGCCACATGGCTCTTAAAATGGCGGACAGCTCCTCGGTTTTAGGCCTGGTCCACTGAAATGGTCCTGGGACACTTTGGAACTCGGACGCTTGCCTGCTAGGGCTTGGGCTCCATTCTCGAAAAGCGTCCCCTCAGCCGTGAAGATTGTATAAAAGTCTTGGGGGCCCCCGACTCCCGCAGGCTTCCGGTGGGGAGCGGCTGCCATGATTGCTCGCGGAATGACCACGACGGAGCCACGAGATGGTGGTGCTCTCATGCTGACGCCAGCTTCAGTCTGAATGATCCAGAAACAAGGTGGGGCTTTCATCGTTTGGGAAAAAAAAATGTTCTAAACCAATGAAAAGTGTTATTTTTAGGTCATATGACCAAGCCTTCCATCTTTAGGAAACCAAAAGTAAAATGAACCAATGAAAAGTTTTATAAACAAGTCACATGACCTGTTATGCGGCATAGGGCTACAAAAAGCGTAGAAAATCCGTTGGCACGTGAGGCGGCGTCAGTAGCGGACCGATGTGCGAATAGGCCGAAGGCAGCACAACGGGCCGAGATCCGGATGGTACCGAGGTGGTGTCCAGCAAATTGCCGCACTGGTGTGGCCATCCTACAATGCTGCGCCGAAAGACGGCGTGTCCAGCTGAGTTGCGGTCACTGTTGCGGTACAGTGACTCGAACGCGCCGAGATCCGGATGGCACCGAGGTGGTGTCCAGCAAATTGCCGCACTGGTGTGGCCATCCTACAATGCTGCGCCGAAAGACGGCGTGTCCAGCTGAATTGCGGTCACTGTTGCGGTACAGTGACTCGAATGCGCCGAGATCCGGATGGCACCGAGGTGGTGTCCAGCAAATTGCCGCACTGGTGTGGCCATCCTACAATGCTGCGCCGAAAGACGGCGTGTCCAGCTGAATTGCGGTCACTGTTGCGGTACAGTGACTCGAACGCGCCGAGATCCGGATGGCACCGAGGTGGTGTCCAGCAAATTGCCGCACTGGTGTGGCCATCCTACAATGCTGCGCCGAAAGACGGCGTGTCCAGCTGAGTTGCGGTCACTGTTGCGGTACAGTGAGTCGAACGCGCCGAGATCTGGATGGCCCCGATGTTGTGTCCAGCAAGTTGCCGCACTGGTGTGGCCATCCTACAATGCTGCGCCGAAAGTCGGCGTGGGGTGCCCCGTTGGCTTATGAGGTGATGTCAGTAGTGGACCGATGTGTGAATAGGTCGGAACCAGCACAAGGCGCCAAGATCTGAATGGCAAGTCCTGGATGTTGAGTGCCTCAGTTGAGAGTTCTGAGCAGTGCTTGCAAGACTGTCTGAAGCTTATTTGCACCTGCTGCAGCTTCACTAGGTCCGGCGGAACTTTTTGCCTTTTCCTTTCTGCTTCTTTTCCTACAATGCGTTTCATCTGAAGACACGACCAGGTCCCTGAATGTGTGCAGGGGGACGCTATTGATTGAATGAAAATGGCGGCTTGACACAAAGCTGACTCAAGCGTTACTGTTGGTGCTATACAGACAAAAATTGGTTTTCAGTTTGTACATTCTTCAGGTTTTTTTTTTCCATCCAAGTCTGATTGAGAGTTTGTAGAAAAATGGCTTCAGATTTTCCACATACTACTCTTCAACATTCTTCCTAAATGTAACAATGTGAAACTCACTAGGAGAACGGCTGTTTCTGTTTCCTTTCAAAATGCTGCCACCAATATTTTCTGAATGGAAGACACCATCTTGTAGCATAAAGGGCCGAAAGGGGTTCTGGTCTGGCCGATGGTTGGTGGAGACATTTTGACTATATCTTGGACCTGCCCGGCCTCGCCCAAAATGGCACCGGTATAAATGGGACTCGTAACTCCTTGCCCGCAAATGTATATCTAGAAAATGTTATTGTAAGTGGCCCTGTCGTATTTTAATTACAAAATGTACGTCCACCGATTCCGCAACTGTTAGACACCTTTGTTCTTGTCACCTAATGGCCCGCTCGTTACGTTCTTCTACAGTGTAAATGTCTCCTCATCATATACGATTTCAGTTTGCTCCGTGGCCGGCCCACGTGGTTATAGGCCCGTATTTGTATACTGACATTTTCACAATAAAGGTTTTTAAAACAAAACACGGTAGTAGTATTTACATTTGTAAAGTTTTTACTTTTAGTGACTGTTTTCGAATCAGTAAAAGGCAAGTGAAATAAAGCAGTCCAATTACATGACGGATAAAAGGTATAATATGTAGGAACGCAGTAAAGATAAATGGTCAAGGGCAGTTGTGTTTTTCATGTCTGCAACATAAAGTTATCGATAAGAATCTGATAATCAGGCGTATCGGCGACTAAGACAGCAGGCCGAATCTCTTTTACTCAACGGCTCCGTCATGGAAGGAAGAAACGCCCTTTTTCTCGAAAAAGGAATATATTTTACTTGCAAGACAGTTGTAAATTTTCCGGGAAAGTACATTAGCCTGGAATATTATAACATATGTTTGAAAAAAAAATATTGTTCGAAAATAATAAAAAGCGTAATTTTTAGGTCATATGACCAAGCTTTTCATCATTAAATTAACAAAAGTAAAATGAACCAATGAAAAGTTTTATTAACAAGTCACATGACCTGTTATGCTTACGTTACGCGCTGCGCCTTGGATCACTTCCGGGTGCGCTAACGCGGCGTGTCATAAAACGCATTACGCGACAACGTAGGTCAAGAATATAGTCTAAATGTCTCCACCAACCAGCGTTCAGAACACAACCCCTTTCAGCAGTCCAAAAAGTTCTGTTAAATGACAACAGAGGGGACAGGCAACAAGAACCATCAGTCAAAGAGGGGAGGGCAAGTTCTTCTCTTCCGGGTCATGTTGGGGCGCTACCGGAACTGATCGAATTGGTAGTCTATAGTGTTTCTGGATGTTTCAGACTAAAGCTGGCGTCAGCATGAGACCACTACCATCTTGTAGCTCCGTCGTGGCCATTCCACGAGCAATCATGGCAGCCGCTCCCCACCAGAAGCCTGCGGGAGTCGGAGGCCCCCAAGACTTTTGTAGAATCTTCACGGCTGAGGGGACGCTTTTCGAGAATGGGACCCAAGCCCTAGCAGACAAGCGTCCGAGTTCCAAGGTGTCCCAGGGCCATTTTAGTGGACCAGGCCCAAAACCGAAGAGCCGGCCGCCATTTTGAGAGTCCTGTGGCAGCCGCCTATCGCTGCACCGCAAGAGCGGGAGCAACTCAACTACATGATGAGCGAGACGCTGTAGTCGCAAGAGCGGGCGGTAAACAGCTGAATGGCGGAAGAGGCACAGTGTAGCAAAAGCGGGCGGAATGGCAACTAAAACGATAAAGGGGCGCCCCACTACAGCTTGTCTTCAGGTCAAACGGATTGTGGGACAAGGTCCAGAATTGAAGAGTCATCAAAAGGCAAAAAGTTCCGCCGGACCCCGGGAGCCGGCCGCCTATGTCGGGGGCGATCTCAGGCTACACCAGTGCTATAAGACTTGGGGAGGGTGTCGGAGCCAAGCGTCTTCTCCGAGTCCATGGCCATCACACCGCCCCTCAGGGGCCTCCGTCAAGCTGTTTAGGAAGGTAACATATCACATTGTTTTCTAATGCAGTCAGGTCCACAAACGACACTCACTTACTTTGAGAATAGTGAAGCTGCAGTAGGTGGAAATAAGCTTCAGACAGTGTTACAAGCACTGCTCAGAACTCTTAACTATGGCACCCAACATCCAGAACTTATGCTATTTGAGAATGGTAGTGACATCGAAGCATCTCAGGGACCAAAACCATTAACGTACTTTCACGTATGAAAATCTTACTTGGGGAGGGGGCAGGAGCGAAGCGCCCCCTCCCAGTCAGCGCCACCACACCGTATGTTGAAAATCTGAAGCCATCGTTCTACAAAGTCAACCAAACTTGGATTGAAAAATCTAGAAAAATGTACAAACTGAAAACCAGTTTTGGTCTGCATAGCATCAGTAGCAACGCTTGAGTCAGCTTTGTGTCAAGCCGCCATTTTGATTCAACAAAGCACAGGCATTGAAAAAGGCTGAAATTCAGAACTCTAAACTATGGCACCCAACATCCAGGAGCTTGCCATCCGGATCTTGGAGCCTTGTGCTGTTTTCGATCTATTCACACATCGGTCCACTACTGACATCATCTTATAAACCAACGTTATGTAAATAGTTTTTTAATAAAATGTTTTACACTGTTTCTTTGCTGGTGTGTTGTCTATATTTTTAATATTTGCATAGGGTTTGTCGTTATTTTGTGCGGGATGGGTGATGGAGCCGAGCTGTCTTGTAGCCCTCATGGTGTGGAGCTCAGTTCATCTCACTATTTTCGTATTTCTCATGAAGGGTTGTTCCTAATATTTCTATTTTAGCGAGGTCAAAAAGAGATCCAATTAGTGGCCTACTGATTTTGCTCGATTACTTTTATTTTTTTACACGATTTTTCACTATCTGCAAAGACTAAACAGAGTATTGCGACTTTGTGCTTGTTTGTAAATAGAGAATGATCCAAAGAGAACCAATTCTAAAACAGTAAATGCTTGGACAACAATCAATCAAATGGAGAGACAAGGAGGCACGACGGATTACAACGGGGGTAAAGGCCTGCGTTAACTACCCTTCAGTATCTGCAAAGAGAGAGTACTACTAAGACAAAAGAGGGGAGGGGGGGGTGCAGCGTTCAAAGCACATCAGCGTGCATAAATACGAAAATGTTTTTATCTATCACGTACTTGACATTTTAAAGCTTTTCATATTTGCTATTAAAAAACCAATGAAATTCACAGAAAAAACCATAGGTTATAGTGGATATATAGTTAGGAATTTGCATTTACAAAACCTTGAAAATTCAATGAAAAAACCATTGGTTTTAGGCCATATATAGTTAGGAATTAGCATTTACAAAACCTTATTTTACTCGCATAAAACCATTGAAATTCCATATATAGTTAGAAGCGCTAACTATATATCGCGCACCCGCAATCCACTGCTGATGATGTCACATATTACATCATTCATGACATGGTCAGTGACATCACTGATGACATCACTGATGACATCTCAAATGACATCACTGATGACAACTCAAATGACATCACTGATGACATCTCAAATGACATCACTGATGACATCACTGATGACAACTCAAATGACATCACTGATGACATCTCATTTGTCATCACTGATCACATCACTCATGTGATAATACAATGAACCTCTTCAGACTCTAATATAACCTTACATACACTCAGCATAAACAGACACTCACAGACTGTCACTCATCCATGGAGTTACTCACACACCTAGTCAGTCATGCAAAGAATCAATCACACCTCCATTTCCTCAACTATAAAGTTATACACATCTTACTTATTCAAACATATAATAACACATATTTATTCTCTTATATAATCCCTGATACAAGCTCACAGTGATCGATACAGCCACTCACACATTCACTGGCTCTTATGTTCAGTTATTTATATATCTCAACTCTCACATGTATTGTGTTTTACATACGTACTTACTTGCACATGTAGCAATGAGAAATCCATTCACTCACCAACACACCCATGCATAGTCAACCGCCCATATAGCTGTTTCCACATGCACTCTTGAACTCATACTCCTAGTGAATCAACTGCTTACACATCTATGCACAGAGTCTCGCACCTCCCAGCCACCCACACACACACTCAGCCTCCCATTCAAATACTTGGGCAACCAATCAATAACCCATATGGCCACTCTTATAGCTACTGATCAACACATGCAGTAGCTTACACAACAACAAACATACTGATGCACAAATTAAGACAGTTTAGTCACTAACCCATGCACTCAGTGAGACACATTTAATCACTCACTCATACAGTCAGTCATGCACCTACTAAATTCTTCATCCAGACACTTATACATCCACTCATTCTTCAATATGTGAAACATATTTAAACTTTACAGACACATACAATCACTGGATGTTGTGATCAGTGATGTCATCAGTGATGTCATTTGAGATGTCATCAGTGATGTCATCAGTGATGTCACTGACCATGTCATGAATGATGTAATATGTGACATCATCAGCAGTGGATTGCGGGTGCGCGATATATAGTTAGCGCTTCTAACTATATATGGAATTTCAATGGTTTTATGCGAGTAAAATAAGGTTTTGTAAATGCTAATTCCTAACTATATATGGCCTAAAACCAATGGTTTTTTCATTGAATTTTCAAGGTTTTGTAAATGCAAATTCCTAACTATATATCCACTATAACCTATGGTTTTTTCTGTGAATATATATATATATATATATATATATATATATATATATATATATATATATATATATATATATATATATCAACGCCCCAGACTGCACCTACACTCTGCACTCCCGGGCGGGTGCCCGAACGCGGCGGGAGTGACCATGTCATGAGTGATGTAATATGTGAAGTCATCAGCAGTGCATTGCGGGCGCGCGAGTTATAGTTAGCTGAAGTAACTATAACGGGGAATTTCTATGGTTTTATATGAGTAAAATGTCCAGCTAACTATAACATGTGTCAAACCTATAGTTTTTCCAGTGAATTTCATAGGTTTTGGAAATGCTATTTCCTAACTATAACGTGTGTCAAACCTATAGTTTTTCCAGTGAATTTCATAGGTTTTTGAAATGCTATTTCCTAACTATAACGTGTGTAAAACCTATGGTTTTTTCAGTGAATTTCATAGGTTTTTTGAATGCTAGTTCCTAAGTATGAAAGATATACCTGAAATAAATATCGGCATACCAATCTTACGTGCACAACTGGATGCACGCACCCACCTATTTATTTCATGAAAGCTTTCCAATTTAAACCTAATGAATTTCTTCATAGACCAATGAAAGAACTTATAGTACGTTAAGACATTGAACCTAGGCTTTTTTTTTGTCATACAAACCTTTTAATTAAATGGAGCCGAATTTTTTTTAATCGTTCGTGCGTGACTGATTGTACACACCTTAATATTTTTTTTTAAAAATATAAAAGGTTTTATAATTTAATAATTGTATACTTAAATCGAGCTCTAACAATATGTGAAATCCGTATGTGTTTGAATTCACTTCTTTTCACGTTTTTAAACTTCACTAAAGAACATCGCTACTTCCAAATCACGTTCATAACTAGATAGTGTCACCGCCTACACGTCCTGAGAAGCGCATGTAAAGTCATGTGACTTGAAAACAACACTTCCAATTGGTTGTTGGTAGTTTCTATTCTGGAATTTACACGCAGCACTCCACCCACTTCCATCACTTTCTTTTCTACTCTCAATAGAGAACAACGTCGAACATCTTCCCGAAGACTTTGCTGCAATGGCTACCGTTCCGCATTCATCTTCCGAATCTGAAGGAAATGAGCGACCACCTATGACTAGAAAAACGGAGGCCACGCTATTACCATCAGAAGTGACCAGCACATCTTCTGCAGAACGACCTGTATCTCCATCGAGTGCTGACATCGACTTGAAACCATATCTGGCGAACGTGCACATGAAATGCAAGAATTGTGGAAAACTTCTTGTATACGGAGAGCAAAGCTTTATTCTAATTAAACACAAAATTGAGAGTCATAAATGCTCCAAGAAAAGTTAAATTTCTTCACTTTATTTGGATAGTATGACATACAGAAAAATGTCGTAGCAACTTTAAGAAATCAAAAGCATCATAACACTTGTTTCCCAAAAAAAAAAAAAAAAAGTTATTTTCAGAACTAACTCTTTGTACCAAAACGAGCTCCAAGAGCATATTAGCTGATATTTTCTCGACGCTTTCTTTTAGTGCGCGATCGGGTGCGCGCACCCACCTATCGAGTAGAGGCAGCGACACACGCATGTGAAGTCATGTGACTTTAGAACAACACTTCCAATTGGTTCTTACTAGTTTCTATTCTGCAATTTACACGGAACACTCTACCCACTTCTCTGGAAAACCAGTTTATCGAAAAACTTTTAAAGCCTCCTCTTATGAAACATTCGACATCGTTCACATAGCAGTGTAGTAAATAGCACCATATACACTCCGTCCCTTAATTATAAGAGACTTATTGCTATGTGAGAACAACTTTTGTTTTCACGCGATAATGTGAAATGCTGAGCCTGTTACAGAATTTTCTTTCACATATATGTTACTATTCTCCTTCGAACACTAGCACCGTAGAAAATACCACCAATAGCGGTGATATTTTTTACACCGAGAACGGGTGATTTGTATCGCTTAGAGCCCTTACAATTATAAAGTTTTATTTCCTAAGTCTCTGATCTCCAACTGTGCAACGTGGCTCCCCTGTGTCGTAATGAGGTCCATAGACAAAAACTACAGGGCCAGCATTATACACATGCACAGAACCACAAAACCACAAGAGCCACCATGTTAATATATATCCCTGGCGTACCGCGCGTACTTAGCGCGGACGGGCGCAGACGGGCAGACTCTGGCTCGACTCCGGCGCGAGTCAGGCGCTACCGCTGCGCGTCACCGCTGCGCTAGCAGAGTGAGCTTTAAATACCAGCTCACCTGGGCTACATGAAGCGCTAGAGCGCTGCAGCAAGTGGCCCAGGAGGCAGAGACCACCCCAAGATGGCGGCCAAGCGCCACGAAGAAATGACAAAACCGGTGATATTCCGCGAAAAAACGCGGTGGGGGCACAATTTAAATGCAGGTATGAGGCCAGAGACAATTATACAATTAAAAACGAGGCTCCAAACAAAGTAGTGCAAAAGTCAGAAAAACGAGATTTAAAATCAATACAAAGCGCAGCACGCTTAAATGCGACTAGTATAGCGCATGCAGGCACCTTTCCCAAGGGAGGACAATGGGAGAGCTCGCCTTAAATACCAGCTCACCTGGGCTACATGAAGCGCTAGAGCGCTGCAGCAAGTGGCCCAGGAGGCAGAGACCACCCCAGGATGGCGGCCAAGCGCCACAAAGAAATGACAAAACCGGTGATATTCCGCGAAAAAACGCGGTGGGGGCACAATTTAAATGCAGGTATGAGACCAGAGACAATTATACAATTAAAAACGAGGCTCCAAACAAAGTAGTGCAAAAGTCAGAAAAACGAGATTTAAAATCAATACAAAGCGCAGCACGCTTAAATGCGACTAGTATAGCGCATGCAGGCACCTTTCCCAAGAGTACGCGCGGTACGCCAGGGATATTATCTTTTATCTGTACCTAGTGTATATTTGTGTGCCCATAGCTGTTGCCCTGTCAGGATGATTAGGTATTCCGGTGTCGCGCTTCTTGCCATCAGAGACACTCTCCCACGCTGCTCTACCACACCCCACCATCCGCTGTGTGGCCCGTTTCAGTGTGTTTGCAACAGATGGTCATTGGACCAGCCTGTAGGTATTCGCGAGCTCGCCACTTCTCCTGCCCCACGAGCTCCTCCTGGTCTCTCTCCGTTGCCTGGTAGCTTGGGAGCTGGTCTACGTTTTTTAAATCTGAACACTAGATCTCTAGTGAAACACCATCTGTCTGTGGCTGACCTCATTTTGGATAAAACACCAGATCTGTTGGCGGTAACTGAAACCTGGCTACAAGATACTGATGACGCCATAGTCAATCTTGCCTGTCCTCCGGGCTATACATGTTTTACGTCTAACCGCCATTCCAGAGGTGGTGGGATCGCATTATTTATCAGATCCGCCTATACATGCACCTGGACGGTCTTGCAGATTGCTGGATGTGAGAGTGCGCTGTTTAAGGTTTCCATCAGCCCGCAGTTCTCGCTGTCAGGGATGGTTGTTTATCGCCCTCCAGGCAGCGATGTAGCTTTTAGAGGTGCCTTTCCGGAGGCTGTGAGCCTCTTGGCTAGTGGGTGTGCTAACTTTTCTATCTTGGGCGACCTAAATCTCCACTTTGATAGGTTAGAGTCTCTGGCCATCAGTGGTTTTTTGGCCGACTTAGAGGCTTTGCAGTTGACCCAGCTTATTGCTCAGCCTACACATGTGGCCGGCCACACTCTCGATCCGTTTTTTACCACTCTCTCAGATGTTCGGATTGTGGCGGTTGATCCTGTGATATGGTCTGACCACTATCTGGTGTCTGCCTGGCTTCCCCTCCCTGCTAATCCCACTATACCGCCTCCTTTGCGGTTTCCCCGGCGTCATTGGAACAAACTTAGGTTAGAGGACCTTCACCGCATTTTGGGTGCTGAGCCATTAGGTCCCCTGCTGAATGCCACTTCGGGCTATGACCGGTTCTGTAACTGGATTACCAGGGCGCTGGACGTCCTGGTACCCTTCATCTCCAGCAAGTCCAGTTCCCGGCAGGCTAGCCCTTGGTATGACAGCGCGCTGCGTGCAATGAAGTCCTCTTGCAGACGGGCGGAAAGGGTGTGGCGTAAGTCGTACGATGCCGACAAGAAATCCATCTACCTGGCCTTAGTTAAGCTTTACCATCGAGCTATATGCAGGGCCCGGGCGGCGTTTTACGCAGCCGAATTTCGGAATAGCCTTAACCCGACTAAAACCATCTTTAAAACCATCAAAGACTTAATGGCAAAGAGAGTTCCCCCACAGTTGGATAGTTCCACTGCCCATTGTGAAGCTCTAGCCACCTTCTTTTTGGATAAAGTCAGGAAGATCTATCTGGCGTTTCCAAGCACACTGTCTCCTGTGATTCCCTGGAGCGGCTCTAGCAGCTGCCCATCGCTGCACTCCCTCCCTACCATCTCCAATGAGGAGTTCGCAAAGTGGGCTCTGCGAGTTAAGTCCGGATCGCCTGCAGACCCGGTAAGATCTGCCCTTTTCAGGGACGCTGCTTTTCAGGGCCGCACAGCAGTGTGCTCCCTGATTAACTTCTCCCTAACCTCTGGCCTGGTCCCTGCCAAATGGAA
This sequence comes from Lissotriton vulgaris, assembly GCF_964263255.1. Classification (NCBI taxonomy): domain Eukaryota; kingdom Metazoa; phylum Chordata; class Amphibia; order Caudata; family Salamandridae; genus Lissotriton; species Lissotriton vulgaris. The sequence continues at coordinate 109,083,212 of NC_141695.1, read as the reverse complement.
GCAAGCGGTGGTCTCCCCCATCCTAAAAAAACCATCTTTGGATCCATCGAGACCTGAAAACTACCGCCCTATATCTTTGCTCCCTTGGCCGGCCAAGGTTATGGAGGCCCATGTAAATCGGGCCCTCACGGAGCATATGACCCTTGTGAATGTCCTGGATCCCACGCAGAATGGGTTTCGTGCTGGCCACAGCACTGAGACGGCCCTTCTGGCAATGGTTGAGCATTTGCGGAGTGTGCTCGATGCAGGTCAAACGGCAGCGCTTATTTTACTAGACCTGAGCGCTGCCTTTGACACTGTCTCCCATCGCATCTTGCTACACCGCCTGCAGGACATTGGCATCTGTGGGTCAGCTCTGCAGTGGTTCCGCTCCTTCCTCAGTGATCGCTCCTTTTGCGTTGCCACCCCTCCTTTTCAGTCCAAGTACCATCCTTTGGACCTGGGGGTCCCTCAGGGCTCCTCGCTGAGTCCCACGCTTTTTAACCTGTACGTGCAGCCGCTGGCTGAGGTCGTCAGGCAATGGGGCCTTACCATGGTCTCCTATGCTGACGACACTCAGTTGGCGGTTACGATCAGCGGGGATGCCAAGCAGGATGCCCTCAGGTTCCGCAGTGGACTGAGAGAGGTGGCCAGCTGGATGAACAACAACTGTCTCCAGCTGAACGCGTCAAAAACAGAGGTGATGATCGTTGGAAGGGAAGCGGACCATTGGGGGGACGAATGGTGGCCTCCAGAGCTGGGATCAGCGCCGGCCCCTGTCCTGGAACTCAGGAATCTCGGAGTATGGCTTGACCACACACTAAGCTTTGTGACTCATACAAAGAGAGTGGCGGCCTGCTGTTTTGGAGTGTTACGCGGGCTAAGACCCCTGCTGCGATTCTTCGATGCTCCTACTAGACAGCTGGTCGTTCAAGCTATGATCATCTCGCGGTTGGATTACGCCAGTTCTCTCCTTTTAGGAGCGAACCAAGCCGAGATTCTCCGTTTACAACGAGTCCAGAACGCGGCGGCTAGGGCGGTGGTTGGTCTGCCTCGAACTTGCCCTACCTCTAACACCCTGCGGTCCTTGCACTGGCTCCCGATATGCAAGCGTATTCAATTTAAGGCTCTCTGCCTGGTTTTTAAAATTTTGAAAGAGTTGGCACCCGGAATACTGAATACACTGATTTCCCCCTATGTTCCTACCCGCTCACTACGCTCCCTTGGACAGTCCTTGGTGGTCGTCCCCCGCTTCAGACTGAGTCGGATGGGGGGTCGCTCTTTCCGTGTGAAAGCCGCAACCCTCTGGAATGCGCTCCCCTTGGAAATCCGCCTTTCGAATGACCTAATGTCTTTTCGTAGGGCCCTGAAAACCTTCCTGTTTTAATTGTTTTCTAGCTTGTACTGTTTGCTTTTGTTATTGGACCTAGTGTTGTGTTGTGTCTGCCTTTCCCTGCGCCAGGACGCTCCTTCGCTGGAGCAGCTGTGCGCATTAAAATGTAACTAACATAACATAACATAACATCCTTAATATAATAAACCTCTGAGAATGGATACATATTTCCGTGGCACCCCATAACAGAAATGTGGGGTCCTCTGGCTCTGCTCCATTACCAAACACCCTAACCCCCCGCCCCCCTCACTCTTCACTAAACTCCACACTCCACCCCACCCGGACCCCCTATTACAAACCCCCAACCTACCCTCTCTGCCCAAGCCCACCATGAACCTCAAACCGCCCCTGGAAAACTTATAAGACACAGGATTACTAAAACTCAAAGAATAGGCAACAGGCAGATAATCTAAATAGTACATAAAGGCACATATTTTTTCCATAATACTATTGAAAAACATGTTCTATTTTTTATAAATCTATCATGCATCTGACTCTCTAGAACCGCTTTCAAAACGTGAACTATAAACCTCTACATTTCATTTTCAAACCATACACTTTCAATTACATTTTTTTTTTTTTTACAATTCATGTAATGTTACACACCTTTTCTAAAATACACCAGTCCCTGTTATTTATAAGGATTTATTTTCAGTCTTCATCAGTGACACTTTTTTAACATATAATGAAAATCACTGTAACTTTTTAAACGACAATGCTAACGCGGTAAAAATAACCCTCCATTTGCTTTCCTTTAAGAATGCAGACTATCTACCCCATGCATGCGTTTCTTGATATTTGCATTTGGCAGCGAATACCGACCTTGAATCGGAAGACATGAACAAGAGCTCCATTGTCACATTTAAAACTTAACGTAGCATCTGCTCACACACATATCTTTCACTTAGCTAACATTCACAGAAAACAGCATTGATGTAAAAAAAAAATTGACCTTGCTTTACAACTTGCTCAAATGACTCCCTTATTTTTTAACGCATCCTCCACTTCAAGACAGGCTACTTTTTTGATAACTACTAAGCAATATTTAAGTGACTAGACTCCTAGAAAATTTATCAAGTCATTCTGCTCCTCTCCACTGCATAGCCGATGACCTAATTCTGTGGAGTTGCTATACAACCGGCAGTGCTGCGCCGTTTCCTTTACCATCTTGGGAAATTCAAAATGGATGTCCCTCCTGCCTTCGCAAACGAGCCGGACCACTTAGAACTATTTCGACAGAGAATGCTTCTGAACTACGGCACCTTAGCACTCTCAACTTTGAATACTTCATATCGATTATCATTTCGATATTCGTATTTCACCTGTGTGCAGCCTGTATTTCATTGCCTGAGCTGTGATTTCACGTGGGCCCTGGATTTATGTCTCTGCAATTTGGTACCTCCTGAAGCGAATTACAATCACCTCATGAATCCGTTACTTGATCATGAACAGCTTTGTTACAACGGAGGGTTTATGGCCTTTGCAGCGATACAAGGAGTTCTGGGTCATTGGAATATATTCGCAGCGGCGCAAGATTTCCTAACAGAGAGCTACATCGAAAACCCACCGAGCTGCCCTATGATGGTAAAAGACGCTCCAATAATGACAGATCATGAATGCTCCTTTCCTCTTCTCAATTGGATGGCTGACATGTTTTCAGATGATAACAGTGATTTCCTGTTAGAAGCACTTGCTGCCTATTTTGCCTACACAATGGACGGTTAACTCTTTCCTAACAGAGAACTACATCGAAAACCCACTGAGCTGCCCTCTGATAATAAAAGAGGCTCCGATTTTAACAGATCATGAGTACTGCTTTACTCTTTTCCATTGGATAGCTGACATACTTTCAAATGATAAAAGTGATTTCCTGTTAGAAGCAGAAGCTACCTATTTTGCCTAAACAATGCTTCAATAACTTTTATACAAGCCATTGACGTCCTCATTTCCTTTTGCTGCCCTATATTCTTCACGTTCTTTTCCATATTTTCTTTTGAAGAACAGACCTATTGGCTTTACTAACAGTGGACATTATGATTTCGTGCTGGTTAAATTTTGGTCTTTTATGTGGACTACATTTGTTTCTTCAGCTACTTGATTTTCAACTTTATTTTTTTACAGTCTAATCTCAACAATTCTATTGCATATCTTATCTAAGGTTATTTCAAAAGTACTCGATGCAAAACTCGCTAATATATGCTACATGTGCTCTAATTAATGTGTAAATTTTAAACGAGTTTTTTATAACTGTAAACGCCATTTCGCATCTCAACTGCTTATTTCCGCCTCACACGCCTCTACTCCTTTAATTTCCTATAAAATTATGTTTTTAAAATACTTTACAGAAAAATATGTTCTTTCAATAATATTTCCATTGTTTCTTGTGCTGTATTTCAAATGCAATACTGCAACCTTCAAAAGATATCTCAATACAGTAGTTCTCCTCAATAGTGATTTGCGCAGCATCCAACAGATTACATACATGCACCTCTCACCATTTTATCGCTTTTGGCGCCTTTTTTTTCCCCTCACACACTGACATAACACAAACTTGATAGTGCTTCGCATGTAGACAGCTGATTCATAAAGTAATGATGTATAACCACTTGCATTTTCATATATCGTTCCCTAACTGAAAGGCCAGAGACCTTCTTCCATTTATTAAAATATGATATACTTCCTTATGAGAGTGTACAATGTTTTTTTCCAACTATATTCATTTTTCTTCAACTATAGCGTTTGTATTCCATGTACTACTGACAATACCAATTACTGTGTTTTTTGCAATTTCTGTACTCATATTACATAATGATTTGCCTTTAAAACAGTACATTTCTAAATAAACATTTCAAATATTCACGGTTTCTCTTTTAATCCATAATCTCAACTGAAATGATTTCATATTGAAAAACTATTCATGGGTCCACATAACCTTAATTGTAGTCACTGTGGACCTTATTTATGAAGACCTTCCGCCGCCGGTGCCTAATTTTTTAAAATAGGAAAAAGTGACGCACCGGTGGCGCAAGGCCTTCATAAATAAAGTCCTGAATGTTTTCTTTTCTCGACCTCACTTACTGATACTACAACCTGCAAGCCAATTACGGCCCGTGAACTCTTTCTTAGTAGGTTGCGCACCGTACAGACAGTTGTACCTCTGTTAAAAAATTTTTTTTACTGTTACCAAACACCGCCACAGTTCCGCTTCACTCAGAGTTAATCACTGCTCCCACGCTTCTACAGGCCAGACGCTATGTTGTATTTCTCTCCTTATCACCCTTTCATCTCCACAATAACAAACAGTTCTCCGCCTGACACCACAGAACAGAGTCAGATGAAGAGGCACCAAAGAGTGAACCCATCACCAACTGCCATCTCCGGCTATTTCCATGGTTACACCTCATTCTGCACCTTGCTGAAGGCAGAGGTCAAAAGTTCATGTCTCAACGTTCTACAGCAAACTAAGAACACTGTTTTCCCTCCAGAAACACCTGCCAATCCACAACTCTGTTACATGTCTTTTTTTTCACACCCAATAGTACTTTTCGTTTAACATAAACATTAACATGCAACGTACTCTTCAATCTCCACTTATTACAATCAACCAATCATTTTTATCTTTTTAACCACGCCCAGCCTCTTCCTTTTTCTTTATTTAGAATTTCAACTTCTAACTACCATTCCACTTCCAGAACAGATCGGAGGACGACTACAAATCCCTTGAAAATGAAGGTCTGGCTAATAGGACACAGTTATATTCACTGGAGTGAAAAATATGCAGTAAGCAGACGAATTTGCAACCTCGGCTTACCAAATGTACACATAACATGGATTGGCAAAAGAGGATTGAAATGTCACCAATTGATTCCATTGGTGAAAACTTTTATGCATCTCCCAGAACCGGACCTTATAATTGTGCACTGTGGTGGGAACGATCTAGGCACAATCACTGGGGTAGGTCTGGAAATGCTTCTAAAAGACACCTTTCGACAATTGATGACACTTTTTCCTCGATCTGCCTTGGTATATTCCAATACATGCCAAAGACAGAAATGGAATTGGACCAATCAACATTGTGCACAATTTGAGAAAGCAAGGAGACATGTAAATAAATCTGTTTCTGCGTTCCTCAGAGATTATAGCATGGGTTCTATTTACCACAACAACTTGCGATACCACATGCAAGACGTCTATAGGAGAGACGGTGTTCATTTCACGAATGAAGGAAACAGAATCTTCCTCTGCAACATCAGGCTCTGCATCGGTACTTACTTATAAATGCAGAAAACACTCAATTAACACAAGGGCTCTTTTCAGAGCCTCCTTATATCTAAGCACTCAAACTTCTGATTTATCTCCATTTTCACACTCTTGTAAATAGGTGTGCGTGACCGGGTGCGCGCACCCCGTATTTTTTTTCGGAAAAAAATTATATCTTTTCGCGTTTAAGGGCCTTACTGCACACCCCGAGAAAACCTACGCAGCAAGACAATCTCTACCTTCTCCCCTTTCCATGTTTCAACGCTTTGAAATGAACAATATATTTACTCGCAGTGACAAAATGGCAGACAAAACTTCCTGATTTCCTTCGAATCGAACGTTAACAGACGTCACGCAGCAAAAAAAAATTCCGCTCACACGCAGCCGCTTGAGTGTGCGCCTATAGATATATAATTGACTTTAACTTTAATTTTCTCAACAACTACTGAACAGATTTACACCATTCCAAAAAAAGCGTAATCTGCGAACCGGACTCTACAGTTTTGCCAAATTTCTTATAAATCCATTCAGCCGTTCGACCTGTAGCCGAGTCTAAAGGTCCTATGGAAAATAACATGCAGAAAACACGTTTTGAGACCCCCCTTATATCTCAGCCCCCACTTGACCAATCCCCCCCAACCTTTCAGGGAAGGAGCGCAGCGGACCGAGCCATCTTCTTTGAGAAATTCGCTAAGATTCTTCAACCAGGGCCAAAGTTATTCCAAATAGAATGTTGAGGATTTCCTATGGAAAACAATTCTAACTATAACTACCTACTGGAGACCGCCAGTAGGTAATATATATATATATATATATATATATATATATATATATATATATATATATATATATATATGTGTATATATATATATATATATATATATATATATATATATATATATATGCACTTCACAGTCCTGTTCCGCTGCCTCAAACAAGGACCAAGATCCAATCTGCCACACCGGATACCACAGGTACAGACCACTCCACAGCGCAAGAGTGAGATATTAACAAGGTTTATTCACACGAATTCGCCAGCATGACGCGTTTCGGTCACTCCACGGTGACCTTGATCACATGACGAACAAAACCAATAAAAACGTATATAAAGGGTTACCAATCAACAAGTAGAGCGGGAAAAAAAATGATGATAGAAACTAAAGAAACACTTGATGCAAATCATCCAGGAGTAAAAAACAGACCAAAAAATGGAAATAAACATGCCTGATTATTTACATTCTATAAACTGATCACAATATTCATATGTACAATCTATGTACAATGGGTCAATTTACAGTACTATTATGTATTGTTTGCTATACAATATATACACGTAACTCCATCAAAATTGCTGTTTCCTGATATTTACAACCACTGAACAAATTATACGTTCTGTTTGTTTGCAAAATCAGATGATGATGTGAATTCAAATTCATTATTTATTATGAACTTTACCCACTTACAAACCCAAGTCGATTGGCGTGTAAAACCCCTAACGTGACCACCTAGTGTACAAATAAGGGGGAAGGAAAAATCAAGGTGTGATCTGAACCAACCTGAGATTCAGATAATTATTCAAAAAATGTGATTATTATGTGAGTTGATTATAAAAATAACACACAGGTCAAAATTAATAAAAATGGGGAGATACTCATGCTTAACCATGTTATACCCATTTAGGAGGTTTACATGTGCAAGAGTTAATATAACTATTCACCCTAAACCACAACACTAAACGTGACTCAAATGCTTTGCAAAATAGGTACCCCACAAAAATAATAAGTACCATAAAACATGAACAATCTCAATCAATAGAGATAACATTAAGACATAGTGCCTTAAGGGTACCAAAACATAATGGTCATGACGTTTCTTTTCAGCTGGTATACATATATCAAGCAAATGTGTCTAGATTGAAATCAACGATGTATCTGATGAAAGGTGTATATACAAGAGAGGGGAGAATGATCTATCGGTAGGGGATAAAATACTCAGACAGCAATAAAGTGCAAAGATAATGATATTATCCTATGCAAAATGAAATAAGTGAACAGTGAATTGACCCCATTTCTTATAAACACAGTATAACTGAGCTATTCCTCCCAAAGATAGAAGTAGCTAATGAATGGACAATTGGAGGGACTACATATTATATAAGATATAATTAGCAAAGCTAATTTTTCTGCCATGATATTATAAAAAGCAATGTAGGTCCTCCCCCGTGTTCAGTCCATTTGGGATCCTTGTGTCCAGTAGTAAGATGTACTTACTTTCCAACTGTCTAAGGGATTTCTCTCTATTACCCCCTCTGATGCTTTTGGGGACTCCATCAATTATGAAATAGCTGAGGTGACTTACATTTTTCTGGTGTACTAGGCCAAAATGACGAGCCACAGGATATTTGTCATCTGCATTTACTATGGCCCTGAGATGCTGGAGTATTCGATTGAAGGCCTGTAGTTTAGTGCTCCCAACGTACCTGAGCCCACAGGTACACTGGAGCACATAAACTACAAACTCGGACCGGCATGTAAAATGCCCCCTGATGGAAATGGGGGAAACATCAAATGCAGTTTTGTACTCCTTAGTGGAGACTCCAAACTTGCAGGCGCTACAAGATATACATTTATAAAAGCCTGACTTGTCAAATAGACCCTCCTTTTTGGGGATAACCTCTGGGCTAGATCTTACCAAGGCATCCCGCATCGAGGGTGCCCTCCTGAAAGTTAAAAGTGGCTCTTCAGGTAATAAGGGTGCTATCGTGATGTCAGTTTTCAATAGGGGCCAATGCTTTCTGAGGATGCCTCTCAATTTTTTCTCCTCACTATTGAAAGTGGTGATCAATCCCAATCTATCAGGGACCTCAGATGCTCCTTCCTGTCTAGTTCTGATGGCTGTAGTTGTTTTAAGATATTCAGCTCGGTTGAGCTCATTAGCCTTAGTCATTGCCTCCCTGAGGGCCGTGGAGTCATAGCCTCTGGCCAAGAATCTGTGGAATGCTTCTGCCTGGCACTTTATCAAGTCCTCCTCAGAGCTACAAATCCTGCGAATACGCAGGAATTCCCCATACGGGATGCTTTTCACGAGGTGACCTGGGTGCGCACTACCAGCGTGCAAAATAGAGTTGCCCGCTGTAGGCTTTCTATGGAGCCTGGTCTGGAGTCCCCCGTTCTGGACATAGATTTCAACGTCCAGAAATTGAATTTTTTCCTTACTTATTTGTGATGTAAATTTCAGGTTAAGCTGGTTCTTATTGATCTCTCTAACAAATTCAATTGCTGAATCCACAGACCCCCTCCACACCAAACAAACATCGTCAATAAAGCGCCAAAAATGCGATATTCTGTCTTGAAATTTGGCCTCCAGAGACCCCCTGAGGACATGTTCCTCCCACCACCCTACATGAAGACATGCATAGGTGGGGGAAAAACATGCCCCCATGGCCACTCCTCTTAGCTGCTGATATACTTCTTTGTTATACAGGAAGTAATTGTTATTTAAACAAAGTTCTAACATCTTCAGCAGCATGTTACTATGCTGGGTAAAGGCAATGTCACGTTTGCTTAAAAAATATTTTACCGCATTCAGCCCATCATGGTGTGCTATGCTAGTATAGAGCGAGTCTATATCTAGCGCTATTAATACCGATTCATTGTCCCATAATACATCGTTGATTTTAGACAAGAAATGTCCAGTGTCCTTGATATATGAAGGTAATGCTTCCACAAATTCATGGAGAAAATGATCTACATAGCGAGATACTGACTCTAACAGGCTGCCCTGGGCCGAGATAATAGGACGGCCAGGCACTGGAGTTACTTGTTTATGTATCTTCGGTATCAAGTAGAAGAAAGGGGTTATAGGGAATTCATTTTTCAAAAAGGCAAACTCCTGTTTACTCAGAAGACCTTCACGCCTCCATTCATTCAGATCTTTGTGTACTTTATCCTTGAGGCGCAAAATGTCTATAAAATTACTTTTTCTGTAACAGGATGAATTGCTTAAATGACGTTCTGCTTCCGCCGTGTATTGGTCTCGAGGCCAGATGACAGTGTTACCTCCTTTGTCCGCTTTGTTTATTATGAGATTGGAGTCACTCCTTAATTTTTTGATGAGTTTACTATATTCCTTCTCCAAATATCTCATACGTCTATTCTTGCGTTTGGTGTTGTGTTGTAGCTTTTTCAATTCTTCTACCACCATGTCCCCAAATGCATCTATGTTGTCCTTTGGCATTATAGGGCAGAACGTCGATGGTGGTTTGAAGTTGGTGGCACATGGGAGATTGGTCATGATACCTGCCCTCCTCAGATTTTGTTGAGTCGCCCCGGATACAAAATCCTCTTCCAATGCCAGTTCCTGTGCTAACACCAGAGCTTTGGTATCAGAAATAGAAAATACACTGGAGGGTTGAGTGCTATTGACGATGTCGGTTGCTTTAGACTGCGCACTGGACAATTTGAAATGCTTTTTGAGCTTCAGTTTCCGTATGAATTTAAATACGTCCACCCTGGTCTGTACATAGTTGAATGAGTTTCTGGGGCAGTATGACAGACCCAGTGACAGAAGTTGTAATTCAGCTTTGTTTAAATCGACCTCAGACAAATTGATAACAGTATTGCTCTCCATGTTCTTCGATGTTTGATCTTGACTGTTACAATTATCTGAGAAACTGTTGGTAGAAGACACAGTGGATGAAAGGGAAGCGGGAGAATCTACCATTTCTTTCCTTTTCCTCTCCCTCGCTTTGGTTTCCCTTTGACATTTGCATCGTCTCCTTGCACTGCGCTTTTTGTTTGCTGCTGCTCGTTTATCTTTCACTGTTGCTGGGTTTGTGGTCGCAAGGTTTTGAATCTGTCCTCGACCATAAAACCCAGTTCCTCAGAGGGCGTGTATTTTGTGGGTACCGGACCCATATTGGACCCCCCAGCGATTTTGTCTTCAGACTCACTGCCACTGGAAATCGAACTCATCTCAGGTTCAGACAACTCCACCACTTGATTACTGCTTGTGCTTTGAGTTGTTACCTTCTGTGCCATCGCTTGTCTTTTCACATTATCAAATTTACGAGCAAAAGTAAAAATTCTACCAGTCTCGTAGTCCTGTTTGTCGCGTGCAAACTTATATTGTTTCCGCGTGCTGATAGTTTCCTGATGCTTGGCGAGTCTAACATCAATTTCCTCTCTTGTTTTTTTGATTAATTCTTGGTCCTTTTCAGTCTCCAATTCTTTGTTCAGATTTTCTATTTCCTGCAAGATATCATTGCGGTCAATTTCGGCGTATTTGATCAGTAGACTGACCATATTCATTGAAGCGTCAAGGTTTCCTGTTGCCCATTCTTTTAACATTAGAGGGTTGGGATTTTCGAATGATGGTGCGAATTGTATCCTCAACCCCCTAGGGACCCTGCCCACTTCTTGATACTTCTGCAAAGACCGTTTTTCCCACCATTTTGTGGTCTCCGTTCTCAGAAGTTTTTCCAGCTTTTTTAATTTGCTTTTCAAATCCACACTTTCATTTTTATGAGTCACAGGTTCATTACGTTTGTTGGGAGTGGGTAAATTGTCAACCATAGCATCGGCTAGAGCCTCCCGGTTTCGTAAGGCTTCTGCCGGCGTGGCCATGATGCGTGTGAACAACCAATGAATTTGGGATGACCGGCTGCTAAAGATTTGCACGCAACCGGCGATCGTATTTAGAGCGCGTTTCCTTTCACTCGTCAAGTGGCACAGTTGCTTCAAATTACACAACAATCCCAATCCGCTGTCTTACCATGGAATTACGCCGGCGGTGTCTCCTCGGTGTCCTCCGACCCACAAGAGACTCCCGGACGGCGGCTCCCGGTCTTCCAGCTACGATGGGATATTTTGCCTGACGAGGGGCTGTCGGCTTACAATACTCCTTCCAGGTTGATTGCAGAGGTGCTTCCGCTTGGATCGCAGAAACCAACACGCCCAGTTGAAAGGAGGGTCCGTAAGGAAGGCAACGATCCAGTACCTTCCGAATGAAATGCACTTCACAGTCCTGTTCCGCTGCCTCAAACAAGGACCAAGATCCAATCTGCCACACCGGATACCACAGGTACAGACCACTCCACAGCGCAAGAGTGAGATATTAACAAGGTTTATTCACACGAATTCGCCAGCATGACGCGTTTCGGTCACTCCACGGTGACCTTGATCACATGACGAACAAAACCAATGAAAACGTATATAAAGGGTTACCAATCAACAAGTAGAGCGGGAAAAAAAATGATGATAGAAACTAAAGAAACACTTGATGCAAATCATCCAGGAGTAAAAAACAGACCAAAAAATGGAAATAAACATGCCTGATTATTTACATTCTATAAACTGATCACAATATTCATATGTACAATCTATGTACAATGGGTCAATTTACAGTACTATTATGTATTGTTTGCTATACAATATATACACGTAACTCCATCAAAATTGCTGTTTCCTGATATTTACAACCACTGAACAAATTATACGTTCTGTTTGTTTGCAAAATCAGATGATGATGTGCATTCAAATTCATTATTTATTATGAACTTTACCCGCTTACAAACCCAAGTCGATTGGCGTGTAAAACCCCTAACGTGACCACCTAGTGTACAAATAAGGGGGAAGGAAAAATCAAGGTGTGATCTGAACCAACCTGAGATTCAGATAATTAATCAAAAAATGTGATTATTATGTGACTTGATTATAAAAATAACACACAGGTCAAAATTAATAAAAATGGGGAGATACTCATGCTTAACCATGTTATACCCATTTAGGAGGTTTACATGTGCAAGAGTTAATATAACTATTCACCCTAAACCACAACACTAAACGTGACTCAAATGCTTTGCAAAATAGGTACCCCACAAAAATAATAAGTACCATAAAACATGAACAATCTCAATCAATAGAGATAACATTAAGACATATTGCCTTAAGGGTACCAAAACATAATGGTCATGACGTTTCTTTTCAGCTGGTATACATATATCAAGCAAATGTGTCTAGATTGAAATCAACGATGTATCTGATGGAAGGTGTATATACAAGAGAGGGGAGAATGATCTATCGGTAGGGGATAAAATACTCAGACAGCAATAAAGTGCAAAGATAATGATATTATCCTATGCAAAATGAAATAAGTGAACAGTGAATTGACCCCATTTCTTATAAACACAGTATAACTGAGCTATTCCTCCCAAAGATAGAAGTAGCTAATGAATGGACAATTAGAGGGACTACATATTATATAAGATATAATTAGCAAAGCTAATTTTTCTGCCATGATATTATAAAAAGCAATGTAGGTCCTCCCCCGTGTTCAGTCCATTTGGGATCCTTGTGTCCAGTAGTAAGATGTACTTACTTTCCAACTGTCTAAGGGATTTCTCCCTATTACCCCCTCTGATGCTTTTGGGGACTCCATCAATTATGAAATAGCTGAGGTGACTTACATTTTTCTGGTGTACTAGGCCAAAATGACGAGCCACAGGATATTTGTCATCTGCATTTACTATGGCCCTGAGATGCTGGAGTATTCGATTGAAGGCCTGTAGTTTAGTGCTCCCAACGTACCTGAGCCCACAGGTACACTGGAGCACATAAACTACAAACTCGGACCGGCATGTAAAATGCCCCCTGATGGAAATGGGGGAAACATCAAATGCAGTTTTGTACTCCTTAGTGGAGACTCCAAACTTGCAGGCCCTACAAGATATACATTTATAAAAGCCTGACTTGTCAAATAGACCCTCCTTTTTGGGGATAACCTCTGGGCTAGATCTTACCAAGGCATCCCGCATCGAGGGTGCCCTCCTGAAAGTTAAAAGTGGCTCTTCAGGTAATAAGGGTGCTATCGTGATGTCAGTTTTCAATAGGGGCCAATGCTTTCTGAGGATGCCTCTCAATTTTTTCTCCTCACTATTGAAAGTGGTGATCAATCCCAATCTATCAGGGACCTCAGATGCTCCTTCCTGTCTAGTTCTGATGGCTGTAGTTGTTTTAAGATATTCAGCTCGGTTGAGCTCATTAGCCTTAGTCATTGCCTCCCTGAGGGCCGTGGAGATATATATATATCAACGCCCCAGACTGCACCTACACTCTGCACTCCCGGGCGGGTGCCCGAACGCGGCGGTGCTTGCCGCGAGTTAATTCACGCTCCCAATTCCGTCAATTACGAACAGAAATACGGGCACTCAGAAAGCATACATCGAAAATGATTTATTCAGCAAAAGTATGAGAAACAGACGCGTTCCGGATTGCTCCTTCGTCAGTGTTACATCGGCTGCTAGTCAGACACGATTTTAAATGTTCCCGCGTCACTGAACAAACAACAGCGACAACGGGTCAACTCACCAGCACAATTATGACAATGGTGGCCATTTTAACACAGTCAATGTTACAATACATGCTATGCATGAACATAGGAGACTTGGGGTTTATGATGTACTAGTTATATTTATACATCTATACACGGAAGTTATTCCTCCTAAAATATCACCAGAGTTGTCAACATCAACAAACAATGTAAAAGATCTAGCCGTGGATCGGCAAAGGTCCACATGTTAATGGGGGTCAGGTTATCAATAAAGTTAATTCAAAAGAATTTCAGGAGAGATCAATTGCAGCTCCCATATTAAAGCCATAGGCCCCTTAAGTGGACAATAATATCAAGCTGTGTATCGGCATAACATAATGACCGTGAGTGAACCACTGGGGTGTTTCCTACCCTTTTGCTGGTAGCACATTTCCCACAGGGGATAAAGCCCTTCATATCCTTAAGTGTTCCTGTTCATGGCACTATGGGTGGCAGATGACTCTGTACTAAGATGTCCTTAAGGGACTTCGATTTGCAAAAGGTCATCAGTGGTTATTCTGGGACATCCGAGGCTATAATTGGATAAGTCTGTAGGATGTGCCAGTTACGCTTGAAGATACGTCTCACGTTCTGTGCATCCTCAGAATAGCCAGTAATCATCCGAAACTGGACTTGGTGATCTTTTTTATTGGCTTTGACCCTCCCTGTGTTTCCACCCTGTCACGATCGCGATCCGACGGAACTACCATTCCCGGCATGCCCTGGGCCGGAAACTACTGCTCCCATGATCCTTTGCGGTACTACGCGATAGCGCGAGAACGTATGACAGGCAGTCGGTGGCTAATGGCGGTGTCGGGAATTCTTACAGAGTACTGGTCACAGCGTTTTGGAGACTTTTGGAGTGTGGTGCGGTAAGGGTGCCTGGCACCACATCGCTTTACAGCGGGATCGCTGAGTCTTTTGTCGAGTGTTCGTTTTCTGCCTACTCGGTAACCGCTGTTACCACGAGTAGGTTTTGTGTCAAGATTAAGCCTTGGATTTGGCCCTGTTGGTATTGTCAGCCAACGGAGTATACCCTAGTTAGGTTATTGGATGTGCAGGGTGCACATAAACTTTGGTGATCGCTTCCCCTCCCTTATTTTGGATGAAACCCTTGAACCCAATTAAGAGGCATTACTTGGGCTGAGTAATTGAACTAAATTATGAAGGGTCTTCGCATATCTCTTTGTATTGAACTGGATATTGCTACAAGTGGCAGCGTGTATTTAATTGTGTATAGGTGCTAACTACTGTATTTACCTCTTCCACTTAACAGGGGCAGTCTAGAGGTGTAAGGTTACACTCATCCCCTGTGATGCACTGTTAGAGGGATACTTAGGTAGGTTCTTCTATGGATGCTAAATGTATATAAGAAACGCTGGAAAGTATGGAATCCTTGTTATAGTAGTGTTGCTTGCTTTTGTATTGTTATAGTTTCACCGCAACATATTCCACGCTACCAGATACCTCTACACATCTAGAAGAGTTATATTTTCCTTTACAGGTATACCAATATTTGGTCATGCATAAGCATGGGCGGAAAATCCGTTCCGCTCGCGGATTTTGCGGATTTTCGGTAAATTCGCAATCCGCGAACGCTCCCGAATTTACCGAAAATCCGCAAATTTGCACGCAGCGGATTTTTTTTTCTTGGTGATACAATTTTGCGGCGTGCAGTGTAAGTTCGCAATTGCGAACATGTAGGTGCGGCGGGCAGCAACAATCTCGCACTTGCGAAATTACAAAAATTGCAATTCTGCACAATAAATCCACGAGCAAGCAGCATAGACCTTCTGAAAATGATGATTTTTATGAGAATAACTCCTCAGGTTGACATTTGCCTGCACTTTTTTGGATTTGAGGCCTTTTGACTTTCTTTGGATCACTTTTGGATTAGAAATCAACTTTCACAAGTAAGCTTGTTTGGGGCATTACAGTTGCTGTAATGCTGTTCTGCAGAAAAACGAGTTTTGCTAAACTGAAAGCACTCAGCAGCAGGTGCAAAAGTTCAAATTCATCATTAGTAACCATTCCCTGTAGTGCTTCCTGACTGGGACCCCTCCAGAGTTCAGTTGCTAGTTGCAACAATTGTATGACCCTGCTCTTACCCTCACAGCCAGATCATAGAATCGCTACAAGTAGGCCACAAAGGTCCTGGAAAAAAAAATTGCACTGCAACAGAAAGCAAATTACAGATAAGGAAGCAGGTGCCAGACTGGAATTTTAAAACAGTGGCACATTAATAAATGAACCCTAAATTAATTCATGTCAGTTGAAGCAGGGCAGGTGTGCTTGCTTTTCCCCCCCATAATCTGCAGTGATGATGAACCAGAGGGTGGCATTGATGTACCAGTGGGTGGCATGGGTGAAACAGAGGGTGGCAGGGGTGAAACAGAGGGTGCTGGGAACCTGTGATGATAAACCAGACGTAGAAACAAATTTGCAAAATTCGCGAACGCCAGATTCGCAAAATTCGCCCATGCTTAGTCATGCATACCACTGTCAGTCTGATTTCTGTAACCATAGTCTTATGCGTGTCATCTGCTTGTGTCTTACAGATCTCCCTCCCTGCTGTCCCCTTCCTTTCCTCCCTGGTTTTTTGCATCTTTTTCCCCTCGCTTGATCCTTTTAATGCTCTGTGCCATTACGGCTATTCAGGCGTTGACTTGATCTAGAGGTAGGCATACTATTCCACAAACCGATCCTGAGGACGTAAACATAACACACCCTGGTCCTCCAAAAGATCGGCCCGTGATTTGGCCTGAACTTTCCTACAGGCTGATGTTAAAAGCCCTTCCTCATATCCTCTGATTTTGAATCTGGGTATACAGTCAGTTGCCGCTTTCTCAAAATCAGAATCATGTCTACAATTATGTTTTAATCAGAGAAGTTCCCCATGTGGGATACTTTTGATCAGATTCGGGGGATGGCTACTCCGTGTGTGTAGGGTGAAATTGCCGGCAGTAGGCTTCCTATAGAGTTCTGTACTGAGAACCCCCTCTCTCACAAATACTTTTAGATCTAGGTAATTGACTGAGGTGGCACTCATCTCGTGTGTAAATTTGAGGTTGAGGGAGTTATTATTCAGGTCATTAATGAACTCCTCTGCCTGACTGGAAGAGCCCTTCCAAATCAGGAAAAGATCATCAATATATTGACGCCACACAACCACATACTCGACCCACCTGGCATGTGTGCCAGCAAAGGCCACCTGCTCCTCCCACCAGCCTACGAACAAGTTTGCATAGCTGGGGGCAAAGCAGGTGCCCATCGCAGTCCCTGAGATCCGGCTGAACAGGTCGCCCTGAAACAAATTTTTTTTATTGTGCAGACAGAATTTTACGAATTCCAGTAACATGGTATTATGTTCTGCGAATTTCAATGGTCTCTTTCTCACGAAATAATTAATGGCCTGGATGTCCAAAGAATGGTCTATACGGGTGTATAGACTTGTGATGTCAAGGGTGATCAATAAAAATGTTGGATCCCAGTCAATACTGTTCAATTGTACAATAAAATCCTTGGTGTCTTTGACATAGGAGTCAAGTTCAATCACCAGCTGAAAAAGGAATGAGTCTATATATTTAGAGAGGTTCTCGGTCAGTCCTCCTTTAGATGACACAATGGGTCTGCCCGGTCAATCCGCCAGATTTTTATGCACTTTGGGAAGTTGATAAAAGGTCGGGATCACAGGTTCATGGTTTTTCAAAAACAGGAATTCATCTGTCTCGAGCATAGAAAGAGTTCTCCACTTAGTGATCAATTCATGATAAGAAGAAATACTTTCAAGATAAAACAAAGTCGTTGAATATTGTGGTACAAATAGCATACCATAATAAACTATTGAAGTCGCATAAAATATCATAAAATAGTATTTCATTCACAGCATGGTAATGATGTTTCATTTCATTATTAATCACTATTTCTCTATATCTATAAAGGAAACATTCCATACAATCAATCTTAGCTGCCTCACTCAGCCTAATACTGAAAGCGTCTTTTTGTAATCCCTTGGAACAAACTATACTTGAAACAGACACATATTGTGTCCAATAATAATCAATAATAACATACGTTTAAAGTGCATTCATGCCTCTTAAGATATCTTTGTGCCTTTGATCTTACATTAGCAACAATTTTAGTAGTGGTAAATTGTTTACTAATTACAATATCTACCTGGATATGTCAAAATGGTCACCAACATAGCCGCTTTCTGATCCTATACCACGACCAAAACATCATCCTGAATCAATTTTTTTCAGCTACGAGGATAAACGTAACAAAATGGACTGTTAAACTAGAAGGCACACTATAATTGCTTGGCGGCATGCTCTCACACCCAATTCCTTAAATATGGGTTTTAACAATGTTTGCCTCTCTTGACCCAATCTAGGGCAAATACATACAATATGCAATAATGTTTCATTGATACAACCACATAATCTGCAATATTGTGTTTTCCAATTTTGCACCCATTTTGGGGCCCCTTCTTTTGTTTCATAGCCGCCAAATCTTAACCAAGGAGTCTATCCCTTATAGCCGGTTTTAAATGGGAGATAACATAAAACCTAGGCTTGGTTTTATCGTACGAGTTAATAACCAACCAAGCATGCATTTTTTTTAGAATCATCTCCTGATCCAATAAAAATGAAAAAAAGGTTAGTTGATTGGTTTAAAATCGGTTTTAAAACAGTCTTATTTCTATTCAAATGAACAAAGGGTGGGAGCCTAAATGTATTCAAACTCTCCGTTAAATAATCTCCAAGCACTGGTATACTCTTTCTTATTTATTTCTTGCCAGCACAAATATGTGAGAGACGCCGGAGTCTGATTAATAAAGCGTAAATAAACATTTTAGAAACACAGATTGACTCACCAAGGTCTGGTTTAATAAGCCAGACTCTAATCTGACATTAGCGTGGCCAACATTTCTTGGGACTCTGAAAATTGATGTAAAGACTTTTATTTGTAAATTGTCTAAAAGTTTGCTGTCTTTGCTTTGAAAGATTATTGACCCATAAGTGAGCAAAGGAATCAGTTTTGCCTTCATTGCCTTTCAATAAATACTTGTAGTTCTGGCATAATAGTTTATCTAGCAATAATCTAAAAGTAAAAGACAGTGAAGTTGCTATGGCTCTTAAGTTATTAAAATGTTGTTTGTAAGTCATCCTATCATGAAGCATAACTCTTAAATATTTATACTGTTTTACTGATTCGATCGATAATCAATAACATTTCCATAATTTCTTACCTGATTTAGTTGATCGTATTATCCTACTTTTTGTTGTTTTGGTATTTATTTGTAAACCATTCGCTGAGATATAATGATCAAATGACTCTTCAATCTTTTTAAGCCCTACGTGCGTGTGAGTTAAAAATATGGTGTCATCTGCATATTGTAAATATTTTATATTTTGGCCTACAAGGTTTGGAGAATGTGCATTGGTATTATAAAAAATATGGTAAACCAGCCAAAAATATGTTTAAAAGACAAGGGGCACGTATGCAGCCCTTTTCAAGGCCACTTTATGTTTTAAGGCAGCGATTGGTACATCCTCCGTCACCCAATTCGACATGCACCTATCCGCCCGATTCATGAAATAAAATAGCGCTCGCAAAGGGCCAGATTCTGAGAATCTGGCCCTTTGCGAGAGCGATTTTTGCATTTGGGATTCAGCATCCCAAATGTAAAAATCGCTAATTGCGATCTCGCATTTTTGCGAGGAATTACATTTAAGGAATCTCTATTTGAGATTCCTTAAATGCAATTCAACATCCAATTTCATTTTGCGAATTCACAATTTCTTGCTGCAATTTACCGCGAGGTCAGACCTCGCGGTAAATTGCGAAAACTCAGGAAAATGCATTTAAATGCATTTTTCTGAGTTGCATGTTACACACACACATGTCCTTTTGACATGTGTGTGTGCAACACCTGTGTAAAATTTCATTTGAGGGGTGCTACAGGGTGTCCTTGGACACCGCTGGCATCCTTCAAATCGCTATCTTATTTGCGATTAGCAAATTGCTAATCGCAAATAAGGAATACTCCCCATTCATTCCTATGGGCCTTTTGGCCCATAGGAATGAATGGCGAGTTATTCCTTATTTGCGATTAGCAATTTGCTAATCGCAAATAAGGAATATGTAGAAATCGCATTTCTTCATGCAATTCCTACATGAATCCCGTTTTGCGAGTCCTTAATAGCGATTCGCTATGATTCGCTATTAGGGCCTCGCAAAACGGGAGTATGATGAATCAGGCTGTATGTGTTTTAATTCAACAATACTATCATGTCCAGCAATTGTTTTGGTACACACCATGCTGATAACTTTTCCCAATGAAGTTTACGAGGAACAGAGTCAAAAGCGGCTTTGAGATCTACAAAACAGATATAAAGCTTTTGTTTTTTGTGTTTTGCTCTCTCTGCCAGCAAGGGAAGTAACAGGAGGTTCATAATTGTTGACTGTCACCTGCCAAATCCGGTTTGGAAAATTGGAATAACTTTCCTTGTCATTGCCCATTCATCTAAATCCTTGAGTAGTAATGTTGTAAACATTTTTGCCTCTAGGTCTGTTAAGGCAATTGGCCTATAGTTAGCTGGATAGTCAGGTGGGGCACTTTTATAAATTGGATGTATTATGCTGCCTTGCCAGGATTTAGATTTTACGATGTCTTTAAACAATTAAGAAAGACATTTTGACTATAAGTCTATTCTGGTTTTAAAAACAGCATTGGGGATCCCATTTGGGCCTGGTGCACAATTTGATTTAATTCTATTTATCATTGCCTTTACCAAATCCTCATGCGATGACTCAAATGTTAATAATTGATCCTCATTGGAATTTTCATGCCCTGTATTCTCGCCGTGTATGTTGATTATCAAAGATGGCATACGTACATCTATGCTGGGATTTAACACATTTGTAGAAGTAGCCCCAATACAGAATAGGGATGAAGAGCTCCCAAGCTGATGTGGAGATATTGGCACTGTTAGCTCTCATATTGCCATGCTCATGGGTGTTAATTATTTCCCAAAATGCTCTCAGGTTGTTAGTTTTGCTAGCATGGTAAGATTCTACCCACAGTCCTTCATTGTATTCCCTTTTTGCTTTCCAAATTTCATTTTTATAAGATCTTCTCAAATACTTTAGTGAGCACAATATTGTGAATTTGATATCCCCATGTAGTAAATTGCAAATGGCCCGAGATGCTTTACTAAGTGCCTTTTTTATGTAACCTATGTGAATACCACATATTTCTTTTTGGCCGAGAAGGGTTGTCCCTGGAATCTAGGTTTGCCAAAAAGTGATCATCTAATAAAGAGCAGAGACATAGCCAAATTTCCACTATTGATTTCCTGTGATGGCCCTCATTCAGTGCTTAATCTATTACAGGGACTAGGAAGGTGAAAATCTTTTGCTGAGTGCCACGCCAGCCTTTTCAGTAACTAAGCCTGAATCAAGAACTCTTGACTTTGGTAAATAGTCCACTGCCAGTGAGAATGTAATCAACTGTGGGTTATGATCACTTTCCACTCTGGGGGCCACTAGAAACCCAATAAGAATATTTATCAAAATATTTGAAATAGTTGAACATTTTCTGGAACTTTTATAAGTTGGGACACCTGTCGTATTATTTTGAGTATCCTGTTGCAGCATACGCTTTCGTTTCTGTAATTGTGAATAAAACATTTTGGTAATAACTTTACATGCCCTCTTTAAGTTTCCAGTGTTCCTAATAATTAGGTGCATATTAAGATCTTCCGAAATAATGAGGCTAGTTGCTGGATACTGATGCGTTAAAATGTGGATTAATTCCCATAATACTGAGATTTGAGACATCTTAACCGCCCCTCTTTACACTTAAGAAACATTTAAAAAACTAATCAGTGTTACAAAATCTATTTTGATGCAAAATAGCCAAGTCACTTGCAAATCAATTATGTGATAAGTAACATCTAAATCCAGAGACACACAAGTAGAGACCCCACCTTTTGCTCAGCCATACGCAGATGAGCGAGTAGCAAAGTTGGCATATTCTGGAAAACTGAAAATAGCCACATGCTGTGCAAGGTGATTTGTATACAGTGCAGACTCTTGAGGGGTGTTCACAATGCTGCTATGCATAAATACAGGTGTATCCACATCTGACGCAGTTCCAGAGTGAACTGTGCCTGAGTATAATTGCATCTCACTGTACCTTTACCAATGACTGTCAATATTTGCAGAATGAACTGGCTGGCTCTGTAGCTTCATCACAGGCTTCATGCAGGGGACAGCCCCATGAATGAGGGTACCCCTGTCCTCATATTTCCTGAAGCATCTAACAGACCGACATTCAATCCCAGTAGAATACCCTAACTCCCAAATTGTCAAGGGACATAACTTATCCTCAGATTTACAGCGGCTGCCGCAAACAGGGAGATGGGAGGGGTGTGGGCAGGGGGGCAGACGGGCAGGGGGTTTGAGAAGAGAAAATAATATTTTTTTTTAAGTACCTTTGGTTGCAGCCTCCAACACCGACACCGGCCTCGGAGCTCTCCAGCAGCCTCTTGGAAGGCAGAGGCTGCTCAGTCAATCCTGTGCTGCACCAGGGTTGGTTTGAGTGGCTTGCTCTGCTGCCCAGACACTGCTGTGTAACCTCTGGCTTTATTCCAACCCAGTTGTGAACACAGCTGGGTTGGAGAAATAGAAGAGCGCATGAGTGTTTGGCTGGCCTAGGACGGCCGTCCAAACAAACATGCGCACTTCTAAGTGCCCACCACCTGCCTGTTATGACCCAGCCCTACTGTGCATGGATGTCAGAGACAGTCAAAGAAAAATAAATAGATATTGTTTTATTATCATTTTATTTTTCTGTTACTGACTCTGACGAGTGAGGCAATGCTTCTCCATCATTACGGAGGAGCCACCCCTGAGATTTAACCCTGACTAGCTACAAAATGCTGCTTCTATTTCTATTTCTATTTCTATTTCTATTTCTATTTTGATGTTCGATTGCCGTGGCGTCTTGGCGCTAGTGTGTGTGAATCCGGATCCTGAAAACCATAGCTTGTGCCAGCCTAAATTACAAAAAGCAGCGTCTCCACGGTCTTCCTAAACAGCCTCCTATCTGGTTGGAATCTCATGTCCCGAGGTAGTCTGTTCCATAGGTGTGCTGCCCTGTTGGATAGTGTCCTACCTCCCCATCTGGCTCGTTTAACCCTGATAGTTTTGAGAAGCCCTAGATTGGTGGATCTCAGAAGACATGAGGGTACATCAGGCGTGAATAGTTTAGACCAGAAAAGTGTTTGCTGCTGTAAAACCTATGTCTAGTTAGTACTATAAGAATATAAACAGTGACAGACCGAATCGCCAATAAATGAAACACCTGTAATCGTGAGTCACCCCAGTTGTTTTGGATTCCCATCAAAGTCTTACAAGATCAATATTATCATTTGGTAATCCCTGGCGGGTATTGTGTCTCCTGACCATTGAGATCACAAGCATACCCTCTCGGATGGTTCGGGGTAGCGACCACAATCACACAGGTATCACAAATGCTGTTGATTCAATGGGAAAGGTGCAGTGCAAAAAGGAATAAGTGGTGATTTAAAATAGGATAGGGAACTAACAAAAGAAATTTTAATAAGCGTTGGCCCCTTCCTGATTAAAAACAAGAACAGACTGGTAAACTTATCGCATTGATAACAAATATCTGCGCGGAGACCAACATGTTTCAGCCTAAGAGGGAGTGACCTTGGGCTTTCTTCAGGGTCTCTGTTCTAGATGGTGCTACTGCCTGTATAAGTGTAGTAAAGTGTGAAAAATTATACAAAAAAACACACAAGTGAAAAGAGCCAGAAAAGGATATAGTGTTCCTTCTTCTGTGCGTACTCCTCTTCGGAAGCAGGTACTCGGTTACTGTAGTCGGGGGACAAACATACAAGTGAAACACTTTCAGCAACCCTGGTCTGAGTATTACCAAGCATCGAGTCAAGAACTTTATCAACATGTGATACTCACCCAGTACTTCCGGGGAGTGGACCTCACCTCTTCCTGGACCTGGCTCAGGATATGTGAGACCCCGCTCTACGGGAACAGAAACCGACCTCATGGTTATGGTTATGGAGGGATCTGGTAGATCTACTCTCATGCATACTACATGAAGTCAAACATGTTCTGGACGTAGAGTATACTGTCATACACCTGGACGCGCTCTCGTGTCAGTGCCCCTCATTACACCCACCCGCCGCGAGCCCAAATGGACTCGAGAGATGTTCTATTGACAAGGCTATGGGTTGATGTCAAACGTAGCCCGCCGAGGGTGCTAGCGGAGCTATACTCTTACCTGTCCGTCGTTGTCTCGAGCTGTGACGGAGTCAGGGGGAGGCTCAGAACAGTGTTCGTCATTCTTACTTGAATGGTTAGAGAAAAAGTTCCCAACCAATCAGCCAGAGATACAACGACGTAACCTCATACTGAGGCTCGAACTACTCGATGACATCATAATCAACATTCGGGTAGTTCCAGTGATATGCAAAGGACCCCGTGGTTGTTCAGTTGCCGGTCAAAATTGCCTGGTGGGGAAATTAGGAGAGACTGAACCATGGGATGTCGTCATTCAGTCCGTGTTGATCAGTACCCAATTTGTACACCCATCTTTGCTCTTTGCGAAATAGGAAGTTGGACACATCGCTTACATGGGTGGGGATGTGTGGTTTTTCAAGAACGTGCCAATGGAAATCGTTTTCACTATGATCATGCTCGATAAAGTGTTTGGTAAGTTTCGAGATATCTTTTTTGCAGCGGAATGTGCTCTTATGTTCCTGCATTCTTACTCTAACCTTTCTGGTGGTCATGCCAACATTTCGCTCGTTACAGATGCATGTGAGGAGATAGATAAGGTTGTTG
Source organism: Lissotriton vulgaris (assembly GCF_964263255.1). Taxonomy (NCBI): domain Eukaryota; kingdom Metazoa; phylum Chordata; class Amphibia; order Caudata; family Salamandridae; genus Lissotriton; species Lissotriton vulgaris. The sequence continues at coordinate 109,058,317 of NC_141695.1, read as the reverse complement.
CTATTGCAATTGGAGAATTGCCTCAACTCCCAGGGTCGATCTGTCCCGATGTCCACGCTGGTGATCTTGGAGGTGAGTGGACAGACAGAACAGTTACCACAAGGGTGGTGGCCTGTAACAGGTGGCAGGTCCCAAAGGGTGCCCACTTCTCTCTTGGCAGTGGTTTTGGGACGGGTATGCACCAGTCGATCCCTTAAGTTTTTGGAGCGTTTGAACGCAAATAGGGGGAATTCAAGTTTGTCCTTCCCGCTATTAAGAATGCGCCAGTGTTTCTTGATAATTTTCTGAACCTTATTTGACTTGGTGTTATAAGTACTCACGAGAGTGAGTCGTTCTGTCGGTGGTTTGGCAGGTTTAGGTTCCAGTAGCGCAGCCCGGTGGTTGTTGGCTGCTCTTTTGCATGAGCGATTCACCAGTCTTTTGGGGTAATGCCTTGCCAGAAGTTGATTGGACAGTTCACCGGCATGTCGTTCAAAACTTTCAGCGGTGGAGCAGTTCCTACGGACTCGTAGGAATTGCCCAAATGGGAGGTTATCCCTTAGGGCCTTGGGATGTTGACTCTCATACAATAGGAGAGAGTTGCGTGCCATTGGTTTACGGTAGAGTTCGCTCTGTAGGCCATCCGATGTACAGTGGATTGAAAGATCCAGAAAGGCTACTCGTTCCTTACTTATTTCAATAGTGAAACGGAGGTAGTCATTTTGATGATTGAGCCATTCGTGGAATTGTAGAATGGATTCTTGGGACCCTCTCCACACTAACAAGACATCGTCTATATATCTCTTCCACCAGATAATAGACGTGAAATGTGGGTTGCTCGCATGTAGTACCGTGGTCTGTTCAAATTTGTGAACATACAGGTTCGCCAGGGACGGGGCAAAAATACTTCCCATGCTGGTTCCAGAGATTTGATGATATATTCGGTCTTCAAACATGAAGAAATTCTCTTTCATTGCTATAGTAGCAAGCGACATGATAAAGGGCACAGGAGTGATGGAGTCAAGCTCAGATTCCTCCAGGATGGTGCGGACGGTGTCTAGAGTGGCATCCTGGGGGATCGATGTGTATAATGACTCAATGTCCAGTGAGACAAGGTAGTCAGTCTCTTGGCAAAAGTCAATTTCCGGGATTACCCTTAGGACATCAGTGGTGTCCTTCAGATACGTTGGCATGGTGTGCACCAGAGGTTTGAGGAAATGATCCGCAAATGCAGATAAAGGTTCCAGTAAGGACCCCTGCCCTGAAATGATATGTCTGCCAGGAGGAGGTCTTTGTGGTTTGTGTACCTTGGGCAGAGTATAGAAGTATGGCATAGTGGGATTTTTGGCCTGTAGGAATTGTGCCTCTAGGTTGGTTATCCAGCCCTCTGCCAAAGCTTCCTCTACTAGATTCTTGATTTGGTTCATCAATCCTGGAGTGGGGTCGCTGGTCAGTGGTTCATAGGATGTGCGGATGCTCAGTTGACGGGAGCCTTCCATTCTGTAAGTTTCGACATCCTGGACCACGATGGAACCCCCTTTATCAGCGGGCTTCACGACTATGGTGTCGTCTTGGCAGAGGGAGTTCAGTGCCTTTCTTTCAGCTGCAGATAAGTTATTGTAACCTGAGTGGGTCGAGTATTGGATTTGGTCAATGTCATTTTTCACAGCTATCTCGAATGCGAGAAGCTGCGGGGGTATGGCATGAGTGGGAGGGAGAAAGGTGGATTTGTTCCTGAGACCTGTGTTATTATCAGGTTCAATGCGAATGTCATCGCTGTTTTTCGGTTTGAAAAAGTAGTGGAGCCTAAGTTTACGAAAAAACTGAGCTAGCTCGATTTGGAGTAGGAACGGGTCTCCCTCATCTGTGGTTACAAATCCAAGCCCTTTATTAAGGACTGCTTCTTCCAAATCTGTGAGAGTACGTTGGCTGAGATTGACTACCAGGCTCTCACTGGTGGTATTGGTTACTCTTGGGCACCCCTCCTTGTGTGGCTCCTGGTCCCTGCGTGTGGGCCTGCTGTGTCCTCCCATTGGACCTGAGGTTGTCCCTGTGACGGTCTTCTTTTGCCCCGTGACCGTCTGGGGCCACGCGCTAAAAAAGGCTGGTTATTAAAATTAGGGAAACCTTGGAATGGGGCCATGGGTGGTTGAAAGGTGCCAGGGAAGCCCCAGGGTCCTGGTGGCCACCATGGCTGGTTGGGCATGTTGTATTGACCCCTCTGGTTCTGGTATCTTCCGCCCCCTCTACCCCGATTTGGGCCAGCATTAGGTGGCTGATTAGTGGTATCCGAGTCGCTACCAGTGTCAGAGCTAGATCCAGAGTAGTTGGAACCATACCTCCTCCCATTTTTGGTAAAGTCTGGAGCTTTGTAGTTATCGCTGGTGTAAGGGTACACCGTTTCTAGTTTGAATTTGGCTAGGTCTTTCTTGAATTTCTCAAGTTTAGTTTGCAATATAGACTCAGCAAATTCCTTGTTAATTCTGTCAGACTCGTCTTTATTTTTCTTGAAGTTAGCGGTGACCGCAGTCTTTATTTGCCCTTCAAGGACCTGTATCTCTACTAGTATTGCGTCTGCTACCCGTTTGGCTGTGCTGATTATTAAAATAAGCCAATCACGGGTGCATCGCCAGGCAATCAAAGACCAGTCACCCAGAAATTTCTTATCAGTAAGAAAAAGACGAGGGGCATTAGTTACTATCAGCCCCGATAGTAACTAATGCCCCTCGTCTTTTTCTTACTGATAAGAAATTTCTGGGTGACTGGTCTTTGATTGCCTGGCGATGCACCCGTGATTGGCTTATTTTAATAATCAGCACAGCCAAACGGGTAGCAGAAGCAATACTAGTAGAGATACAGGTCCTTGAAGGGCAAATAAAGACTGCGGTCACCGCTAACTTCAAGAAAAATAAAGACGAGTCTGACAGAATTAACAAGAAATTTGCTGAGTCTATATTGCAAACTAAACTTGAGAAATTCAAGAAAGACCTAGCCAAATTCAAACTAGAAACGGTGTACCCTTACACCAGCGATAACTACAAAGCTCCAGACTTTACCAAAAATGGGAGGAGGTATGGTTCCAACTACTCTGGATCTAGCTCTGACACTGGTAGCGACTCGGATACCACTAATCAGCCACCTAATGCTGGCCCAAATCGGGGTAGAGGGGGCGGAAGATACCAGAACCAGAGGGGTCAATACAACATGCCCAACCAGCCATGGTGGCCACCAGGGCCCTCGGGCTTCCCTGGCACCTTTCAACCACCCATGGCCCCATTCCAAGGTTTCCCTAATTTTAATAACCAGCCTTTTTTAGCGCGTGGCCCCAGACGGTCACGGGGCAAAAGAAGACCGTCACAGGGACAACCTCAGGTCCAATGGGAGGACACAGCAGGCCCACACGCAGGGACCAGGAGCCACACAAGGAGGGGTGCCCAAGAGTAACCAATACCACCAGTGAGAGCCTGGTAGTCAATCTCAGCCAACGTACTCTCACAGATTTGGAAGAAGCAGTCCTTAATAAAGGGCTTGGATTTGTAACCACAGATGAGGGAGACCCGTTCCTACTCCAAATCGAGCTAGCTCAGTTTTTTCGTAAACTTAGGCTCCACTACTTTTTCAAACCGAAAAACAGCGATGACATTCGCATTGAACCTGATAATAACACAGGTCTCAGGAACAAATCCACCTTTCTCCCTCCCACTCATGCCATACCCCCGCAGCTTCTCGCATTCGAGATAGCTGTGAAAAATGACATTGACCAAATCCAATACTCGACCCACTCAGGTTACAATAACTTATCTGCAGCTGAAAGAAAGGCACTGAACTCCCTCTGCCAAGACGACACCATAGTCGTGAAGCCCGCTGATAAAGGGGGTTCCATCGTGGTCCAGGATGTCGAAACTTACAGAATGGAATGCTCCCGTCAACTGAGCATCCGCACATCCTATGAACCACTGACCAGCGACCCCACTCCAGGATTGATGAACCAAATCAAGAATCTAGTAGAGGAAGCTTTGGCAGAGGGCTGGATAACCAACCTAGAGGCACAATTCCTACAGGCCAAAAATCCCACTATGCCATACTTCTATACTCTGCCCAAGGTACACAAACCACAAAGACCTCCTCCTGGCAGACCTATCATTTCAGGGCAGGGGTCCTTACTGGAACCTTTATCTGCATTTGCGGATCATTTCCTCAAACCTCTGGTGCACACCATGCCAACGTATCTGAAGGACACCACTGATGTCCTAAGGGTAATCCCGGAAATTGACTTTTGCCAAGAGACTGACTACCTTGTCTCACTGGACATTGAGTCATTATACACATCGATCCCCCAGGATGCCACTCTAGACACCGTCCGCACCATCCTGGAGGAATCTGAGCTTGACTCCATCACTCCTGTGCCCTTTATCATGTCGCTTGCTACTATAGCAATGAAAGAGAATTTCTTCATGTTTGAAGACCGAATATATCATCAAATCTCTGGAACCAGCATGGGAAGTATTTTTGCCCCGTCCCTGGCGAACCTGTATGTTCACAAATTTGAACAGACCACGGTACTACATGCGAGCAACCCACATTTCACGTCTATTATCTGGTGGAAGAGATATATAGACGATGTCTTGTTAGTGTGGAGAGGGTCCCAAGAATCCATTCTACAATTCCACGAATGGCTCAATCATCAAAATGACTACCTCCGTTTCACTATTGAAATAAGTAAGGAACGAGTAGCCTTTCTGGATCTTTCAATCCACTGTACATCGAATGGCCTACAGAGCGAACTCTACCGTAAACCAATGGCACGCAACTCTCTCCTATTGTATGAGAGTCAACATCCCAAGGCCCTAAGGGATAACCTCCCATTTGGGCAATTCCTACGAGTCCGTAGGAACTGCTCCACCGCTGAAAGTTTTGAACGACATGCCGGTGAACTGTCCAATCAACTTCTGGCAAGGCATTACCCCAAAAGACTGGTGAATCGCTCATGCAAAAGAGCAGCCAACAACCACCGGGCTGCGCTACTGGAACCTAAACCTGCCAAACCACCGACAGAACGACTCACTCTCGTGAGTACTTATAACACCAAGTCAAATAAGGTTCAGAAAATTATCAAGAAACACTGGCGCATTCTTAATAGCGGGAAGGACAAACTTGAATTCCCCCTATTTGCGTTCAAACGCTCCAAAAACTTAAGGGATCGACTGGTGCATACCCGTCCCAAAACCACTGCCAAGAGAGAAGTGGGCACCCTTTGGGACCTGCCACCTGTTACAGGCCACCACCCTTGTGGTAACTGTTCTGTCTGTCCACTCACCTCCAAGATCACCAGCGTGGACATCGGGACAGATCGACCCTGGGAGTTGAGGCAATTCTCCAATTGCAATAGCAACAACCTTATCTATCTCCTCACATGCATCTGTAACGAGCGATATGTTGGCATGACCACCAGAAAGGTTAGAGTAAGAATGCAGGAACATAAGAGCACATTCCGCTGCAAAAAAGATATCTCGAAACTTACCAAACACTTTATCGAGCATAATCATAGTGAAAACGATTTCCATTGGCACGTTCTTGAAAAACCACACATCCCCACCCATGTAAGCGATGTGTCCAACTTCCTATTTCGCAAAGAGCAAAGATGGGTGTACAAATTGGGTACTGATCAACACGGACTGAATGACGACATCCCATGGTTCAGTCTCTCCTAATTTCCCCACCAGGCAATTTTGACCGGCAACTGAACAACCACGGGGTCCTTTGCATATCACTGGAACTACCCGAATGTTGAGTATGACGTCATCGAGTAGTTCGAGCCTCAGTATGAGGTTACGTCGTTGTATCTCTGGCTGATTGGTTGGGAACTTTTTCTCTAACCATTCAAGTAAGAATGACGAACACTGTTCTGAGCCTCCCCCTGACTCAGTCACAGCTCGAGACAACGACGGACAGGTAAGAGTATAGCTCCGCTAGCACCCTCGGCGGGCTACGTTTGACATCAACCCATAGCCTTGTCAATAGAACATCTCTCGAGTCCCTTTGGACTCGCGGCGGGTGGGTGTAATGAGGGGCACTGACACGAGAGCGCGTCCAGGTGTATGACAGTATACTCTACGTCCAGAACATGTTTGACTTCATGTAGTATGCATGAGAGTAGATCTACCAGATCCCTCCATAACCATAACCATGAGGTCGGTTTCTGTTCCCGTAGAGCGGGGTCTCACATATCCTGAGCCAGGTCCAGGAAGAGGTGAGGTCCACTCCCCGGAAGTACTGGGTGAGTATCACATGTTGATAAAGTTCTTGACTCGATGCTTGGTAATACTCAGACCAGGGTTGCTGAAAGTGTTTCACTTGTATGTTTGTCCCCCGACTACAGTAACCGAGTACCTGCTTCCGAAGAGGAGTACGCACAGAAGAAGGAACACTATATCCTTTTCTGGCTCTTTTCACTTGTGTGTTTTTTTGTATAATTTTTCACACTTTACTACACTTATACAGGCAGTAGCACCATCTAGAACAGAGACCCTGAAGAAAGCCCGAGGTCACTCCCTCTTAGGCTGAAACATGTTGGTCTCCGCGCAGATATTTGTTATCAATGTGATAAGTTTACCAGTCTGTTCTTGTTTTTAATCAGGAAGGGGCCAACGCTTATTAAAATTTCTTTTGTTAGTTCCCTATCCTATTTTAAATCACCACTTATTCCTTTTTGCACTGCACCTTTCCCATTGAATCAACAGCATTTGTGATACCTGTGTGATTGTGGTCGCTACCCCGAACCATCCGAGAGGGTATGCTTGTGATCTCAATGGTCAGGAGACACAATACCCGCCAGGGATTACCAAATGATAATATTGATCTTGTAAGACTTTGATGGGAATCCAAAACAACTGGGGTGACTCACGATTACAGGTGTTTCATTTATTGGCGATTCGGTCTGTCACTGTTTATATTCCTATAGTACTAACTAGACATAGGTTTTACAGCAGCAAACACTTTTCTGGTTTCAGCTCCTAGACCCCTAAGTACCTTGTGCATAATTGAGTCCTTTGGGGACATTACTTAGGCATCGGTCTTTAAACGTCCCTCTAGCCCTCCCCTACTGTTTGTTTTGTTATATTATTATTGTGAATAGTTTAGACACTTCATCTGCACCCCCTCCATAGAGTGCCTTATGAACCAGGCACAAGGCCTTGAAATCAACTAGCTGCTGCACTGGAAGCCAATGCAATGATTTAATACCTGACGAGGTAGGGCAACCCCTGGGTATGTTCAAAAGCAACCTGGCTGCCGCATTCTGAAGGGACTGGAGCTTTCCCATCTGCGTTTTGTCTATGCCCATAAACAGGGCATTGCAGTAATCTAATTTGGAGAGAAAAAGGCTCACCATCACCGTCTTGTGTAGATCCTGCGAGATGAATGGGAAAATCTTTCTTAAGGTTTTTAGGAGAAAGAAACAGGACGATGTCAGACTATTAACCTGGGCTGAGAAATTTAACTTGTCATTAAAAATGACCCCCAAGTTCCTAACCTTGGAGACCGGGACCGGGCATTTCCCAGCCTCGACTGGCCACCATGAGTTGTTCCATAAGGGGGATCCCCCTCCAAACTCTATCACCTCCGTTTTGTCTGTGTTGATCTTCAAAAAATTGTGGTTCATCCAGACAATGATCTCAGATAGGCAAGCGTGGAATTTAACAGCTGTGACCTCAGGCTGTTTACACATGGAAATAACAAGCTGTGAGTCATCAGCGTAAGATACCAACATGAACCCATGTCTTCTGATGAGACTTGCTAACGGGGTGACATATATGTTGAACAGTGTGGGGGATAGAGATGATCCCTGTGGGACCCCGCAAGGAAGATGGAAACTCTTGGACTCCAGTCCGTCCCAACGCAGCTTTTGTTCTCTCCCTTCCAAAAAGGAAGCAAGCAAGGAAAGGGCAGTGTCCTCAACCCCTAGATCCTTCAGCCGCTGCACTAACACCGTCTGGTTCACGGTGTCAAATGCTGCCGATAGGTCTAGGAGTATGAGGGCCGCCCTACCCCCTTCGTCAACCACCCGCCGAATTTCCTCGGTTGCAACAACCAAGGCCGATTCGGTGGAATGACTGGCGGGAAAGCCATGTTGGGTTGAGTCTAATAGCTTATTAGAGTTTAAATAATCACTCAGCATTTTGTTCAGTGATTTCTCAATGACCTTCGCCACCATAGGTAATCCTGCAATCGGGCGATAGTTCTTTAAGACCTCCGGGTTCAGGTTGGGTTTTTTAAGTAAGGGCCTGATGGCCGCTTGTTTCCACCGAGCCGGATATAATCCCGTTGTCAAAATTTATTTATTTATTTATTTTAAAAATTTATAAAGCGCGGCGTATACCCGTGGGTGTCTTGGCGCTATAAATTTGCTGAAAATCCCAGAAAAAGGTGGTATCTTCCTTCAAACGTATTGTTTCTGAGCGGATTATTGATCAAATAACCAAGTTTTTACCAGTTTTCTAAACTGAAGTAACGATAGTGCCAGTTTTATTTCCTTTGGGAGCATGTTCCAGATTTTAGCTGCAGCATTGGTAAAACTTCTGTCGCCCCATGTCACCGTCCTGGTGCGAGGCACTACCAGTAGGTGACTATGTTCGGAGTGTAAGGATCTTTTTGGTGAATAGTATTGAAGTTTTCGTTTGAGAAAGGCTGGTCCAAGACCCTTGAGAGCTTTGTAGGTGAGACACAGGGTCTTGAATCTGATGCGATTTCTCACTGTTAGCCAGTGGAGATTTCTAATCGCATGCCTGGTGGACTGAAACTTAGGAATGCCAGCTAGTAGCCTTGCAGCCGCATTTTGTATAAGCTGGAGTTTGGCCACCACCCTTGCCTGGGCGTTTACAAACAGTCCGTTACAGTAGTCGAGTGAAGAGAGTACTAAGGAGCTCACCACTGTTTTCCTAGCACTCTCCGGAAGATAGGGCAGGATTTTTTTAATTATCTTAAGCTTGTGGAAAGCAGACGACGCAACCTGGTTGGCATGGTTGGAAAAATTAAGATTGTCGTCAAATATAATGCCTAAGTTCCTGACCTTTTTTACTGGTTCTGGAGGGGCTCCGAGGGGTGTCGGCCACCAAAGAGTGGACCACTGTGGTGATAAATTTCCAAAGATCACTACCTCGGTTTTCTCCGAGTTGAGGCGCAGGCAGTTTTCCGACATCCATTCCTTGATGGCAAGCATGCCTTCTTGGAATCTGGCGGCAACCTCCTCACCGTTGTTCTTAATAGCGATCACCAGTTGGGTGTCGTCGGCATAGGAGGTAAGGCTCATCCGGTGGTTCTTAATCACCCTTGCTAAGTCCGACACATAGATGTTAAAGAGTGTCGGACTTAGGGATGAGCCTTGCGGGACGCCACATGGGAGGGCGAGCTGAGGGGATTGAAATGCGCCCAATGTTACTGCCTGTGTTCTATTGGACAGGAATGATGCCAGAAGCTCTTTGGCCTTTGAGCAAATGCCCATCTCCTCGACACGGTCAATCAGAACGGTATGATTGACCGTGTCGAAGGCCGCCGAGAGATCCAGTAGGACCAGTATAGCTGTCCCTCCTTGGTCCCTAATGGCTCTGATATCATCGGCGGCCTTAATGAGGGCAGTCTCCGTCCCATGAAGTTTCCGGAATCCAAACTGCGATTCGTCCAGGAGACTGTTTTGCTCAATATATTCGGCTAGTTGAACATTCATTGCTCTTTCCACAATTTTAGCCAAGTAGGGTAGGCTAGCAATGGGTCTGTAGTTTTTGAGAATTGTTTTATCAAGACCAGTTTTTTTCAGTAAGGGTTTCAGCAAAGTGTTTTTTAACTTATCCGGAAAGATCCCTGATTGGAACATGGCGTTACAGTTGGGGGTTATGACTTTGCTCACCACATCAGTTACTGGAATAAAAATTTTAGGGGGGCAAGGATCTAAGGCTGAACCTGTTTTAACCAGTCTCATAATATCTCCTATTTCCTGTTCCGTCATATCCCTAAATCGGGAAAACGAACAGTCCGTACTATTTTTTGATGATTTAGGATAAGTGCTGGTGTTTGATGGAATGACCGAGAATTCAGCATATATATCGTTTACTTTTGAGAAAAAGTAATCTGCTAAATTATTGCAGAATTCCTGAGTGTGTGGAGGATTCAGATCTAACACCTTCCCTGCCAGAGTCTTAACTACTTCAAACAGTTGTCGACTCGAATTTTTTGATTGCTCAATTTGCTGCTCGAAGTAGTCCTTTTTTACCTCCTGAATCATTTTTTTATAGATGATGAGTTCATCTTTATACTGAGCTTTGCTTAAGTTATCATATGTTTTACGCCAGGTTCTTTCCTTATTTCTACAAATCTGTTTTTGCAGTCTAAGGGTTTTTGAATACCACGGCGCTGAAGGCACCTTTCTGTTTTTTGATATAGCTTTTAAAGGGGCGTGCATGTCTACCGCCTTGCCTACCCAGTTATGGTACTGCTCCACTGCTTCGGTGGGGTCAGACTGGATATTCGGACAGGTGTTGGACAGGGACATCTTAAAGGTTTCGTCATCGATGTCCTTCCATACTCTGAATTTGTTTTGATAATGGACCTGTTTTTCCGGTTTGGGTCGTTTGAACGGTAAGTGACAGAAAATAGCATGGTGATCTGTCCATGTGAGCGGCAAGATTTTAGATACCTCCAGATCACTGATGTTAGAAAAAATAGCGTCCAGGGTATGTCCTGCATCGTGTGTTGGGGCTTTTATGTACTGGGTTAAGCCCAGTGTGTTACAATCTCCTAGTAACGTTAGTGTGTCCGCCTCATCTGTCCTGTCCAGATGGAAATTTAAGTCTCCTAATGCCATAAAGGAATCCTCAATGGCTAAGGGTTCCAACCAGGAGGAAAAAGTGGAAAGAAATTCTGAGCGAGGTCCTGGTGGCCTGTAGATAAGCACTCCCTTAAAATTGTGCGACGCGTTCAATTTAATGGCAAAGTGCAGCGCCTCGCATGCCAACGATGGTACCGGGGAGAGTCTAACTGGGAAGATGACCCGTGTGATGATAGCCAGGCCACCTCCTCTTTTTCTCCCCTGTCTGTCCTGCCTATGCACCTTATAACCTTCCGGTACAGCTACCTGAAGGTCGGGCTCGGATGTATCATCCATCCAGGTTTCGGTTATAAAAAGGATGTCTATTGCGTGATCTGTAATTAAGTCAGCAATGTCCTGCCTATGCTTAGCCAGGGAGCGAGCATTAATAAGGGCGATGAATATCGTGGGATGCGTGGTGATAGCGTCGATCAGGTGTTTAACTTTGTTGTTAATGAGGGGAATAGTGGTTTTGCAGCTCCTACAGCTTATGGTGGCTTGATCTTCAAGATTCTCTGGAGTATATAGACTGCAAATCGGCAGTGGTCCGGGGTTCAGCTTGCGGATTTCATCAGCGGTGTATGTAATTCTTTCAATATGGCATGACACAGGGGGTATGGCGCTAGGCGCGTGTCCGGCGCGGACGGGCGCAGACGGGCTTGCCTCTGGCGCGCCTCCGGCGCGCCGCCGGCGCGCCCGCTGCGCCCGCCCGCTGCACGGACGGGTGATACTGTGATTTTTATACATACTTCGGGCTGGGCGGGAGGAGGGTGGGAGGGGCGTCGAGCTCTCCGGCGAGCCTGCCCAATCAAAGATGGCTGCCAAAGTTGTCTTTCAGTGTTCCCAGCGCCTCAGTGGATCGACGCTTTGAAAAAGGGTGTGCCCAGCGAATTGATCTCGCTATAGGGATGTCAGGGAGGTTAAAATTGCTCCTATTAAAATATTTATACAGTTTTAAAAAAATTGGCAAAATCACTCGTTTTTCAATATTAAAGGTGCAAGAGAGCACAAGGTCCTCCGGCTTCCGCCTCAGAGGGAAACAGCAAGTTATACCTCGCGGAGCCGAATAATGCACTATTAAATACCCTGGGAGGGCGGGAGGGGCGTCGAGCTCTCCGGCGAGCCTGCCCAATCAAAGATGGCTGCCAAAGTTGTCTTTCAGTGTTCCCAGCGCCTCAGTGGATCGACGCTTTGAAAAAGGGTGTGCCCAGCGAATTGATCTCGCTATAGGGATGTCAGGGAGGTTAAAAACGCTCCTATTAAAATATTTATACAGTTTTAAAAAATTGGCAAAATCACTCGTTTTTCAATATTAAAGGTGCAAGAGAGCACAAGGTCCTCCGGCTTCCGCCTCAGAGGGAAACAGCAAGTTATACCTCGCGGGGCCGAATAATGCACTATTAAATACCCTGGGAGGGCGGGAGGGGCGTCGAGCTCTCCGGCGAGCCTGCCCAATCAAAGATGGCTGCCAAAGTTGTCTTTCAGTGTTCCCAGCGCCTCAGTGGATCGACGCTTTGTAAAAGGGTGTGCCCAGCGAATTGATCTCGCTATAGGGATGTCAGGGAGGTTAAAAACGCTCCTATTAAAATATTTATACAGTTTTAAAAAAATTGGCAAAATCACTCGTTTTTCAATATTAAAGGTGCAAGAGAGCACAAGGTCCTCCGGCTTCCGCCTCAGAGGGAAACAGCAAGTTATACCTCGCGGAGCCGAATAATGCACTATTAAATACCCTGGGAGGGCGGGAGGGGCATCGAGCTCTCCGGCGAGCCTGCCCAATCAAAGATGGCTGCCAAAGTTGTCTTTCAGTGTTCCCAGCGCCTCAGTGGATCGACGCTTTGAAAAAGGGTGTGCCCAGCGAATTGATCTCGCTATAGGGATGTTAGGGAGGTTAAAAACGCTCCTATTAAAATATTTATACAGTTTTAAAAAAATTGGCAAAATCACTCGTTTTTCAATATTAAAGGTGCAAGAGAGCACAAGGTCCTCCGGCTTCCGCCTCAGAGGGAAACAGCAAGTTATACCTCGCGGAGCCGAATAATGCACTATTAAATACCCTGGGAGGGCGGGAGGGGCGTCGAGCTCTCCGGCGAGCCTGCCCAATCAAAGATGGCTGCCAAAGTTGTCTTTCAGTGTTCCCAGCGCCTCAGTGGATCGACGCTTTGAAAAAGGGTGTGCCCAGCGAATTGATCTCGCTATAGGGATGTCAGGGAGGTTAAAAACGCTCCTATTAAAATATTTATACAGTTTTAAAAAAATTGGCAAAATCACTCGTTTTTCAATATTAAAGGTGCAAGAGAGCACAAGGTCCTCCGGCTTCCGCCTCAGAGGGAAACAGCAAGTTATTTGGTTGATAAGGGGCGTCAACTTTTCACAAATCTTCTTAGGGGCTAGATGCATAATGGCAGGGGGGCAGGGGTCTCTTGGAGAGACTGATTTTAGCAGCTCTTGCACCTCCCTATTTACCAATTCTGGGAAGCAGGAAAGCTTGCATTGCGTCAAGAGCCGATCATCCTCTACATTATGTCTAATGGCAGCCTGGAGTCCCTGTGCTTTTAGAAGATCGTCATATATCACCTGCACTTTGTTTTGAAAAAAAAGGGCCAGGTTGTTACACATTTTCTGGTCTGCCTTAAAAGCATTTTTCTGCTGAGGTTTTGCCAAAGAGTTGACTACTTTAAAAAGTTATTTATTAGAGTTGGCAGCATCTCTAATTTTGGCGGAGAAATATTGCTCTTTGGCGGAAATTATCTCATTCTTATAATTCTGCAATGCAAGGTTATACATTGTTTTTCTGCTCTCACTATAATCTTGTCTCCACCGGCTTTCCGCTCTCCTGCATTCAACCTTTAGAGCCTTGAGCTGAGGACTATACCAAGGAGAAGATATCCTTGGCTTCCTTATGGTTATCTCTTTCTCGGGGGCTACCTGCTTCGCTGCCGTGTCAATCCATTCGTTGAACACAGATGCAGCGGCATCAATATCAGATGTGGGTAGGTCAGGGCCCATATTCAGAGCTGTCTCAAAAACACTGCCCTGAACCTTTTTGCAGCCTCGAACCTTAACTTTACCAGACTTCGTCGCAGGCTCTCGACAGGATTTGTGGTTCTGAGAGTGAAATAAATAGCCTTGTGATCCGTCCAGGTCAAAGGCCTTATGTCCCGGAGCTCAAGATCAGGATTGTTAGTGAAAATGCCATCTAAGGTATGAGTCGATCCAGTGATTATTTGACTAAACCTGTACGCCTCCAGGATATCAAACAATTTGGAGGATTCTAAGTTATCTAACAATTTTAGGTGATAATTAAAATCTCCCAAAAAAGGTGAGAGGCAAGGCATCAGTGCAGGACTCTAACAGGGTCTGCAGAGCATGGGGGAAATCTTGCCTTGCCCCAGGCGGGCGGTATACTAGGTATCCCTGGAATGAGGTAGCATTGTTTATTTTAATGGAAAAACATAATGCCTCTGCCGACAAGACTGATATAGATTCATTCCGTATCTTAAAATGCTCCCGGTATATGATAGCAATTCCCCCACCGCGGCCCTCCTCTCTATCATATGATAGGAAGGCATAACCCTCTGGCACTGCTATATTCCAGTCGAGAGCGGAGGTATTGTCTGACCATGTTTCCGTCAGGAATAGTATGTCTGGCGAAAATGCCTGAATCATGTCCTCCAGTTCATATTTATCTTTTCCCATGGAGCAGACATTTAGTAACATACATTTAATATTGCCTGAAAATGTCCCTTGTCTATCATTAGTTGATCCCCCATTGTTGGTAGACTTTCCCCATGCTTCGGTCCTACCAGTTTGTCTGATTCCACTAATATTTCCCCCTGCGGTTCCCCTATTATGTCGCTCTGGTCAGACTGACTGCTGCTATCTAAAAAAGGGAAAGGTAAGCCGTCGGCTGTCTGACCCTCTTGAGTGCTTAAAGCTGTAAATGAAGCATTCAGGGGCCAAGGGACAGTTATCCGGGCAGCAAGGAGCTGATCACAGTTGGACCTATATAGTGGCAAACCCCCAGGGGTCCTGGCCCTAGTCCCGGGCCAGGCGCGGACGGGTGCAGACGGGCTCGCCTTTGGCGCGGCGCGCTCGCTGCGCACGTCCGTTGCGCGGTCGCCTCAGCATTTGTTTAAATGCTGTCGGCCAAGCAAAAGACTAGAGCGCCAACCCTAAGTGCCGTCCGGTCCCGCCAAACTTCCGGGTACCGTTGGGGTCGAGCGCAGAGACCGGCAAGAACAGGAAAGAGCAGGAAAGTGCAAATTTCTGTAAGATTGTGCAAATACGCTAATTTAAAACCTAACACAATGTATTTTAAAATGGTGCCAATAAGCTATCTCGATCTGCAGAGTAGAATTTTCACGGAATAACATTTCTGTTAGATTGTGCAAATACGCAAGTTTAAACCTAACACAATATATTTTAAAATGGTGCCAGTACGCTATCTCGATCTGCAGCAGATTAAAATTTTCACAGAGCACTCACACACACAAACGCGGTCACCTCAGCATGCATTTAAATGCTGTCGGCCAAGCAAAAGACTAGAGCTCCAACCCCAAGTGCAGTGCTGTCCCGCCTAACTTCCAGGTACCGCTGCAGGCCGAGCGCAGAGACCAGCAAGAACAGGAAAGAGTAGGAAAGTGCAAATTTCTGTAAGATAGTGCAAATACGCTAATTTAAAACCTAACACAATGTATATTAAAATGGTGCCAATAAGCTATCTCGATCTGCAGCAGAGTAGAACTTTCACGGAACAAAATTTCTGTAAGATTGTGCAAATACGCAAGTTTAAACCTAACACAATGTATTTTAAAATGGTGCCAGTACGCTATCTCGATCTGCTGCAAAATAAAATTTTCACGGAGCACTCACACACACAAACGCGGTCGCCTCAGCATGCGCTTAAATGCTGTTGGCCAAGCAAAAGACTAGAGCGCCAACCCCAAGTGCAGTGCGGTCCCGCCTAACTTCCAGGTACCGCTGAGGTCGAGCGCAGAGACTGGCAAGAACAGGAAAGAGCAGAAAAGTGCACATTTCTGTAAGATTGTTCAAATACGCTAATTTAAAACCTAACACAATGTATATTAAAATGGTGCCAATAAGCTATCTCGATCTGCAGCAGAGTAGAATTTTCACGGAACAAAATTTCTGTTAGATTGTGCATATACGCAAGTTTAAACTTAACACAATGTATTTTAAAATGGTGCCAGTACGCTATCTCGATCTGCAGCAAATTAAAATTTTGACGGAGCCCTCACACACACAAACGCGGTCGCCTCAGCATGTGTTTAAATGCTGTCTGCCAAGCAAAAGACTAGAGCGCCAACCCCAAGTGCAGTGCGGTCCCGTCTAACTTCCGGGTACCGCTGGGGTCGAGCGCAGAGACCGGCAAGAACAGGAAAGAGCAGGAAAGTGCAAATTTCTGTAAGATTGTGCAAATACGCTAATTTAAAACCTAACACAATGTATGTTAAAATGGTGCCAATAAGCTATCTCGATCTGCAGCAGAGTAGAACTTTCACGGAACAAAATTTCTGTAAGATTGTGCAAATACGCAAGTTTAAACCTAACACAATGTATTTTAAAATTGTGCCAGTACGCTATCTCGATCTGCGGCAAATTAACATTTTCACGGAGCACTCTTTGTGTCTTTTACTATTTTCTTTAGAGGGGTACGGCTTGCAAAAACTGCATTTTTCACGCCATTCAATCACTCCTTTAGTCTTTAGTGATAGGTGACAATTTACTTAATATTGACATTTAGCCCCATGTATATCCAGTTTTTGCAGATAAAGGGAGTCATAAACAGACAAACTGATATGAACAGAATCACAAACTGATTAATCTGATGTGATGTCTCTACCTGTAATGACATCACAGAGGCAGACAGCAGCGGCTGCTACCTGTTAGCAGCAGTGGGGCAGGGTGCGGAAAGGAGAGGGCAGAAAACAAATAACTCACCTCCCAGACGGCCGCCTCTCCTACTTCCTCTTCCTCTCTTCTTGGGGGAAAGATACAGGAAGCAGGAAGCACCAGTGCTCCCAGGCTCCCTGCAGCCAATCACAAAGCTGCAATGCAGTGTTGTGATTGGTCTGAGCGCTGTGACACAGCACTAAGCCTGGGGGCTGAAGGGGTGGGCATGTTCTCCACGTAGGCTGTAATGCAGCCTGCATGAAGAACATGATATGTGCACATCAAAGTTTTGTGCGGCCAATCACTCATGCTTACAAAGGAACTGCAAACCACTGTTCCCTCTGCGTTGAGAGCAGCGCCGCCCCAAAGATGCTGCAACAGGGAAAACTAAAATGATAATGACCTTGGGTTAGTATGATTTTATTTTTCCTTTTTTTACACTGCAAAAAGCAGTATGGCGACGCTCCTCCGCAAATCACTGGAGGCAGGGATCATATGATATTGTAGCGGGAATTCTGTTCTCCTACAGAACTGTGCATGGAGACCTGGAACCTCGGTGAATTAGGATGCTCCAAAACTCACCTCAGTACCCAAAATCCCCTTACCGAGCTAGCTACAGTGTCTCATTGGTCATAACAAACTCCCAATGGTTAGACAAACCAGAACATGAACTTAAAGAACCTCAGGTATCGTGGAACACATGAACACTCTTTCGCTATATAATCATTACAAACCAGAACGTGGAGTAAATGAGGACACGTGCATATTTGAAATGTTTATTTTCTAATGCAGAGTTCTCAAACACAGTATCTTATATAACACTAGCAAACATATTATAAGAAACAAAGTTATCAGCATAGTTACTAGTCCATAGAAAGCAAAAGGTGACAGCATACTAAGATGCTGTAATGAATAGGAATTTACAATACCTATTTCTCACCCTCCCTATTTAGCATACTATTTTATATCTATGAAGGTCTCCTTTGGGTTTTAGCAGGGCGGGCCCATACCTCAAAATCTCAGTGGCAGAGGATCACATCATCTTCCGCCAGCTCTCTGCATGCGAAGCACCATCAAGTGTATTCGTGTGTGTTCAGCACAACAATATAAAACCCACCTAGAGCCAGATTTTGGCAGCAGCATGTGTGTTATGTCTATAGAGGTGCGAAGATCAGACCTTACAACAACACTGTGTCGAGTTATCCTTGGAGCCTTCAGCACTCACTGTGCAGACAGAGTATCGAGCAAACTGATATCAGAGCAATAACATATTATTTCTCAAGTAAATCACGAAGCTCTTCTGGGTTGAAAGCTAAAACAACAATTATGTGTCGTGTGCAAAATGAAGCAGAAAGGAAAAATGGTGGGGCGGAGCTTGCCAGTGTCGAGGCGGACGCCTAGGCTCAGAGCTCCGCACCATTACCCTTGAAAATCCTGCTAATTATCCTTTAACAACAGAGCCTGACGGCGCCTGCAGGCAGTATTGTCCCCTGTACCTAGGCCGCGGATGCGGTGTGGTCTCCCGGTGCACCACGATACCCGAAAACGGAGATCTGAGCTGGCGCCACGATGTGGCGGACCAGGCCGCAATCCCTGGACTCGCCTGTGGAGCAGTCCGTCTGGCGTAGCTGTACGTGCGGCTTGCGGTGCGAGGGTTGCCCCGGTCCCGTCGGACCACTGCCGCCGCGAAGGACGCAGCGGACAAGAGCAGACTGCGGAGGCCATGGGAGGCTGGACCTGTTGAGGTGCGGAGTGAGTTTGGGTAGGACTTCACTTGTGCGGCTCAACACTCGCAGGTGATTTAGTAAAGGCTCAGCTTTTTGCGGTACACGGAGCTGGGCTCGCTCGACTGGCCCCACCGGACAACTCACAGAGGCAGTCACACAGTAGATTGAATATACCCCAGACTTCAGGCTGCGCTCTCTGCGTGTGACGAAGATATTGCACCGCAGCAGTGTATTCTGGCTGGTTTACACGAGGCGGCCTTTGTGGTAGTGGTGCCTGCCCACACCAGGACCGTTGGACTCCACAGCAACTAGAGTCGACGAGGGTCCAGACATTAGAGAACTGCCGCAAGCACAGACCGCTGAGCGGACGGACGGTGAGGGCTTGGCGCTGGAGTGCGACTGTGGTCATTACCTGTTATTGAGGCCCTGTACCTCCCCTCCACCACGCCTCTTTGCCACGCAGATACGGGATCCCTGTCAGCATTATGGCGCGACTGCTGTGGTGTAGCGCACAGGCCTACTGAGCCCAGCAGATGCGGGTGGCAGGTTGATCGGCCTACATTGGCGGGCTGAACCCTTCTGCTTCATAGCGCACTGCATTTACAGACGTGGAGGTTTGGAATATCACTGTGTTCCCTGCTGCTGCGGGAGGGGCCTACTGACCCTACGCTGGATCTTGCGACTGCCTTTTTGCACAGTGTGATTGTGGAACGGAGGAAGACGTACTTCGAGTACCATTGTACTGGGGCCTGCTAACATACTGACACTGGCCCGGGGGGCACTGCGGGGCGGAACACATGCTGGCCTGCGAGAGCGGCTGGATGAGTGACTGTAGGTTGGGGCGCCCTCTCTGTGTCGCTCTTTGTCCGGATGTGGTGGGTCAGTGTTGATTTCTTCCTTGGGACACCTTACATACTCACCATGGGTAAGGGATACAGGACCCAGACCAAGCTGGCCTTCGACCAACGGCGGTCGAAGGAGCCGGAGGCCCAGGCTCCTGCATCATCATCACGAGGCGGTGCCCCAGAGGCCTCACTGTGTGCGGACATCAGAGAAATGTTGGTGTCCATGGAGAAAGGCTTGCAGGGCAGCATGGCCTCAATTGGCTCCAAAATTGATGCCCTCACTTACCGTATGGACCGTATGTCCGAGCATGTGGACAAACACGCGGAGCGTCTCGACATGTCAGAGAGGCGCCTCACGGAAGTGGAGGAAACCCAAACGGAGTGGGACAAGGATCACAAACAGTTTGGTAGACTGCTGAAGGTAATCCAAGACAAGTCGGAGGACTTGGAAGCCCGCTCAAGGCGATCGAACATTCGCATTACCGGAGTTTCGGAGACGATGCAAACGGGAGGAAAAAATTAACTTTTCGTAGAGAAACTCCTCACTACCCTCTTGGGAGATGACGTCTTTTCGCCGATGTTTATTGTCGAAAGAGCGCACTGCATGCTGGGTTCTCAGCCTCGCCCGGGGGCTCCCCCCCGTCCAATAATAGCTAAACTGTTGAATTACAGGGACAGAGACACGGCGCTGCGTGTGGCTAGAGACAAAGGGAAACTGCAGTACGAAGGTATGGACATCTCATTATATTATGACTTTACTGAGAAAGTCCAAGAGGAACGGTGATGTTTCGCCCCATACAAGAAGCAACTTCAAGATCTCGGTCTAGACTATGCGATGGTGTGCCCTGCGAAGCTGCGGATTAATAGACAAGGTCACTCACATTATTTCAAGGACCCCAGGGAACTCCAGAAATCCTTAACGGTATGGTCTAAGGAGCGGAGGAACAGGCCTAGAGGGTGCGAGGATGAACAGGAAGTGGCTGCCCATTTGGATGAGCAGGATGAATAATGTTGCGATTACTAGGATTTTTCCACCACCAGTTGGCGGAGATGGAAAGTGGAGGTGGATACTAAGTTCTCTACCCGAAGGCCCCCTGTGAACTGTTCAATATTACTTATGGACCCTAAGGGCGCTGCCACGGAGATCATGCTGCCTTGACTGGGTGAGATCATTTCATTATAGTTGTGTTCCCCGCTGGACATGATGTGTTGATTGTTTGTATGTAAATATTGCTGTGGGGAACACGCTCTTGCAGGCAATAGGAGACCTTTAAACATACTGAGTGGGGGGAGGAGATAATGGGACATAGGCCCGCTGGGGACATCTGAAGTGAAGATGTTGACTCATGTTATCAGATACTGGAAGGGTAATGGTGCAGGGGCAGTTTTTGGATAAGTGCAATGCTGAAACTTAATTTCTTATTTTTTCTGGCAACCTCGGCCCTCGTGCTGTTAGCCCACATAGCCCCTAGAGGAGCTGGATTTGGGATTGTTACGGGGAAATGCGGGAGTGGGGAGAGGGGGGGAGGTATAAGGCACTGTGGAGAAGGGAGGAGGGGGGACTTTTCTATCATGCTAGGCCGTGTTGGGGTTGGTCTGCTGTGGGTGGAGGGAGGGAGATTCATGAGACAAGGGGGAAGTTACTGTTTTGATGTTTTTTTACGAAATATATTGCCTCAGGGGGCACAGAGTGCTTGCTACGGTCTACTGAATGTTCATGATATAGCCAACCTTGTATTCCTGACTGCACGCTTAGAATTCACGACACGTCCTCATGGCTGATGTAACTAGAATGCAGACGAGCGAACGACCCTTCTCGCTAAATGCCCTCACATGGAATGTTAGGGATCTGAACGACCATAGAAAACTTAGAAAAGTGTTAGGTTACCTTAGACGCAACAATATTGATGTGGCACTCTTGCAGGAGACACACTTACCACTCACGAGTAGAATTCTGCACACCAGCGGACAGGGAGGTCCAGCATCTAGGCAAGTATGCCACGGCCCGAACATATGCATCAGCATTGGCTAATATAATCAAGGACCGCAGGGGAAAGGTGCAAATTCCATAACTGAGAAACGCAGAAGGAGATAGGGTGACGGATGAGGCGGACATAGCCGCGGTCTTTAGAGACTACTATTCAGAGCTGTACTCTTCCAACAGTGGCGACATGTCAGCCGAGATTCTAGATTATCTAGAACACATTAGGCTCCCGTTCCTCCCGAATTTCGACCGGGAATTCCTCATGTGCCCCATACAATTGGACGAAATCAAAGATGCACTTGCCACTTTGAGATCAGGTAGTGCGCCAGGTATAGATGGGCTATCGGTTGACTTTTATAAAACTTTCCAAGACCAACTTCTGCTGCACATACATGCGCTTCTGGAGGACATCTGCGAACAGGGCAGCATGCCTAGCTCTATGAGGGAGGCAATGATCGTCACTATTCTAAAACCAGGTATGCCGCAGGACGACTGTGGTTCATACCGCCCTCTCTCGTTGCTTAACGTGGACACCAAACTATGCGCTAAAGTCCTGGCAACTAGACTAGCGTTGTTGGCCCCTGACTTAGTAGCCCCGGAACAAGCGGGATTCATACCTTCCAGAAATCTGACTTACAACATCAGGACAGTGTTAGGGACCATCCAACACGTCAAACAGGATGTCCCGGCGGTAGCGCTTTTCCTGGATATGGAGAAGGCGTTCAACTCCGTAGAATGGCCGTTCCTCCTTCTGGTGCTAAGGCGGATGGGACTTGGCGAACCCTTCATTCAAATGGTGTGCACGCTTAATGACGGTGCTTCAGCTAGGGTGCGAGTGGTAAACACGATCTCTCAACCTCTATACATAGGCAGAGGCACCCGTCAGGTAAGCCCATTATCCCCTTTGTTGTACGCACTTGCAGTTGAGCCTCTGGCCTGTGTGCTGAGAGAGTATCACAGCCACCAGGGCATTCGCTTCCCCAAGTATAAAATAGTAGTGTCCATGTACGTGGACGATACGTTACTATATGATCATGACCCAGCTACCACACTTCCCCCACTTCTACGAGAGGTGGTGCGCTTTGGCACATTATCGGGCCTTAAGGTAAACTCGGCTAAATCGGTAGTGATGCCCCTGACTCCGGTGACCAAACAAGTGGAGACCGAGTTCCCTGTCCAGTGGACTGAGGACCCGATCAGGTACCTGGGGATCCAGATCCGCACAGATCCAGACCTGCTCGTAAGCCAGAACTATGGGAGGGCGGTCAGCAGGCTCGAGGACGACGTAGAAATTTGTAGTAAACTGCCTCTTACTTTAATAGGAGGTATTGCCATAATGAAGATGGTAGTATTGCCGAGGTTTTTGTTCCTTTTTAACGCCCTGCCTATAGTGCTCTCCAAGGCCTTCTTTCAACGTCTAACGAGCCTTCTGATAACATTGGCGTGGGCGGGGAAACAGCCGAGGGTTAAATGGAAAACGCTCACCCTGCCGTACAGCATGGGGGTCCTGGCAGCACCGGACCTTGAATTGTATTACAGGGCGACCCAGGCATCCCACCTACATACCTGGGTTCATGGCGAAGGTGGGATCCCACATGTCCGGATGGAGCGCTTGTTTGCGCACCCACTGCACCTCCCAGCCACGATTTGCAAGCCGCAGGACCGTCGAACGGGAATACTTGATTCCATCTCATCCACCAACCACGCGTGGCACTCTCTCCTGCTCCGCCAGGGAGGAGCCACGTATACTCGCCGGAGATGCAGACGGAATGGATGCTATGGCTCCCGCCCATGGCTGAAAGAGCAGCCATAAAGGAACTAGCGAAACTGGGGGCGGAGTAGAGCGGGCGACCTATTCCAAGACTGGGTAGTCAAAACCTGGGAACAAGTGCGGGGAGAGGGAGGCGAACCTCCGCTGCTCCAACGATTCCACTTCCATAGAGCCAGGAGTGCCCTTCTGGAGATACTGGGCCCAGACATGGTGGAGCCTCCGGATGTCCCTGAACTGACATAAGTAATTAAAGGCAAGGAGCCTAAAAAACTCCTGAGAAACATTTACGGTATAGCCAGGTCACATGGCGCGCACTAGCTCATGAAGGCCAGGTTGGACTGGCAGAGAGATCTTGAAAACACGCTGGATGACGCGACATGGCGATATTGCTGTGAAAGCACGAGGCGCATCTCTCGAAATGGAAAGCATCGGCTCATACACTACAAGTTCCTTCCACAGGTGTACTACACCCCAGAGAGGCTCCACAGATACGGGCTACGAACAGAGGCGAACTGTGAAAGGTGTCATGCGGCGGACGCCGACTTCCTACATTTAGCGTGGGAATGCCCGGGCATACAGGTGTTCTGGCACGAAGTGTTTGCGGAAATGAGCAAAATATTGGAAGTTAACTTGGACATAGATCCGGGCATAGCACTTATAGGTAACTCCAGGAGGCTCCCTGGTGCGATACGCAGGCTCACGGACATGGGTATGCTAATGGCCAGGAGAGTAGTAGCCCAGTGCTGGATGAGAGGGCCTCTAGCAACTAAGTCTAGATGGGCGCAGGATATGCTGTACTGTAGTACGCAGACGGAGACGTATAGCGAACTACTATCTCCGACAAGTCGCCCGAAAAACTTCGGGCCCTATACCAGACTTACCTGCAAGGACAGCAGAGTGTGAACGGAAGCACCGCAGATACTGATTCCCAGAGATAAGAGACGAATGCCACGGCGGACACTACACTACTGGTCAGGGACGAAGTGATGAGACGGGAATAGATAGGGGAACACTACCATTTGAGAGGATAAAGGGGGGGGTAAACAGAGTGGGGAGCGAACTAGCGAGGTGACACTATAGGGAACACACTGCAAGCACGGCCAAGCTTAGACATAGAATAAAGCTAGAAGGAAAGATAGCTGAAAGGTGACAGGGGTGCGATTCTCTAAGGAACACAAGTGAAGAGGCGTGTGGGATCGGGAGACAGGATGGGCTATCACACTCTCGGACATTTAGGAGTAGCGAGAGAGGTCCAACTGAGGCAGGGGTGGGGGGGAGGGATGTTGACGGCACTATTGGGTCTATATTAGCTTATTTTGCCACGGGCATTCAGGAATTGATAGTAGTCGGACATAACATACAGTGGAGTAACAGTGGGGGACACAGAGGGAGTAAAGATAAAAAAAGCACATGTAAAATGCAACTGGCAATACTGGGGATTCCAACTGATTGTCGACCAACAATTCTCTGAGGTACGCCACTGGACCCCCGGGTTGTCGCCGACGGGTTGTGTAATATAAGATCTAGTTTTGCTTGATATGCCTACGAAGCGGCCGGCCCGAGAGGTTGTAGGCTTGAAGCTGTGTCAACTGAGTTTGTGCAATAAAAAAAAAAAGAAAGGAAAAATTGCATTTAAACATTTAATAAGCTCATGCTAACTTAACACAGTATATAGAAAAGAATTAGCTATATGACACCCCCCAATGATCCGAGCACGGTCAAAAATCATGGTACGGTAGGACCACAACAGGGGCATAACCTGAAAACAGAGTTCAATAATAATGAGCTAAGCTAATTTCCAAAAGCATATATGATGGCCTATAGTGGCAAAATGAAATGGTTCCAAACTTTTCAATACAAGTCAATAGGTCTGGGACGTATAAAAAAGAAGTGTTTGTAAGAAAAAGGCACAGTCCAAAAATACAAACAGGTACGTGCCTAAATAACAAAAGACTCCATGGCATCTCAGGATAGAACTGAATATGCAAAATATGCAGCAACAGCCTCCAACATGAAATCACTGTCATCATCCAAAAACAGTTCAGCCATCCAATTAAGTAGCAGGAATGAACATACGTGCTGCTCCAGCACTGGATCCTCTAGCATCATCAGAGGACAACTCGGTGGGTACTCAAGAAAGCTCTGTGCCAAGAACTCATGTGCCGATGCGAGTATGTCCCAATGACCCATTAGTCCATGCATCGCTGCCAAGGCCATAATCCTTTTGCCAGAAAAAACCAACTCGTGAGCAACTACGGGGCTCAGCAGATGATTAAAATCGACGTCAGGAGACACCGTCAAGCAGAGACACAAATCAAGGGCCCAGTCGAAATCGCAGCTTAGGCAATGAAACACAGGCTGGACACATGTGAAATAGGAAAATCGAAACGATAATCCAAATGCCGTGCTCAAAGTCGCAAGTGGCAGGGTGCCATAGTAATCAAACATCCGGTTGCAAAACAGTGGCAGGAGGGGCTCTGCGGCTCCTAACGCAGGACGGGCATCCATGTTTAATAAAACAAAATATCACCAACACGCCTGCAGCCAATGCCAGCAAAACAGGGAAGCCACCGAACAAACTTGAAAAAATAGAATGAAAGAAGGCAGGGATGACTCCAAATATTTTCTCGAATGAAATCACAAGACCGCTGCAAACTAATTTAAAAAAGTGAGCAAGGCCGGAAGTGGAGGAGGCATTAAAGATTTGATGAACCAGCTCGCTGAAATGTAACGGCAAATCAGTATTTAAAAGCGCCTGCACCTCTGTGCGTGTGTTAGCTATGTGAAGGACGAATGTTTCTCGGGCCGAACTCAGGGCCACCTCTTTTTGAGACAAAAGGGCTCCTATTCTAGTCATACCATTGAACTCTGCTTTCAAGGTTGGGATGCGCGGCCAGATGGAAACATCTGAATTCCCATGCGTAGGGGGATACAGAACGTTTTTGCAACAGACAACACGTTCTGATACAGTTACCACATAAGCGATACCTTTAATTAAACCACAATACTCTTCGTTATTCAACAGTAAATAACTACCATTCGCCAGTAATGTGAATGTGGGAACGATTGCGGGAACCGGAGTTCCTTTCAAAACACAGGCTAAATTAGGCCGTTCCTGATTACAGGAACCATGTAACTGGATGTGCCTGCATATTAACGAATGGTCAGGGGACTCTGTGCATTTTTCCCCATTAGGATTTACTTCTTTCTCGTCTTTCAGGCACCTATATGTGAATGGAAGGGACCACGCCTCATGGAGGAATGCGCTACCTAATGGTTCATATCGCCCTATCGCAATATATTGCATACAATTAGTAAACTTGTATAAGGTGAACGGTAATGTGATTAATCTGTGGATAAGCCATGTTGCATCAGTGGCCTCAGCTACAGAGAACGGTAAAGATTCCAACCTCTCAATATGTAACATGGAAAATGATGCGTTACGCATTGAAAGCATGCGCTGTTTGTCAGTTAAATTAAATGGGGCAAAGAGGGAGGACACGTTCATGTAATTCCAGGGCACTCTACCAGCCTTAAGTGTCTGCAGGGTCCATGCAAATTACATTACAGAACGCAACTGATTCTGACCATGGTATAAAACAGACACCTCATCATTTACAATATCAACCACAGAAGATACAATATTATTCAACGTGTAGATGCGGGAAGAAAGCATGTTAATACTGTTATCGACAACCATAAGCACCTTTTCCAAATTAGCTTGATCAATAGCCCTTAGGCGCTTAGCAGCCTCAATTTGTGAAAGTTTCCAGATTTCAATGTAAACAGCATAAATACAACATTTAGATCTACCACTAGCCGGGCCCTTTATAAAATCATTTAGATCAACATCATCAGTCTGATTGGTTAGATGTAATTTAACAGCAGCTAATGTAGAATGTTGTAGCCAATTCTGACATAATTTGCCAACTGAGTATGTTGTAACAGTGTGGTCAGCATCAAAACGTGGATCAGGCCTGACCTGTGCAAAACCTTCAGTTAAACCCAGAAAGCGATGTTTGCAAGAATCAGAGCTTCTGTGCCACAGCAGCCAACCCTTTGGATCCAAACTGGATACATTAAAGGATGAATTATGCAACAATGTTTACAATTGTCGAATGGAAAACTTTGTGAAATTATCCCAACCGGAATATTCTTCCAAATCAGGAATAGTAGGGGTATTCAACTTTTTTGAAGTAGCCAATCCAAAGCATGTAGTCTGGGAAATAGTAGAATTTAAAAACAACATATGATTTGGGATGAGGCAGGCATGGTACAAAGCCTCAGTGCCTTGTACCTGCCAACTTTTAGAACCCCAAACGGATTTAAGGTCAATGGTTTCCTTCCATAGCTCTTAGCCCTCTACAGCTAACTTGTCTAGAAAGGACTTCGAATACAACAATTTAGTATCGGTAAGTCTAACCTTGGACATGGACTTCTGTGTCATCCTAAAATAAAAGGACTCAAGACTTGATTGATTAAAGTCGGTAAAATAAGTGTACTTCTTAAAAAATGTACTGGAGCTGCCTTGCAATGGTGCTGGGCAATATTCCCACTGTGTGTAATTTACAGTACCCCTTCTGGAACTCGTTTTATGCAGAAAATGGTTACCAAAATGTTGAAAGCAAAATAAATCACCATAATTAGCAGACTCTAAATATAAATCTTTAGCATCAAAGGCAGCATAATATTTCAAATCAGAGAATAATGATTCTACAGCCTGAACATCCCAATCATCAGAACGTATGTTTTGTTTCACCACATCCCCCATGTTCACTCTCAGTACATTAGGGCCATGAATTTGAAATGTAACTGCATCCCACACAATCCCATCAAGAACCGGCCAAGCAGTGATGTTAACAAAATTCAAGTCTCTTTTCAGTCTGTGTGCTGAATGTGATGAGGAAAAGGGGGCCAAAGTTCTATTAAGATGCCAAATGCATGTTCTCTCCTCGACATAGTGTCTATCGATGATGCGGAAAAAATAAAACACAAAACCAATTGACATAAAAAGGTAAACTGAAAAAGTACCAGCCAAATATATGTCCAAGGGGGAATAAAAAAATGTTTCTTAAATAAAGAGGCATAAATTGCACAACTTGAGGGTTTTGTCGAAGTCACTGAAACAGATTCTGTGGCCAAACTTGTTTGTAAATCAGGCATCGATAAATCAGCAGGATAGGCGTAATCTAGGTCATCAATGTTATTAACGGGGAAAGTATTGAGTAATGGATTGGAAACAGCAGGCATCTCGAGGGCCACTTCTGGCTCAGCATTAGAAGTAGTGGCCAAAACAGAATTTCTCACAATGGAAGGACAGGAGACAGCCGGAGTCATGCTATGAAGAATCGGCCACCCTGTGTATCTTGACATTGTCAATTGAGATAAACCTGTTTTCCTTACGACCTGGAAGTGGTGGTAAAAGGACTGTTCTTGTGCCCTTCACTCGAAGAACGGGGACCGGTGCTCGATAGGAAAGACCAAATTCTTTCTTGTTATCAATCTTCTCTCGAACCAGTTCTCCAACTTTGGGTAGCCTAGCCAGCCAACTACCGGGATCTGCAACACATCATCCAATGTGGAGGGCAAATGTTCCTTTGCAAGACTGTCTCTGGTCTTTTGTAGATCCTGTAAAACATTGCAATGTTCATCTACGTCAAAGGCCGTGGCTTGAGCCACGCAGTCTAGACCGTCGAGGTCAGGGACACACATCTTGATACCAAAGAGCAGTTCGTACGGGGTCCGCCCACCCAGAGACCTTCAAGGGAGATTATTAAGAGCACGCTGCACGCCATTGAGATGGGCCAACCAGTTTCTGCCAGTGCCTATAACTCGAGCTGTCAAAGATTGCTTTAAGTCACGGTTCATTCGTTCCACTACACTATTACCCTCAGGTCTGTACGGAGACGAAAACTTGACTTGACCCCCAAAGAAACCATTGCATCATTATACGCTTAGAGGCGAAAGCCGGACCCTGATCCGAATGGAAGGTACCACAGGCAAAAATCCCTACAAAGACACGCAAATCTCTTATGACAGTCTATGAATCAGCGCTGCGATGGGGCCATACCCACACAAAGCGTGTGCATGAATCAACTGCTACTAAGATGTACTTATACGCAGTATCAGAAGAAAAAGGACCGTAGTGATCTAAATAAACGCAACCAAGTGGTTTATTAGAAATGTGCAACTGTGTCTGTGGCGGATGCACAGCAGTCGAAGGCTTAATCTGCTGGCAAATGTCACATTGAAGGACATAATCCTGCGTCTGTTTGTACAGTCCCCGCCACCAGAATCGTTGTTGTAGCTGAGTTACAGTTGCTGAGACGCCCGCATGCACAGACGCCACACCTTCATGCGCCGCTGTAATCAACGTAGCCCTGCGATCCAAGTTGGGAACCAGCCGTTCCCCAACATCAGGAATTTTCACATAAGGAACCTTATTGGGACTTAAGTGGTATGTGTACTTCGAAGGGAACCCCGCAGGATATTTACCTCCCTTCTCAGTGGCAGCTACTGCCGCCAAGATGTCATCATCAATTTTACTTTTGGACCGTGTAACTGCTGCAACTAAATATTTTGATACCGCAGATTTCGCTGCTTCATCAGCAAGCGAGTTACCGACAGCGTGAACTCCAACACACTGATGGCCGAGAGTATGAATCACAAAAACAAGGGGCAACCGCTCTTTAAGCTCAGGTACTCGGACCTAGATCATTTTATGTTTTATTGTGCTACCTTTGGAATCACAAAAATCATTCTGAATCCAAAAGAACAAGTTCTCATTGTAAGACTGGACACACTAGTAAGAATCACTTACGATAAGTGTTGTCACACTAGGATCAGCGTACTCCAATGCAAGCATCAGCGCACGAAGCTCTGCTAACTGTGCAGTGCAGTCCCCTAGTGTCTGCGTGCGCACGACACTGGACTTGAACTCATCGTTCACCATGGCACCGACCAAAATGGCGCATGCGGAAACGTAGGCATGTTTAGAGCCATGCGCAACCTGCGCCGAACCATCAGTGTAAATGATGCAATGGAAATCCTCCAGGGGTCGCATTGCTAAAGGAGCTGGATGAACAAATTCATACTGTAAGTACTCCTGCGACCGTAATGAGGCGTCAAAAATAAACGTGACATAATGGGATGTCAAGGACGCAGCCCATTGAATCTACAGAGGGTGCAAAGCTTTAGAATTTGGTACACTGGCTTTCGTGACCGCCTCCAAGGCAGGACACGGCGTAGCAACCAACATGCGCTTTCCCTGTGACAGGGCAGTTCCTTAAGAATTGCCATCTGCACAGCCGTCAAAACCTTCTCCACAGTGGAAAAGCGCAACCCAGCCGAAGTGTACAAGTGTGACTTGTAAGCAATAGGTACTGCGTCTCCTTCATTAAAAGTCAGGTACGTGAACCTACCGTCCCAGGGATAATTCTTATCACAGGTTGGTCTGATTATCACGAGTCAGTAAGAATTTAGAAGCGAGCAGATCAGCTTGCAATGACTGCAGAATAGCAGAATGCTCAGGCAGCCCGCATGATTTGGAAAATGATGGTTGTATCAAAGCATACAAAGGCTTGATACGCTGGGCATATTCCGGAATGTAAGTCCTCCCGAAATTCAAGAAGCCCAGTAAAGATTGTAACTTTTTCAGTGTTGTCGGAGCGCGCAGTTGTGCGCATTTCTCCAGGAAGTGAGGAGCTAATCCCTTTCCCTCATTGTTGAGCTCGTAGCACAGAAACAACACTGTGTACTCTGCAATGTGCGACTTTGCAAAGTTGAATTTGTAACCTAAGTTTGCAAAGGTACAAATTATCCCGTTGACTCGACACAGATGCTCCTATAAAGTTTGTCGTCTGTGAGATAAATGTCATCCACATACGAACAAGCATCCGGGTCGATCCTCTCCAAAAGAGAGACTATGCGAGCAGTAAAAATCCCAGGACTATTCTTATAGCCCATAGGCAAACATCAAAATTGTTAGTTGACACCGCCGCAAGTAAAGGAGGTCCATTGGGAACTTAGACCATCCAATCGATGGGCAAAAAAAACATTGGAAATGTCAAGCGTGGGCTTAAACGGCTTACGCACAAGACTATTCACTAGTGCAGAGCCGTGAGTATTCTGTACTGCACAGTTACGGCAATGCGAGTTTAAATGCCGGTAATCCAATACCAAACGATACGAACCGTCCAGCTTGTTCACAGTAAAAAGAGGGTTATTCATCGGTGACACACATGTTTCAATTACACCTTGATATTTCAATTGTTCAAGGATAGCCGCGTAGGAAGCCATTGCTTCACGCCGTATGGGATATTGAGGTTGAGGTTGTGGCTGAGACCGCAAAGGAATCTCGTGGCATGGGGACAATTTATCCCAACCACATTGATTGCGGTACACAGCCGGCGCTAGAGCCAGAGCCCACTCTTCTGCAAAATGCAGTGCATCCTCCTTCGAGACTATGTTCGCGAAACTGGGGAAGATCACCTCCTCCCTCGCGGAGCTGCGAGAACAAAAGGTCGGGGCCAGTAGGCCTCCGAAAGCAAAATGTCATATGTAGATGAAAGATTTTCCCAAAATACCCCTTTGATGGTTCGCTGTATGTCACCTTCTATTAGAAGGACAATTTCAAAAAGTCTATCAGGGGGAGCAACTTTGGTATCAGGTGTTTCAATGACAACATAAGTATCAGTCGCTGTCACCTTCAGTAGTGGACGCAGGGCCTCTCTCACTATGGTAATCTCCGCCACGCTGTCCAGCAAGGTCAGAGCCCACGTCAGATTCCGAAGCCGCATTCTCACTATCTGTGGCATATCGATGCGCTGTTAAGGCTGCGACTTTCTTCTTTGCAAACTGCGGCCTCTTAGGCGTAGAGCCTTCCTGCTTTTCTGCACCGTTCCTCGGGCAGGGCTGGTCACATCCTTGTTGGCCACCCGACCCCTGCCGCCCCCTCCACCACCGGTTGTCGGGCCGATGAGTCCTGAAAGGAATGAGGAGAGCGTTGGTCAGAAGCCTGAAACCGATCAGGAGTTTTAATTGTCGCGCGATCGCGCAAGTCATAAACACATTCCGACTGCGCAGGCAATGGAGAAGCAGGACGAGACACCTGGGTTTGTTGTTGTTGCTGTTGCTTACCCTGTTTTTGTTTTTTAGGCCAATTTTGTTTCTTGGACTTGGGCTGAACTTCCGTTTCCGATGGTTGTCCCTGAGGCTGCTTTTTCTCCTTAACAGAAAAAGGCTTAAGTCCCTTACTATTGCGACCCACGATTTTATAAGCCGCCACAATAATCTTCGCTAACTGTTGGGGTTTCTCGGCCTCGGGAAGCGCCGCCAATGCGTTAGCAACCTGAAAGTTCACTGCATCCCCCTTGACATTAGCAAGGATCAGATCGCAAACCACATCCAAGGTGCCACACAGGCGCATGCCCAACTCAACCGCAGACTCCGGTCCGTGATCATCTTGAACACGTTTAAGGACCGTAGACAGCACTGACATAGACGGCCTGCCGTAGCACCTTGCATAGACCGCTGCAAAAGTCTTACCCCAAGTCTCACAGTCAACGAGCTCAGGGGCCAAATCTTTCGGCAAACTAAGAGTAAGAATCTGGTGTTTTTCACCAGGAGTCGTATTAGGAAATACAGCTTCCAGCTTGTCAAATTTCTCGGCAAGCCAGAAAGGAAAATCATCCTTATCCTGGGGCTTCTTGCCCATTATGGCATTGACCATGACAGGACTGAGTTTCAAACCACCCTGTCCGGCCGGAAGCGCGCACCCCCATGGCTCCATCCGGAAGATTACGGCCCATGTAATGCACTAAGGCTCTAATCACGGCAATTGCGACTACATGTAGTCGCCGAAGTTCAGCCACGTTACAATTGCCGGCAGAGAATGAGGAGTAAATCCAGCCAAAACAGGCCAACTAGCGCCTGGAATGGACAGAGGACCTAACCTCAGAGCTGACAAAGAATGGGGTAGGGCGCCACCAAACCAAACTTGATGCTGCCAAACGTCAATAGGAACCTCCTGTGCCCTGTACTGAGTATACTCATTAGGTACAGCCGTGGGAGTGTACGTGTGGAACACATTAGAATTCGCGTCCACCTCCGGAAATGTCACCCACAAATAAAACAGTTCGTACGGGTAAGCAGCATCCGCACTCACCACCATGATCACAGCCAAGCCTACCAAATGCACATTGTACATCCCCAAATGATCTCGCACCGCAATGCGACTATGCTGCGGAATGTCCACGGCAGCCATGACAGCACAGGAAATATGAAAAACAAAGTAAACTTTGTAGCACAACTGGGTAGTAATTCAAGTAAACCGTTTTAGTAAGAATCAAGCTTGAAAGGACCTATTTCAAAAATAGGTAGGTTTTCCGACACCACAGTTTTCCGGAAACGGCAGTGAAGGGGTTAAGGATTGAATGATATACTACTCGAGTGTCATGATATAAGGCCAACAACGTATGGGCGCCATGTAGCGGGAATTCCGTTCTCCTACAGAACTGTGCATAGAGACCAGGAACCTCGGTGAATTAGGATGGTCCAAAGCTCACCTCAGTACCAAAAATCCCCTTACCGAGCTAGCTACAGTGTCTCATTGGTCATAACAAACTCCCAATGTTTAGACAAACCAGAACATGAACTTAAAGAACCTCAGGTATCGTGGAATACATGAACACTCTTTCGCTATATAATCATTTCAAACCAGAACGTGGAGTAAATGAGGACACGTGCATATTTGAAATATTTATTTACTAATGCAGAGTTCTCAAACGCAGTATCTTATATAACACTAGCAAACATATTATAAGAAACAAAGTTATCAGCATAGTTACTAGTCCATAGAAAGTAAAAGGTGACTGCATACTAAGATGCTGTAATGAATAGGAATTTACAATACCTATTTCTCACCCTCCCTATTTAGCATAGTATTTTATATCTATGAAGGTCTAATTTGGGTTTTAGCAGGGCGGGCCCATACCTCAAAATCTCAGTGGCAGAGGATCACATCATCTTCCGCCAGCTCCCTGCATGCGAAGCACCATCAAGTGTATTCGTGTGTGTTCAACACAACAATATAAAACCCGCCTAGAGCCAGATTTTGGCAGCAGCATGTGTGTTATGTCTATAGAGGTGCGAAGATCAGACCTTACAATAACACTGTTTCGAGTTATCCTAGAAGCCTTCAGCACTCACTGTGCAGACAGAGTATCGAGCAAACTGATATCAGAGCAATAACATATTATTTCTCAAGTAAAACAATTAAATCACGAAGCTCTTCTGGGTTGAAAGCTAAAACAACAATTATGTGTTGTGTGCAAAATGAAGCAGAAAGGAAAAAAGGCGTTTAAACATTTAATAAGCTCATGCTAACTTAACACAGTATTAAGAAAAGAATTAGCTGTATGACAATATCACATCTGGTAATATTTGCGCTATTCCTATCAGTCATTTTGAAACCTGGAGAAACATACCTATGTTTGGTCACAAAATATAGACAACCATGTAATTTACCCTTGACATGAAAAAGGGGTTGAAAGAAACAGTGAGGTTGGTCGACAGTTGGTGTTGGATTTCCACTCTCCTTACCAGTTCGAGTTGGTTATCAATTAAAACCAGGAAGGAGTAGAGTGCAGCGCACGAATCATTTGCCACCGTCCAGTTTCCTTGAGCTTCAGAAAAATAGTAACACTTGTTGCGGTACCAGATCCAGCCGTCATCACAAGGGCGGTGCCCTGGAGTCTCAGGGACCCTGCCCTGCGCCACACTACTTTGTACATAGATCGTCTGTACTGGCTTTCCAAAAGGCTGCTGTGCTTTTGACACTGTCAAAATATGAAATTAAGATGTATACTAATCAGCATTTACGTCCAATTATTTTTGATGAAAACAAATCACCCTATAATTAAGCCACCAAGGAAGGATTCCGGCACTGGTAGAAGGGGAGGAAGACATATGCAGGGGTTGGGAGCGTGGTGGGTAGGAAAGGAGACACAGTGGCATAGCTAGCCCAATGGCTGCCCATGGCGGGCCCTGCTTTTGCCACCCCTCGGCAGATAGATGCATGAAAGCGGGAGGGGTGGGGGGGTGCAGGGGAGATTTGGCGACAATATAGAGGGGGGCTATTAGAGCAAGTGAGAACCAGTTTAGGCCCTAAGGGATTTACTTCTGCCTCTGATGGAGGGGCACCTGTAGAGTTTTTGCAGACCAGGCAAAATGCCCAGACATGCCTCCTAGGATGATGGTCTGCCTTCCTCTTCCTTTCACACATATACACAATGACAAATTCAATGAAAGGCTCAACTATTGTAAAGCACAAGCCTCTTTTTGTAATCCATTTTTAAAACAAACAGCAAGTAACAATGATGTAAACTATGTAAACATGCACTTTCCACTGTTCCAGAGTACAAAAAATGTGGTGTGCATGTTTAAATGTTCTTCTGTGTTGAAACTGTGGCATGGCATGCAAAGCCCTAACTTGAAGACAAGCCATGCAACGCATTTTATTTACACAGTGAAAGCACGCTGAAGGCACACATGCACTTACAGCGTTCAGCCTTCTGATCACTTTTACATATACTTTGAGAAATAAAGCAATGAAACTGGGGGGGAAAGGCATTCTTAGATGAGAGGACTTTGCATCCGTTGTCTCCTGCCACCCCAGGCGAATTTCTGGGTCTACCAGTTTACTGAGACTCTGCTCGATTCTAAGCCCCTTGCTGTATCAGATGCATTTGAATCTACAAGTTGTGGAAAACATACAACTACAGGTGAGGGGCCCCTTCCCATCACATGCCTATGCACTGCAGCATGTGCCTTACCTATAAAAAGCTAGCCAAGTATACCGGTAATTTTGCATCTTTTATTTGAGCAGAAACTGGATATGTGACTACAACAGTGGTGCCCAACGTGGAGTCAGGCGGACTAGATCCATGGCATATTTTAAAAATATCCACAAATGTACAAAACATTATTCTAAATTAAATACTTTTAGGAAGTGTCTTTCTATACATAGAACAAACCACCACAGATCACATGCACTGTGTGTTCACCATTCACCTTCAGCACTCTCTTGACTTGTTTTGGCATTGTAGTTAATTACCTTCCATGTCATATTTTTCCATAAACATGTTTTCAAAACTATTTTTTTGACACATAATTACTCTTTAATCTAAGTATTCGTGAAAAGTCACTGCTTTGCCATGTTCTTGTCATCATTAATTACAGCTGTGCTCAGGCTCCCTTTAAGCTGTGTGTGCCAAGACTCGCCTGCTACTGGATTTTCAATGACTTCACCGCAGGAGTCAGTTAAATTACTGTGATCCATGAATTCGTATAATTCACGATCTTTACAGGTCGACGGAGCATTCCTTGAGGAGCAGTTCTGACAGCTTCGAAATTGCAAACATGGCAAAGCAGTGACTTTTCATGGATACTTACCTATTGATGTGCGTGTATCTGAGACACCTGAGTTTTAAAAACAGTGTAATGAAAGCTACTGATGTTTTATATCACACTGTGGCAGCTCTGATGTCGATATCATACAATCAAATAAGTTTTTCTTCTAATACCATGAAGAGAACCCACCAATGAAAACAAGATTCCATAGATTTAAATAAACCCAGAATGTTTTGTGTTTCAAGAATGTGTTTTAATTAATGAGGTAGGTGATCAAGTAACAAAAATGCGTCTGCTGTAAATAAATGCATTATGGACCCTATGAGTGCATTATGGACCCTATATATTGCTGCTCAATGAAGTCACTTGATAGATAGATAGATAGATAGATAGATAGATAGATAGATAGATAGATAGATAGATAGATAGATAGATAGATAGATAGATAGATAGATAGATAGATAGATAGATAGATAGCGATAGATAGATTGAGTGAGGGGCGATAGATAGAGTGAGGGCGATAGATAGAGGACGATAGATAGATAGACAGATAGATAGATAGATACATAGATAGATAGATAGATAGATAGATAGAGAGATAGATAGATAGATAGATAGATAGATAGATAGATAGATAGATAGATAGATAGATAGATAGATAGATAGATAGATAGATAGATAGATAGATAGATAGATAGATAGATAGATAGATAGATAGATAGAGTGAGGGCGATAGATAGAGTGAGGGCGATAGATAGATAGAGTGAGAGTAATAGATAGATAGATAGATAGATAGATAGAGTGAGGGCGATACATAGATAGAGTGAGGGCGATAGACAGATAGAGTGAGGGCAATAGATAAATAGAGTGAGGGCAATAGATAGATAGAGTGAGGGCTATAGATAGACAGAGTGAAGGCAATAGATAGATAGAGTAAGGGCGATAGATAGAGTGAGGGCGATATATAGATAGAGTGAGGGCGATAGATAGATAGACAGATAGAGTGAGGGCGATACATAGATAGAGTGAGGGCGATAGACAGATATTGT